>NC_133659.1:104653143-105271882 GCF_037893015.1 Macrotis lagotis | reverse complement strand
AAGGACTTGCTGTTGATATCCCCATTTTACAAATGAGGAAGCTGAACCTCACCAACTTTTAAGTTACTCACTTTAGGGTTACACATCTAGGAAATATTAGAGGCAGGATTCAAATATAACTTTTCTAGTCTCCAAGTCCAGTGTACTATGCTGCTTCATCCTTCATGGTTTACTGGATCCTATAACTCATAAAGGGTCATTTATCAGTGATGGGAAAGGGGGAGAAATGACTTGAATTTATTATCATGGGCGTCCATTATTTTTTAAGCAGCTAGCATAAAGAATACTATGTAATTCTCTGCTTTCAAAAAAGGCAGTAGAGCAGAACATACTAAAGATACGATTCTTTCAAATAACTGATATTAATAGGGTATGTCCAGCACCTTTTGATTTGGGAGTTACAAATGTATCTGCTGGCACAATAATGACTTCTTATCGTTATAAAATGTGAGTACTTATGTCCCCTTTTACTAACATTACTTGTGTCCCTCTTTCAGGGTGACTACATTGTCTTTTTCCATCACAGAGAGAGAAAAACTAATTGCTAGTTCTTTGGGCTCTTGGTTATCTTATACAAATCTTGGGGTCCTTTGGTACTTATTAGGCAAAGAAAACCCCCATTGGGAGTTTTTCATGGTAATCCTCTCAGGGAGGATTTATATAAGGAAATATATACAATTTGGGGAAGGTTTATGGGAAGAGTCAGACTGGTCAGCTACACGAGTTAGACCTTGCAAGAGCCAAAGTGGTTTTCTTTTAATGTTATTTTTTTCAATTACATGTAAAGATAGTTTTCAATATTAATCTTTTTTGTAAGATTTTGAGTTCCACATTTTTCTAGTACCCTCCTTTTCCTCGCCCCTCACTATTGCAGTGAGTAATCTGCTATAGGTTATTTATATATAGAATCATGTTTAACATAGTTCCATATTGATGATGATGACATTTATCCTTCATTCTTGAAGAAGACCATGACATTGGGGGAGGTGATGCCATAACAAGCACATGAATTGGATAACTTTCTCCTCCAGAGCCATCTGGGTTCATTGACCAGATATGACTCAGGATGACTGGAGTTGGCCATGAATGAGAGGCAATCAGGGTTAAGTGACATGTCCAAGGTCTTACAGCTAATAAGTGTCAAGTGTCTGAGGACAGATTCAAACCCCCTTCCTCCTGACTCCAAGACCAGTGTTCTTTCCACTGGGCCATATTAGTGTTCTGAAAGAAGAATCAGGACTAAAGGGGAAAAAACCCCCATAAAACAAGTTTTTAAAAAGTGAAACTGGTATTCTTTGGTCTGCATTGAGACTCCATAATTTTTTCTTTGGATGTAGATAATAGCATTTTCTATCACCCTTGTCAGTCAAAGTGTTTTTCTTAAGCTCACAGTTTGTAGATATGGGAGTGATATTTAAGTGTTAATTTAAGAGGGTAATTTATAGGAATGAAAAAGATGAATTTCCTTTTAATTAAAAATAAATAATCAGTGACCACTACTCTACTTTATACCTCTGATAGGAAGAAGGGTAGGAAGAGAATTAGGGCAGAAGGAAACTAGAAGTGAAACTGAGAGAGAAACAAGGTAAGATAAACTGTTCACAATCAAAGTTGTGTTGGGGCAACATTACTTCTACTACAGAGTTATGGCCACACACCTTCCAAAATATCCAGAACTCCAAGGCATCTGCCACCTACATATCATCAGTTACCATAATCACCCTCAGTTACAATATGTCAGGTGTCCTAGCCAGGAGAACGTATGTAAAACTGGTGCTTAAAGTAAGACATACATACAATAGTCATTTTTTCTTGTTATTAAAAATGTTCAATTTCATATTTCCCTTTTCTTTTCCTTCCCCTCAAAAAAGGTAAATTTTCAAATTCTCTGAATGACATTTGTTTTTTACAGGTAGGATTTTTCAATCCTACCAATCAAATTTATAGTTTCAGAGCAATTCCAATAACTTAAGAATTGATTTATTCATGGGATTTAGGAAGGCACATTTTAAGAACAATCTTTTTAGGAATTTTTAATGACTGTAAATCAAGATTGTTAAAATAACCTTAGGACACCCTGAAAATTCTTTTTCCTCTGACCAGACTAAGAATAAAATCTCTCACTTAGTTTTGCTTTGTTTCATAGTTTGAACAGGGTATAAACACCAATTTCAGATAAAGAGGGATCATCTGAATTGATGGAATATGAGTCAATCTACATATTGTACTTGGAAAGTGGTTTAACATAATAGTAAAGAGACTTTAAGGTCACATTCCTTTCCCATCTGGGCTATCACACAGTCTTGTACCTCTCTGGCTCCCTTCTGACTGTATTAATTATTATTTTTCACTCCCTGTCTCCTAGAGACAGCTCTGGTTTCCCCTTTTGTTTACCGCCATTGGCATGAGTCATCCCTTCATGGTGAATATTGCAGAATCACATATCCCATTCCAAACTAATTTGTATATTTGCCAAGTTTATACTAGCAGCAAGCCTTGTTTTTTGACTCTCATGATGGTCAGAAAATAAGTTAATGAAGGGACTAGTGAGTTGAGAAAGGGAATTGAATAACCTATTTCCTATACTTTTTGTTACATACAAGATGTGTTTTGGAAGGCCTTTTAAGCTATGCCAAATGTATGAGCCTGGAGTCTCCTGGGGAATTTGGAAAGTCCTCTGAACCCATTTTGTGATGAATTTTACACATGTGGGCAGTTAGTTAATTTGTTTAAAGAGTCTTTATTTGGAAAATAAAATTCCTGATTCTGGTTTACATTTACATATAGTATATTTATATCTTAAGAGAAGTCTGTAGAAACCTAGAAATTTGGCTTTTTCTTTTTTTTAACAGGATTTTTCTTTTTAAAAGTCATCTATCTCCCTTCCCTCACCTCCATGTTTATCCTGGAATATATCCCAATTCAACTCCTACATGGAAATTCATTTGGATTGTAAACTTAGAGGTTTTTTTTTTCCCTAGAGCATTTATGCATTTGCTCATGCTTACTGTCATTTGAATTTCTCTTACTAAAGTGAATTAGGCACTATGATATATGACTAGGGGGTTGAAAATGGGATTTCACTAAACAGAAGGGAAGGGTGTTAAATGAGTCTTCTAAACACAATAGTTACAATCCATTTGATGGTGCAGATGGGCCAGCCAATCTCCTCTTGGAATGGCATCTTTGGGTGGAGAGTAGGTGGATTTGTGCAGTTTGGCCTTAGATTCCAAACACTAAGATTGCTAGAGCATTTCAGCATAAGGGAGCTTAGTGAAAATGGTCAGATGAATAAAATCACCAATTTGAGAACTGAAATAAATTTACTTAGAGCACCTTTGTGGTGAACAGGAGGCTGAGACCTTTAAGGTTTGTGTGGAATGAAAAAGATTAAAAAACTCCAAAGAACCTGCTACATGTAAATAAGAATGAGCAAAAGCAATAGTCTGGCATATCTTCATCCTTGTTGCTAGTTTAGAAAAGAAGCACAAACTCAGGAAGAGAGTAGAGACCTGTTTAGGGAGTAGGAGAATAGGAGACTGAGTATTTTAAAAGCCTCTCAAACTATTTACTGCCCAAATAAAGTAAGGAAGGGATACATTATCTCTCTGAAAGAGAGTGAATATCTTTGGACATCCACTTTTATTTGAAGTCCAGCTATCTGATAACTGTTAGGAACATAAAATACACAAGTCTGCAAACCTTAGAAACCTTATGAACATATAGTTAATGCTCTAGAGCTGGAACTTGTCCTAGGCCAAGGGCATTGAAAGAATCCCAGGGACTTCAGTCACCTATGAAGAAGACAGGAACACTGATGGCAGATGCTTTGAGTTGCTAGCAAGAGGAAAAGAACCTGGAGCTACTCAAGATAGTCCTTGAAATTCATAGAAGTCCTATTCATCTTTCGCTTGGCGTCTCAAAGTCATCTCAGAGTCAAAATGGAGAGTTGGGTTGAAGCAGCTGAAGTTTGAGCAATTTGCCTGAGTTTTAACTCTTCTACCAGCTTAGTTTATTCTTCATCCTGTCCTTTGTGCAGTCTTTCCTTCTTTCTTCAAACCTCATTTAGCAGCCAAGGGCATTATTAAATAGACAGGGGGAATTAGAGATGAATTGCTCTCCCAGCCTAAAATGACTGAAGGGGCCTCCTCCATTTCATCTTAACTATTTATGAATGGATACTTATATATGCTAGGAAAATGAGGTGGAAAACTGACAGAACATCCATTTAGGACAGCCAGATTCTGGCTTCAGTTTAAGAGCACAATTAGGAGTAGAGTGGTGTTGATCTGGTTCCCTTTTACTTTCCAGGAAGTAGACATTGTGGTTGTGCCGTGCCGTGGATTTCAGTCCCCAGTGGATACTCTAGGTGAATTAGTGAATGGTGTCCTGCCTGTTGTGATCTTTGCCATCAACAAGGATGAACTCTCAGAAGGAGATGAAGAAGAACTGAGAGATATCCGGGAACGGTTTTCTCTACCTATATTCTTTTTCAAGGTGCCAAAGCTGGGTTCTGAACTGATTTCCCCTAAATCTTCTCCCAAAAAAAGAATGGAGACTGAAAGATCATCACTTCACCGACAACTAATTGATCTGAACTATATGAATGACAGTCACCATAACTGTGGGACTCCTGGCCTAAATGTCAAAGCTCAGAGCATGGTGGTGGAACAGAGTGATAAGCTGAGACAATTGAACACATTCACTCACCAGGTGCTACAGACGCACCTTGTAGATGCAGCTACGGTTCTGAATGTGGTGCACTGCCGCTGCCTGGATATCTTTATCAACCAGGCCTTTGACATGCAGCGGGATCTGCAGATCACTCCAAAGCGGCTCGAGTACACTCGAAAGAAGGAAAATGAGTTGTATGAATCACTGATGAACATTGCTAACCGCAAACAGGAGGAGATGAAGGACATGATCGTGGAGACTCTCAATATCATGAAAGAAGAACTTCTGGAAGATGCTGCCAATATGGAGTTCAAAGGTCTGTTTCTGAGTAATTGCTAGGGAACTCTGGAGGAGTCTAGCCATACCAGATCTTCTGACCCTTTTCTTGGAATTGTAGAAACTGAGTATATAAATTTGTAGAGCTAAAAGGGCTCATTAGATTAGTATTTTCTTCCCTTTATTCTCAGGGATCTTGCATTAAATAATTTAGCAAGTTGAAAATGTCTGCCTCCTGAAAGATCTTTACAGAAAGTTCCACTACTATGTGTAGTCAGACATTTATCTGGATATTGGGAAATTCTTCTTAACATCTAGTCTTAATTTGTAGTATAAGCCTGTTTTTCACTTGTTTTGCCAGTCCCTAATGAAAATGGAGGACAGCTGTTCACTATTCTCCATATAATAATCCTTCATGTACTTGAATATTGTTATTAATTCTCTTCTCAGCTTTCTCTAATATATCCCAGGCTTTCTTATTCTTCCTGCTTTTTAACTTTTAGCTTCTTGCTTTATTAGGGTCTACCTAATTTTTTTTTTTTAGGTTTTTGCAAGGCAAATGGGGTTAAATGGCTTGCCCAAGGCCACACAGCTAGGTAATTATTAAGTGTCTGAGACCGGATTTGAACCCAGGTACTCCTGACTCCAGGGCCAGTGCTTTATCCGCTGCGCCACCTAGCTGCCCCAGTCTACCTAATTTCTACCCTAAATGTTGTCCTAGACCAGCAGTTCAGATTTTATTTCTTTTCCCACTCCTTTTGAATATTAATAAAAATGGATGAAAATTTCAGATTAGTGGGGTTGTTAAATCTGTTAGTTATATTGGCTATTAAGTTGTAGTCTACAAACAACACAGACTCTGTTTAACCCTAATTAAAGAAGAATGACACAAAATTCCACTTCATAAAATCATTTTAATGAAGTAAATTCTTCCTATTATTCCCTATATTCTAGTTGGAATTTTTTGTTATAAAGTAAGCTATTTGGGGGGCAGCTAGGTAGTGCAGTAGATAGAGCACTGGTCCTGGAGGACCTGTGTTCAAATCTGGCCTCAGACACTTAATAATTACCTAGCTGTGTGTCCTTGGGCAAGTCACTTAATCCCATTGCCTTGCCAAAAAAAATACAAGAAAAAATGTTTGTAAAGTGATTTGCAAACCTTACAACACTGTGTAAGTGCCAATTGCTTTTATTTATTATTTATTATCATTATTATTAATCTGTGACCACAGATCACATATACCCTAAACTCTAACTAGATGCCTTGCCAATATGTCCTGTTGTTAATAATCAATGTACCCCCCCCCCAAAGGAATGATTTATAGGGGGAATTTGTTAAGGCAGTGTGGATAGTTCAGTTTAGTCTTTCACCTCTAGAGGGGAAATAGTTTCATTTGCAATATTTACCAATAATGGGTTAGTGATACTTTTTATATATGTGAAGGATATAAATATATATATATATACATATATATATATTTATATGTGGAGGATGGTGTATTATTCTGTATTTGTTATACAGAGACACCACACCTAGACTTATGGAAGTTAGCAGGTTAGTTTTCCTATAAAACTTTTTAAAGACAAGTAAAGGGGTGACTCTCCTGAATTACCTCATGGAGGAAGTGCTGAGGAGTACTTGGGAGTGTAGGAAGGAGGACCAAGGTGATGAATAGTAGTGTTCTAAATATTGAGCCCCTTTTTTATCAATATCCTGTCTCCTTTATGCCTTCTATAGAAAGAGTGTTGAGATGTGGCCCAGGAGGAAGGTAGGTGACATCCCTAATGTCACAGCTTCTAGTCATAGTAATAATCTTCCTGCTTTATGCATAACATTGTTCCATTTACCACCCAGTTGTTCCTGGAGCCACTGTCAGTGTATATTCTGTTGACGTAGGTGGCCCTTCTCTTCACTGTGCTCTTCCCCCTCCCCTCCCTCCCATCTGCTGATTAGCTCCCATCCTTATCTCCCATAGATGTTATCATCCCTGAGAATGGGGAACCGCTGGGCACCCGAGAGATCAAATGCTGTATCCGCCAGATTCAGGAACTCATCATCTCCCAGCTTAACCAGGCTGTGGCTAATAAGCTGATCAGCTCTGTGGACTATCTGCGTGAGAGTTTTGTGGGAACCCTGGAACGGTGTCTGCAGAGCCTGGAAAAGTCCCAAGATGTTTCAGTCCACATCACTAGTAACTATCTCAAACAGGTACCTAAAGAAATGATTTCTTGGGGGGGGGGGGTTGCAGGGCAATAGGGATTAAGTGACTTGCCCAAGGCCACACAGCTAAGTAAATATTTAAGTGTCTGAGACTGGATTTGAACTCAGGTCCTCCTGATTCCAGGGCCAGTGCTTTATTCCCCGTGCCACCTAGTTACCCCTCATAAAGGAATGATTTTTAAAAAGAAATCTTGTTGACAAATGAAACAGCATTCACACCTAACTCCCAGACTTAGAGCTACAAGTTTTCCCTCTACCCAAGCCAAACACCTCTAACAGAAGTGTCATTTCCCCCCATCCATCTGTCTGCCGCCTGGGGGGGGGGGAAGTGTTTATAAGCTTTAAAATGTCAGAAAGGTAGAGAAGGGGAAGAGGAAAGAAGCCCTGGGACTGTCAAACTCTGGGAATTATCTTGGAGCAAACCAGCAGGGACCTTGCTCTTGTTACCTTGAGTCTGGGACCCACTTTTGAAACCAGTATTTTGATTTTCTTTTCTGAAACAGACACTGGTGAATTGGTGATCTGTTCTCTTTCAGATTTTAAATGCTGCCTATCATGTTGAAGTTACATTTCACTCAGGGTCAACAGTAACCAGGATGCTGTGGGAGCAGATCAAACAGGTACTTGGACTGACTGGAGCCCAGGAGCATAGGCTTAAAAATTGAACTAACGGGTTGTGGAGGTCAAAACTCCTCACAGAGAGGAAAGTGAGCTGCCCAAGTTCACAGGTGGTGACTGGTAGAGCTAGGGTAAAGTGAAAGTCATTTTACTCCAAGCCCAGCTCCTTGTTTAGTCATTTCAGTTGTGTCTAACTCTTCAAGATCCCGTTTGGGTTTTCTTAGCAAAGGTAGTAGAGGGATTTGCCATTTCCTTTTCCATCTCCTTTTATAAATGGCACTGAGGCAGACAGGGTGAAGTGACTGGCCTAGGGTCACACAGTTAGCAGGTGTTGGAGGGCTGATTTGAACTTGGGGAGAGGAATCTTCCTGACTCCAGGCCTGATGCTCTGTGAACTGTGGCGCCCCCTAGTGCCTGTCACTATAACGACATCCATTAGAGGACTGGGGATCTTTCTCTAATTAGGGTAGCCACAGACTTCCCATTAGAACTCTCTTTCCCACTAACTAAATATCTTTCTTGTTTGGGCTCTGTTTTGTCCCCTGAGACAGGGGTTGTAGTCTCTCTTATAATGTAGAACTTAGGCTCGTTGATAGACTTTGAATTACAGAGACATGCTTCATCAGCCATATCTCTTAACTTGATGGCACTGAATGGATCTATCCTAGGCTTAGGAGCTTGGACCCTAAACTCCCTTGTTCTCTTAAGACTCCCTCTGGGTTGATGTCCCTACTTTTAATACTAACTAGTATTGTAAGGATTAGAGTCCCAACCCGCCTATGATTCCTCCTTTTTGGTGCCTTATTTTATTGACATTGTATCTTCCTGCATCTTCTGCCTAATGTGTTCTTGATCTCATCGCTTTTTTCTTGACAGATTATCCAGCGAATCACATGGGTAAGTCCACCTGCAGTTACTCCAGAATGGAAGAGGAAGGTGGCTCAGGATGCTATTGAGAGTCTCAGTGCCTCCAAGCTGGCCAAGAGCATTTGCAGCCAGTTCCGGACCCGGCTTAATAGCTCTCATGAGGCATTTGCAGCCTCCCTGAGACAGGTGAGCCTATGGAGGAGGGGTTGGAGTTGTTTCAGAGAGAGTAATGTCTCTGTTTGTTAATCTGTATTGACTTGATTTTATCCTCCCTGGAAATTTGTTTATCTGTTTACTTTAAAATTATATAAATGTTCTATTGATGCCCTCTATAAAATATTATTCTTGTTTTCTGATAACTTTCCTGGCCTTCCAATAGAGCCCCACACAGTTAAGCAAAACAAGTCAACTCAGTGGCTATTCATGATGGCCTGTACCTCATTCTGCTTCTGTACTTGCCATCTCTTAGCCAAGAGACAAGAAGCATGCTTTGATCTTTTGAAGTCATGATTGGTCTTTTTGTTTTCCACATGATTATCTATTTAAGCCCAATACAAGGAGAAGGAGAAGCACAAGTGATTTATTTCCCCTATATCACAGAATGAGCAACAGAAAAGTTAAGATGGGGCACAGTGCCAAAGCCAAGTCACAGAGCAGTCCATGTGCTGTGTGTCATAGAAGGATCACAGATTTCTTTTTCTCTTTTTTTGACAAGGCAATGGGGTTAAGTGACTTGTCCAAGGACCCACAGTTAGGTAATTATTAAGTTTCTGAGGCTAATTTGAACTCAGGTCCTCCTGACTCCAGGGCTGGTGTTCTATCCACTACACCACCAAGTTGCCCCAAAATCACAGATTTTGAGCTAGAAAAGACCTTAGAGATGATTTAGGCTGATCCCTTTGTTTTGAAGATGTGGAAGAAAGGAAGGAAGAAACAAACAATTACTAAATCTTAGACCCTGGGTTAAAGGTTTTACAAATATTACCTCATTTGATCCTCACATCCATTTTGGAAAGTAGGTACTCTTATTCCATTTTAAAGATGAGAAAACTGAGATAAACACAGGTTAAGTGATTTGCCTGGGTTACATAGCCAGTAAATTTCTGAGACCAGAATTGAACTTAGGGCTTCCAAACTCCAGGTCCAAGGCTCTATCCAAGGTCCACCAGCTGCCTCAGACTCAGGGAGAGCTATTGATAGGATGGTAGTTTTAGAGCTAGAGGAGACCTTGGATGACCCTTATTTGAGATATGAGAAAATATAGAAAGGGAAAGTGACTTCTCTGAAGTCATACTGATAGCAGTCAGGTTTTGAACAAAGGTCCTCAGACACTTAATCTTTCCCAGGAGCCATGTATCCTGGCTCACCACAACTTTATAAAATCTGCTTATTCTTTCAAGGAGAGGAGGCTTTTGGTTGGAATTATCTTTAACCAGACTTCTCAGCAGGTAGGCCATGGTCATATCTCTTTTGTTTGCACTCTAGTTGGAAGCTGGTCATTCAGGCCGTCTAGAGAAAACTGAGGACCTGTGGCTGAAGGTACGGAAAGACCATGCTCCACGCTTGGCCCGCCTTTCCCTGGAGAGCCGCTCCCTGCAGGATGTCTTGTTGCATCGTGAGTCTCTGTCATTTCCCCTGAGCAAGATAGAAGAAGGGGCTGAATACCAGCTAATTCTGTCATAACCCCGATGAAAATACCAATCCTTGGGGACTCTAGAAATTCTTTTCCATCCTTGTGTATCTGTGTAAGCCATTAATTTATTTTTAAACTACCAAAGTTCCTCATCTGGATCTGCCATTTGTAGAAAACCTGGTTAGCACCAACATGTATCAACTACACCAGATAAATGAATTCCAAAAACCTTGGATTGATAGCAGTTTTGTTTTTCTTATAGACAGGATTCTTTAAGTAGGCACCTAGAGAGAATTCATTGAGCCCTAGCCGTCCTTCTCTCTGTGCCTTATAGGTAAACCTAAACTGGGCCAGGAGTTAGGCCGGGGACAATATGGTGTGGTGTACCTGTGTGACAACTGGGGAGGTCATTTCCCCTGTGCCCTGAAGTCAGTTGTCCCTCCAGATGAGAAGCACTGGAACGACTTGGCTTTGGAATTTCACTATATGAGGTGGGTCCTGGTTTCCATCTGTCTGGTTAAGGATGCATAGAAGCAGCCAGAGATCTGGCTTAAGTTCTATACCCCAAGTACAGAACTTATCTGCTTATGTCCTTTCTCTGCATTTCTCAATGCTGGGTTTTTGTAGACCAGTGCTTAAACCTGGACTCCCTCTAAGGCCAAGGCTGATTTGCTAGCCTAAACCCCTTCCTATTCCAATTTCCTTTCCCTGTCTTTCTGTGTTACATTCCTCCTTGGTCATAGAGGCTCAGCTACTTTAAGGTTTCTGGTCTGGGAAGTGAGTCAGATTTCTGTCCTCTGGACCAATCTAGAAGTCCTTTCTTCCCTGAGTCCTGGCATGCCTTATAGGAATGGGGCATGTGGTTTGCAGCCCAGACCCCTCTCCCTCCTACCAGGTCTCTGCCCAAGCATGAGCGTCTGGTGGATCTTCATGGTTCCGTCATCGACTACAACTACGGCGGTGGCTCCAGTATTGCGGTGCTGCTCATCATGGAGCGGCTACACCGGGACCTTTACACAGGGCTGAAGGTGAGGGCAGGGAGGTAACACAGGCCAGCCTGACTGCTAAATTCACAGCTTTCCTTCTTATTCTTCTTCCCTTACTTCTCAGAGCTTTCAGGTTTTCAAAAAATGTTAGTTTCCTTAATTCCCAGAGACCTTCTTAGATATTTCACTCTCAGAGAGGGTTCCTTGCTGGAGAGTATATTTAGTATATGGAGACTCCTGTCATCAACCATTTTAACTTTCCATGATGGTAGTGAAGTTCAGACTCCTTGTAATACACAGACTTCTCATAACTCTCCTGCTCCTATTGAGCACCAATTACATATAAAATTCTTAGTTTTATGTTTACCATCTGGCTTTCCAACACATGACTCTTTTGAATGTGCTTTCCCACAGGATACTAATGAATTCTTAATCACCTTGTCCAATGCCTTGTTCTCATAACTGTTGTTGAGCCCTTTCTTTTTGAACCTCTTTCTTTACATTCTTCTTTATGGTTCTGTCACAGCTTTAGCTGTGGCTTCTATGCAAATGTTTTTCCAATCTTTATCTTGCCCTAGTTTTCCAGTTACCCATAGAACATTTTTACTTGGATATGAATCTTTTATTTCATACTTAAGTCTAAGACAGACATCATTATCTTCCTTCTTAAAACCAACTCCTCAATTTTTATTTCCAAAATGTATAGCTATTAACTAAACAATCCAAATTTAAAACCTTAGTTATCTTTGATTACACATCAAGTTAATTGTCAAGTTCTACTGGATCTGCTGAATCAATGTCTCTATTATCCATCCTCATCTTTCCGTTCTCAGAACTATCACTGAATTTGAGACCCTTGTAATATCTTACTTAAATTATTTCAGTAACCTCCTAATTGACCTTCCTACCTTTAGTTTCTTCCCCTTTCCAGTGTAAACTGTATGCACCTACTAGATTAGCTTTCTAAAGCAAAGCTCTGGTCTTTTGACTTCCCTGATTAAAAACAAACCTACCCTTCAATGTCTCTCCATTGCCTGCTGAATAACATCTAAACTTCTCAGCCTGGCATACTGTGTGCAGTTTAGCTTTAACCAACCTTTCTGGTCTTATCTCTCTGTACATCCCTGCCTTCTCACACCCTATACACCAGCCAGATTTGATACTTCACTTTTAACACAAATATGCTTTGTCTCTGTTGCTTCTTCTGTGTGAAATGCTTCTCTATTCCTCACCCTCCCAGTTCCTGCCTGGGGAAATTCTACGCATCTTTCAAAACCCATCTCAGATACTCCTTCCTGATTCCCTCACCCAGATTTGATCTCTCCCTTCTTTGAGCACCATAACTCTGTGTCCCTTTTGTGGAATCAATCTTCCATTCTGCCTTTTGTTTCAGTTATCTGTCATCCTCTTTTTCATTTTTTAAAATTCCTTCATAAGAGCAGGGATTGTACCTTACCCAGCATATTTATGCTTTCCTGCTTGTAGTAGGTTGTTTGATAATTTTTTGTAGTGTTGTGGATACAAAGACATAAACAACACAGATGTTATGCTTAAAAAACAAAAATCTATTTGAGGAAGAGATATACCATCATACGATCCAGTTTATAATGGGGAATGAATGATATAAATGCTAAGAACATGTGAGCATGTGATTTGTAGCTCACACATCTGCCCAAGCAGGAGCTGGGATGAACAAAGGAAATTTCTTAATATAGGTAGGTTTAGCTGGCCCTTAAAGGATGGGTAAGGTTTGACTAGGCAGAGAGAAGTCTAGGAGAAGGGTACTCCCAGCGGGTGGAATAGTGATCAAAGGCACAGTGACCAAAGTTTGTTGAGGGAGCAGTTTATAGATAAATCAGACTGAAGCAGGGGGTTTGTTTAGTGAAATAGTAGGAGATAAGTTAGAAATTATCTAGAACACTAGGACTAAATTATGGAAACCCTTCAATATCATGCTAAGGAATTGTCTTTTTAGTTTTTGAAGGTTTTTGAATTTAAGACATGAGTTTATGGTTAAGCTTTGAGTTAGATATTGAATTTCCTTTGTCCAAAGCAACAACCATAAAGAGAAATGCATAGGCTTTCAATCTGCCTGCAGAGAAGTTCCCCTTCTTACTCTAGTGGGAGCTGTGGGGGAAGAGGAAAGATTTACCACAGAACTTCAGGGTGGGTCCCCTCCTACTGCCTCCATATGGTACTTGGCATATGGAGGCCTCAATGGCAGGCCAGGGGGAAATGCAGAAATGCTACAAGGGACCAGGAACTTTGTGAAACATGAAGCTGATCATTGGTTTAATGTGGGAAATGATTTTCAAAGGTACTTTTTTCCTCTGTTTCTGAGAAGCTAGGATTAGTTACTATCATCTATTCTGGTATGGACCAGAAAACTTCTTTAGCACTTTAGATGACATGACATGGGCTACAAATGTCTGGAATCTAACTATTATGGACAGTTTGGACATTTGTAACTCATATAACCAAATCTGGGTCAGTTGTGGTAAAGTGAAGTCTCTTAGGTCTAGCAATAGGAGGAAATCCAAGAGATGTAGAAATGCTTATAGTTAAGGCTGAAGGACAATTCTGTGGTTGATCTAGGCCTCCTTCTTGGTACAGGTAGGATCCATGAGGCTGGCCCTTCAATCTTTTGATTATCTCTAGTCCAAAGCCAAATGTGAGAATTGTTCAGTTTATCTCATTGTAACTCCCAAGGGATTGGATTTGTACTTGTCTTTCTTAAAATTTCTTGTTCCTTGCTTTATTTGCCCCTCTCTTGTTCTTTCCATTCCTCCATCTTTATTTCATATTTCTCTCTTTCTATACTGGAGACATTTGTCTCTTTGATAATCCCACTGAACATATATTCGTTTATTTGAACAACCAGGAAGTGGGGAGTTATTCTGAAGATGACAGATGAATTTTGTTGTCTCTCACAGGCTGGGCTGATTTTGGAGATGCGTCTGCAGATAGCCCTGGATGTGGTAGAAGGAATTCGTTTTCTGCATAGCCAGGGGCTTGTCCACCGTGACATCAAATTGAAAAATGTACTGGTAAGGGCTGTTCCCTAGGATACTTGCTCTTGTGGGCTAAAGGGCCTGAGAGAAGGAATTTGGGTGAGAGAATTGAAGTGGACAGGATGGTAGCTCTGCTAACCACAAGCTGGATCTTGGACTTTTGGACAGAGACACAGGGGAGTGGGAGTGTCTGAGTGGAGAGAATCCAAGCTGTTTTCAGTATGTCTCAGGCCTGGCTTGTTGTGTCTTGGCTGAAAATGGAAATTGTGCTCAAACATGGGTGAGACAAATCTAGGCAGTTTAGCTGGCAAAGAGTTAGAACTTTACTTTCACCTTGCTATCCCAATGAAATTATTTTTTGGATCACTTTCTTTGAAAAGAGTTTTGATATTTCTAGAGACTCTTGGTATGTAGGTAACAATTATTTGGGGAAAAGAGAAATCCTCAGAATTCCTTAAAGTATATCCTCCCCAGGAAATTCCCAGATAGTCAGCTGAACTGGGAGACTCAGGCTTGGATTTAAAAGTGATTAGGGAGCCTCCTCTTGCCCTAATACTCATCCCTGTGGTATATATTTTTGAGTTTGAGGGGGCATTTGGGATCAGAAATGCTTCTCTGAATGAACTTATATGTAAGGGAACATGAAATCCAAGATAACTGAAAGCCACAAATTACCAATTCTAATAAACTAATATTATTTTTTTTTGATGAGGTCCTGAAACTGGCAGATCAGGAGAATTGCATCTATAGTTTATACTGACTTTAGCTAAGTGTTTGATTGAATCTTTAGTGCTATTGTGGAAAAAAATCATAGACATCATAGCATTGTTAGGTAGATTCAGATTTTGAATGATTGAATCCAGAGTGTACCTAATGGTTCAATGTAAATGAAGAAGGTTCATGATTAAGTACCCTAGGGATCAATGCTTGACCCTGAAATATTTCATCTTTATCATTTATTTGAACAACAACATAGATAGATAGATAGGTAGTATACACGGAATAACAGTCAGGATTCAGGTTTTTTTTTTTTTAAGGCTTTTGCAAGGCAAACAGTGTTAAGTGGCTTGCCCAAGGCCACACAGCTAGGTAATTAAGTGTCTTAGACTGGATTTGAACCCAGGTACTCCTGACTCCAGGGCCGGTACTTTATCCACTGCACCACCTAGCTGCCCCAAGGATTCAGATTCTTAATAGGCTTGACTATTGGGATAGAACAAAGAAAGCATACCTTTGGGCTCAAAAGAATTCACTTCACAAGTGAGTTGGTTAGCAGTTCTTCTTGAAGAACGTCTTGGAATCTTAGTAGATTATAAGTTCAATATGAGTCAACACTGTGATGTGTAGGGCTGCCAAGAAAGCCCAATAAAATCTTAGGCTGTACTGGGAAATATAGTCTACCAGGAATAAGGAGGTGACCAATATGCTGTTTCCTGCCCTGATCCAATTACATCTGGAATATTGTGTTGAGTGTGGGGTACCACATCTTCAGAAAGCCATTGAAAAGCTAGAGCACATCCAGAGAAGGATAACCAGGATGAGGGTGGGGGGAAAATTTTAATTTTATATCATCTGAGGATTACTTAATGATATCTATCCTGGAACATGAGCATTATCTTCAAGATTTTCAAGGCTTGTTACCTGGAAGAGGGATTACACTTATTTCTTTGGCTCTAGGAACAATGGATGAATGGTGAAAAGAAGCAAATCTGAGACTAATATGAGAAAAACTTGATAACCTTTAGACCTATCCAGCAATGGAATGTTGTGGGAAGTAGTGGTTTTCCCCTTCATTGGAGGTCTTTAAGCAAAGACTAAATTGAACATATTGGGGGATATTTAGAGGACATTTTTTTTCAGGTATATATTGAACCAGATGGTCTCTGTGACCCTTTTTAATTATGAAATTCTGTGCTAACTTTAAAATCTAGGCAGTCCTCTTTGCAAGACACTAGAAGCCAAAAAGTATTATCATCTGACTATTGCCTTGCTTTGTTTACAGCTTGACAAGCAGAACCGGGCAAAGATCACTGACCTGGGTTTTTGCAAGCCCGAAGCCATGATGTCTGGCAGCATTGTGGGTACTCCAATCCATATGGCTCCAGAGCTCTTCACAGGTGAGGCTGGTGGAGATAGTGGGGTTTAGGATATGGTTCAATAACTTTCTTAGTTTTTAATATTGCCAAAAAAGTTAAGCCATACCCTTAAAAGCAACTGATATGCCATAGACATAGGTAAGAGAGAAGAAAGCATGGGGAAGAGTAAAAGAGGAGAAAGAAGCTACAGAAGAAGAGGAAGGAAGCACACACACAGAGAGAGAGAGAGAGAGAGAGAGAGAGAGAGAGAGAGAGAGAGAGAGAGAGAGAGAGAGTGTGTGTGTGTGTGTGTGTGTGTGTGTGTGTAAAGGGGCAGGAATCATCAGGGCAACAGTATACTGGCAACAGTATACCACCAACAGATGTTTCAGTTATCATTCTCAGAGTTTGGTTTCAGATGCTACTGATGCATAATCAGTTGAATCAGTCATCAGGCATCTTATTCAACACACATAATAAGGGCCCAGGATTGTGCATAGATACTCTGGGTGGAGAAGATTAAGTGTAAACAATAAACCCTGCCTTCAGGGAATTTATAATCTAGTAAGAGAGACTTGTGCTAAAATTGGTGAAATAATCAGTGGCCAATATAAAATTAGAGAAAGAATTAAACCCAAATTTTGTAGGTCATACTGTAATTTCTTTACAAGATCAGAGAAGGGGAAGATCATTGAAGACTGCAGCATTGGAAGAGAAATTCTTATGGACAGATAGAATCTGAGTTGCACTCTGAAGGTTGCAGAGGAAGGTTTCTGAGTGGCATTGGGAAAAAGGGAAGATATTTCCAGGGAGTTTGGACTGGGGGGAAATATTAGTGACAGCAGAGTGAAAAGGCTGACTACATACAGGTTCAGAACAATAGGTTCATTTTAGGAAAGTTCTTAGGAAAGATTAGGAAAACTAATCTCCTTATGGAAACCCTTGAAATCCAGATAGGGGAATATATTAGACAGTAAGGGAACAGTGAAAGTTTTGTTTGGTTTTGTTTTTGAATAAAGGAGTAGCATGATAAACTAGTTGTGGAGTAGTGGGAAAAAATTAAACTGGAAGATGCCACGATTCTTATCTCAGCCATGCCATCAACCACTTCTCTGACATTGGGAAAGTTATCATGCCTTTTTGTTTTCTCATCTGTAAAGTAGAAGGATTAGACTAGATGACCTCCAGGATTTCGGGTCCTCATCTTGAATTGGGCTCTAATATTCTCTGATTCTCTGAGAGGTTTGTACAATATTATTTTTTTAAGCAGTATGTTTTTAGTAATATATAATATGGATTGGAAGTTGGAGACTGGTACAGAGAGATAAGCTTGGGAGGTGATTACAAAAATAAAAGTATGAGGACTAGATTGGTGGTGGTTGGAATGGAGAAGAAGGAACACATTTGGGATATTTTTACAGGAAGAGGGGTCAGGGCTTGGCAACTGCTGGATCTGGAGAAAGAAGGATGCTTCTAGGTTGACTCTTAAAGTTTTGAGTCTGATGTCTAGGACAGTAGAAGTACCCTTGGACAAGAAAACTGGAAGGGCGGGGGTGGGGTGTCTGAAGTTAGAATTTCCTTCCATCTCTCCCAGGATCTCTTCACAGCCATTTACAAAATGGAGTAAGCCAAGGCTCAGATGTCTAGAACAGTCCTGGGCCTTGTGTTGTCATTCCTTCCTTTAAAATTCCTCTTGAATGAATGATCCTTTATTCTAGATTTCCATTGCCATTATTTGAATTCCAGACCTTTGTAACTATATTATTTTAGCAGCCTCCTATCTAGTTTCCATCCCTTGATTAGATTTTTACTTCAATCTTTTCTGCAGGCTTCTGTCAGACAAATCCTTTTATTTTTCTAACATTTTTACTTAATTATTTTTCATTTAGCAGTCCAAAAATTGCAAGTCTCATTCTACATCCTGAGTCTTTTTGATGTGAAGTAGGTGGATACCCTGTTTTATCATCTGCCCTCTTAAATTATGATTGGTCATTGCATTACAGAGTTCTTAAATCTTTTACAACTGTTTGTCTTTGTAATGTTGTTATTGTATAAAATTGTTTTCTCTGTCTCGTTTTACAAGACTAATTCTTTTAGATCACCACTTTGATCATGTTTCTGTTCTACTCTAGAAATAACTAGGTAGGAGGCTGCAAACTTTAGAGTCAATTTGGAAACTTCTTTCTTTCTCCATATCTAGCAGTCATCCTGTCCCCTTTTCCTTAAATTAAGTCATAACTGCTGTGCCTGGTTTGCAATATCCTATCTAATCCATCCAGTCTAATTTCCCATTACTTCTTAGTATAGTTTTTCTTCAGCATGATCTTCTTGTTTTGAAATTTAGTTCAACTTCAGTTCTACAATCATCAATTCATTTATTTGTACCATTTTATTTCTTTAGTTCTATGAACCAAAAGTAGCATTTTATATATAATAAAATATTTTATTTAATAAATTGTTTCTTTACAAAGAATGAACTTTCTGTCACAAAGATATTTTGATTCAATGGCACAGTTTATTTGTTTGAAGATCCAATGAAATTGTACAGTGGATAGTTTGGGACCTGGAGTCAGGAAGTCCTGAGCCCAGATGTCAACTTTGCTTCTAGGTGTCACACAACCACTCTGCCTCTCAGTTTTATCACCAGAAAAATGGGAATAACAGTCCAAATATCCCAAGGAGACTATGCATCCACAAACATTTATAACAGCTGTTATCTGCAGAGGATAAGGCTAGGGTCTTGGGAGAGAGAACTCAAGTTGAGGTAGAAAAGAGTCCCTGCCCTCATGAGATTTTACAGCTTACCTAGGGGTTAAAATATATACTGTAAATTTAGTATGTAATATTGTAATAAGTGTAACTAAAAGATATAGTAGCTATTTTTAAAAACATCTTAAAATGCTGCTAATTATTATGCATTTAAACCAATGTTTTTTCTGCTATCATTCCTTTTTTTTTCCTCATTGTATCAGAACACACACACACACACACACACACACACATTATTCATTCTTTCCTCCATGCTTTTGCTCATTCTTTTGTCTTCATTGAGCTTTATTCCCGGTTCCTACTAATGATTGGTGTCCCTTTATCAAGTTACTTAACTTTCATGATTCTTTGTTTCATCAACTATGAGATGTGGAGCATAAAAATCTGCCTTGGCAGCTGCTATAGAGGGTGGTTGTGACCCTTGAAATCACAGGTATGAAAATCCTCTGGGGAAGAAAAGGACAAAGTTCTATAAGGATACACCATTGTGAGTGCAATTGGCTATTGGCCCACTCACTGGCTTCCCCTTACTTCTTTTAATGTAGGAAAATATGACAATTCTGTGGATGTCTATGCTTTCGGGATCCTCTTCTGGTATATCTGCTCAGGCTCCATAAAGCTCCCTGAAGCATTCGAAAGATGTGCCAGCAAGGACCACCTCTGGAACAATGTGCGCAGAGGTAGGAATGCCAAGCCCTACCCATTTCATCTGCTTCCTTTGGCTGACCAGAGCATCTGGGAGAAAGGACTGCCATAGACAGGCTAACTCTGTCTCCTGTAAGCCCTGACATAGGAGGAAGCAGTGGCACAATTCTTAGAATTCCCATCTGTGAGAGATCCATTTACCTTTCCTTAAGAAATTTTCCCTAAATATGCAGAAAAGAGTTTCTTCTCCTCCAGTATTATTCTAGTTTCTTTCTCATCTTCATTACATAGTTCATACCTAATATAATTCTTAATGCAGCTTAAAAAAAATCAACTCTCATTCTATTTTTCATCTTAAACTCTAGTTGAGTCAGTTGGCACTGAAGCTGTGGAAGATATCTTTCATTTGTAATTGCATTCCTATGACTGATTGTGTTCTCATGTTCATGATTCTTCCTTTTAGGAGCCCGTCCAGAGCGACTCCCAGTGTTTGATGAGGAATGCTGGCAGCTTATGGAAGCCTGTTGGGATGGTGATCCCTCCCGGCGGCCTCTCCTTGGCATTGTTCAGCCCATGCTTCAGGGTATCATGGACCGGTTGTGCAGGTCAAACTCTGACCAACCAAGCAGAGGACTGGATGATTCTACTTGAAGGCCCTTTTTCTGTCTCATTCTCCCTCCCTCTCTCTTTTATTTTTAAACTCCCTGGTCATAGGAAGAACTTGGTATTGTATACACTATAGGAAGCACTTGAGGGAACTGCTTTTGGCTGTGTAACTTGAGACAACTTCAAACTATGGTGACTTCAGTCTACTGTGAGAAGTTGGATTGTTGTCCTAGCATGTTTGTCCATTCTGTATTTACTCGTGATTCAAACTGTCCCTTTGAGCAAAAGACAGTCTAGGTCACAAATAAAAGCTGAAGAATGGGAGACTTGGCCTTCAGAGCCAAAGCAAATCCCACCTTCTCATTTTTAAGATTCATGATTTTTTCCAAAGCACTGGATGTGGTATTTTGATATCAGTGATATGAAGACACATCATCTGACTGACTTTTGTTCCATCAGGGCTTAATTAGTTTGGTTCCATCCAGTGGTCAGGATAGCACCTCAGAAATGTCAAGTAGAAGTAGTGGAATTTGGGGGAGAGGAAACATGAGAGAAGGTCAGAGGTAGAAAGAGAATTCTGTAGAAATGTCTGGTTCCTGCTGACTGTAACCAGAGCTTCTTGATTGCAGTAGCAGGAGGCCTTGAATTTGTGTGACTTTCAATAAAGTCAGCAATGCTCTTTGCATTGCCAGGTATGTTTACAATTGGGGAGGAGGTTTTACCATTATACCACTAAAGTTTCCCCAAAGAATCCATTCAGTTATTAAACGAGTACCTGTTACTGTTAACCTCAGAGCCTGCAGGTGAGATCTTGTTCTCTTGGTTTTGAGGCTAACTTCAGGTAATAGTGATACTAGGGGGTGGGTTTGGGAGTATCTGGGTAAGTCTATTCCCAGTTTAAAATGTTAGGGTGAGACCCAAGAAATAAGAAACGCCTTGGAAGTCATTGGCTCTTAAGGGTGTTACCTATGTTCAGACCTCCTGGAAAGGTAACCAGTTTGTGTTTTTAAATGTTTGAAAAACAAATCTTTATTTTTTGAACTTAATACACTGACATTTTAAAATCCTGCTTATTATCAAAGATGTTTTAACCAAACTTTCTTCTGCTGCTTGTTCTGTCTCTGTCTCTCTCAATATCATTTGCTAGATGACAAAATAGCAGATGAAAAAAAAAGCACTGTAACAGGTCCATAAATTGGGCACAATTTCTACATATATCTGTCTGATTGGGAGGGTCACTTGCCCCTTTGCAGTTAGGAATGGAACAGAGATGTCCTGGGAAATTTTCACAGTGAAGGTGAAGAGGAAGAGATCTGGTTTTGGTATCTGAAGGACTTTATGGTCATCTCATTTCTACTTAAATCTTGTCTTCAAGCTTTTCTGAACTCCAGTATATCAGCTACCCAACTCTTTCTTTTTAATTAAGAAGAGTAAGGAGGACAGGATTGACAGGATTGGTTGACTAGGATGAGAAGCTCTTTCCTGTCACACTCAGTCCCTGTGTCCCAACAGTTGTAATCTGCTTTGCTGTCTTCTGTTCCTAAAGTGCCTGGAATAGTTTTGCAACCAAGATCTTTCAAGTTGGAAGTACAAAATGAGCAGTGCATGTGTTGCTGGAATTTTCCTAGTTAAAAAGATTGACTTAACTATGAACATACAGCAAAAGGAGAGTGCTAGAACCTAGAGTTTAAAGTCTAGTCTGATCGCCTTTGTAGCTGTCTTGAGCAGGAGCTGCAGTGCCTAACTCCTCACAAGGTCCAAGTATAAAGAACTGGCAGTTGCAATTGAAGACATAGTCAACCATCTATCTTTGAGTCCTTAGGCGTCATGCTTCTTGTATGGACTATATCTAATTCAGCTTTTCCTAGTTAGGAGAGTGACTTGGAACCTCAGCATCTGCTGTTATTACAGGCTGTTATATTCTTACCAGTATTAATACATTTTTCCTTTTCTTATCTATAGATAACAGCATCTTTGTGGTAGAGGGAACCTAAATCTCCATTTAGGGGAAGTGAGGGTTTGTATTTATTCTTTGGAAGTAGAGAATGTGCAGAAAAAGATGAATAACTCAGACAACTGTTCTATGAACTTTTAAAAAAATCCTGTACAGTTTCTGCCTTGTAACTATGTCCCTTTACAGTTTAATCAATTATAATTAGAAGAGGGTTTAAAAAATAAATGTCTAGACTGACTTTAACATTCACAACACAAAACACCCACAGCCTCTGCTGGCCTTAACTCATGGCTACATTCATACACTTCAGTGCTCTCCCTCATACACTGATTTTTTGTTCAATCTAGCCTCTGTTGGTTTGGTCTCTTAATTATATGTTCCTTTTCTAGCACACTCTTCTGTGTGTCTGTGTGAGTGTATGAATGAATATGTATATATGTGTATATCTATACACATGTGGTATATATCTATATATCTATAAATATATACTTGTACATACCTATATGTAGACATTTTTCCCCCTGGGAGCCAGAGTGATATTAAAGGACAAAAGAAATCTGAGAAAAGCAAAGTGCACACTGACCAGGCCAGCCAGAATCTTAAATGCTTGGAGGATTAAACATTCAGCAAGTTTACTATAGGAATGAATGTTTGTTTTTGTTTTTATATTATCAGCTGTTTCCTCATTTTCTGATATCACATTATTGTTGAGGTGAATGATTGTCATGAATTATATTAAAACGTATTGTATTTTGGGAGACACTAGATTGATCAGTGTTACTTATTCCCTAATGCAACAGCAATTCAAGTCTAGACAATGGTATTTTGGCAGGTATTGTGAAGACTTGTATCTGGTCTTGGGTTATACTCATACCCAGCTTAATGAGGACTGTTGTTGGGAGAGGGAGAGAAGAAAAGGAACTGATGGAAAAATTATCCCTTGAGCTGTCTTCTAAATAAAGTAGCATAGCTGGTTAATTTGAGCCTGAGAACACTCACCTGGCCGTGCAACGATCAAGTCTTTCTTGTAAGTCAGTTGAAAGTAAGGAACACTAAGAGGTTAGGAGTCTCAACTGGTAACCTTGCTCTGATTCTCAGAAACACCTTCAGATTACTGAAAGTTGAGGAAGGTTTGCAGAAGGTGCTACACAGGAATTTCTTTCTTACTGTCTTGTTCATAGTGCAGAAATTTGCTCAGTAAACCTTGCACATCTTTGGAAACCAATCTCATTAGGAAGGTGCTAGGTGTTCAGAGACTCCAAAGATAAGAGTCATTTTCTAAAATGTTATTTTCCAGGGGACCGAATGCTGTCCCCAAATTATTTTAAATTTTATAACCTTAAAAGTTTGAGGAATGGGAATGAGAATGCCAGATACATTAGTTAAATGAGCCATAGCTGTTGACTATAGTATTCTGTTCTTTGCTACATTTTAATGTCTGAATAAACGGGCCATCAGAGACCAAATGGACCTCATTGCAGCTTTTAGAAAGCCTTTGTACCCCTTACAGGTAAAACAGGGTGACCCAAATGCAGAAGGGTGGTAGGTGCTCAGCATCTGATAAGGATTATCAGCTGCACAGAGCAATACTTTCTTCATTGGCTTATCCTTTTACACTTAGAAACAGAAGAGGAACTGGTTTCCTTCTGGCACATATGGAAATAATGATAACCTTGTAGCCATGTCTTGGAGAGGACGGGTATTTAGTATTTAATTTGTTTTATACACAGTAATGCCAAAGTCCTGCCTTTTTAGTGTAGGGTCAGCAGCACTCTTCTGGCCACTGAATAGCTGCTTTTCTATCTTTACTGTTTTTTTTTTTTTGGTGGCTTAATTTCTAGATTTGCTGGGAAAATAATTTTTTACCTTTTCTAAAAATAAGAATATATTTTAGTGATTCCCAGTGGGTCTGGAGCTAGGGCTAGGGGAGAACTGGAGGACTGAAAATCCCTCTGGACTTCTAATAGTACTACTGCTCTTAAAGAGGTTTTATTTTTAAATTCATTTATGTGCTTTGTTAACATCCACTTCAATTACAGTAATCATAGGGGCTCTGCGTGTATGTGTATGTATGACATGCACCTGGTACTAAGAAGGCCAACTTGCCACGGGAGCTGAGGGAAAAAAACGGTCAAAACAGTCTGTTGTATAATGTCTTCGTGTAGTGCTTTTTGTTTGTTTTTATCTTAATTTCAAAGGACTGATGTTTATTACAGTGTTAAAAGAAAATGTAACAAACTAAGTGTTTAGGATAAAAGTGCAATAACAAAGACTTTGGAACAAACTCCAATTCTTATGACCTACTTTGTGCTACATCAAGTTCTTTACATAACATTGTTACTGCAGGGCCATATCGTGTGTTTATTTTTAAGAGACGCGACTGTGGGTTAAGACTTCATTTAGTGTAATTTTGAATGGTCAGGTTTGGTTTTTATAGATTATTCTGTATACATGTTGGGATACACCAAACGCCAGATGTGCTGTATAATAAAGGTCACATTAACGTTTTAGGTTTGCTTCTGTCTTGCCAATATTCTTTTCTTGACTACTTGAATGCACTAGTAGGGTTTGGAGTAGTATCTTTCCTACCATTGTTATATTTCTGGTCAATCATTCAGTGTCTTCTAATCAAGCTAAGTACTGGGGATATACATCCAAAGGAGTTAGTCTTGCCTTTGGTGAAATGACTATCTCCAAAGAGAAGAGTAGGCCAGTGTTTCTCATCACCATTAGCATCAGGTTACTCCTCAATACTGGGCTACATTCATTCATTGTGCAAATGACCTCATTAATGCTTTGGGGCTAGAAAATACTGAAAATATAGTTGCCCACCCTTACCCCATTATTATCATTTTACAGATAGGCAAACAGAAACACCAAGGGGCCTGGGTGACTTAAGGCCCAATTCGACTCTAGTGGGCAAAAGTATGTTGGGTGAATTTCTCCAGTGGCTGCTTCCATATTCAGTTCTTCCCCCTCTTCTTCTTGGTGCCTATTTTTCTTGTTATTTCACTATACACTCAACTCCCTAGGTTTTTCCCTGCCCATCACCCTCTTCCCCCCATTCCCTCCTCACCCTTTGATGGGAAACTGCACCTGGGCAACCATCTGACTTGCTAGCTCATCTGATGTCTGGGCTATACCCAGAATGAGGACTAGGATGGGTACATCCCTTGGGTTTTAAAAAAAGCCCAGTGAGTACAACAAACTTTTGAAAAAATTTTTTATATTTAATTTTACAATTTTTTATATACTACTAAAATATTCTGGAGTAAATAAATATAATACCCCCTCCCCCCAAAAAATATAGACCCTCATGAGCAATAAAATAAAAAGGAAAAAATTAAAATTAAAAAAATAATAATAGGGTCAGCTAGGTGGATGGAGCACTGGCTCTGGAGTCAAGAGCTGTGCGACCCTGGGCAAACCACCCCAACCCCACTGCCCTGCAAAAACTAACCCCGCCCAAACCCCAAATTACAGTAATGATGATAATGGGGCGGCCAGGTGGCGCAGTGTACAGAGCACCAGTCCTGGCTTCATGAGCACCCGAGTTCAAATCTGACCTCAGACACCCAACAATCACCCAGCTGGGTGGCCCTGGACACCCCCCCTGGCCGATAATAATAATAATAATAATAATAATAATAATAATAATAATAATAATAATAATAAATGTGCTTTAGTCTGTGTTCTAACATTACTAGCTCTGTCGTAGGTAAGTCCATCATAAAAGCTACTTCCATATTTTTCTGCTGTTGCCACTGCTGGTCACAACTCCCTCCATTCGTACTTCCCCACTACCATACACTACATTTTCTCTCTCCTTTCATTCTGTCCCTCTTCTTAATGTGCTGTAGGGTAGCTGAGTGGTGCAGCAGACTGATCACTGGCTCTGGAGCCAAGAGGCCCTGAGCCCCCATACCACCCCAAGGCCCAGCAACCACCCCGTCCTGTGGTCCTGGGCAGGCCATCCAATCCCAGCCCCTTGCAAGAAGTAAAAAAGAAAATGTGTTATATCTGACCACTCTCCCCCCATGGTCCATCTTCTCCTCTATCACTCACATCCCCCTTCCCCCTGTTCCCCTTCTCTCCTTCTTACTCTAGATGTCTTTGAGTATATATGCTATACAACAAACTTTTTTTCTTTCTTTTTTTTTTAAATTTTTGCAAGGCAGTGGGGTTAAGTGGCTTGCCCAAGACCACACAGCTAGGTAATAAGTGTCTGAGGCCAGATTTGAACCCAGGTACTCCTGACTCCAGGGCCGGTGCTTTATCCACTGTGCCACCTAGCTGCCCCTACAACAAACTTTTTAAGGTAACTTTTTACTAAATGCATGTTTAGTGCTATAAAATTCTTTTCTCCCTGGAATAGAGGCATGATGGTATGTTACAGCCAGTCCATAGCATTTTTTTAAGATGGAAAAAAACCTACCACCACAGACTTTTTTAAAAATTAAAAAAAGAATGAATTTTAAAAATAAATTATATATTTAAAAACTGACTCTTTGAGAAATAATGTAAATAAAGTCAATGTAAAAAGACCCTTAATTTCTGATGATTTATTGAGTGGAAGGAAGGTCAAGGCAATGACAGGCCTGAGTTGGAAGGAACTGCTTTCTCTTGTCTGCCTGGGATCAAAAGCAGAAAATTAAGAAGTTGCCTTAGACAGAATTGGATTTATACATTGTTTTATTGACCATGAACACAAAGCAAAAAAGAAGTCTCCATGGTTAAATGCAGTTCTTATACAATGTGGTCAAGTTGTAAAATTTTGTTAAGGAGTAATACATTAAATTTGTGAAAGAAGTTTAAACATTTACCATTTCATTACTGTTGAATTTCCACTTGGAACTGAAATATTTTAAAACTTAAAGGAAGATTTAAATCTGGTTAAATATTTTTAAAAGGAAGAATATTTGAGAACTATCTTCATTACATCTGAATTATATTTGAGTCTCAAAGTATTATAATCTTAAGCTTGCCATCAAACTGACATTTAGGAAAAAGTAAAAAAAACAGTATTAACAAATTACTTATGAAATGTTACCATCATATTCTGAATTTTTAAATAAATCAGACTTGGAAAATGAGAATCATCACAAGCATTATTTGTGAACCTTTTAGTAATGTTTTCTTATATATGTGATAATTACTGTTCATCAGGTGACTGGTGTTGGGAAAAATTTCAGTTTGGATACATTTGTAGATAGATTACCAAAAAGTGATTTCATTTGGATATTACCCACACAACCACTTCAGGGTCCCTGAAGATGACAATCTGACAGAACTGTCTTTAGAATGAAGATTTAACAAGAACTTTGGAGGATTAAAACTCATTTTGAAATAAAAGTGAAGACAGAATATTAATTTCTCCAAAAAAACAATGCATATTTTACTCCCTTTTCAACTACATTGCAAAGCAGCATTTTCACCTGGACAGTAAGAAAATCAAGCTTAGAAATTGGTTGGTATTTGGTTCTGCTTTTGTAATTACATCTTTAACTCCAAGGACAGAAAAATGAATGAGTTCTCATTCAATAACGACAATTACACTAATTATCTTCAAAGATATTTCACATAACATTTATGTATCTCTTTAAATATAGTCTTATTATGAACTGATTTTATTTCAATGATGAAAATGAATGAAAAATTTCAATTTTACAGTTTAATGAATACACATTCCTGTAAGATTTAATGATCTCCAGGAAAAAAGCAAAAATACTTTATAATAGGGGTAGATATACCAGCCCTAAACAGTAAACTAAAAGTAGTTTTCAAATTGCCTCCTCTTGGTTGTTGGTGTACCTCTAGGACCTCTTTCTTTATTCAGCCTCTGAACTATGCTTTTGTCTCCATCTGCTCATTCTGGGTTCTGTCCTCAGTACTCAAATTTTCCAGGCTCTTCACTTCAGCAAGTTTCACTAGAAAACCAAACCAAAGACTTAGCTTTTCATATTTATTAATTTTTGAAGGGCAATGGTCCATAACCTTAATATCAAACTTTATGAATTCCCAAGATGACCAATTTTATTAATACATATGTTGAGGTACACTGTGGAAGGGAAGCTATCCAATTTTAGCCTTCAGATTAACTGTTGACTATGGAACCATTAGAGCTTACAAGACAACAACTGCCTTCATGTAGATGGGAAGTCCCAGAATTATTTTCTTAAACAGTGTTTTTAAGTTATCTTATATTAATATTTTTGTCATATTCACCCAACTCTGAGGAGGTTCATTCATCAACAACCCTTGTGTTAGAGGCTGTTTTTTTGGTCACAATGCCTTCAAAATTCTAAATATTCTATGTTGGGAACCCTAACTTCATACAGACTTTTTTGGTAGTAGTAAATAAGCCCTCTGAGAGCTGGGTTCCCAGCAACAGAGGGGCTGTCACTTGCACTGGGATATATGAACTTGGAATACTCAACACACACACACACACACACACACACACACACAAACACCCCCCCTCTTATTCTCCCTAGGAAGAAGGGAATGTTTTAGATAGATACATACAGACATTTTATAATTTCAAATCAATCAGAACAAAATTTCAATTCAAATCTCCCAGCTCTAAATCCAGTGCTCTTTATAGTCTTAGCAAAGATCTCTTTTGGCTTTCCTCTCCAACCTTCAGAAAGATTAAGCAGTTTTAAAAGTTAAATAGGAACTATATTGTTCAACAAAGAGGAAGAACTGCTGATAGTGCTGTTCCATTTTTCTATTTCTTTACTTTTGTACCCCCATTTCTTATGCAATAGCCTTTGGGATCCCGCTGACTTGAGTCTCAATCCAATCTTTTCACAGACCTGCTTTATCATCCCTGTTACATTTAGAGATGACAGTGTACTGATTTTATCAAAGCTGACATGGCAGAGCTTCAATGGGAGGCATGATCACACTAACAAGAATAGCCTCACAATTCACACAGGAAAAAACAAAATAGATAAAGAATGCCTATTGTCTAAACCATGACATGCAGTTGGATGGGCCATCTATTAAGATGGACCATCAGTATATATCTCCTGAATGGGTACTGCACAGCCAAGAGAATTGAATAGAATGAGATTTAATTTGGGAAACTTAAGTATTTAACAAGCTCAACTTCACTATGAAACAAAAACCCCATCTTTTTAGCAGCAATATTTTTCTGATGATTATGTGTATGGCTGAGAAGCATGACTTAAGGGCAAAATGTAAAATATAATGGGCACAAATAATCTGTAGCCTACTTACAAAAATCATATAAAGGATATCATCTAGAAAATACATACTTGGAAAAGGAGGTGGACCAGAATGTAGCAAAAAATAGATTTATTGTGTGGTAATAGAATGTAAGAAGATCAGAGAAAGGTCTTCAAGTCATTTGGTATAGAGCCTCTTATGAGTCTACAGACATACTAATAGAACAATTATGTAGGATTTATGGGAGGGAACACATAAGTTATTCAGAGTAAGTGAGTGGCTTTCCAGCTAGCTATACTGCTGGAATGAGACTACATATTGTTAAGATCATAAATCTATTAAAGATAGTCATAATGAGTAAAGCTGAAGCTGTCCTAAATGCTTTTTGAGTATCCTGGACCAGAAGAGGCTGGGAACATTTCATCATTATATGACCTCATCATCCCCACCAAAGACTGGATTAACACCTAACATATGCAAGATTTTCTCTGCTTTATAAGATGCAGTACTATTACCTGGATCCGAGGGCTGGTTGACTTCTTACTGCAGCAAATTGTTGTAGATCTTAGAGGTGGATGAAAAACTCAAGAGAAGAATGCTCATGAGTGTAGGATAACTTTTCCTAGAGGGACAGATCAAAAAATCAAAACAAAACAGAAGGTCTTTGTGGTAAGAAGCAATAGGGAATAGCATTAATGAGGTATACACTATCTGGGGGAAAAAGAAAAACAATAGAGACCTCAGGGAGCCAACTGTGACAGAACACTGACTAGGATTAAGACCCTGGTCCCAGGTCTGGCTCTAGCACTAATCAGTTATTGTGTAGTTCTAAGAAAATCACTCCTCTCTGGCCCTTGTTTCCCTGATTTGCAAAATAAGAAGACTGTAAGGTTCCACTTACTACTACTCAACCACTTAAGTACTGGCCAACTGGGAATAGGAAAAATGAGTAACTGAAAATGGTGAAGCTTGAAGAGACAAGACCCTAATAGAGAAGTTTTTTTAGTCCAAGGGATAAATTGTGATGTAAAATTGCAGGAATGCTTCTCTTTCATTTCAGGATGTTGAAGTCAAATGATTCCTCTACCCTAAAGTAGTTTTAGACTAATTACAGGTGCTATAATGGAGACCCCTTAGAACTGGGTGGAAATAGATGGGTTTCAGGACAAGCAGGGTGTTTGTTCCATCTTCTTCTTCCCTGCTTTTCTCATTCTATCATCCCAATGACTCCTAGAGGTCTTTGCTGTGAATAAACTAATTTCTGAAAATCTTTTTTCTCTTGTCCCTTCCTCTCTAGTTCTACTGCTACTGCTCTACTCAAACCTAATTATCCTTCAACTGAATTATTGCAATTGTCTGCTGATGCTAATGACTCTACTTAGTTTTTCTTCCCTAACCTTATTACACAACACCGTGACCTAAGTAATCTGTTTAGTACCATTTTGTCATTCTTTGGCTTAAAACTTCAAATTCAAAGAAAGGTGGAAAGGACTTTAGAGATCATCTGGTCCAAGTCTCTAATTTTACAGATGAACAAAAGATCACATATCAAAGTTGGGACCAGGATTTAACTTCATCTAACCCCCAGTCAAGGGCCTTTCTACAATTCATTTTTATATCACAAATGAGTTACCAGTGTTCCACATGAGTTGATATGCAAGAGTACTAAATAAATGTGGCTGACCGTTCTAAAATTTGGAAGATGTATTACCTGAATTGAATAGTTTTGAAGAGTAAGAACCAGGGAACATCTGTGATGAGACCTCAGTCCATTTGATTCAGTTCTGTTGAATAACTTCAGTTGGGAAACTGAAGACTTTTTTATTTAACTTTATCAAAAGGGTGGACTCATTTTTTTTTGCTTGGTGACAGCAGAAAGAACCAGGAACAATATTTGGAAATTACAAGGAGGGGCAGCTAGGTGGCACAGTGGATAGAGCACTTGCCTTGGAGTTGGATGGACCTGAGTTCAACTCAGACACTTTTAATACTTAGCACATGCAACTGCCCTTTTTGTTCTTCATTCTTGACAAAGACCATGACATCAGGGAGGTGAAAGCCTAACAAGCACATGATTTGAGTGAGGATGCTGTGTTAAGTCACTAGCCTCACTTTCTCCTCTAGTCTTCTGGGTCCAGTGGCCAGATATGGATCATGATGACCAGAAATGACCCAGGATAATGGCCTTGGTTGAGGAGTTCTTCATTAGTGGAATATCTTTAAGTGAAGACCAAATGACTACTTGTCAGGGATACTGTAAATGGGACTCTGATTCAACCTGGACTAGATGACCCAGAAAATCTTTCTGATATCTTATAATTCTATGGATGGCATTGGGTTAATATTCTTCCTTTGTCTCCTTTCTCCCTGATCTTTCTTTCTTCCTAAGTAACTTGAGCGAAGCTGTTTTTTATTGTTCAAATGAATTTTCCCTAACCCTCAATAATTGTAGTCCACGATCTCATTGCATAGTCATGATGTTATTGTGTCAGTTCTCAGAACGCTTTTTCTGCTTTTTTTTTTTTTTAGTTCAAGTACTTTTGGTATCTATCAGCTTACAAACTCTTTCTGCGAAGCCTACTATTTCTGCTGTAGTGTGTCCTTCTCCAGGCTCATTCCTTGTGATTCCAGGAGTGGTCTAGAGAAGCTTGTTTATTAGTTAACTTGAACAAATGAAAAAATAGTTGATATGAGGGAAGACCCATTGGAGGAGCCCTTTGAAAGGAGTCAGCACACAGCACATTGTGGCTATTAAATACTGAAGAAATAAGGAGACCCCCGGTTGGGTGTCTCTTTCCATATATAATGATACTTTATATTTTTACGGTGCTTTAAAGTTTACAAAGGACATTCCCCAACCCAATAGTCAAAACTTATGCCATCAAAAAAGAAATGCACACAAACTATCTTAATATAGTGAGGAAAAAGGGGTAGTCAGGTGGCTCAGTGGATAGAGCACCAGCCCTGGAGTCAGGAGGACCCGAGTTCAAATCCAGCCTCAGACACTTAATAATTACCTAGCTGTGTGGCTTTGGGCAAGTCACTTAACCCCATTGCCTTGCAAAAAACCTAAAAAAAATAAATATAGTGGAAAAAATTCTGGACACTGAGTCAAGACTTTTGAGTCCTGCTACTACTTACCACGTAGCTTTGAGAGCAATAATTAGACTATCAACCACAATGTTGTAAGAAAGTACTTTGTAAACCTTGATATGCATTATATAATATGATCTAATTTTGATATTGCTTCATCAATATTTTCTATCACTAGGGAAAATAACTTTAAAAAAACTGAAAAACTTCTAATTTTAAAGATGTCTTGCTTTATATTTAGATTCTGAAAACTGTCTTCCTGTAGCAAATGCTCCTAGTCCCACACTGCTTAATATGAAAAAACCATAGAATTTAAGATTGAATAGCCATCATCTAGTCTAATCCCTTCATTTTATAGATTAAAAAAAGAGGTTTTTGCTCAAAGTTACAAATCTAATCCATTTAAATATTTGAAAACAGGTTTCACATTTACTATTTTCAGGCTAAACACACCCAATCTTCAGGAAGAATAGTTTCAAGGCCACTCACCATCCTGTATTCTCTTATGAGATATTTCAGCTTATTAACAATGATCCTTCTTAAAAAGCAATGCCTAAAACAGAACCCAACATTACAGAAGGGGTCTGACCAGTGTGATGTAGTAGGATGATCATCACCCTTATCTGGATGTTAGTGTTAGCTTGTTGGGCTTCCATATCCCACTGTGGTTGTGGATCCCCTAGAAAGAATCCCAAAAGCTTTTTCATAATAGCCATTTTATATGTACATCTTCATTATTCTCTGCTTGTGCTGTTGATTTTTTTTTTTACCCATAAAAGTATTTACATTCATCCCTAATAAATGTGATTCTGTTAACTAAATCCATTCCTTCTGCATATTGAAATCTTTTGGGCCACTTCTCACAATCAGTTTATTAGCATGTCTCCTCTTTGTGTTGCACAGATTTGCTAAGTCTGCCACTTAGGCCTTCATCTTAAATTACTAAGAAGAATATTGAGCAGAACAGAACAAGGAGAGATCTCTGGCAAGGATCCATTAATCAGCCCTCTTTGAGTTGAGTTATTCTGAACCTGAGCCCTCATTTCTCCATCTTGCCTATAAGGAAATGAGAAACTTAGTCAAATGCTTTACAGGGTTCATGATGTCCATCTCATTCCATGACCAAAAATGGAAATCTGAATAGTTTGGTACAACTTGTTCTTTAGTCATTTCATGCTCACTCAGGATCATTTTTTCCATTTTCATGTGATCACAAACCATTCCTTTAATAATTAGTTCTAGAAGCATATCAGGAATTAATGTTAACCTCCCAGTCTTGCTGTTTTGAATTATTTGGACATTCTGCTTATCACTCATCTTTTGGCACCTAAGTCTTTCTCTTTCATTTTCCAAAGTTAATGGCTAGCAGATTAGTTATGTTTATCAGTTATTTCAGAATCTTGTGGTATAGTAGTCCCAGACCTTGTAACCAAAATATCCATACTTTGTGAAAAAACTATTCCGTGGTCCCCAATCAATCGTTATTTACTGAAGGCCTGATGTAGGATATCTGTCGTCTCTAATGCAATTTGTCATTTAATTCTGTAAATCACATTCCACTTCTGTACTAGTATTTAGAAATGACACTAATTTTGAATTTAGGACCTGGTGATTTTGAATTTAGGACCTGGCTTGAAGTCCATCTACTATGGAATGAAGGAACAAATTATATTATATGATTGTGATGGAACACTACTGTGCTGAAACAAATGATAAAAGAGATGGTTTTAGACTTGTATTAACTGATGCTGAGTTAAGTAAGCAGATCGAAGAGAACAATTTAGTTAACAATATTGTAAATACATCTTTGAAACTATGATCAAGATGACGGACCTACCACATTTCCAGATGATTCATGATGAAACAGCCTATCCATATCCAGATACAGAGGTGATAAATTAATGAGTTTAAATGGAGGCATGCTGTGGTATTGTGATTTTGTTTCTGGATATGGATAATGCAGTAATTTACTTTGCTTGATTACTTTTTTGAGTGTTTTAGACACGTCTGACTTTTATCCCTTTTAGGGTTTTCTTGGAGTTTAGCAAACAAACTAGAATGGTTTGCCATTTCCTTCTCTAGCTCATTTTACAGATAAGGAATTGAGATTTGCCCAGGGTCGCATCTGAGGCTGGATTTGCACTCAGATCCCCCTGACTGGGTTGGCAAGCTGCTTGACTATACCGTTTGTATTAGGGGTTTTGTTTTTTGCTTGTTATTCAGTGGGTGAGAGGATGTGGATATGACGATAAAATAAAATTGGTTTTTTCTTTCTTTTTTTTTTTGCAAGGCAATGGGGTTAAGCGGCTCGCCCACGGCCATCTGAGGCCGGATTAGAACCCAGGTCCTCCTGACTCCCCGACACTCTCCGACCTCGACCCCCGGCTCCCGAAGACAACGGACATTGGCCCCCCCATGCGGGGCTCGCTGGCGGCCACGGCCCCCGCCCCGGGGGCTCACGTGGGGGGCAGGGGCGGCTCCCCGGCTCCGTCCGCGGCCCCTCCCCCCGGGCCCTCTCCTCACCGGGCGATGCTCCGCCCGAGCGCCTCCGCCTCCGGTCCAAGCGGCTCCTGGGCGCGGCCGCGGCGGGAGCTGCAGAGGAGGAGGCGGGCACCGGCGCCGACACGGCCCGCTCTTCCTCGAGGGGCGAGCCGCGAGGCGCGCAGGGCACTTCCGGGAGCCGCTCAGCCCCTTCCGGGTCTTTCCCCCTCCCCCGCCTCTCTAGTCCGGAACTGTCGCGGCGGGGCCCCACGCGGCGACACGGGACCCTTTCACAAAGCACCTCGTCCGTCTAGGTGGCTGCCTGCTTGCCCCGGCCGCCTCCCTCGTTTGCTGTTAGCTCGGCCGCCGAGATCCGGAGATCCTGAAAGCGGAGCGAGCCTCTCGTCTCGGCAGCCTGCGAAGGGCGGCCGATTCCGCTCCTCCCGCGAAGCCTCTGGGCGGCCTTCCGGTTCAGGCGCTGTCTCGGGCAGCCCCGCTCCGCCGCCCGGGAAGGGGGGACAGGAAGCGGAAGCGGGAGCCGAGCGGCGGGGGCCTCCGAGCGGGTGAAGCCCCCAGCTTGGGAGAACGCTCGCCGCGTCCGCTCCTTAGACGCGGCCCCGAGCGCGGGGTCGGTGGAGTCGGAGCCGGAGCCTGAGCCCCGGCCGCGGCCCTCCGCCGGGATGAACCTGGAGCTGCTGGGTGAGAAGCCGCGAGGTTCCCCCCGGGATGGGGACCGCGCAGGACCAGCGGCGGCCCCCGGGGGTCCCGGCGTGGGGCGGGGGGCGGGCGCCCGGCGGGTCCGGGCTGGTGCGCGGCCCCGGAGGGGAAGCGGGCTCCTTCCTGCGCCGGACGGCCGGGCCCGGGCCGGGCCGAGCACCCCCGGCATCCGGGGGCCACGCGGAGCCGGAGCTTGTGGGGGCGTCTCCCACCCCGAACGGGCTCCCTCCGCCTCTCCTTGCCCGCTCTCTTCTTTTTTGGGTTTTGTTTTGTTTACTTTTTTTGTTTATTTTTTTTTTTGCAAGGTAATGGGGTTAAGTGGCTTGCCCAAGGCCACGCAGCTAGGTAATTATTAAGTGTCTGAGGTCGGATTTGAACCCGGCTCCTCCTGACTCCAGGGCCTCTCTTGTTTTTCATCACTTCCTTCCCCATCATCGTCCCCTTGCTTATTCGTAACTTCTTCATCCACCACCATCCTCCTCCTCCTCCTCCACAGAGTATGGGGAGGGGAGTGAGGTGGAAGAAGACCCGAAAGGTAGGAAGGGCTCTAAAAAAGGAACAAAGGGTTTTATATTTGATCCAGAAAGTTCCAGGGGGCCGCTGAAGTTTATTAAGTAGGTGGATGTGACTCTAGGAAGGTTATTTAGATGTGGTCGGACTGGAGTGGGAGAAATGCGAAGCAGCCTGGTTCTTGTGGGAATTGAAGAAGTTTGTAGTCTTGTCAGAGAAGGGGGCGGGCCTGGGCTGGTGGCATGAGGAGCCCCCGGGGGTCTGGCATGTGGGGGTGGGGAGAGACAAAGACACGATGAAAAATAGCCTATTCTCCCCCCCCCCCAGCTTACATTCAGAGATCCAGAAGCAGATTGGAGGTCTTTAAGAAGGGATTGATGGATCTTTTTTTCTAGCATGTTTATAATGGGAGAATTTGTTTCATAAAAAAAACTTGAACTCTTTAGTTATGGAAATCCCTTTCAGCTCTTAATTCTATCACGTTTCTAGTTCATAATCAGTGTTAACAAATTTCTATCTTCATAACATTTCTAAGTCCCTTTCTCTCCACAAAACTATAGCCCCTTGTCATCTCTCTTCTGATTGGCCTTCTTGCTTCAAATTTCTTGCTACCTCTTGTATTTTACTTTCAAGAGATTGTCCTAAAGTGTAGGTCTCCCTTCCTTCCTTACACTTCTCTGTCCCCCTCCTTATTATTCTATGGATGAAATATTAAGTCCTTCACAAACTCCATGATAGAACTACACTAGTTTATACTACACTGCCCTCTCTACAATACTTCTCCTTAGCCAGTTCCTTCAAGCCCCACTCAACTCAAATCTTACCTGCCTGTCCTTTTAATGGCTAGTACATTCCCCTCATCTACCTACCATCTACTCTATATTTTGTGTGTATCTATTTACATATACTGTGTACCTATTTGCATGTTATTAGAATGTGATCTTGGGGCTGGGACAGTGTCTTTGCCTTTCTTTTATCCTTGTACTTAACACAGCTTGGCAGAGAACAGGTGCTTAATGTTTATTGACTGACTGAGTGGATCCAGCCTAGTTTACTAAAAACATTGCGCATCAAACTAATTACATTTTTTTTTAGATAAAGTTACTAGATTTACATACAGTAATTTATCTGTCAGATAGTAGACATGTCAAGATATTTTGAATTCTGGTTTTGTTATAAGTAAAAGCATATTCTGATTTCAGTAAGGCATTTCACAAAGTAACTCATGATAATCCCGATTGTGAGATAAAGAACCATGTACTGGATAAATACACACTGGATATGGGTATTTAATAGTCTTCCCAAAGACTCAGTTCCTTAGTGTTTTTCTTATTTAATAGTTTCATCAGATTTGTGGATAAAGGAATGATTAATATTGAAGGAATACTAATCATCTTGTTCAGTTATAGAAATTTGAAAGGACAACCAGTGCTTGTTGAATGACAGATTCAATCTCCCAAAAGATCCCCAAATTTAGAGATAACTAAAATACTAAGCCCTTTTCCTTTCCTTGACTATTTCTTCCTCCCTTCCTCCCATTACTGTCTTTACCTGGTATATACTTTTTAACTTACATATATACATATATATATGTATGTATGTATGTATGTATGTTGTTTCTCCTTAGAAAATGTTAGCTCCTTAAGGATGGGATAATTTCCTTTTTGACTCTTTGTACCCCTAGCGCTTAGCACAGTGATTGATACCTCAATGATTTTTGGTTAGCTGATTCATTGATTATTGTTTTAAAAACTCATATGGAGATGTGGCTTTCATGTGAAAAAGATATAAGGACTTTTGCTAATTTTGAGTTCAATATGAATTAGAAACATAATGTGTGAGCCAAAAAAATGGCTGTTTTCTTCCTGGGCACAGTGAAATCATTGGGTTTTTTAGCTCAATATTAAAGAAGCCCATAGGATTTAGGTAAGTGAAGTAGAATAGGGTAGGGAGCCATGGAGAATAATCATGCATACAAATATGGAGGTACAAAATAGTGATAGGAACAAGTAAGAGATTTGGTTTGCTCAAATTGGTGGAGGTTTAGAGAGGGTCTTAAGGCAGAAAGATGGAGAAGGAGATGGATTCCTAAAATTCAGCTAAAAGTAATGAGCTAGAAAAAGAGATCTTCTCTTTTCTTCTGTCTCTGATGACTTCAGGTAAATTTGTGATCTGATCTCTAAAGAACAAATAAATTCCCAACAAAGAGGCAAGAGACTTATTGTCAGGAAAAGCTTCCTAACCATTAGAGCTTTCTAGAAGTACAATGGGCTGCCTTGGGAAATAGTGCGCAGTTAGTTACCTCTTATTAAGCCTCTTCAAGCAGAGGTTGGATGCTCATTTGTTGAGTATGTTGTATTGGGAGTTCTTTTTCTGGTGTGAATTGGATGGCAACTGAGGACCCTTTTTTGCTTTAAAATTCTGTGGTTCATTTTATCTGTGGATGTTATTTGAAATAACACAGGTTAGAGTTTTTTCATATTTTAGTTTTCATGAGTTGCTTAGGCCAAAATTACAATACTTTCTGATGATGAACCATTTCAAACTTAGATAGGTTCTTTTTAGTTTTTGCAAGACAATGGGGTTAAGTGGCTTGCCCAAGGCCACACATCTAGGTAATTATTAAGTGTCTGCCAGATTTGAACTCAGGTACTTTTGACTTCAGGGGCTGGTGCTCTATCCACTGTGCCACCTAGCCGCCGCCCCCCCCCCCCCCCATAGGTTCTTGAAGAGACCCTATCTGGCCTTGAAACTTTTTTGGCTTGCTTAGATTTGCTAGATCTTGTTGCTGTACTGAATATACAGGATCACCTGCATGCTAGAATAAGACTTCAGGACAAAACTTTAGCAAAAGTATGCAAACTTTTGCATCTTTATATCATACTGTCTAGAAAAAGAAATGTTATAGTCATGCTATATAGTCTGCACTGGGTAGACTTTGTTTGAACTATTATATTAGATTCTTGGTGCTTTTAGAGCAGAGACTCTTAAGCTAGCACCCATAGAACACCCAATAGGTCCATGAATAGACTTTGGAAATCCCTGAACTTGGATGAGAAAAAGTTGCATCTTTATTTTCACTAACTTTTTAACTGAAATTTATTATTTCCTTTAATTATTTAAAAACATTCTCTGAAGGGATGCATCAAACAAGTCCTTAAAAGATTAAGAACCTCTATTTTAGAATAACTTTGTAAATTGGTGACTAGGGAGCAGAAATGTAAGGATATTTGACCTAGAGAAAAGAAAACCTGGGGTGGAGGGGGGTACTTGGTAGCAGTGGTCAAAGATTGAACTGTCATCCAGAAAGAGAGGTTAGTCTTTTTGTGGAGGATCAGAGAGTGAGATTTGTGTAAGGGAGGTGAATTTTTGTAAAAATTTTTTAATAATTAAAACTAAATGAAATAGGTTTCCTAAAAATTAACAGACTTTCTTTCCTTTGTTGCAGAGTCCTTTGGACAGAACTATCCAGAGGTAAGCTTTCAGTGTCATCCTTGGTTTTACTTAGTGATCATAAAGTACCAACTGTTGGGGAAAGCACATTTTTAGATCCTCATGATAGTAGTTTGAAATATCCAATATGATGATGGTCTTTATTTTAACTCTCATTGGAAGCAAAGTATTTTTTTTTGAGTGGTGGGGGAAAAATGAATAAGCAGTTTGGGGCAGAATTCTTACAATTTTTTTGTGACTACCATAATTTAAATTCAAGAAAAGTGTTTAAACTCTCTGAGAAGCATGTGGAATTAATTTTGCTGTTGCTGTGTATCTATATTTGCTTTACACTTTAGGAAGCTGATGGAACTTTGGATTGTATCAGTATGGCCCTGACCTGCACCTTTAACAGATGGGGCACATTACTTGCCGTGGGCTGTAATGATGGCCGAATTGTAATCTGGGATTTCTTGACAAGAGGCATTGCTAAAATTATTAGTGCCCACATTCATCCGGTCTGTTCCTTATGGTAAGGCATCTTTTATTGACATTTTAAACAGGAGGTGTGTATTGTTCTCCTTGCTACCAGCAAAGACTGTGACTGAGTAAGGTTTATGGTATCAACTGAGCACCTTCCTTGTTTTGGGGAGTTGGGAGTAGAGGGTAGCTAAGAAGTTTCTTTGCAGATAGATGTCAGAATTGGTTTGAATGAACTAAGATCAGGAAGACAAATTGAGGAGCTAGAAGGATCAGAGGTGAAAAGTGTTGTCTGAAGTACAATTGTACTAGAAATCACAAAAAAATATCCTTGGAGGGACCAACACCTCACATCCTATACCAAAATAAGATCAAAATGGATACAGGATTTAGACATAAAAGAGACAATATTATAAGCAAACTAGGAGATCAAGGAATAGTTTACCTGTCAGATCTATGGAAAGGGAAGCAGTTTATGACCAAGGAAGAGGTGGAGAACATAATTAAAAACAAGTTAGATAATTTTGATTACATTACATTAAAAAGCTTTTGCACAGACAACCACCATAACCAAAATCAAAAGAAATAATAGTAAATTGGGAAACAATTTTTACAACTAGCATTTCTGACAAAGGATTCATTTCTAAAATATATATAGAAAACTGAGTCAAAATTGTAAAGAAACAAGCCATTCCCCAATTGACAAGTGGTCAAAGAATATGCAGAGACAATTTATAGATGAAGAAATCATAGCGATCCATAGTCATATGAAAAATTACTCTAAATCATAACCGATTAGAGAAATGCAAATTAAAGCATCTGTGAGGTACCACCTCACACCTCTCACATTAGCAATATGACCAGAAAAGACAATGAACAATTTTGGAAGGGATATGGGAAATCTGGGGCACTAATGCATTGTTGGTGGAGCTGTGAATTCATTCAACCTTTCTGGAGAACAATTTGGAATTATGCCCAAAGGGCAACAAAAATGTGCATTCCCTTTGATCCAATACCATTATTGGGTCTATACCCTGAAGAGATCATGAAAAAGGGTAAAAACATCACCTGTATAAAAATATTCATAGCAGCCCTATTTGTGGTGGCAAAGAATTGGAAAATGAGTGAATGTCCGTCAATTGGGGAATAGCTGAACAAATTGTGGTATATGCATGTTATGGAACACTATTGTTCTGTTAGAAAGCAGGAGGGATAGGAATTCAGAGAATCCTGGAAGGATTTGCGTCAACTGATGCTGAGGGAGATGAGCAGAACCAGAAGAACGTTGTATACCCTAACAACAACATGGGGGTGATGATCAATCTTTTTTTTAAAATTAATTTATTTTTGAATTTTACAATTCCTGCCCCCCCCATCTCACTTCCCTTACCCCCCACCTCCCACAGAAGGCAGTCTGTCAATCTTTACATTGTTTCCTTGGTATATATATATATATATCCATTTAAATTGAATTGATTGAGAGAGAAATCATATTCTTAAGGGAAAAAAATAAAATATAAGAGATAGCAAAATTACCTAATAAGATAGTGGATTTTTTTTTTAAATTAAATGTAATAAGTCTTTGTTCAAACTCCACAATTTTTTTAAAAAAAGGTATTATGTAATTTTGTTATCTCTTATTTTATTTTTTTTTCTTAAGGATATGATTTTCTCAACACATTCATTTTTGATCATTGTATAGCATGGAACCAGTGTAAAGACTAGCAGACTGCTTTCTGTGGAGGTGGGGGGAGGGAAGCGAGATGGGGGGGGAATTGTAGAATTCAATTGCAATAAAAAAAATCCTGGGGGAATCTTATGAGATACCAGGGCTTATAGAGATGGGAGCTAGGAGACCAGGGGTTCTTAACCTGGGAATCTTAAATTTTCTTTGATAATATTCTGATTAACTATTTCTATGTAATTGGTTTCCTTTCTAATCCTTTAAATCTTATTTTGCATTTTTGAAAACATTTTGAGAAGATTTTACTCTGAGTAGGTCACTAAATTACCAAATGAGTTCTTAACATACAAAAAAATTAAGAACTCTGAGCTATATAGAGAGTGACAGTAGCCACTCAGTAACAGCAACAGTGGGGCAGCCCAGCAGCCAAAGGTGATAATAAAAAGATCCTTGGGTATTGATGAATGAGTACTGGGAGCAGGAATGAGTGCCTTCTGACAATCTTGGCTCCCATTACCCATTTCTGGTTCACAATTCCAGGGCAGAGAGGAGTTATTGGATTGTCTGTGTAAGGAATAAGAACAAGTCCAAGAATGTGTGACTGAGCCCAAGAGCAGAGAGGAGAGGGACTCAGTTTTAACCTTCAGTCTTACATAAAGCTTGCAAAGGAAATAACCAGGAAAGGAAATCAAAACCAGTGGGGAACTAGCAAGCAACTCAGTCACTGTAGAATCTCTGAGTAGACATCAATCTATAGAAATTCAGTCACACACAAGCCAACAGATCCAAACTATGTGAGGAATTTGCAGTCCAGAATCTTGGGGAATAGACCTCTTCCCAGATCATACTCATACTCTTTGGCAGCACAAAAAACTTAAGTGTACACAGGCTAAGTTATGAAAGTAGCAGATGGACCAAAAACAAAAAAAGATAAAAACTTCCCTTACCTTACATCCTCCTGAAATCGAGCAGGCCTCAATACTGACATGGAAAATGAAGAAACAGAAAAAGAACCTGAACATAAAAAATGGCTGTGGTGATAGGAGAGCTTCAAGATGAACAATAATGTGAAAACATCTATGAATAAAGCCTCAAAGAAAAATGCAGATTGAATACAAATATAACAAAAATTCATAGAAGTTAAAAGAGATTATTTTACAGAAGAGTGAAAAACTTATTTTAAAAGTCAGATAAGAGCAGGAAAGGAAAAATGTGAAATATAGGAAAAACAACTAACCTGGAAAATAAATGAAGAAAAGATAACTTAAGAATCAATGGACACTTAAAAGCAATGAATTCCCCTCACCCCACCCCCCAAAAAAGAGTGTCAACTTCATGTTTCAAGAAATTATAAAGGAAAATTGCCCAGATAGCATAGAACCAGAGGACAAAGTAGAAATTGAAGGACTCTATTTTTACCTCCTGAAAGAAATCCCCAAATAAAAATTCTCAAGAATATCATAACCAAACTTCAGAATTACCAGGTAAAGGAGAGATTTCTTTAAGTAGAGAGAATTCAGATACTGTAGAACCACACATTCAGAATTATACAAGACTTAGCAGCTACACCAGTAAAGGAATGGTTTCTAATGTAATATTCAGGAAGTAAAGGAGGTAAATAACCTATCCAGCAAAACTGAGGCAGGGAAATAAATGAATATTTAATAAAGTAGAGAACTTCCAATCCATTCCTAACAAAAAGACCAGAGTTCAATAGAAAATTTGACATTCAAACTCAAAAATCAAGAGAAACAAAAAAGGTAAACATAAGTGAGAAATTAGAACGAACTAAACAATTTATATTCCTGTATGAGAAGATAATTTATGTAACTCCATCAAAGCATTATCATCTCTAGGACTGTAGGCATAGGTGTCTGTTATACTTGGATGAAGAAGAATAGAATGGTGATGCAGGGGAAATGTACCGGGAGAGGAGAAGAAGAGAGAATAATGGGGAAATTTATCTTACATAAATAAAGCACACAAGGAAGGATAAGTTTATACAAAGCAGGAGAGATTGGTGAGCAGGTGAGGGAGATATAAAAGTGGGCAACACTTAACCTTTGCTTTCATCTGAATTGATTCAAGTAGGAGAGAATATACATGTACACAGTTGGATACAAAAATTTAATCTTAACAGAAGTTGGGAAGGACAGGGGAGAAGAGAAAATGGGAGGCAGGAATAATAGGGACAGTAGATTAAGGGATTCATTGGTTAGAAGTAAAACAGACTTTGAGGAGGAGACAGTATAACTATAAGGAACTAGAATGGAGAGAGGGAAATAGTAATCATAACTAAATGGGACAAACTCTTAAAACAGAAGAGAAAAGCAGAATATTTGTGAAGATAAAAACTGAAAGCTTGTACATTGTAACTTAAAATACATAAAACAACCTTTTCCTTTATCTTTTTTTTTGTTGTTTTGTTTTTAAGCTGGAGTCGAGATGGTCACAAGCTTGTGAGTGCATCAACTGACAACATAGTGTCACAGTGGGATGTCTTATCTGGGGATTGTGATCAGAGGTTTCGATTCCCTTCACCTATACTGAAAGTCCAGTACCATCCCCGTGATCAGTATGTTTAGCCTAAATTATTTCTTGGGTTGGGGGTCTTAATTTGCATGCTTAACTCTGTATTGGTGAATATTTTAGTTTGATGTCACACTTCCAAAATGTTTCCAGTTGATTTTGTTCTGTGGGCTGCTGGTACCCTCTAAGTTTTGTTTTGTTTTTTTCAAGACAATGGGGTTAAATTGACTTATCCAAGGTCACACAGCTAGGCAATTATTAGTAAGTGTAGCCAAATTTGTACTCAGGTCCTCCTGACTCCAGAGCCAGTGCTGTACTCTGCCCTTGAAATTTTAAGAGAAGCAGCTAATGATAATTTGCTTTACTGTAGTTTTATTTTATTATATTTTTATTTTGGCATGGCAGTGGGGATAAGTGATTTACGCAGGGTCACACAGCTAGGTAATTATTACGTATCTGAGGGTCAGATTTGAACTTGGGTTCTTCTAACTCCAGGACCAGTGCTCTATCCACTGTACCATCTAGCTGCCCTTTTATTATAGTTTATAATTAAAATAGACCATATTTTTCTTTACTTGAAAATAGGCATATAGAAGAGTAAATGCATCTATCTTATTTGAGATTTTAGGAGGCTGAGATATTTGAGGAATCATTAAGTAAGGATCTGTTTAAGGGGACAAGGGGAGGATAAATCTTTGGATGTCAAAGCACAAACCTTTTGCATCTGTTTTTTTTTAAACAGGAACAAAGTTCTTGTATGTCCCATGAAATCAGCTCCTGTTATGTTGACCCTTTCTGATTCCAAACATGTTGTACTGCCAGTTGATGATGATTCTGATCTGAATGTGGTCGCATCTTTCGATAGACGAGGAGAATATATCTATACAGGAAATGCAAAAGGGAAGGTAAGTATGCAGGACAAAATCTTCAGAATTAAAAAAGCCTTGAAAAAAGTATTCAGTTGTAGGAATTTATTACTCTTATCTTCAAATCAGCATTGGGTATTGGTCCTATTCATACACACTTGGCTGTCTTACCTCCTTAGCTGTATTTTATATTTTTGATATCAGTGAGTTAATAGCACAGATCTGCCTATAGCAGCTGTGTTCTGAATTTTCCCCTTCTACTCAAATTCTATTGTCTGTTTTCCTTTGATTTTTCACCAGGAAGAGAGGCAGAGATTTAGTGAAACCTCATTAATTCAAATCCCTGGAGGCTGAACTGAAGATTACCTTTAGGCCTTCTCTATAAAAAGTGTTTGCCAAATAAAATAGTATAAACAAGATCCAAGGGGATATGTGTAAGTTACTAGAGAACCAATTTCTTATTATTTAGTAAAGTAAATCATTGAAGGCATCAACTAAGGCAATACTGTTAGTCTAGCTGAAGTGTATGTCCTTAAAAGTATCTAAAATAATGGAATTTTTTTCTTGGTCTGGACCTATGATTTCAGTGGCATAGAGAGTACCCAGTGAGTACAGTTGTCTGGAGGAATCTGAGATGTAGTGATTTGCCCAGTGTGTGTCCTTGGTGGGACTTAAACACAGATTTTCTTGCCTCTGAGGTTAGCTGATTACCCAGTATGTCAGTCTAACAAAAAAACTTATCTTTAAGTGAGTTGTAATTCAAGTTAACTTTCCCTCTAAGAAGGTAATATGTTATTGTGCATGAGGCACTATGCTAAATGATCCTGGACAAGTCACTTAATCTCACTGAGCCTCCATGTCTTCATCTGTAAGGTAAGAGGATTATTGAACTTTTTACTGTAGCAAAAAAAAATTTTTTTATTATTCTTCCTGAAGTTTGATAAAGATGCACTGGTTTGTTTTTGTTTTTTTACTTTGGACAATTTGGCTTCCTTAGAGAATGCCTGGTTTGAAGTTCTGACTTGATCAGGAACCTTGCTAATGTCTGATGATGCTGATGCTGATAGTATAATGATGGTGATATATCATTTATTTAAGTAATAGATTATTTTATTCACCTATAAAATATTTGCCAGAACTTTAAAATATTAAAAAGCAAATTGGCAAATTGTCCCAGGACTATTTCTATTATGTATTCCATTTAAAAAAAAACATGAGAATTAGATAATTATTATGTATTAAAAAAAATTAGAAAAGTAGAACTTTCAAGGATTACTTTTAAAGAAAGATTTCAGAAACCATCGCAGCTTGAAAAACCTAATGAAGTCTGCTCAAAAGGCTGAAATTGCTGATATCTATAGTCAGTAATTGGAAATAAAAGTCAAAACAGATTAAAGGCACAGGAGTCAAAGTAATGCAAAACAAAATGGAAACGATTCAACATCAGACATTTTATCTTAGAGATTTGAGAAGCACAAAAGTTATTAGGAGAGAAGAGACAAATACCCCTATAGTTAGGGGGATAGGAGAAATTCTGCTGTGGTTGTAGTCATACCAAACTGAAACACAGTTTGTGAAACAATTTGTGTACCTTTATTATGAATCCAGTGACATATATCCTTGTCAGCCTTGATTAGTTTATTTTTGAAGTGTTTGTCTATAAGTCTTTGAGATATCAGGTATGCTGATATTATCTATCATTTCTTTTCCTCTTTTTTGAAAAGAAAATGTTAATCTTCATAAAGCTACTGTCTGGTAAAGGAATCTAGACCATTAAATTTTTTAAAAATAGAGAGTTAGCAGTTTGGCCAGGACCATTTCTAGTTGAACTTCTCAAAAATGAGGATGATAGTCACAGTACTTTGAGAGAAAGAGCATAGCATTGTGGATAAAAAATTCTTCTCAGAGCCAAGAAAAGCTGGGGCTTAAATCCCATTTTTGACAACTGCTGGTTGTGTGACCCTAGGCAAATCACTTGTTGGTGTGCCAGCCAATTCTCCAAGACTTTTAAGATCTGCATTGGTAGAGGAAATGATTCCTCGAGAAATTTCTGTGCCAATGAAATCACAGGTCTGGTTAAAAAAGAAAAAGGTAAGATCACATTTATATAGCACTTTAAGATGTGCACATCATTTTTCTCTTACAAGAGAAATAGGCAGGAGAGGTATTGTTATCTTGATTATACAGATATTTCTAGGTCATATAAATGTAAGAGTTGAATTTATAATCTGATTCTTGTGACTTATAAATACAGTTCAGACAATAAAGAAAGCGGTAATGTAGCAGTCTCTTCAGAGTCTTTTTTTTTTTACTCTCATTTGGAAACTTTAAAAATGAAGTTTAGACAAACCTAATCATTTGGTGCCTAATTGAATTTCAGATCTACCCTTGATCATTAATCTCTTACATATCGGATATAGTAAAATACTCAAGAATATAAACCTTTGGAAAAAAGGTCACCGAAATGCTGACTGACAAAATTGATGCAGTGTATAACTCATAGAATTTAGACTTCTGAATGCAGATGATTGCTTCATAGATTAATGAGAAAAATGATCCTTGATTTACCAGTAAGAATCAGTTTAGGCTGCTGACCTGTTTGCAGGACTCTCATTTTCTTCTTCTTTAATCTTTAGATCTTGGTCCTAAAAACAGATACCCAGGATCTAGTTGCTTCTTTCAGAGTAACAACTGGGACCAGCAATACCACAGCTATAAAATCAATAGAATTTGCTCGGAAGGGGAGGTGAGTCAGGACCCTGGTTTTACTCAGGGCAGCTCTAATCTTATTATTTTATTTTCATTTAGCTTGTCTATAAAATATTGACACTCTAGTAGCAACTTATTCACTGTGTTATAAATATCTTCTCAAAATCTTAGTGGAGACAGTGTGCCTAAGATTTTCTTTTGTTACTTTATTTTAGATAAGTTTTTCCATATTTTTGTATATTCTTTGTGTTATTTTAATATAATATAATATACTACATTTAGGATGTTTTCAGATTTTTTTATGTTAGCAGCACTTTGTTTTTTTGTATTTAATTAGAGCTATTTAATAATCTTCCTAGAAAGGTCTTTGGTGCTAAGACTCAGGCATTCAGGAAAGATCCCTTTCTTATCATTTAAAGATTCAACTGATGTTTAGATATCCATTAGATATTCAATCGTAATTATTGAACATAGACTAGTCTTCCTGCAAACAGGTTCTTTTCCCCTTTGAATTAAAGTCCTAATAGTGGAATTACCAGGCCAAAGGCTATGACCAGTTTTTTGGGTTTTGTTTTATATTGACCACTTTGCTGTCTAGAAAGTTAGCAGCAGTTTACTTTGCCTTCAGCAATAAAAACATGTGCTTGTTTTCTTTGAAACTCTACAATATTTTACCATTTTTATTTATTTTTAGGGCAGTTTTAGTTTGATAAATGAATAACTTTTAAAAGTAAGTTCTTACATGTATGAAAATTAGTGCTATTTAAGCAAATACAGTAATAGATACCTTACTTTATCCAGCTATTACTTATTCTTGCAAATGAAAGAAATTATTCAGAAGGCCTTTAACCAGTCAAAATAAATTGTAAAATTGTATTTTTTATTGCGAATTTTTTGTATTATAGATGGATAATTTGTTAAAGATTCTATGTACAAAATAAAACTTATATAATTTATTTTTACAAGAGTTCCTAGAACTTCTTACTTAACATTTCTTTACTTTTTATTTTTAAAAACTTTATTTTTATTGGTGACTTTTATTTTTACATTGTATTCATTTCTATATGTGTCTTTCCTCCTTTGTCCAGTGAGCCAAGTTATCCCCTTGATTAAAAAACTTTTTTTAAAGTTCAGCAACCTTAATCAAAATATTGACCTTGTCTGACAATATATATGCAATATTCCACACTCATAGGAGGGAGGTATGCTTTCTCAATTCCTTTGGCATCAAACTTTGTCACTGTAATTACATGGCATTCAGTTTTATTTTTTCATTTTTGTTGCTTTATTGTGTTATATTGTCTTTCTGGTTCTGCTTATTTCACTCTGCATCTGATCGTATCAGTCTTTTCATGTTTCTCTGAATTTTTCTTAATTTGTATATTTTTATAGCATAGTAATATTTCATTTTGCTTATGTATATCACAATTTGATTAGCCATTACCCAGTTGATAGTTCTTTTCTATTAAAAGTGTTGATTGAATACTTTGGTATATATGGGACCTTTCTATCAGTTAACATCTTGCCTTATAGACTTAGAAGTAGATTCTCTGAATGAAAGAGAATAGACATTTTTTTTTTAGGTTTTTGACCTTTAGTGGCATGATTTCCATTCACTTTTTTTTTAGGCTTTTTTTGTAAGGCAAATGGGGTTAAGTGGCTTGCCCAAGGCCACACAGATAGGTAATTAAGTGTCTGAGACCGGATTTGAACCAGGTACTCCTGACTCCAAGGCTGGTGCTTTATCTACTACGTCACCTAGCCGCCCCTAGTATGGACATTTTTAATCAGTTTTTTTGTTGTATAATTCCAAATTAACTTTCCAGAAGGATTGAACTGCTCTTACTTTAGACACGACATAGAAGACTTAATTGTCTGTTCCACAGCATTAAGAACAAATAACTAAAATGGATGGCCAGGCACAGCAACATTAGCTGATCTCTATTACATGGATTATAGAACAGCTGGATCTTTTTGTTTTTATTATGGTAACAACCTTGTCTTTGGCCAGGCCCTATGGACTCGGTGACCTGATCTAAACTTTATACTGTTAGTTTTCTGGACTTTATATACTTATTTCTAGCTCTCCAGTTATTTAATGCCTGCCTGTGATTTCTCACTTTTATTTAAGAGTGTGCCCTCACAGGAAGGGGAAAAAATGGTGACTAATTGCATTAAACAAATGACAGCTGCCAATGACCTTGATAGTAATATTGCTTTATCTTTTTGGGGAATCCTTTGATGACTGCTGTAAGGAGTATAGAACTGTTATTAATGGTAGAGCTAAAGGTGAGAAGAGAGTAGTGTGAACAATTTGAGTGGGAAAACAGGAATGCTTGAAAGTTTTTTATCCTACTAAAGGGCCTCTTTTTTTTCTCCATAAGATTATACTCATCTTTACAGCTTTTAAGCTTGTCTCTTTAGTCATATATTCCAAGATGTTGTCCTTCAATTTATTCTAGTAGAGTCCAGGTATTAGATGGTCCCTCATACCTGTAGTTCCTTTTGATGCTTGAACTCTTTCCTTTTGGGTGCTTATAATGTTTTTTTTCTTTGAATCGGAACCTTTGCATTGGACTTATTACATTCCTAGAATTTTTCTTTTTGGAGTTTCAGGAGATGATTGGTGGGTTCTTTCTATCTTTGTTTTATCCTCTTGTTCTAATAGTTTGCAATAATTTTCATTTGTGATTTCTTGAATTATACTGTCTAGGCTTTAAAAAAATATCATGTCTTTTAAAGAGTCTGATTTCTAGATTATCAGTCCTTGCCCTTTTTTCTTGGTCACTTGTTTTTGATAGCAGATGATCTTATATTTTTTTCAGCTTTTGGATATTATTCCAACATTTTCTGCAGTCAATTGATTTCTGTTTAGTCCATTCTGGCTTTTCAGAGATTCTGTTAGTTGAATAAAATTGTCATCACTTTGTCTTCTATACTATTTTCATAATTCTTGACTCTAGAGCTTTTATTTCATTTTTCATATACTGCTTTATTTCTTCTAAGTATTCATGTCTTTGAGGAAAATCTACTTTTTCTTTAAATCTCTGCATGCAATTTGTTAGAGAAATATTTTCTCCTTCTGGGTTGGATTTTTGAATATCTTTGGATCTGTGATAGTTCTTCATAATGATCTGTATCTTCAGTTTATTCATTTTTCCATCTTGAGTTTTGAATTGGGGTTTTGTGTCAGGGCTAGGCTCTGCTTTCTGCTCTTCTTTTGATTGGGGGTGATTAACCCTACTTGAACTTAACATGGATCCTCCTGAGGAGTGCACCCCTGCCCCCCCCCCCCCGGATCTTTGAGAGACAGAGTGCTGGGGACCTTGGAACCCCAAGAACCTGGACTGACCCAGTGCTATAAATGCAAAGTACACAGTACTGATCACTCCTATTCTAAGTTATTTCAAGAAACATACTGAGTTTCTTACCACCTTGTAACTTTCTTAGGGGAAGCTTTGTCCTTGATAGTTCAAATAAAAATTTTAGCACTTATAGGAAGAACATTGATTTACCTAGAACACTATCCTCTAAAAATTTTCCAGCAACTTCTAAATGTCAGAGGTACAATTTTATTCCTAAATACAAGTTTGTGGATTTAGTAAGCTAAAAATCTTCACTTTGGAGGCAATTTTAGGCAGTGTTTAAGGGTTCACTATGGTGAGTACAAGCATGTTATAGTGAGACATAAGTAGAGGAGCTGAGATTTGATCTTAAGTTTTAGAATAAGGTGAGATGAGACAAATGCATTCAGAAAGAATCCTTGTGTCTAAGATGGGGGGTGGGGTAGGGACTTAAGGGGAGGTGAGGTTAATATGATTCAATAGTGTGATATGTCTGTCAGAAAACTAATGTCATAGGTAACAATGATCTCCATTGGTCAGTACACTTCTGGCATATTGAGTTTTGGGCTCTGTGTCTTAGGAATGATATTGATAAGTGATAACTCCTAAATGAGATTGAACAGGATGATAGAAGGGCTTGAAATCTTGTCATTTGAGCATAAATTGAAGAGACTTGGAATGTTTAGTCTGGAGACTAGAATCAGTGAGTAGAAGTTATAGGAAATCTGGATGAAAAACCTGTAGATAGTTGTCTTAAAATGGGCTTCCATATTGAGTAGTGAACTTATGTTATTGGGAAGTGTTCAGCCAGGGATTACATGCTGTAGAAAATGTCGTAGGGCAGAGGTGTCTTAACTCAAGGCCAGCACAATTTTTGAGTGTAGCCTAACCATATTGTAATTGGGAAATGTTTAATAATAATATAAATGAAATACAACAACATTAATTTGAGGTTTTTTCTAAGTCAGTGTGTAGCCTGTGGGAATCCTTTGTTATTCATTTTGATCCCTCTTTTGTAGGGTTATTAAAGAGAGGATTTATATTCATGGTGTTAGTTTTATTAGCTGATTTCTAAGGACCCTTCCACTTGAGATTCTGTGATTTTTTTTTTTACTCTGTTAGTTTTAGAGAATATTTATAGTAATCCATTTAGGACCTCTAGCTTTAAGTTTTTTCTCCTTTGATCTTTTCTTGCAGTTGCTTTTTAATAAACACAGCAGATCGAATAATCCGAGTGTATGATGGCAGAGAAATTTTAACCTGTGGTAGAGATGGAGAACCAGAACCCATGCAGAAACTGCAGGATTTGGTAAACAGGTACATGTCTCACATTAAAAAAAGAACTTTTTCCAGAGGTTAATTCGCATAAAATAAAAGGAGCATGATCAGTTTAGGACAAATACCTTGGAGTTGTTCTTAAGGATAAATTCCTTTCTGCTATGGTTCATCTCTCTTGGACTTTTCTTTTTGGCATTTTGGTATTTGCTTTACTTTCCTTATCCTAGACTCAGAAGACAAGGTTGGTTTTTTTGTGTGATAACTGTATTCTCATGTAATTTTCCTCCCCTTGATTTCTAGGACACCTTGGAAGAAATGCTGTTTCTCTGGAGATGGGGAATACATAGTTGCAGGATCTGCCCGCCAGCATGCCCTATATATCTGGGAGAAGAGTATTGGCAACTTGGTGAAGATTCTTCATGGGACCAGAGGAGAACTTCTTTTGGATGTAGCTGTGAGTAGAATTGGAGGTTTTGTCATGCACGTTGTCTAGAAAAAATCTTAACTGTTTAAAAAAAGGATTTCCTTTTCTTCTTTATTTAAATACAGTGGCATCCTGTCCGGCCCATCATAGCATCCATTTCTAGTGGAGTAGTCTCTATCTGGGCACAAAATCAAGTGGTAAGAACTGTTTTTATTTGTATTCATTTACTTACATTCCCATTAGGGGTTAGCTTATGATATGTCAAGCTCTGTGCTGGTGGGCATACTCAGGGGAGCTCACATTCTAATGAGTGAGATAACATGTAAATAATTAGGCGTAAACCAGATATGTGCAGGTCATTATTGAGAAAGAGGACCAGGAAAGTCCTATCCCTTAAGGTGGGCCTTGAGCTACGTCTAACAGGAAGCTAGAGAAGCCAAGTCAGAAGTAAGGAGGGCATGGGGGACTAAGGAGGTGAACAGGACCATCAGGGCAGAGGCATGGAGTTTAAAAAAAATATTAACTTATAAAGTGCATGTACATACATATATATTTGAATATACATGTGTGTATGTGTGTGTGTATCCTTTAATTTTAATGCCCTGTAAAAGAAAAAGCTAGGAAGAGAACCAAGGTGAAGGCAGTGTTACAAAAGAGAGAGGAGAGTACCTAGGAAGAGGGAATAGTCAATGATACTTGAAAACTGCAGAATGGTCAAGGAGTATGATGACTGAAAAGACCATTGAATTTAACAACTAAAAGATTGTTGACAATATTTTAGAAAAATTATTCACAATGTTTGACTGATAATGGATGTATCCAAAACTTTGTGCCTTTATCCTGCAAATGACTTTAAATGATGGAGATAAGTAAACATGTTAGAAAAATCTGTTGTAGTTGAACTGAAACAATTCTCAAAAGTAGAAAAAAATGTGTTTGAAGATCAATAGATTTTAGATGTAAAGTAACCAAAGAGAATAATTTTTTTTTTGTTTTTTTTGCACGGCAATGGGATTAAGTGACTTGCCCAAGGTTACACAACTAGGCAGTTATTAAAGTGTCTGAGGTCAAATTTGAATTCAGGTCCTCCTGACTCTAGGGCCAGTGCTCTATCCAATATGCCACCTAGCTGCCCCCAAAGGGAATAATTTTTAAAAGTTTTTTGTGTCAATGGAAGTTTTTATATCTCTCTAGCCATAAAATAGAATTTACAAAGTCAAGTTTCTGGTTACAGGTTGTATTTCATCTTTAAATTGTAAAGCAATCATTGTGAACAATATACTTGCTCTGTGTTTGTGGCATAGGAAAACTGGAGTGCATTTGCACCAGATTTTAAAGAACTGGATGAAAATGTGGAGTATGAGGAAAGGGAGTCAGAGTTTGACATTGAGGATGAAGATAAGAGTGAGCCAGAACAAACAGGTACTGTTTCTCAATCACCATGTTTCTTTTTAAAAAATTGTTACTCATTTTGTTTTTTATAAATTCTAATCTTAACTCTGGCAAGTTTCTCATCACACATAGACAGTTAAGATCACTTCCCACTTCAGTAACAAGTCTTTTCCTGTTAATTAGTATATAGAAGCTTCATTATTCATTTAGTGCTTAGTTCCTACCACATTTTTTTTTAAGAAAAATTTTATAGACATAATGCGTCATGGCAGTCTTTTTGCAGATTATTTGTCATTAAATTTACTATACATGATAATCAAAATTTCCCGTGACATATTGTTTCTTGTGGTATTAGGACATGCAGTAAAATCTATTCTTCTATGTCCTTTCTTTGCCTTTTGAGGGAATCCCTGAATCATTCTTCAATTTAGCTTTACTTTATTTCTAGTTTTGCTTATAGCAGTTATGTCAAGATTAATATGATTCAGCTCCTTCAGCAATGTGTTAAGTTAGACATATCATATTTAAAGTATTAATAGTCAAATAGAAGTTTATTGGCCATCTAGGAACCCTGATTCTTTGTTCCCTTCCCCATCTTTCTGCCACTGTTACTGCGCAAACTGATTTGGAGAAGTTGGGGGGGAAGATTGATATTCACAGAGCACAGAGCCATTTAAAATTTTTTCTTTCATGGATTGCCATGGCCAAAACAAATGTTAACACTAGATGGCCAGTCTGTTGGTAATGTGGCTCTCTGAGATTAGCTAGGAAAACAGATTTGGTTTATTACTGTTATACTTGAAGCCTTTCCAATATGGTGAAGTCTGCCAGAGCTCATGATTCTTCGGCACAGGCTTTGAAAACCTATCATGATGAAGCATCTGTGTAGTACTTTGTTAAAGTAAAAAAAAAAACAAAACATGTGGCATTCTATTAAAGACTAACCCTGAATTATTTAGACAAGTTATTGAAAATCAGAAATGAACAACAGAAATGACATTTGCTCTGACTATACTAATCTTTTCCAGACATTTATTCAATGTAAATTCATTGCTACAGCAAAGAGACCGAAAAAAATCCAAATTTATTTACCAGACTACTGGATGCAAAACCAGTTTGGAATATAAATTCAACTGCAAAATCTTACAAAGAAAGATTGATGATTATGAGCATTATCTTATGAAGTAGAGAAAAAATAGGGCAAAGCTAAACAAAATCATCCTAAGGGCTTTCAAAGCTAAAATGGAAAGACAACAAACAGGAGAAAAATGGAAGAGATCTGCAAAAACCATTTCAATGAATGAGCTAATGTTATATGAGCTTATGAGCTAATGTTCATCTTTTTTTTTTTTTAAAAAAAAGCAAAATCATCCAGGAAAATAGTATATAACATGATACTGAAAATAATACAGAAGATAAAGTGGATAATTTTTATTTCATTATATAAAATTTGAAAAGTTTTATACAAATAAAACCAATACAACTAAGTTTAGAATGAAAATTGATAGCTCGGAAAATTTTTTGCCACAAGCTTCACTGATAAGCCGCTCATTTCAATTTTTGTAAAGGTGCCATACACATTTGACAAGTTTGTATGTCTCTTTATTTTCACATTCAATAATTAGCAAAAAGGCTATCAAATCTTAACCTTGCAATAATACTACTCAGGTCATTAACTTCCTTTTTGTTTATTTAATTCAATTTACGTAGGTCTGAAAGGGGGAGTTCTAGGTCCTCTACAATTAGTTTGTTTGATTTTCTTTGTAATTTTTAACTTTTAATTATTTAGATGCTGTGTTATTTGTTGGGATATCTGTCAAATTTTGGTATTCTTTAGAATACCTCTCAGAATAATATAGTTTCCCTGTTTTCTCTTTCAATCAAGTCTCTTATTGTATCTGAGATCATTATCGCTACCCCTGATTTTTCACATTTGGCTGAAGCAATTTGCTCCAGCCCCTTATTTATTTTTACTCTCTGAATCTTTTCAGATGTTTGTGACCAACATACTGGTAGATTCTGCTTTCAAATTCATGTTACTATCCTTTTCTGTTTTATGAGTGAATTTATCCTTTCCACATTTGGGATGATAGTTAATTGTTATTTCTCCACATCCTATTATCCTTATTTACTTTTTTAACTCTCAATTTCCCTACCCCTCTTTACAAAGAAGGAAGAAGGTGAGGAGAGAAAAAGTATGCTTAGTTCCAGAACTTTGTGCTTGATGTAATCTGCTTCTGGGTTTCCCTTCATCAGAGACTACTACTTTCACTACTCTTACTAGATTTTATTTTGCAGATATAAAACTTCCCTGAAGCTACTGTTATTCTCCCCATTCTGTTTCTCCCCCCACAGTCGTATTTTTTATTCTATCTTCTCTTGACTAATTTAGATGAAAGTGAAGTTTGAAGGTTGCTGGCTTCCTCCTGGTTTGCTACTTGAATGTCCCATTTATGTGAGATGATTTTCTCCAACCTTTGTTCCCCTTTATCCTTAGTATTTTCTTTTCTTCTCCCTCTCCCTTTTTCCCTTTTTCTTTTTGATAACCATATAGTCAACAAAACATAAACAGCTCCCAGGTTCTCTGTCTTATTTTACTCCTTCTGGGACCCCTTGTGACTTTAATGTTCTGAGGGAATATATGTATCATCTTGTCCTATTATAATGTAAACATTTCATCTTTGTTTATTTTCTTTTGTGAGCTCTTATGTTTACCTTTTTGCATACTTTTATTTTTATTGTATTTTTATATATTTGTGTCTCAAAGTTGTTCTAATCTTTTCAAATATGACTATGGTAGAAGTCTTCTATTTCATTAAAGGTCTAGTTTTTACCCTTGTAGTATTATACTCTTGGTTTGCTAGATTTGCTAGTTATTCTTGGCTTGTATACCTACATCTTTTCGCCTTTTTTAATATTTTCTAAGATCTCCACTTACTTAAAGTGATTGCTGTTAATTTTTTGGTTTTTGCAAGGCAACAGTGTTAAGTGATTTGTCCAAGGTCACACAGCTACGTAATTATTAAGTGTCTGAGGTCAGATTTGAACTCGGGTCCTCTTGACTCCAGGGCTGGCACTCTATCCACTACTCTACCTAGATGACCTACTGCTAAATCTTGCATGATACTTATTTTCACTTCTTCCTCCATGCTTGCAGTATTTTTTTCTTTGATTTGGAAGCTTTGGAATGTCCAGGCTCTTTATTCATTATGGATTTTAGGTAATCTGTTGATTGTTAAATGATCTCTATCTTTGATCTTCTTTCCAGGTCAGTTATTTTTCCTAAGAGTTATCTTACATTTTCTTTTTTTAAAAAAACATCAGTCTTTTTTTTTTTTTTGTGGAGCCATTAATTTCTTTTGACTTACTCTTAATTTTCTAGGAATTTGATGTTTGGGTAAGGTTTTGTATTTGACCCAAATTGTCTTTGGATCTTTCCAGTCTTTTCTCCAGAGCTCTCATTTTCCATTATCTTTCCTCTAGCACTCTTACTTATATAAAACACTTTTAATTTCTTTTTTTTTTTAAACTTTAATTTTTCCAGTAATTCTCATTGAACTTGTCCCCAAATTGTGTTTTTATTTGAAACTTTCCTTATAGATACTTTGGAGTCTTATTCTTCTTGGTTTGTACCCCATGTGTCATCATGAAAGCTCTTTCTGATGGTATTCTTATTTATTCATTCTTCCAACCTTCCATCTTTTGGGCTTTGGGTTAAAGTCAAGCTCTTCCTACTTCTGGAGGTAGTGTCTGGGCCTGACTTAGTCCTATTTTGTATGATCTTTGGATATTGAGTGAGGGCAGCTCAGCCCAAGGACTTCAAATTCTCAAGTACATCCAAAGCAGGCTGCTCTGGGCAGAGCCTTTTTGCTATCCTTTTGTTCTGAACCTTAGAATCAAATCTCCTGACCTTAATTTGGGTCTGGGTGACACAGTTTTAGACTCCCCTTGGTGGGAGGCTCCAGGAGACTGCTACAGTGCCTGGGCCCCATTAGCTAGCTGGCAGGTCCAGCTTCATGCTTGAGGCTGCATGACCTCCCTTAGTTTGAGCTCTTTACCCTACTTTCTTAGCTTGTAGGACTCAGACCAGGATGGAGGTTGAAGCCAATAGAAGTAACTGTTCAGTAACCCCCTATAAAGCTATATTAAGTGGGCCATAAAACAGGTGTATTCTTCTCAAGGTATTACTCACCATTGATAACGATGGAAGAGTTACAGTAGAGTCTAGCTAGAGGAAAGATTTCTTATAAATGATAATATCTCCCAGATACTCTTTTCTGATGATTGCATAAAGCCCTTATGCATTGAGTGAGCCTCCTAGAAGAGATCTGTAATTACTCAAAGGACTTTGTCTTGTCCACATAGGAAAGGCCAAGTGGATGAAGAATTTTTATTGTCCAGATTTCAGAATCAATTTAGATCAGCACCCCACAGAACTTGTCCAATTATATGTACATCTGGAACAGATCATAAGATGGATTGTAAATTGAAAAGGAAAAGGAAAGCTATTACTTTTGGGAGATTGCAAAACTTTTATTGATTCCAACCTTCTGATGGAAACAAAAGCCCATCTTTTCAATATGTGTATTTTATCATTGTCACTGTATGATAGCAAACCTTAGATTTAAAGGTGTTTCACACAGAGGATAATGGAGAGTTAGTAAGGAATTTCAAAGAAGACCAGGAGTGGATGTCATCATGGAATTGTATGTTAGGAAGAGAAGATGAACTGGTCCTGAGGCAAGGGCAAAGCATGACAGGTGGAGCCCCCAGAATTCTCCATTGGTACTCTCAGTATGTCAATAGAAATTGAGAAAAGTTTTCATTATGTTGAGATGAAATTCTGGGAGAACATGAATAAGAGACACATAGGATTAGCTTACCTAGATGGGTTATGTTGTGTGTCATTGGAGGACTTCCCAAATTAATCAGATCACAGATCCCTTTGAGTATTAAAAAAAAGTTTTTAATATCTTTTTTTTTTATACAAGGCAATGGGGTTAAGTGGCTTGCCCAAGGCCACACAGCTAGGTAATTAGTAAGTGTCGGAGGCCGAATTTGAACTCAGGTACTCCTGACTCCAGGGCTGGTGTTCTATCCACTGCGCCACCTAGCCACCCCCTTTAATGTCTTTTTTATTTCCTGTTTTCCTCCATTCTTTCAGAGAACCACGCCTTTTACGAAGAATAAAAAGGAGAAAAGTTCAACAAAACTAACCACTACACCAACAACTCTGATATATATATATATATATATATATATATATATATATATATATATAGTTCCACACCTCTACAAATAAGGGAGAAAGCATGGTCATAATTTTATAGCATTGTTTCATTTGTTTTGTTGTTTCTATTTGCATTGTTGTTGAAATTGTATATATTATAAACACCACATTATATTCATGGATCACAATTTATTTAACCATTCCCCAGTCAATAGATATTTATTTTATTTCTAGTTTTTGACTACTGTGAAAATTGCTGTTACAATTGTTTTAGAACATATGGAGCTTTCTTCTTAGTGACTTCTTCCTAGCACATGCCTCAAGTAGGGGTTTTTGAATCAAAAGATCTGGGGATTTTAGACAGTTTCTTAGCACAGTTTCAGAGTAGGCAGCTCAATTAAGGGAATCGGTGTTCTTTTTTTCCACATATCAACAACTATTCTCATTTTTTTTTTAAATCTTACTATACAGGTTTCTGAAAGGAAATGTGACTTAACTGCTATCTGGAATTGTTTGCTCCCTGGCTTTGTTGTTGATTTCTTAGTGTACCCATCAGTACTTTTAGACAAAGCAAACATGACAGATTTTCACGTGATCTTGGCAGCTGCATGGCTCGACACATAGAGTGTTAGACTAGGAGTCAGGAATACCTGAGTCCAAATTTCATCTAAGACACTTAAAAACATGTGTGACCCTGTTACTTCATGCCTTTCATTTGTAAATTTGTAGATTCATTTTCATTTGTCCAATGGAGATGATAGCATTTGACTCTGTAGAGTTGTGAAAGTCATTGGAGAGAACATGTGATGCATTTGTAAGCACTGTGAAAAGTGCTCTAGAAATGCTGCTATTGAGAATGAGAAGATGTGGACTGACCAAACATTATTGGTATCATCATTCTACACTTAGAGACAGCTCACTCAGCCTGTCCCCTCTCTCCCTTAGCTGCCATAGTACTTCTTGTCTTTATCACTCCTTTGGCATTTTATGTGCACTTTGTTTATCTTGCCTATCTTCCCAGTTTCATAATGCATTCCTGGAAGGTCTTTGTCATCCTCAAGATTTGTGTTTCTCCATTTCCAAGGGTGGGATTATATCCTTCCTACATGAATGTGATAGGAAGTTCCTTGAAAGCAGTGACCTTCTCTGTTTTTGTGGTATTCCAGTACTGCACACACTGCAGGTGCCTATGTACTCAATACGGTACACATACGGTGCTGCCAATCATCACTTGGTCTTCTGGTGGTGCTGGGCTTCTCAGGGCTGCACTTCATTTCAATCCCCAATTTTGCCATACCTTTTAATTTGTATTATAAAAGAAACTATGTGGGTGATAAGCAAGTACATGGTGAGAAATTAGAGGACACTGACAGTATTTGTCATTCTAACTCATGCTTACGTTGCATTTAGAGCTAACAACAAACCTGAAGTGCATTGTACTTTAGTGTTTCCATTTTATAGATGAGAGAACTGAGGTGATAGTTTTATTTTCTACCTGTTCATCTAAGGATTTTTGATTTTTAAAAAGCAGTAGCCTGAGGCTTCATTTTTCATTTAAATCTATTCTTTTAACTGTATTGCAGGAGCTGATGCTGCAGAGGATGAAGAAGTGGATGTCACTAGTGTAGATCCTATAGCTGCCTTTTGTAGCAGGTGAGCAAAAATGGCCTTGTGGATTTGCCTTGCACTCCAGTTCCTCTTATTCTCCCCTGAGATATCAGGCACTTGGTTTCTTGCTCCTTTTCATGCCTAGCAGAGGTGATCCTGACTAGGGAAGATCTCTACCTTATGTACCTTGTTCAAAGTCGGGTCTTTATAAGTATTTGTGGGTTAAAACTACACATGGTTTAAGTACCTTATCCCCCCCCCCCCCTTCCCTCTCTGACAGTGATGAGGAATTGGAAGATTCCAAGGCTTTGTTATACTTGCCTATTGCCCCTGAGGTGGAAGACCCAGAGGAAAATCCTTATGGGCCCCCACCTGATGCTGTCCAAACCTCATTGATGGAAGAAGGAGCTGGTTCAGAGAAGAAGAGACAGTCCTCAGCAGATGGACCCCAGCCACCAAAGAAGAAAACCAAAACAACCAACATTGAGCTGCAAGGAGTACCTAATGATGGTGAGACCTGTTTCTTTTAATGCCTAAGAGATGATTGTTCACTTTCCCACATGACTGTCAATTTTGGTTGCCTTTTTTCCCCCCAAAGTATCTACACAGTTTCAGTAGGAACTGCCTTCTTATTGTGAACTTGGAGCCAAATGTTGCCTAGCAGGTTAGTACTCTTCCAGCTCAGAGTGGGCCTCTGGTTGGTCTCAGGGAAGAACAGTCATTAGTATTGTTTACAATTGAAACTCTTAATTTGGCAATACCTTGTTTATAAATCTGTCGTATCAGGACAGGTTTTCCTTTAGCGTCCAATCTTTTTATTCTAAGTAAACATTATTGCCATTCTGGTCCCTAAATGCCTGCAAAAAACCATCATGTCCTCCCTTCTCAGCATATATATTATTAAGAAAATATCCATGCTGTAGGGAACATGAAGAATTGTATATAACATCACCAGCATTTTCCTGTGACCAAGTGAGAAGTCCCTTACAGTACAGAGCTGCTTGGTCAGACCCCCTAATTTCCAATTGTGTCTTCTTCCTACTCTACCAGAGTAGTTAGAACCAAGCCCATGGTTCCATCTTGTTTTTGCCCACAATGTAGTGTACCTTGGACCTTAGCCTCCATTTGAATTATTGTACCATGCAGCCTTCTTTATGGGTTTGACTTTTTTATTAGTAGCTTCTCCTCAGCTCCTGGCTTTTTCTGTCCCCCTCCACTCTCTCTCTCTCTCCTTCACAATTCTAGAAAGGTAAGAACTCAAGCAGATTCAGTCTCATCTTTTGAACACAGGCACAGAGTTCCTTATTGGCGGTGGCTCTGTGTACACTATTTTTGGTGGCAGGTGAGAGGGCAAGAGATTTTGGTTTTTGTGTATGGACTCCTTCCCATATCGATTTGTCCCTTTTACAGAAGTCCATCCGTTACTGGGGGTGAAGGGGGATGGCAAATCGAAGAAGAAGCAAGCAGGCCGGCCTAAAGGATCAAAAGGTAAAGAGAAAGATTCTCCATTTAAACCGAAACTCTACAAAGGGGACAGAGGTTTACCTCTGGAAGGAGCAGCGAAGGGTAGAGTGCAGGCGGAGCCCAGCCAGCCCTTGACAGGTAAGGACCCGTGGGGGGGCGTGCCCAGCTTGCGTGGAGGCCATAGCCTCCAACGCCCGGCCGCAGCTCTTCATTCTCCCTCCCTTCCTTAGCTCCCAGTGGCATTCACTCCCAAAGGATTAAGTTGCTGCCAAGGGCAGGAGAAACGTATTTTATTTATTTTCTTTTTCTCTGTAAACTCCCAAGAATGTAGACAGGGAGCCACATGGAACCCTCTGCCAGAGGCCCAGCATTGTTTGTTTTGTTTTTCCCCCCTAGTAGCCCAGTGCCAGTAATGAAGTTGGTGGTTGTACACTCCAGAATGGCTAGGAAGGAAGATGAAGTTTTTGAGGTACATACCATCATGATGTCAGGACTCGAAAATGGGAGGAGAAAACCTAGGAGGAGCTGACCAGAAAACAGCTACTGGGATGTAGAGGCTACAGTGTCTGTGTAAGATTTTAATACCTAAGCCCTTTGAAACTGGCTTTCTCAATCGATGGGCCATCTCACTTTCATGGTATTTAAAATTTGGGAGGGATGGCCCTTTTTTATTGAGTGGATCTCCAGATCTAAACTGGGTCTTATATATCGTAGGGAAGATGAATTAATTCTAAACTAAAAGGACATTCAAGTTTCCTGCCTAATATTAGTAAGACCACTTTCCCTAAGCCCACCCTGGTTTAGAACAGTTTTATTAATTGAATATTCCATTTTTTGTGACTAGCTGTAGTTTCTATTAATTTAGTATGTTCTTTCCCTCAATTCCAGAGAGCATGTTAAGTACCAAAATTTCTATTACAAGAATAGTCCTGTGATCTTTCTATTTGATGGACTTTTAAAAAAAAGATAGGGGTAATATTCAGGCTAGACAGTACGGTAGAGTGGTTAGAGAGTCAGTTTTGTAGACGGAAAGATGTGGGTTCAAGTCCCATCCATCCTGACTGTGTGACTCTGGGCAAGCCACTCAACCTCACAAGGCCCCAGGCACTTCTCTAAGACTAGGTTGCAGAGGAGATGCCCATCTGCCCTGGTAGATGTGGGTTCCTCACCCATGTGGGGTCCTCCCAGCAGAGATAAAATCACAAGCCCTGTTCATTTAAACATAGATCCTTCCAGAATCTGATGTTTGGTGAAAGGGTTGTTTTTGATTCTCTGTGTCTCTTTCATGGGTACCTGAAGAGAAAGTAGAATATTTCAGCTCAGCATAAATTGTAGTAGTCTTAAAATGACATTGGGAGTCCTGTATCAGAGTTGTTTGTTCTGAGTTCCACTGCCTTTCTGTTGTACCTAATTATGTATGTCCTTGGGAGCAGCTGCTTTTTCTTTTTCTTTTTTTTTTTTTTGCCCAGAGTTTTCTCCACTTCCATTGTTGGCCTTTTGTAACCCACGCTGCTCATCATCTTGTCTGCTCTGCTTGTTTTATTATTAATAATTGTATCAGCGGACTTGTATTGTGTATTCTGAAGAATAAGGATATAAAACTCAAACTATCTTCAGACATAGGCGCTCAGTATGAGGTGGTACATTAACCAGCTTAAACAGTGATCTTTAATGCAGTTGACTTGTTGATTGACACATTTATTTAATTAGGAGTTGGCTATAGTGTTATCATTGAAAACAGATCTAAATCCTGAAAATCCAATTTCTAGGATCTGGTTATGAATATGGTAATGAATATTCAGAAGAAAGATTTAAATTCCATAGTTTTCTACAGAGTTTTTAGTTTTGACCTGAATTTTGGGTTTGGGGTTTTTTGGGAGTTTTGTTTGTTTTATTTTGGTTTGGTTTTTTTGATTTCCTTTGAACAGTAAGACCAAGGGGATCCAGAATGAAATGAATAAAACCATTCTCACTGTGACAGGGAGATGGTGCTGAGGCCTGTGGAGTCTTTCATTTATCTCGATTTTTTATTCTCCCTTTAAGAGATGCATGATGGTTTTCTTCATGATGTGATACATAAGGGAAGGTGGTATGAAAACCTCTTGTTCCTGCTGAACTGTAAGAAGTATAACCTGAATCTCTAACAATGTGACATTCAGTTAGATGATTAAGGTGGAATTTCATTTTAGTATCAGTCTATTCTTTAGCAAATGTAAATAGTCTTTGTTGCCAGTAGAGCCCATATCCAGCTGTGGTGTTCTGTGATTGGAACTTATCACCTCCTGAGTCAGTTTTGTAAATTGATTCTCTCACATCCTAGCATGAATCTTCTTTTTGAAATGACTTTTTCTTCAAGTGGCATTAATGCCAACTTTTCCATCTCCTAACTGGGGTGTAGAGAGGGATAAATTGACTCTTTTCTTTTTTGACTTCCTTGCCACCACCCTTAGCTATCTATTTAAGGTTGTTCTCAGAGACTGGAGAGCTCTTATTGAACAATCAGGGAAATACTCATATCATGTGAAGAGTTAGGATTCTGTTTGTCTAGTTATTGGTAAACTTGAGTAAGAACCTTTAGGACAAATTCACATAGGTGAAGTTTTGATTTGTGTTTTAACTTTGAAAAGAGTTTCTAGCTAACTTGATTATTTAGGAATTGACTACCTAGTTGCTAATTGTGAGGCTTCCTAGCTTCTTACCTTTCTCAGTGCTTGGATCATATATCATCTGTTTCCACTCTTGTAAATGTGGTTGGAAACTTGAAAGAAAGGTAAAACCTAGTTGCTAATTGTGAGGCTTCCTAGCTTCTTGCCTTTCTCAATGCTTGGATCATATATCATCTGTTTGCACTCTTGTAAATGTGGTTGGAAACTTGAAAGAAAGGTAAATAATCAGGTGATACAACTTTGCTTCCTTGATGAGAAAAAGTGTAGAAAATCCACAGCCCCTAGCTGTAGATCTGGAAGGGGGTATCAGAGACTGTTTAGTCCTCATCTTCCTTTTACAGCTGATGGAGGGAAAGTGACTTGCCCAAGGACACCCAGGCAGTGAACCTAAGTGATAGGATTTAGCCCCAGGCTCTGACCCTGAACCTGTGATGCTCTTTCCACTCATGCCAACACTTCTAAAATGATGTTCTGGTTATTGGTGGATCTCAGTGAAGGGTGATGAAGAGTTAACTATCTCATTTTCTAGCTCAGAAAAATAGTATTTTGCCTGCTTATGCTAATGCTTTGTACCACATCTTATCTGTCAAGCTCTCCATTCTCATCAGTACTGGGATGAATTGAGACTAATGGAACCTTTCCCATTTTAATCTCTCCAGCAGGGGGAGCAATCTCAGAGCTGTTATGAAGACGACGTTGGACATTCTCCATGCTTTTCCCACTCTGCAGTCATGCAGCCTTGGACATTGTGCTCAGACAGATGAGACTGACTTTCATTTAAAACCAAGATCTCCACCTCTTTCAGCAGGTGGAAGGAGGAGTGATACTTATTTTTGAATGAAGTGAATTATGAAAGAAGAATGACTCTCCCCAATCTTTCCTCTCAAAGCATAATTTTGATTAGACTCAGGAAAAGAGGACTTACAAAGACTTGAACAGGACTCCTGGCTCATTTCGATGGAATGCATCTCTGCTTAGTTATGCTGCTGGAACAATACCTATGTTTTCTATGACCTTTCTTAACTAAGCATTGCCTTGATCTGGCCTTTTCAACCTTCTGCTTTCTCTTATCCCTTATCGCATGTCCTCAAGTGAATTGTTCTTCTCTGTAACATTTCCTCACCCTGCTGTTGTCTTATAGAAAAGAATATGTTACATACTCTTTTTTTTTCTCTCTCTCCTTTCTTCTTCTAATTCAGTCAATTTGTAAAGCCCTGTAGTCCATATTATATCATTCTTTTTAAAAGGACAGGCAAGAAAATGAAGTGCTTATAATCTGAAAAGCTCAGGAATATGTAGAGCCATCAGAAAGGGAAGACAAGATAAGAAACTCAATTAGACTATCATATAACCTTTTCCCCAAGAGGATGGGATCTAAAAATGTTCTTTTTAATTTTTTTTTTCCATTTTAACCTTCAGCATCAGTTTAATCTCTCTAAATCATGTTTCTGAAGACAGGTAGTTTCACCTGTCCTAGTCAAAGTAGCAAGAGGGATTTTTTTTTTTTTGGCTGCCATGTTCAAACCTACTAGAGAAGAAAACAAACAGGTGTCTCAGAACCTTCTTTTATGAACAAGAATCTATGCAAGGTCTAAAATGGAGCTGTCCAAAATCAGATGCAACAACATAGTTCAAATCAAAGTTCAAAGTGAAATTTTTTTCATCGCTGTCCATGGATTTGCCCTTCCCCTCAAAACATCATTGTTAACTCCTTTTTCTGTATTGTGAGCAATTCAGTTTTCTCCTTTCAATTTTTCTATTAACATTTTCCTTTGTTCATTTCCTTTCTGTGAAAGGCTTCTCAGTTGTCTCAGTTTCTTCACCACCATTCATGAAACAAAGAGTGGCAGATCAAATATGTGTAGACATGAGGAACTTTTGGATTTTTAAAAATCGTCCAGAGTTCTTTCCACTTGTATTACTGGTCCTTTGTGAACTCATGTTGCTCATCACCTCGTCTGTTCTGCTTGTGTCTTGTCGCTTATCGTCTCAAAAGTTCATTTTAGGGAAGCAAACTGTGGAATGAGGATCCACAACCCTGGCTGCAGTATTCATCCAGCTATATTATTTGAAGGTAGTATTTTCTCTTAACTTCTTGAGGAAAACTTTAGAACAGTTTATACTACAGCATGAGGAGGAACCCACCTGAGCCCATAGCTGATCCAAGAAAGAGATGCACTTAGTTATTCTATAGGATGTTTGAGGGACAGTAGGAGAAACAAAAATGTCTGAAAGAGCCTCCCTCCCATTTCACTTGTTCATATATGAGAAAGGTCCATTTCTCAAAATATAGGACAAAATGTTCATGTTCTTTGATGTAACGATTCTTTCCAGAAAACCTTGTTAATCAGTAGTCGAGGTAATTGTGTGGTCTACTGAACATGATTCTGTTTTACATCTTTAGGAACACTGTTATTACTTTGGATTGTATTTTGTATTGGCCTGCTAATTCACCTAAGGGCCTATCTACCCTGTCACCATTTACTATGTAATTTGAATTTCCTTGCCTAAGTACTTGGGTATTGAGCTATTTCCCCTCCTAAATCTGACAGTACCAATCTAAGCTCCTTTGAGTTGGCCCTTGACATCATCTTCAGGATTTGTTTTTTATAACTTAAACAATTTTCTTCCATTCTTCAAACGTGCTGTCCATTTCATTTGACTGCTTCTCATTTGTACAGTATATGTATATTTTTTTCCTCCTTTTATCTCCCCATATGTGTGTGTGTTTTCCCTCGTCCCTTTTTTTAAGTTTTAAATGCTCTGTAGTTTTGTAAAAGATGAAAATTGGTCACTTGAATAGTTCTTGCTAAAGTGATGATGTAAATAAAAATGATCATTTTACTTAAAGAATGGTTGTTTGTAGTGTTTACGAAGAGCAGTTGCTCCTCAATGTGTCTGCCATTTTATTTTACTGCACAGAAGACTCAGGCCTCGACTTAATGAAGAGATGTTGAAATTATAGGTCTGGAAGGCAACTGCACCCTCCTACCTCTTAACAAGGTTATACTTCAGCTTTCTAAAAGCATGTTTGTTCTAAAGATCTCCTTGTATAGACATCTTATTATCTAAAATATAAAGTGTCAATTTGGTATTAAATTTGGATCTCTTCTTACCACTACTATCACCTTTCTACCAATTAAATAAGTTATATGAATTCTCTTCACATTCAAAGGCAGAGGATGCTTCATTTCAAACAAAACAAAAAAACCAAATTCCTCAAGATTGCTTCTCCAAACAGAATGTCACTTTGAAATGTTCCTGTTTAACTTTTCCTATTATTATGACACCGAGAGCCCTTCTGTGACACCATAACTGTTTCATAGCAACTATGTCATAAGCATACTCTATCAGCTGCTGTTTGTTGAGTATAAGGAATAAAGAGAATCAGCAGGAAGTCTGGGTGAATTAAGTTCCCTTTCAAATGGAAAATAATTTCATTACTCTTGGGATAAAATGGGGCAGGGAAAGGCATTAAATGGTAGTTACGTTAAATATCCTTCCTCTGCTGAAAAACATTTTAATTCTTGAATGGTATTTCAGCTTCTGTCTCCAATTTTTAGTTTTATTTCTAATATTCTCACTGTGTGACTTTGAGCAAATTGCTTCAACTCTCTGGGCCTCTGCAAAATGAAGAGGTTGGGCTTATATGATTTTGATTCTTCTCTAGCCCTGTTTTCTTAATAACTTATATTTATAGAATCCTTTCACATTTGAAATTTGATCCTCAACAGGCCTGTTAGGTAGGCCAAGAAAATGGTATTTATGATTTTTTTTCACTTTGCACATGAGAAAACAGACTGATGGATTTAAACCATTTGCCTAAGGTTTCACAGCTTGTTAATTATTGAGCCACGTGTAGAACCTAATTATGCTGACTATCCAGTATTCAGTACAAGAGAATTTTAGTATCTAAGGCATATTAGTGCTTCTTCTTGCAAATTTAATAAGTAATAATTATTTGCCTGTAGTCAATAAGTTACCTGTAAATGGAAACTTAGCTACAGATCCTGTTTAGAGTTCTAGAAGTAGTGGGAAAGTATATTGCTTTCTAATATGCAGTCATCATTATTTTTTTTTTTTTAGTTTTTGTAAGGCAAATGGGGTTAAGTGGCTTGCCTAAGGCCACACAGCTAGGTAATTATTAAGTGAGGTTGGATTTGAACTCAGGTCATAATTATTTCAAAATTCACTTCAAATTATGAAGCCTTTTGCTTTTCTCCCAAAGAAACACCTTAGATGCAAATATATGAAAGGGATGGTAAAGTGTTTAATAAGAAGAACCAATATTTCATGTTTGTTTTTGCCTTGCATGCTTCTCCAGTTGCTAAAGAAAGGAATTTTATTAGGTCACATACTTTTGAAAAAACTCACACCTTTTGACTCTGGAAGATAATGTCATCAAAATTTACAATGAGAAAATGAAGAGAATTTAGAAGAATTTCAGAAATGTTTTTGATTAATGTTTACCCCAAATGACCTCATTGTCTGTTGACTGAAGATCTGTGAAGGTTTTCAATTAAGCATGAAGACAGTTGACATTGGCTTCATCCTTGGAACACTGACTCTTTTCTTGTACCTGCCTACAATAGTGACATCCCATCAGGCATTCACAATCCCTGAAAAGTTGAAGTTGGCTAATGGGAGAGTGATCGTCAATACCACACCCTGCACAGTCACCTGTGGCCTAGGCTATAAGGAGGAAAGCACCTGTGAGGTGGGCCCTGATGGGGTGAGGAGGAAATGTGAAACTCACCACACTGAATGCCTGACCAATTGGATTTGTGGGATGGTCCACTTCACTACCACCACTGGAAAGAAATTTGAACTGACCTGTCTGAGTTCAGACATCCTTCTTTTGGGGCATGAAGCTTTCCGCTTCACCTGGACGTTTGCCCGTGGCATTATCTCCACCAATGATGAGTTGTTTAAACCTTTTCGCCGTCATATCCATTCTTTGATACTCAATCCTGCCCGAGAGGATGATTCAGGTACCTATAGGTGTGATGTCCAGCTGCTGAAGAACTTAAGGTTTGTCAAGAGAATCTACTTTGCACTGAGGGTCATTCCCACTAATTTAGTGAACCTCAACTTTGATCAGTCCCTGACTGAGGAGCAGAAATTAATAGATGAAGGGATGGAAGTGGATCTAGATAAAGACATCCATTTCCAACACTCAGTTTGGAATAAAAAGGTCTTGTTAGCACTGGGTATAGGAATTATGGGAGGGGTTGTGGTCAGTGTACTGATGAGTATAATTTTTCACTATTTACTGAAAACTTTCAGAAGGGAGGTCAGGACAGAGATATAATAGTCTGCTCCCCATTCTGTGAAGTTTGCAAACCTGATGGCAGTGCTAAACTCTTTTTGGAGAGACTTTTATTCCTCTCATGAAATCTTAGGTACTATGGGAAAGTGAAGTATCTGATGTATTTAGTCTTGCCAAACTTCTGCCTCATTTTCCCAGGATTATATGAGTGCCTGGGTGCCCTGGAAATCCCAGGTCATTGCCAAAGTTGCTTTAGTTTGCACCTGTTAAAATTTGTTGTAATTATTTGCAATGTTAATGCTTCTTCCCCTTGTTTGATGTTTGAACAAAATGATTGTTCATTGATTTTTTTTGTTTGAAATTTTGTCTCCACATTAATAAAGCGTTTCTGCCTCATGCATCCACGCTACAGGTTCAAATTTTTCTTTCCTTCCCCATAATCTAGAGGTGGTGTCCCTGATCACTTAGGTGGGGAAAAAAGAGACAACTGTATAGGAATAGGAATAAGCAAGATAGATAAAGTAGATATAAGGTTAGAAGGCCCTTACAAACGGGGAGCTGGGAAAGGCCTCCTACAGGTAGAAACATCTGAGGTGAATTCGAAGGAAGAAAATACATTTTTATTGAGTGACTGTACTACAAGCAGGGACAGCTAGATGGCATAGGGGAGAAAGTCTTGGGGTGGGAGTCAGGAAGATCCAAATTCAAATTCTGCCTCATACACATACTATCCTGTCACTGAGAGGTAGGTGCTATTATCCTCATTTTACTATTGGATCAGAGTAAACTTGCTCAGGATCACACAACTTGTATCTGATACTGTCTAGTGAACTATCTACTAAAACCAATTAACCTGCCTCTAATGGGCAGAGGAGAGGAAAGAGAACATTCCAAACCTGGGATGCAACAGCCTAGATGTAGAGTGCTGGGAGAGGAATAACGTGTAAGAAGACAAAAGATCAGCGAGCAGTTTAAAACTAAAGTTAATATTTGATCTTAGAAGTAATAGTGAACCACTGGAGTTTATTGGGGGAAGAGAGGGCGCACACCTGAACTTAAGGAAAATGACCGGTAACTGAAAGGAGGATGGAGAGGAGAGACAGAGACACACATACACAGAGAGGCCATTACAATGGTCCCAGCTGGAGGTGATGAGGGCCTGAAGGAGGTTGTTGGCTCTGCAAGTGAAAACAAGGGAAGACGGGAGAAATGAAGTATAGGATCGAACAATCGCTATGAGGAATGAGAGTGAGAAGCTGAAGATGCTGAGATGGTCAACCTGAGTGAGTTGTATACTTGATGATGTCCTGGTCAATGATAGGAAAGAGCGGAGGATTTGGAGAGAAAGATAATGAGTCCTGTTGTGGACATGTTAAGTTTGAGGCTTCTAGGGAAATCATTTGGGTTCTGGGTCATTGTAAGGACTGAGGAAAGACTGACCCAGTAAAGCCCCCTACCCCAAGGACCTCACCTGTTAGATGTTGATTTTTTCACCTAAGGACAAACACCACCTCTGGCATAGATGTTTCCTAACTACTTATTTCTTTAGCTCAACTTTTTTTTTCCAGAAAAAGACTTGTGCTACTATGAGAACAAATATATTGGCTTCTTTTTAGCAGCCACGGCCCTTGAGGGTAATGCAGCACTCATCTCAGTCCATTTGGAATCCATTCTTAGGCACTCAAAAATCCAATGTCTCTTCCAAAGATAATTGGATTGGAGAGCCATGAGTAGGCAGACCTCTAGATGGCCATAGGCTGGGCTAATTCTATCAAGTGAATTATTTTTCTCTCACACTGATTTCTCTTGTTAATTTTGGAGGAGGGGAGGAGTCATATGATCTCATCCTAAGTATAGAGAAGAATGAGTCCTAGCCTGAAGGTCAGAGATATGGTGACATCTTTGATTAAGAACAAACTTTAAACCTCTATCATTATCCACCCTATTTACCCACCATCTCCACCCACCATCTCCACCTGCCTCAGGAAGCTTGAACGTAATATCAAATTATAGAAGTTCAGTCTAGGAAAATTGAATGAATGAGGAAGCGACAGCTCACTATAACATTTCAAGGAAACGGCTGGAGGGTCTGACTTGGAGCCTCTCAAGATTTCAAAATATTCTTGAATTCTGGGAGGGAAGCATCATGGTGTCCAGGATCAAGAAGCGTTACGAGACCCGAGTTCTAGTCCTTGTTCTTCCACCTATTATGACTGTAATCTCACCACTCTGGACTATTTTTCACTTGGTGATCTTGGCCTCCCATGGATTCACTGATCATTTCTATGCTGGTAATTCTCAAATTTAGCTATCCAGCCTTAATCTTCCTGATCTCCAGGGGTGCCATATTGAACTGGATATTCCATAGACATCTTAAATTCATATCCAAAACTGAATTCGTTTTCCCCCCCAAATGCTCCCTTTTCCCTAGCTCCCCTATTACAGTCACCCAGGCTCACAACATTGGTGACATTTTTTCCACACTCCCAATTTGTAGCAAGGCCTGTGGATTTTACCTATGTAACATCTCTTGAACACAACCCCCTTCCCTCTTCCTTTGACATTGTCACTGGTACCATGTAAGCTTTGTCACCTCATGCCTAGATTATTGCAATAACCTTTTATTTGGTTTGCCTACCACAACTCTCTTCAGGTCATCCTCTACTCAGAGGTCAAAGTGATCTTTCTAAAGTACAAGTCAGACCATGTCACTCTCCTATTCAGCGAACTTTATAATAATGCAGTCCCCCCACCAATTAGCTCATGCTTCTTTTGTGTCTCTGTATATGCTGCTCTCTTGATGGAATCCAAATCTTATTGAGCATGGACTATTGTATCTTTTATCTTTAATATTTCCAATATTATTCAAATTAGAATTATATCCTTCTATATTATTAGTCCCCCCCCATGTGGCACAGAGCATGATCTATGATAATGAGCAGCAAGGTTTCTTCTCTGTGCCTTAGTTATAGTATCTGTAAAAAAATCTCTTATAGCATTATACTAACTGAGTCTCTGATATTCTAGTCATCCTTATTCAGTCTCTTAAAAGGAAAAGAGAGAGTAAGAGGAAAAGGAAACAAGGATTTACTTTCTAATAAACTGATGGAGAGGTTAAGGGATTTATTTTGAGGTAGCTAGGTTGCTTAGGAAATAGGACATGGGACTTGTTATCAGAAATTCAAATCTTAATACACTCTGTATATGACCCTTGCCTTAAACCACTCTCAGTTACAGTTTCCTTAATAATAATAATACTTAACTTACAGGGTTATTGTAGAGGATCAAATGAAACAATACTTGAAAATAACTGCAAAACATTGCTATATAATCATGACTAAAATTCATATAATGCTTCCAAGTTTGCATCTCATATGATTTTCACAACAACCTTGAGAGGTAAGTTCTATTATTATCCCTATTTAACTGATGAGCAAACAGAGGCAGGCAGAGGTTAAGTGACTTAATATGGTCCCACAGCTAGTAAGGGTCCCGGGCTCATGTCCATTGTGCCACTTGACTAAATTTTACAATAATTTATGTTATGACTAATGTTGAGTAATGTGGTCATTTATTTAATATTTAATATAATATAGTAATTTATTAGTAATACATGTTCATATCAATGATAGAGTAGGGAAGTACCAGGGTCACCAGCTAGTAAGAGTCTGAGGCTTGGATTTTCCTGCTAGGTCCAGAGCTCTGTCCATTATGTCACTTAGCTACTTATTGCAAATAATTTATTTCTTATCTAGCTTATTTATAGCTAATATTAAGGAAAATTGTAGTTTACTTAATATTTAATATAATAAAATGATTTATGACTAATACATGTTCATGTCAGTGATAGAGTAGGGAAGGGGTAGAACTCAATCATCCTACTTAATTCTTGTCTAGGGACCTTGTTTTCACTTTTCTAAAAATAACTTTAGGTTTTTGGCTCAAAAAAAAAATGAGGTCCTGTTCTGTAATCAGCATTCCAGGCACAGACTTAATCTGCCTCCAGAGTCCCAATGGAGAAGACAGTCTGTCTGGGTTCTCCTGGCTTTGGTGCAAAGGAGAGGAGGGTTTAGGCTCTGAGGTGGGTTCCCTGCCACTGGCCTCATTTTATCAAGCTAGCATTGCCCCAGGCTTCAGTGGATAGAGGTGAAGAAAACCAAAGAAGAAAACAATTAGCTGGAGCAGCAGTTCTAGAGTCCCTGCTGCTCCCCAAGAATTCTGACTTTGGTTTCTCCCTCCTCCTCACCCCCAAGGCACTGTCCCTTTTTTTTCCCAGTAGGGCAGCTGCTTGGCTCTGCAGGGAAAACATTAGCCACTCACAGACCTGCATAAGAATAGGGCCTTTCCTTATGTAATAGCTGGAAAAATACAGACTTTGACTGGGCTTAATCTTTCATTGGCTTCTGCTTGCAGTGGACCAGAAGCAGCAGGCTGATCCTTGTCAGTTAGCTGACCCTCTCTAGACCCCTAAAACTGGGAAGCAATGCCACACTACCCTAGGGACCTTAAGACTAGACTTCAGAGGGTGGGAAGGGTGTAGATATCAGATAAAATACTCAATATGGTGGTTGCCTTACAAAAGCTCTGGGAGGAACTTGATTATAAGATTTACCATATTTTTTGGAAGGCAATGGGGTTAAAGTGACTTGTCCAAGGTTACACAGCTAGGCAATTCTTGAGTGTCTAAGGTTGGATTTGAACTCATGTCCTCCTGACTCCCAGGGCCGAGGCTCTATCCACCATGCCACCCAGCTGCCCAATATTTACCATTTTAAGAAAAAAATTGAGATTTGTAATGTTGTAATAATAGAATTATAATAATACCTAGCATTTACCTAAAGATTGATGGTTCAGTTCTGCCAATAATACTTAAAAGACTGGTGCTATTATTTATCCCCATTTTACAGATGGGAAAACTGAACCTGAAAGAGGTTAAGAGACTTGCCCAGGGTGACACAGCTTAGTGTCTGTGGCTGCATTTGAACTCAGCTCTTTCTGATTCCAAGTCTGGCATTTTATACACTTTGCCACCTGGCCCCAAAATCACACATTTAAGTGTTGACATTGGGATCTGAATCCAGTTCTCCTGCTTGCAGTTCCCATAGAAATTAGACAGGAGACCTCATTCTGGGGCACTACCAAAGTTTCAGCTATGTCCACAGGCCAAGACAAACAAACAAACCAACAACAAACCCACCCACAAGTGGTAGCTAGTAGCTGTCAAAGAAGTTGGGGATCGATCTTTATTTTAAGAACTGTCTGCTAACAGAATCAATAAATAACTTTCATTACAGTCAATAGGAGAGAGACACAGTGGTGCAGTGGGTGGGAGCCCCCACTTAAAACAGAAAAATACTATACAATTAAAGAGTCCAAAAGAAGTCATTGCCCCTGCCCTAGAGAGAACTGTCTAGGGTATTCCCTGCTGGAAAGAGGGCTCTGTCCAGGTAACCTGGGGGGGCTGAGATGGGGAGCCACCCAGGCTTGGGCTTTGAATGGCTCATTTCTCCCACAAGCTCTGTAGGAGTCAATAAGAGAGTCTTAGACTCATTCTTTCCCCTACAATGCTTTCTAGATAGCCCTGAAACAGAAAGGTATGTATCCAGCCTAGAGAGGGAAGACACAGCCCTCTAATAATGCCATATGTACAAATGCTTGAGACTCTCTCCCAGTTATTAGGTACCCCATTTCCAAAGTGAGGAAATGTGGTGTCTTTCGGGTTGGCCTTCCTTTTAAGGCCATGTCAGGGAAGACAATCTGTTCTCCCTTATGGACATCACCAATAAAATCCTGGGCAAAATAGACCCATAGATCCGATGTATCCTTGCAGTACCTGTGTTCTTTTAGGGAATAGAACTCAGCACAGAATTTCTTCCATGATCAGGGAAGGGTGGACTTCGGAGGCAGGAGCTGGTCCAGGGTTGAGAATGTTGACATCACCTATGAAGTGATGTTGCCAGATTGAGAAAAGCAATGGTGGGGAGGGATGGGGAGATGGTGAGAAGGGGAAATGAGAGAAGGGGAAAGAGAAAGAGGGGAAATGGGGAGATGGTGAAAAGGGAAGGGGAAATGAGAGAAAGTGGGAAGAGTAAGGAAGCGAAGACAAAGAAGAGGCAGGGAGGGAGGGAATGAAATGAAAGAGAAGAAATAATGGGGAGAGTAGGAGGAAGGGGGTGGAATGAGTCTTTGTAACTGGAGAAGAGATGACAGGGATCCCAGCCTGCTCAAGCTCAGTGTCAAACTGGGGAGTCTGCTTGTGGGGATCACTGGATCCTCAATCTGAAGGAGACATTGAGAGGATTTCATCTGCCTGCTCCCAAGCAGGGCTTGACTATTGGTGTCTTCTCTCCTAAAGGTCTCGGGAGTAGGAGGATCCCATTTCTTCCCTCAGACATCATTTCAGGGTCCAGTAATTTCTCTGTTGTCCATCCTCGGTCCTTCCTGCTGGTTCTTTGCTAAGAGAGCTCGTCTAATCAGCTGGAAGAATTGATCTCAGCTCACCACTGAGTATGGAGAATTGAAGAAAGCAGACTGCTGGGCTATTTTCACCATTCCAACCTTTCAGAAATCAAGAAACTACCCAACAGGTGTTCTCTGCATCCCCGAAGCCCTGCTCCCAAAGGTCTCCACCTAGGTAGAGCAGTACACGTTCCTCTCTCCCCCTCCTCACAAGTTTCCTAAATGCACACCTAGAGAGAGCTGCCCTCCACTCCCAAGGAGAGGGAAGTAACATCTGGACATCTGGAATGTTAAAGCAACAAGGAAACCAGCAAAGGCAGAAGGGTACCTACTTTTCTCCCCAAATTGACATTGGCTCTCATGGCACCCTCCCCACCCCCAGGCATTCTCCTTGGAGAAGTCTTTGCAAGTAGTAAGGGGATCAGAGAGAGAAAAGCCTCCATTCCCCAGCCACAAGGCACTTGTATAGGCAAACTGCAAGCTGGGTGGTAAAAAAAGAAAAAAAGCACCTGTAATATGTGTGTGTGTGTGTGTGTGTGTGTGTGTGTGTGTGTGTGTGTGGTGTGTGTGGTGTGTGTGTCTTCTCTTCCAGCGGGGTGGGAAGAACTTGTGACTTGTAAGTGAGCTGGGGCTGGGGCTGGGCTGTGGAAAGGGAGCTACTAGGCAGGAGGGAGGTCTGTCCTCAGAATGCTAAAGGGGTAGAAACTGGAGGCAAATAATCAGAGGCCCCATGGGCAAGAAGGGACTTCTCTGACTCTTGGCAAGATCCGACACAAGCCAGCCCATTGGAACGAAGGCCCCAGTGAAGGCAGTCTACCTGCCTGAGCCCCCTGTTCCAACATCAGACCTTGAGCAATCTTCTCCAATTCCTCTCTCTCTCTCTCTCTCTCTCTCTCTCTCTCTCTCTCTCTCTCTCTCTCTCTCCTTGGTTTTAAACTTCCCCATTGTTCGGAGGTGAGATGTGCTTGAAGGCAAAGAAGGGACTGACTCACTTGGAAACATACACACACACACACACACACACACACACACACACACTGTAACACCAACTTCCCTCTTCTTCCTTTAGTAGGGTGATCATAGCCTGGAGCAGGCCTTGATGCTGTAGTCTTCAACTTGAGACCCCAGTTGAGTCCTGGGTCAAAAGGCCCCTGTTGAACCCTGTTCTACATATATGAGGCCGCCTCCCACCCCAAACCTCAAATTCTCTCCAGTCCCCAAGCGAACATCTTGTCTCCAGTTCCTCTTTTTCTGAAGGAGAGATGAAAGCGGAGAGTTTAGCCACGGGCCAAAAGTCACCCAGATCACTGAAGGGGACAAGCGTCCTGCTCAGGGGGGCTGGCTGCCCCTGCATTCAGGTGATAACTTCTCCCTTTCAGCTGATCTGAAACCCACAATCCTACCACACTGGTAGGTGGTGTGAGGAGGTGATGGGGAGGGGGGTGCCGCAGATTCTCTACTGATTCTGCCTCCTTCTCAAGGAGCAAAGGGGGAGGGGTGAGTTCACCAAAAGAAAGCTGTCAGTAGCAGAAGGAATGCAGATCTGCCCTGAAAATAGAGCAGGACCTAAAAATATATAAAAATGATACTAAAATAGAAATCTCACTGTAATAACTTCAGAATAGAAACAAACCCTCAGGGAAAAGGGGCCACAGTGAGTGAGCCTCAGTGGGGCAGGTGCCCTCCAAAATGGCAGACTCCACGTATGGGGGTCTCAGGGAGAGGCTTCGGGGTGGAGCTGGCTCGGGGGAGATTAGTGTCTTATATTGGGCCCCTTTCTCAGCCAACCTTAAAAGAGAGGGTGAGGAAAAGAAAGGATGGCTGGCTTCAAAACAGGTCTACAGTTACAGAGGCCACTGAAGGACTTCAGACTAGGATGTCCTTGTTAATTGGCTCCTACAGGGCCAGGGGTAAGAGAGGCTTAAGTGACCCCTGGATGAGTGACTCCAGACCCAATTGCTAGGCTCTAGTTGGGAGTTTCAGAAAAGATAACATTCCCTTCGACTGTCCTTTGCCCATTAACTAGATTTTTGAAAACAGTTGTAGCTGGAGACTTTTGAGGTCATCTAGTTCAAACTCCTCATTCGAGATGGGGAAGTTGAGGCCCAGAGGAGTTAAACCTTTTTTCCTTCCATCAACCCACCCTGGAGCACAGGCTGGTCCTACCTTCTTATCGTGGTCACTTCCATGTTGAGGCAACATCAAGGTTGACCAGCATTAGGTAGAAGGAGAAATGAAGCGAGGCCACTAAAAATACCCGACTTGTCTGTCCCCATCCACCAGTCCGACTCCTGACTGGAATCCTGGGTGCTAATCCTTTTAGAAACCTGACTGGAGCTCTGGGCTCAGCAGAGTAAAGGGGAAACTACTGATTTGGAAGGAAGGTTCTTAGGATTTACTGGGAGAAAGAGGAGGAAGTCGAAGCAAAGTTGTCAGGCTCCTATGCCCACTTCCAGAACAGAACATAGGGTGGCCACCTCACCAGCAGCCCTTCAGGCATGCAATTTTGCTTTGTATGGCCTTGTGAATGTTAATAACTGGGGTGTCTTGACCCCAGGGGCTTTTAATCAGAGGTTGCCTTTTGGCTTAGATCATTCTCCCAGAAGCCACAGCCTTTGGTCAGTTTTGAAACTCCTCTTCCTGCCTTTCCCTCCCCCCTCATTACTGGGGACCCTCTTTGGATCCTGCAGTTTCTAGAAATGGGGGGGGGGGAGGGTTTGCAGTTATCTCTCTTAGCTGCCTAGAAGGATAAGAAAATACCAAAGGTATGATATCAAGCCCTTCCTCCCCAGTCAAGTTGGGGGCAAGAAGTCCTTGGCCCCATTGCTGCCCCCTCCTTTGTCTGAGGAACATTGGCATCATCCTCTCCAGATTCAGCTTGGCCATATCAAGGGGTCTGGACATGCCTGAGCTCCTCTGCTCCAAGGTAGTTGGATCCAGATATACCCAGGGTCCCTAAAGAGTTCCATGTCTCTATTGGTCCAAAGAACATGTACTAAAAACTCCATCCTTAAGTCCATTTTGTTCTTTCCATCCAGAAACCCCAGGGATCATGGGTCACGAGGACATTGGGTTCAATATTTATCATGGAAATTTGTGCCTGTTTCTTCCGGTTATACAGGGAAAACAATCCTTCCTCGGGTTCCAGTCCCTGGCATATATGAAATGTCCTACCTCCTACAAAAAGGGTATTGTTTAAAACCAATCCTCTTGGGCATATAGTGTGTTGAGGTCCTTAGCATCGGGAGAGTGTGCCAGGGGCCAGCTGGCTCTGTTCATCCCGAGGTATCTGTCCTGTTGTCCAGGTCCGGGGGGGAGGGGGCCAGGAAGCCAGGATCAGAGCTCCAAGTAGCCCAGGATGGCTAACAGCACCAGGGAATGGGAGAAGATGTTGCCCAGGTGTGGGGCCAGACAGACAGCTGAGTTCTCCACCATCATACTCGTGCCTGCAGCAGATAGAAATCTTTAGTGAGCCAAAGGGGATGTGGGCCCTCCAGGATTCCTACATCACATTGGATCAGGGTGATGACCTCCACTAAGAAATCTCCCAGGTTATGACCAGATCTAGAGAGAGTCTGAAAGAAACCCATCAGACTTGGACTGAGCAGACCCACGCTCCAATCTTGGCTTCCCTAATTACTAGCAGTAATGGGTAGATTGCTACTCCTCTAAGCCACAGTCCTCTTGTCTGAAAAGTGGGAATTTTAATAATGTTAATTATTAATGGCTAATTGTAAATTAACCATGTTAATTTTTGTTATTAGTTAATTAATGTTAATTTATTGTTAGCTAATTAATAATATCCCATCTAGAATTCTGGGTGTGGGGACCCAATGCAATAATGCCTATGGTTTTGTGATTAGAAAGCTCTTATATTTAACAGAAGTGATTCTTTTTATTAGAAGAGCCTTTCTAAACTTGTGGACAGGAGAGGGTATTTAAACATCAAGGTGGTACCTGCAACTTTCTATCTGTGCATACTCGAATTTTAGGGCCCAAAGGCACCTCCCAGATCATTTTGTCTGGCCTTCTTCATTTTAAAGATGACAAAATGAGGCCCAGAGGAGGTAAGGGCCTATGGTCAGTTTGTGGAGGGGCTAGGCTTTACCCAGAAAGTCTGGTAGCTAGGGGATTATGTGTACTTCGATTTTCCTTCTTGCTTGGTGAAATGGGGAGGCCTTATATATCATTGACTCTCAGGATAGTTTATTATTTTTGGGGGGGGGATAGGGAAGAAGAGCTGTTTAGCAGAGGGCAAAAAATGACAGGTATGTGCCACCTGGGCCTTCTTTCTCTCTCCCTAATGGGAGACAAAGCTGGACTGGCCAGTCTACATACACTCCTTGGTTGTATAGCCTGGGTCAGCCTCTGCTCTGATAAACTGGAGGAAGTGAAGTAAGAAACATGTGGTTAGAAGAGAGAAAAGTGGGTAGCAGCACCTCCATTCCTCACGATGTGAACCTCAGCTGGTATTCCGTCACCTCCTGGTCCTGTGGCCCGAATCTGCACTAGGGCGTGACTGGAGTCCTCAGGGACGGAGATCTCAATTGAGTTCTTGTTCACCAAATGGAGTATGGGGGATGAGTGCAAGTCATTCCGGTACAGCATCTGGTAGAAAGACCTCCAGTTAGAGTTTGTGCCTGGCCTAATGCTCTTTGGCTTCCACAAGAGCTGGCCTCTAAGGAGAGAGGTCCACTGGAGCCAGGGTCAAAGAATTCCCATAATGGGACTTGCTCTTTGGAAGCAGTTTATCTTGCTTCTTCTGATACCAGACCAGTGCAGCAAGAAGAATTTGACTTAGAAATTAGGAAAATTAAATAATAGAAATTACCAGTATTTATATAAGAGAACTTTAAGACTTTCAGAGCATTTATAAATGTACTCATATTTGGTCTTCAATTTGGGAAAGTGAGAAGTGTTATCATCCTCATTGTACTTATGAGGAAACTGAGTCAGGCAGGGTTAAGTAAGTGACTTGCCCAGGATCACAACAGCTAACCAAATGTGCAAGGCCAGATTTTAATTCAGGTCTTTGATTTCACACTCAGAGCTCTCTATTCACTATACCACCTACCTAACATTTACTGGCTATAATAATAGTAATGAGATACTAAAACGTATCACTAAGGAACATAGTGAAGAAATAAAAGGAAAAGTAGTGAGGATTGGTTTTCCCGTGTACTTTTTGATACCCTTCTCTTTGCTGAGGCCCCAGGTTCTGAATTTCTCTTCTCTCACCAGTCAAGAGACGCCTCATTGGTCCTTCAGAGAGTTGTTACCGGAATGTTACCTGAATTTATACCTGAAACAGGTACGTCATTACACTATCCCTGTGAATCAGGGTCATTGAACGTCTTCTTAAATACCTCCAGTATTGGGGTTCTAGATAAATCTCTCAAGCCAGCTTATCCCACTTTTGGACAGCTTGAAATATTAGGAATTATTAAGAATAACTTTGCATTTTCAGTGTGTTCTCCAGTGATACATTTTAGAATCTCATTACTATTACAGTCAGTGCATGGTATATAGGTAGCTCAGTAGATAAGAGCATGGAGTTAGGGAGATGTAAGTTCAAAACCCACCTCAGACACTTACTGGCTGTATGATCTTAGTCAAGTCACTTAACCTGCTGTCTGTCTCAATTTCCTCATCTGTAATATGGGTATAATGATAGCAACTACACTTCATGGGATTGTTGTGAGGCTCAATTAAGATTAACATTTGTAAAGTGCTTCATAAACCTTAAAGTATTAAAAAAATACTATTGTGTGTATTGTATATATACACAGGTAACACACACACATACATACATATATGATGAAGATTTTATATACTATAGTGGAGGGGAGCCAGAGTGACCTACCTTTATTTCTTCCCCTCAAGCCTTAATCTTGTTGATTGCTTTCATTCCCTCTCCTCACCTTTTTAGTTGATTTAAGAATATATATATATATATGTATATTTTTTCTCCTCAATTGCATATAAAAACCAATTTTCACATTCTTTACTTTTAAGTTTTGAGTTTCCAGTTCTCTTTCCCTCCCTTCTCTCCCCTTCTCCAAGAGACAGTTAGTAATCCGATATACATAATATGTGTAATCACATAAAACATTTTGTTGGTTGTTTTCTTTCATTAGAATGTAAGTTCCTTGAGGGCTAGGCTTTTTGACTTGCATTTGTATCCCCAGTACTTAGCCCAGTAAGTGCTTAATAATACTTATTTTTTCCTACCTATACGATGCAGAGGAGTATTAATACTTCATTGTCTTTCTGTGTCCTCTGTCTCTGTTCTCTTTCTCCCTTCTCTCTCTGTCTCTATGACTCTGTCTCTGTCTCTTTGCTTTCTTTCTCCCTTCTCTGTCTCTCTGTGTGTGTCTCTCTCTTTCTGTCTCTGTCTCTGTCTCTGTTCTCTTCCTCCCCTCTCTCTCTGTCTCTGTGTCTCTCTGTCGTTTCTCTGTCTCTTTCTTGTCTCGGTCTCTCTCATTTACTCTGTCTCTCTATTTGTCTCTATCTTTCTCTCATCTCTGTCTCTCTCATTTTCTCTCTGTTTCTCTCTCTTACCAGGTAACTCCCTGACTCAATCATCTCTGGTGGTTTCCTATTCTTTCTAATATAAAACCTAAACTCCTCTTTCCAGCCTAATTGGACATCACTCCTTGTCCTGCCCTCTTGGTCCAGTCAAACAGGACTTCTATTTGTTCCTCAGTCATTACATGCCATTTCTCATCCTTTGCTCTAGCCATCCCATAGTCCCAGAATGCTCTCTGTCCTTACCTCCACCTTCCTTTACGATACACTTTAAGCATCATTTTCTGAACCCACACTCTCTTGATTTCTCCCAAATGTCAGGGCACCCCCATTTTTGTACTTATTCACTTTATCTTTATGCTGTATATGTTTTATATGTACCAGTCTCACCCACTGGAAGGCAAGTTGCTTACCAGTAGATACTGTTTCATTCTTTGTTCTTATATTCCTGATTTTCAGCAGGTGTAAAATAAATACTAGGTTGACTGAGTACTCCTAGTGTTGCCCACTGAAAGAACTAAATGAAGAATCATCAGTGATTAAGGACATTCTAGAATTTTCAGGACAACTGGATCCTCTGGGGCTTAGCTAGTTCATCTTCCTGCTTCTAGCTCCTCACCAGACAGTTACTTTGATATTACTTTTCTAATGCACTTTCTTTTTTTTTCAAAATTACAAAATGAATTTATTCCAAAAGCATAGGGGAACATTTACATTTGAACATGGTGATAAACAGGTATCTTTAAAAAGGGGGAAATAATCACATATGTGATGTTTTCATCTAATGCATTTTCTCCATGCTCCCTTGTGAACCATTTTGATTTCTTGGTTTCTTGTGACTCTTATGTGACAGTAAACATTCCCCAGTCCTGCTTCCTGCACTAGATAGCTTCTGGTCATTAGTGGAAGCACTCAGTAGCTTCTCCTTTCCACTTTAATTCCCACATAGCGGTTCCCTGGCAGGGTCCTAACCTTGTAGCCAGTGACTGCAGACTCATTTCGTTGCGGGATGACAGGGTCCCACTTAAGGTTGAGGCTGGAACTGGAGAGCGTCCAGGAGATGTTACCAGGAGGTCGTCTAGGAGCTGAAACAGAAAGGGTTGGGGACAGAGAGGGGTCATAGGATGAGAAAGGTGGCACTTTCCCTCTTAGCCACTCTCTCTCTCTCTGGGTGCTGCTCTCAGCAGAGAAGGTCAGGGGCTCCCCCAAGAAACAAAGTCCAGAAAAAAATAAAAGGAAGACTGAGGTCTCAGTTGCTGTGTTTTTGTTCAAAGTCTTGTTCTCCCCTACCCCACAGCTTGTGCTCAGCAGGAACGGACCCTCCCCTACCCCGGGCTCATCTGGCTGACCATTCTGGTTATGGACTCACGAGGCTTCATGGTGGTGGCATTGGTAGAGGGGCTGGCAGGTCCAGTGCCGGCCCTGTTATAGGCCCGAACTGTTACATGATACTTGGTATTGGGTTGCAGGCCAGTGACCCGGGCACTGGTGTCAAGTCCTGCTGTCCTCACTCGGTCAGCCGCTGCCTCTTTATCTCCATCTTTCCAGTAGCGGATCTACAGAAGCCAGAATACCCAGCTTATCCCCATCTTTCTGTGATTACTTAGGAAATCATTTACAATTACATACAACCCACAGAACAGTAAAGAATCTTAGAAATCAAAGACTTCCCAGAAAAAGTTTTCCAGGAGCCACACATCCATAACATGAAGCAGGACTGTTATCCTTCCACACTCAACAACCTTTGGGTAGTGCTTGGAACATGCAAATTAATTTTAATATTGTCTAATTATCATTATCATCACTCACAAGTATCTCACTTCCAAGTTCAAGAGCTCAATACTTACTTTATCTTATTATAACCACAATAATATCTCAATTTCTCCCATCTTTTTACACTCCTCCTAAATTTATCCTCATCATGTCCCCCCATTCCTCAGTGGCATCCCTTTGCTCTAGCTACACTCTTCTCCAATCCCACTCTCCACCCTTTGAACAACTCTATGTCCTTGTCTGGTACACAGTAGGTGCCTAATAAACATGTGTTGATTAACTAATCACCAAGAAGGGAAAGTCAGAGAGAAAAGGACAGTGCTTTAAATTTGCAATATATTTTCACATTTCTTGTCTTATGGGGTTCATATAATAGTCCTGTGAGGAAGGTAGGGTGGGAATTATTATGCCTATTTTATAAATGAGGAAATTGAGGTGTCAGTAAAATGAAGTTGACTTGTCTCAGGTGCCAGGCCAAGAAAGATAGAAAATCAAATCCTAAACTTGTCCCCTGACTCAAAAGCCAGTGCTCAGAGGTTAGTGTTTCTCTTTTGTCCATTTTATAGATGAAGAAATGGAAATAGAAGTTAGGTGGATTGACCAGGGTCATGCACTCATAGTGTTTGAAGTTGGATTTGAATTCATTTCTTCCTGACTTTAGACTCAGCACTTAATCCTACCTAGTTGCCATTATTATTATCATTACTCCCCCAGCTAAGTGTAAGAATGATTTTTACTCATTTTTAATTTACCTTCTATTTAACTCTGATTCTTTGATCCAGATCATTATAAGACACAGGTTCAAATCTCTGAATTACTTACTACCTTGGTGATCTTGGATAAGTCCCCCCAAAATAAAAAAAGTAGACTACATGATCTATATATGGCTTCTTTTTGGCTCCAAACTTCATTAAACTTGAGAAACCTTTCCATTGGTTTTAGGTTAAAAGGCAGACACTGGTGAGCTCTAGGGTGCCCAGATACAGCTCTGGTATGGTGTTCTCTGAAGGGTTTGCCTGCTCGGTTCTGTCTGGTCCTATCCTGAGATGTGTAGAGTTGGATACCTCTGGGGAGGGGAGAGCATGGGGAGTATCAGGTGATGGTTTCACACCTTTGAGGGGCAAAGACTAGTTTATTCTCCTTCCTGCCTTCTGATTGGGGTGAGCAATGCTTACCTCATATCCTAGGAGGACCCCGTTCATGTCATCCTGATGTACTGGATCCCACATCACATCCATCTCTGAGGATGAAGACCCCTTTGCCTTGACTTTGGTTGGAGCCACCCTGGGTTCTAAAGACCAAACATGGGAAGTGGTTATTACCCAGTGTTTGTTTATATATATATATATATATATATATATATGTATATATATATATATATATATATATATATACATATATATATATATATATATATGTATATATATATATCAAAACCAACTCCTAAGGGAGGTTGGAAACCTTGAAGGTGCAGCTGGGAAGTGGTTATTACCCAGTGTTTATGTATATATATATATATATATATATATATATATATATGTATGTATATCTCAAAATCAACTCCTAAGGGAGGTTGGAAACCTTGAAGGTGCAGCCTACCTTCCTCAGCAGAGTACACAACTGTGGTGAGGCTCTCAGGTCCCTCTCCCTGGTGGTTGTATCCCCGAATCTTGACTTCAAAGGGTGTATAGGGCCGAACACTTTCATTGCGGTAAACAAAGTGCAGGGCATCAGCGTGGGAGACCTTGGCCCTTTGCCAGTCTGAGCTGCCCTGTCTACGGAATGATAGCAGGTAGCCGAAGCCTTCTCCATTCTGGTATTCCCGTAACATGGGCTGCAGGGGTGGCAAGAGTATGGGGTTAGGAGGCACAGGACTTCCTGGAGAATTGGGGGCAAAGGATCTGGTTTAAATCCTGGCCTATGCATAGCTACCTATTGTACTTGGGCAGTCATTTTCTCCCTCTGGACCTCAGTTTTCTCATCTGTGGAATGAGGGGGTTAGATCTCTGGTCTATCTCAGTTCTAAATCCAACAGTCTAAGATATATCCTCATCTTCATTCAGACCTCAAATCATGGCAGGAATAAAGATTTATATGTCTAGGATGGACAAGACCAAAGACTGCAAAAGAATTCTGCCCAAAAGTGAAACAAGAGTAAAAGAGGCAATTGTTTACTGCTAAGCCTTCAGGTACATGGCAGCCTCTAGAGCTCTCTTCTCTTCTGAACTCTGAATTTGCCCTTCATATAGACTAAACTGCTTAATTAAGCAAAAGAGGAGGATGGAGCACAGTATTAACTGATTCTGGAGTCATGAAGACCTCGGTCCAAATCCTACCTCAGACACTTACTAGCTGTGTGACCCTGAGCAAGTCATTCAGTCTCCTTCTGCAAAATGAGAGATCTCTAAGGTTCCTTCCAGTTTTATGACCTATGAACAGGACTTATTCCTAAAGCCAAGATCTCTCTTTTGCTCACCGTCCAGTTGATAATGAGTTCACCAGGGGCACCGCCTCCTCCACTGAGTCCTGAGGGTGCTACCGTGGGAGCTTTAGGGAATATTAAAAGACATAGATGTGAACTGTTAATACTGTTGAGACCTGAGGGCATTAGAAGAAACAGATGTGACCTGTTAGTAACATATCATTTTCTGAACAGCTATATTGTGAGGAAATCATACAGAGATCTTAGAGCTCTACTTACAAGTCAACTATTGTTATTAGTGGGTAAAGAGGGGAGGCAAAGGGTCTCTACCTGAGGCCCCTAGGATCCAGCTGAACAGATTCTTTGTCTTCTCCTAAGTGGCAGAGGTCAACTAGAATTACCTCTAAGGTAGCTAAGAAGAGGGAATAACCTAAATAGTAGTTGTTAAACAAACAAAAAAAATTATTTTTCTTATAGAGTACATTATTTGTTTTCTCCTGACAGCCATTTTCCTTTCTTTATTCTCTTCTGCTTGGACTGATAAATTTTATTGGTATCTTAGTTTTTATATGATGTACATTTCTCAGTACATCCCTTTCCTTTCCCCCCCCAGAGCAATCTCTTATATGGGTGGGGGTCTATTGAGTATATCAATCAAATCATTCTAACCTCATCAGTGCAGGAATTTGTTTTGCTAGACAATGCTTTTTATTATAAGTTGTTCATTTTTATTTTACTTTTCAAAGGTGGGGAAGTTAGGAGAGAGAGAACATTGACTTTTGTATATTGAAAAAATGTAATTAAAAAGGAAAGGAAAAGAAAAGCATTCCCAAATCCCCTGGGGTTAATCTCAGATCCTGATAGAACAAGCACCTGAGCTCATGGCACCCTGCCTGTAATAGTAAAATAGCGAAAAAAAAAAGACTCAAAAAGAGAGGAGGGGGGAGTTCACCACAACTAATCAGCACAATATGAAAAGTTTGACATTCCATGTATAGAGTTCTATTTTGTCACTCTCCCCCTAAAAGAATGAAGGATATTTCCTTCTCCACATATCCTAGGCTGTATTTAAAGAGCTCACCTAGCCTAACAGGGGGCAGAGAATAAGAGCAGACTGATGCAAATATAAGACCTGCATTTTAAGACTATGACTTTGGTATCTGTGTAAAGGATGAACTGGAAAGGAGAGAATATTGAAACAGCAAAACCAATTAGAAATCTATTGGGAATGGTACAGGTGAGGGTTAATGAGGGTTTGAACTAGGGTGGTAATGGTGTAGGTGGGTAAAGAGAAGTGGCAGATTTGAGAGATGTGGTAAAGATAGAGCGAACAACTCTTGTTAGCTGATTACACATGTTGGTAGAAGGAAGAGAGAGGAGTTGAGATGACTTTTAGGTTGCAGAGGTAGCCTGATGAAGATATAACAGCAGTATAGGATGGGCTGAAGTAGCCCAGGATTAAAATGTTTCTGCAGATAAACCACCAAGTAGAAGATTGATCTTAAGAGGGAAAGCTGGTACAAGAGCCAAGAGGAAAGGTGAAAGGCTGAGAAATGGAAGTATGGAAATCAAATTGTGAAGGAAATAAAAAGAAGTCTTGCTTTCAGAAGGTGGTAACTGAAAATGGTACTACAAGATCAAATAGAAAGATGTTTCAAAACACACAGAACCACATAATTTCTAAGATAGAAATGACCTCAGTGGGCATATGGTCCAATCTGTATACATAAACCAAGATCCCCTCTATAGCTTACCCTTACCTACCCCAAAGTGGTCACCCAGTCTCTACTTGAAGACTTCTCCAATCAGGGGGAATCCAGTACCTTCCAAAGCAGCTTATTTTCCCCTTGGATGGCTCCAAATTTTTTTTTTAGTTTTTGGTTTTTGCAAGTCAGTGGGATTAAGTGACTTGCTGAAGGTCACACAGCTAGCTAGGTAGTTATTAAATATCTGAGGCTGGACCTGACTCCAGGGCTGGTGCTCTATCCACTTTGCCACATAGCTGCCCCTGATGGCTCCAATTTTTAGGAAAATTTTCTTTATGGGAAGTAAACACAATAATGCTTCTTTGCAACTGAATGGAATTTGAAAGTTAGAAAGGAGCTCAGCATCCAACTAGTCTAATCCAAAGACAAAAGTGATCTCTAATGTATCCTATACAATATGTAGCCATTCAACCTCTACTCATTTGTTCTAATTTTGTCGTACAGGGCCACAGAAAAGTTGAGTCTCTTCTATATGAGAGGCCTTCAAAAACCTGAAAATAGTTTCTTTTTGTTTCTGTTCACATAGAGACAGACATACAGACACACAGACAAACACAAATTAGAATATCACTCACATTTTAGGAAAAACAGAGACAGGGGATACAGATAGCTATTTTCAAGTATTCAAAGGGCTATTACATAGTAATATAATACCTAGCATTTACACAGTGATAGAAGATTTGCAAAGTGCTTTTCAAATATTACTGCATTTGGAAGGAGGATTGCTTTTGTTTTGAATAATTAAGAGCAAAAGGAGGAAGTGGCAGTGGGGTAGATTTTTATGATATAAAGAAAAACTAGAGAAAATAAAATACAATAAAGATAAATTTCTTAACAACTAGAGCCATCTTAGATGGAGTGTTGGGTTTCTCTATTCTTGGAGGTCTTTCTAGCAGTGGTGGAATTACTACTTGTCAGGATGATGAAGAGAGGTCTTTCTTAGCTAGCTAGGAACTGCCTTCCAAAGTTGAGATTCTATGACTCTGATTCCCTCTCTGAATGTAGCTGGCAAGGAGTGGTGATGGTGGTGGAGGGGATGGTGTGATTCTTCATCAAAACAGCCTTCCACATATTAGCTATCTGAGTTGTGAGAAGTAAGAAAGGGAGATACAGTCTAATCTCCCTCTCATGTCAATTTATCTCAATGTCCCCAGGCTCCCACCAATATCACTCAACCACAGGATCTCAATGGAAAGGGCCATCACAGATCATCTAGGTCATCCTATCTTCCCCCTTCACAGGCAAATCCTTTAGTGATTTCCCCTTCACATCTAGAACCCCAAAGTCCTAACTTATAGGCCAGGGTTTCTTCCCTTTCAACCCTCCTTCAATTGAAGTACCAGTGTTTCTGATTCCACCCTCACATTTCTTTTCAGAAAGTTCCAAACCCCAGACCTGATTCCTTGGTCCGAATTTTACTAGAGGGTCCACTGGGCTCCCCTGTGCCCAGGATGTTGCTGGCAAGAACCCGGAACTCATAGTCCATCCAGGGGGTGAGACCCAACACTTGGGCAGTCTCTGCATTCCCCTCTATATTGGCAGGATCTGTAAGGCAAACAAGCCACAGCATTCTAGTTAATCACCATTCTCTGAATATAAGGTAGTGTGTAAGTTAGTATGCTTAGTGAGAAGAGCACTGGACCAGAAATAGATTCACTAGTCTCTGGGTTGCCCTGAGTAGCAATAATAATGACAATGATTAATTATGTCAGTAAGAATTATGTTAATAATAATTATATCCTAGGAGGGAAACTGTTGTGAACCAAAAGGCATATCTGGAAGTACTTACCTATGCTAGTGGGAAGATAGGATGACCTATTAATCATTGTTTATAATAGCTAGAATTTATATAATACTTTAAGATATCTGAAACATTTTGTACATATTATCTTATTTGATCAGGGCTGTGTCAATGAGTTGGAGGGGGTAGGAGTGAGCTGATTCAGAAGTGAAAACAAAATAAAATTTGAAAAAATATTGGGAACTACTGGTAAAGTTTTACAATCAGCCTTCAAAAAGGCTTTAACTTATGACTATACTTTTAAGTTTCATCTATATTAACATTATCTCCATCATTTTCTTAAGTCAAGCCTCAGTTTGAAGCATTTGCCCATTTTCAAGGTGTGAATGCTGAAATGCTGAGAGCATTTAAGATGGCACCAGTATACCCTGGTTGAACCGATTCTCACAACAACCCTGGGAGTAGATGCTATTATTAGCTCCATTTTACAGATGAGGAAACTGAGACTGAAAGGACCTGAGAGTTAGTGACTAAGGTGGGATTCAAACTCAGATCTTTCTGATTTCAAGTCCGGTATTTTGTCCAACACATTACCTAGCCCCCAACTTGTAGTGTGATCTTGGATTTTACTTTTCTTCTCTGCTTCTTACTTTCTCTCTTAAAGGATGACATTATAGGTGATCTCTAAAGTTCCTTTGGGAGTCAACATTCTAGGTATTTGTGAGTCTGCCTTGGAACTTTCCAGATGTGCATTTTGGTTCCCAAGTTTCTCTCTTGGTATACTTCTTTCCTCCTGCTCCCTATCTTTCAAAATCTTAAGCTATTCATTAAGGCCCACCTTAACTACCTGAAAGTCTTTCTTGATTTCCCTTGCTGAGGATGTGATGGCTCCCTCTTGTGAAGTTTCATAGCATTCTATTTGTAGATACCATGGTATAGTGGAGAACACTAGACTTAGAGGTGAATCCTTGTATTAAACCTCTAAAGGTTAAAGGTCACATCTAGTCCAATCTGTTCATTTTACAGATGAGGAAACTGAGGCTCAAAACTATAAAGTTGGTTTTAATTCTACCTCTGTTATTTACTAATTATATGATAGCTTTATCTCTATGTATCTTAGTAGCCTCATTTAATCTGTAAAATGGCAATAATGATAACTACAATCAACCTATCTCTGAAGAATGATTGAAGATAAACAATATGTATATGAAGGAAAGACAATGATGATCACAGAATTTAGCACAAATTGCTTTTCAGCATCCAAATCTGATCTCTCCTATTAAACACTAAACTCTCCGAGGTCAGAAACTTTTATTTATGTTTGCCATCTCCCTCAGCACCTTCTAAAGGGGATGTTAGATATTCAATAAGTGTTGAACGGATTTGAGGAATGCTGGGAGTTGGGATGGGAGATGGGGCTCTTGGAAGCCCATATTACCGTTTGATTAGCTTGGATGTACTTACTGGTCCGAACCTGCTTCCATTTCCCATCGGGCAAGGATCGGGCTTGGAGTATATACTTGGCAATTGGGCTATGGTTGTCAAAGCCTCGGCTCCAAGTTAGTTGGATAGTAGTGTTGCTGATGTCCCTCACCACCACTCCACCAGGAGGACCTGGAGGACCTGTCACAGAATTGGAGAAGGGTTAGAATTAAGGATTCAGAGTTTAGATTGATTCAGTCTAGATCATTAAAGAGCACTAGTAGGACCCTTTAACAGATGGTGTTTAGGAAGAAGGAAGCAATTGGTATGACTGCACTGTGTGGTAAGTACACACTCCAGTCTAAAGCCTAAACCTTTTAAAAAGGACTTAGAGAGGTTCATCCAGCATAAAGAACCATATATACATACATACATACATATATATATATATATATATATATATATATATATATATATATATATATATGGATAGGTAATTCATCTCCATAAGTCTCAACTCCTTAACAAAGTAGACTTTTTAAATATAGTGTCCCCCCTTTATAGAGCATATGAAGAACTGTAAGAAATACTCTATTCTAAAGGTTCATCAAGGTGCTCAAGATAAGAATTGTGAAGGGAGGAGTGGGGATGGTAAAAATGGGACTGGCTCTGGGGGATAGGGGTTCAGGAATAGCCAGATCAAAGGTCAGTCACCTCGGACTAGGAGGGTTGCAGTCTCCGATGTGCTGTCTACCACAGTCTGGGCCATGCATGTATACTTCCCACCATGGCGTAGTTGGGCATTCAGGATTGTCAGGTCTCCAATGGTTTCCTTCTACATAGAGGAGAGACAGGGAAAAAATAAAGCTCAGATGTTGGAGTTCAAAACTAGAGGGAGTCCTGGCCAGGAGCCAAGACACCTGTGTTTGACTTTCAGCCTGGTCCCTTAGGTGACCCTGGGAAAAACTTATCAATCACTACAGGGCTCAGTTTCCCCATCTGTTCAATGGAGAGATTCACACTATCCTTGATAAGATGAAATAACATGGGAAAATATTTGCACAGTTTCTTAGAATATAGCTATTTTTTTCCATTTGTCCACACTATAGGGAGGAGAGGGGAAAAACACATGTTGTGGTGATGCAGTCAATCCCAAACTGCAGATAAACAAAATGTACATAATTATTTCATTTAGTCATTAGACTATATTGTCAGAATTGGGGGTCAGGGACAGGCTCATGGAAGCCCCTAGAATGACCTTCCTGTTTCTATTTGGTCTAGGGTTATATTAAAAATGGACTAATATTGTCTGGTACTGGGGAAACAGATCCATAGCATGCTGAGTGCCAGGACAATTTTGTATTTGACTCAAAGAATCCACAGGATGTCTCATATTTATTTGCAGAATACCTCAAAAGATGTTAACCAATGAAGGAAGGGGAATTATTAATGTAAGAATAACATTAGAATTTCCCTTTTCTATAGCCCACAACAATACTATGAGGAAGGTAATGCTAGTTATTAGTAGCTCTTTTTTTAGAGATGAGGAAACTGAAATCAGAAATTAAGTGACTTACTGAAGTCATGAAGCTAATAGATATCAGAACCTAGATTTGAATCTAGTCAGCCAAGGCTGAAGGGTGGGAGCAATCATGAAGGGTTAGCCTTTCCTTGGTCCCTTGGGCTTCTCAAGAGTGGGGAGGGGTCATTGAGAATGGCACTTGGCCCTAGGACTCACCGAGCTGGCTCTTCGGTAGTGGCCACCAGATTTATCAAAATCAATGGGGAAGCCATCTAGGGACCAGGTGAAGGTGAGGTCCATGGTAGGATCATGGGAGGCATGGCACTGGAGAGTCAGGTTCTCACCCAGATTGATGTCAGCGCTGGATGGTGCCAAGGTGATCTTGGTTGCATCTGATAAGGGGAGTGGGGGTAGGGAGAGCCCAGGCAGAGTGGAATGAGCACATTTCTGAGTCACTAGGGTGAAATGGGAGTAGGGTAGGGTGGATGTGCCATCAGCCCCACCAGTGAGACTGAAAGAGATTTGTGAATTGTTTCTCCTGCTTCATACAGCTTGGGAAATCAGACTCTGGACTTGGGAAAGGCTATAGGTACTCCCATGTAAAACATAACTCCTGGGTCAGCCCCCAAACCAATCCAGGAGGACAGAAAGCCAAGAATAGAACAGAAATAGAATAGAAACCAGAAATAGAACTGGATAGAGAGGTGACACCCTATGGTAGCTACACCAACTAAGTTGTTAGTACCTTATAATGTTTATTTAATTGAATTGAACTGGTGATCACCACTTTAACAGAGTAGCAGAGATTTCCCTCCTTCCTGGCTTTCCTTGTGGTTCCCTACCTCGGACAGAGAGGATGCCAGTGCTGTTGGCTTTGCCCATGAAATTCTCTGCAAAGCAGGTGTATTTTCCTTCATCTGACCGACTGATGTTCCGAAGGATCAAAGTACCATCTGGAGTAATGGTCACTCTGCGTTGGAAAAAGAATAAAGAAGACTAACACTTGTCTGCTCCTAAGGATATCCTAGGTTTGAAAGGGGGGGACTTGCTCCTAAGAAGAGGGAGGAGGAAAAAGATAAGGAGGCAGAAAAGGAAGAAGAGGTGTGAGGAAGAAGAGGAAGTGGAGGAGGAAGATAAACTGGGAGGAAGAAAGAGGAGGAGGAATAGTTCAGGAAGGTCATACCTGCTATTGTTGGCTAAGATTTCAGTCCCTTTGCTCCATAGCACAATAGACTTTGGAGCTGACTTGGGCTGGCATGGGATGATAACTTCCCCACCTCGAGCAGCTGGGATCAGACGTCTTACTGGATTTAGACGGAAATCAGGAGCAAAAGCTGAAAAAGAAAAAGGAGATTTTTATAGTAAGAGCTCTTATGGTGACAACTACTTAAGAGCAGGGAATTTAATTCAATTCTTAATATAAGAACAAGCTTCCTAACTAAAGCTATCCAAAAGTGGGATGGGCTGCCTTGGGAGGTAATGAGGATCCTGTCACTTGAGATATTCTAGTGACAGTTGGTTGAGCACTTGTTAGAATGCTTCTCAGTCAGATACAAATTGGACCCCATGATCTCTCTGAGGATCCCTACAAATTTGAAGATTTGGGATTTCTCACTCATCACTATTCAATGCTATAGGGAAGCTCAAGGAAAGGAGAGATCATTGTTTACCTTAGGTGTCAAGGAAGGCTTCATGAAGGTGGTAGGGTTTTAGCTGGATCTTGAAGGGGGGTAGTATTTGAATAAAAGGTGATTCAGAGGCAGACTGGATTAGAGGATGGAAGATTAGGGATAAAGGCACCAATTGATCAATCCCTTTATAGGCTACAAACACCAGAGCTTCTAAGATACTAGTAATATTTGCAAAGTAAGAATTGATAAAATTTATGTGGTAGAAGGAGTGAAAATTTCCTTCTTTTCCCACCAGCTATTACACTAGTTGAAATCTATTTTTACTAACATCCTATTTTATTCACCTTATTTTTTTAAAAAAAAATGCTTCCATTCAGAAGCGTTAGAATTTAGAAAATGTTCAGTATTTTAAGTATTTAATGAGCCTTATCCATCTTGGGAAATCACAGCTCCTGAAGTTCTAGTCCCTGAAGTTGCCTGTGGAACTTTAGAAAAGTTATTGAACTTCTTTTGGATGATGAAATCTCCTTCTTCCCGAGGTAAAAGGGGTAGGACTGAGAGGTTGTAGCTTTTACCTTGTACTGCCAGTTCAGCACTGGCATAAATGGTGCCATGCTTGTTTTCTGCCACACATTGGTACATGCCAGAGTCCTCCAGGACCAACTTGGAGAATTTCAGGTCCCCACCAGAAATGTCCACACGGTTCTGTGCAACAAATCAGAATAAGAGAAGAGATTCAGGAGTGAAGGAAGACATGGTTAGAACCACAAGAAGACCATGGGCTGAGACACTTATGAGATCTTAGAACAGTGATGGAAATCATTGGAAGATAGCATCAGGTACTATTTTTAGGTTGGGCTTTTAAGGAATCAAGGCATAAAGTTTAGAACTATAAGGATAATTCAATTAAATTTACAGATGAGGAAACTGAGGCCCAGATAGATAAAATGAATTATAGGCATTTTTCTACTTTATCATAGGATGGACTTCTTGACTATTCATTTGCTCATGGTTATTAGCCAGCTTGAAGAAATGGGGCAAATGTTTATATGTCAGTAAAACTCTGAAGCCTGGAAAACATAAGTTTGATGGTATTCCAACCACTCACTTTGATGGGGTTTAACCCATCTGCTTAACCTGTCTGTAGATAAGGCTGTCTTGGATATGATTCATGGAGATACCCTCTTTGGCCTCTAGTCTTCCAAGTCAAGCTGCCTCCCCATCTCTGGCAGTCCTACCTGGGCAGAGAGGGGATTCCCATTCCGGAGCCACCGAATTGTGGGTCTTGGCTTGCCAGCAGCAGCACAGCCCCAGTGAAGGTTGGAGCCAATGTCAGCCTCGGTGTCTGAGATGACCTTGAGCCACTCGGGCTGAGCTGTAGGAGGAACAGGTGAGATGGTACCTCAAGAGAGAGCTTTGTGGGGATAACTTTGGAACTGTCATGTCCATGCTTGTTAGCAGAAAGCAGCAGTAGCATAATTAGGGATTAAAAGGCAACCAGACTACAGGGGGAAGGAGGAAGTAGCATTTTTAGAGTTGGTATTTAGTTATATCCATAACAAAATTCATAATTGTGATCATTGGGATTGGGGTTTATGATTTCACTGGAATCAGGCACTCCTTGGTGAGCAAAGGACCTCTAGGTTAGTACCTTCTCTGAAACTTATAGTTTTATAAATTTATAAAAGAGCTTCGAGGACATCAGTCATTAGCATCTATTAAGCAGCTACTATAGAACATGCACTAGCATTGAGAAGTTAAATGACTTGCCCAGGGTCAATCAGACAGTATGTATCAGGATAGGGCTTGATCTCCCATTGTCTTGGCTTCAAGGCTCAGCTATCCATCCACTGAGCCACAATGCCTCTATCTATACAATGATATTTATATAGCAGCTTATAATTTGCAAATCACTATTTACATACCTTATCTTATAACAATTCTGCACAGATGTAGCTTTTTCCCCTGACATAATAGAGCCCCACTCTTAATGCATTGTGGGCTCCTTTCTCTGTCATATCAGCTGATAAGACAAAACCCTCTGCTCTGTCCTCTCCTCAATCATGGTCCCAGCTCCTATCTCTGAGCACAGACTCCTTCAGGATGACTGGAATCAATCAGCAACCTCTCAGCTGTAGCCTGATGTCTGAAGGAAGAAATCTGGAGTAATGTGGAATGCCCCCTGGCCCCTTACCCTGCACAATGATTCGACCTTTGACAGTGTCCCGGCCTTTGGAGTTCTCTGCTTCACATTCATAGGTGCCCTCATCCTCGAAGCTGACGCTGGGGATCTGCAGTGTGGGTTCAGCAGTGGCCCATTGTGGGGGCAGGGAGTCATCCAGTTTTTTCCACTTGATCCGAGGGACGGGGCTAAAGGGAGGGGGAGGAAATGCCAGGACTAGGAACTGGACTGAGAAGAACCTTTTCTTCTCTCTCTCTGCTTCCCAATCCCTCTACCTTTACTTAGTTTCTCTGTAGGGCTGACTTATGGAACCTGGGACCAAGGGTTGAAGAGATGGGGAGAAATTCCTCAGGCCAAAGAGATGGGAGGAGAGATGCTGAGCCTGGGGTGGGGCTCAGGAGAGAAAAGGGTGCAGGAGGGATGAGGGCAGATCAAGATGCATCTTTCATTCTCTACATCCAGGAGGCACAACAGGCAGAAAGGGAAGGACTAGGAGGTGATGCTTTAGTGCAAATAATGCCCATCTCCTTTCTCTTCCCTCTTTCTCCACTCTCCTTCTCCCTCCTTGGTCCTTATCACTGAGTCAGAGACAGTCCTAGGCAAAAGGTAGGTTTGTGACATTTACCTCCATTGCCACACTCCAACTGAGACTCAGTCCCCCCCCCCACCATGGTGATCTCCTTCACAACATTACTCCATGGTCGACATGTTTTCCAATCTCCTGCCACCTCACTCTCATCTTGTCCCTCAGGGCCCTAATCACTAGCTTTCCAAGGTGACACTAGCTAACAGAGGGACTAATTTAGGCTAAGGTGTCACTGAGCACTGATGGCTTAGAAAAGACGGATACAAGGAATAAGGAAATTATGCTGAACCCTAAGGATTAGAGGGAGGGGACTTTGTCAGCAAACTCCAACCCCCTTTGTCATTACTCACTTCCCAAAAGCAAAGCACTCCAGGGTGACCTGCTGTCCAACCAGTGCATAGGTCTCCAAGGGAAATCTGGCCTTGATGCTGGGTGAAGATGGACGGGAGTCTAGAGGGAGGAGCCATGCAAATGAGATGCAAATGAGCCCTTCAACCAACAGCTTTGGATCTCATCAGTGCTTAGAAAACAGGCTGAAAGGATTATTTATTATTATTATCATTATCAATAATAATAATAACTAGAATTTATAAGGGACTTTATGCTGTACAAAGAACTTTTCATATATTATCTCATTTATTCCTCTGTGAGTGGGGTGTGTGTGTGGGGGGGGTGGCGTGTGTGACCTAGTTTAACACCTAGGCAAAAGTTAAGTCACTTTCCAGAAGGAACCAAGGACTCTATTCAGAGTTACCTACTCACTCTGTCTATGTCTAAATTCTCCCAGAGGGCAGTAGGACATATGCCAAAGATAATCAGGGAACTTTCTCTCTGGTACCAGCAGAGGAAGGAGGGAGCTGCAGGGAAGGGCCAGACCTTGCCAAGGGGATGATTGGTCTGCTCTCTAGAGTCTCTTTTCTGTGCTCTGCAGTTTCTCCCTACCCCTCCCACAACCCATCCTCTCCTTCAGTGCCATGTTCTCTGAGCCTGACCTTCTGAAGCCAGGTTGAGTTGGGCAAACTTGCTAAAGACACTCTTGGTTATGAAGTCCATGTGACTGGTGGCCAGGCAGGAGTAGTTGCCCAGGTCAGAAGCATTTGTTCTGGCGATGTACAGGTTTCCCGTTGTCTGGGACACAAAGTGCCGCCCATCAGTTGGGATGAAATTGGGGAATTCATTGAGAAGCCATCGGTAAGACAGACCTGAGGTGGGGAGATAGGGAGGGAGTTGTGTACCTTGAGCAGACCTAAGGGGTCTCTCTCTGGACACACAACATATAACACCTGGGTGGGGGAGAGGAATTATGAGGACAGGAGTCATTCAGTTGCTATTCTTGGGAGCTCAGTCACCTAGAGAGGTTATATTCAGAAATTCAATTCATTGTAACTTAGAAAGCTTTACCAGGAAACTAGGAGCTGTCCTAGGTGCTGAAACCCACAGGTTTCCTAGATTAGATCTGGAAGTTCCCTCCCTAGTGGTCATCTTGTCCCAAGCCCTCATTTTATATAGCTGAAGGAACTAAGGACCAGAATAGAAAAGTGATTTGTTTCAATTTGCATAGCAAAAGTAACAGACAAGGATTGGAACCTAGCTCCTCTGATGTCAAATCCAGTGTTGCTTAAAGCTATCTCCAAAACATAAAACCAAAACACACTCTACCTTTAGAACCTCACATGACCAGAATAAGGAAGAGTGGGAGCAAAGACACAGTGATGGAAGACCACAGTGTGTTTTGGATAATGACACAAAATTAAGAAAAGGAAGGGAATAAGCATTTATTAAATGCCTATCATGTGCCAGGCATTCTACTAAGTGATTTACATTGCTTGACCCTCACAATAATCCTGGGAAATAGGTATTATTATCAGCCCAGTTTTACAGCTGGGAAAACTGAGGCAAACTATGACTCAGGTTGTCCTGATTCTGAAGGTCATCTCCAGTCATCCTGATCTATATCTGGTCACTGGACCCAGATGGTTCTGGAGGAGAAAGTGAGGCTGGTGACTTTGCACACACCTCTCTCACTTAAATCCAATTCACTTTCATGTTGTGGCATCACATGACCTGATGTCATGGTCATTTTCAAGGACATCCTGACTCTCGGCTCAGCCTTTATCTACTTCCTGCTACATTGAATCCTAAGTGGGTAAGTTGGGTTACTGATTAGGTCTCAAGGTGGTTTCTTAGAGGAAGTAGCATTTGATTGACATGCAGAGGATCTATTCAGCAGGCAAAGAGGAAAGGGAGAATACTCTGGGAATAAGGGTAGCATGAGCAAAGGCAGAGAGATGAAAAACTATGGTGTTCTAGGTGATGGTCATGGGGGTGGTGATGGCAGTGGTGGCCGCAGTGGTGGCAGTTGTGGTAATGCAGAAAGTTGCCAAGTTTGGTTGGAGTATAGAGTTCATGGAGAGAAGTAATGAGAGATAAGGATGGAAGGGTAGGTGACATCCAATTATGGAAGATCAATTTATGGAGAAGATGGTGATTCATAATTATATTAGCTGACATTTATATGTGCTTTTCATACATTGTCTTTTCTGCTCCTTATAATAACTTTGTGAGGTTGGTACTATCATCCCTATTTTACAGATGAAGAAATTATGGGGATATTAAGAGCCTGAGGCAAGATTCAAATCCAGGTTTCCTTAGCTAAGTCCAGAAAACTACCCACTGTACCACATCATGGGACACTAGAATTGCAGGTACCTGCAACTATACTCCCAAGGGGAAAGTCTGAAGCTCTACTACTTCTTTCCTCCTCACACAACAGTCTTTCTAAGAATGTCAGTCAGTGCACTAGAGTTTCACTAACGTATCTGGTGTTGTTCTTTGTCTCAGACCTGAATGATTGGATGACTCACCTGGGTAGTGAGCAGGTGGGTTGCAGGGCAACATTACCCCCCAGCCCTCATGAGTTTTCACGGGATCTCTTTCCTCCTTGGAGAATTCTTGCAAAACTAGAAAGCAATAATAGAGGGCTCAATACCATATTTCCCTGACTCAGAGCTCAGGATCTCTAACTTAAATAATCGGTCCCTGTTAGTGTCCTTAAAATGGAAAGCTGTGGGGTACAGTAGGAAAAACATTATTATTTATTATTTAAATATTTATTTCATTAAATATTTTCCAATTGCCTTTAAGCATTTTTTAAACATTTACTTTAAAAAATTTTGAGTTCCAAATTCAAAATATTGTTATTTAGGGTCAGAGAACTTGATTAGAAATCTTGGCCCTGTCATCACCTATGTGACACTGAATATTTTTGGTCCCTCTTAAGGCTTTTCAGAGGAAAAAAAAGATACTAATTTGTACTAAAGATATAAAATGATACTAACAACTTAATATTTTATTCTTTCAAGGATAAGACTGATCTCATTCTCCACCTGGTGAGAATTAGAAGAGAGAAGAATGTTCCCTGTGACTGATACTAGTTTAGACTTGAACCCCATATCTAGGTTTTCTCACCTGTAGGTGGGGGAAGGGAGAAGAATTTGCCTAGACTGAACACCAAAGAGAAGACAGTGCTTAACTCCAAGGTCACAATCATCCTTAATATCAGCTAGTTTTTATATAGCACTTTTAAGGTTTGCCAATATCTTTATACAATTACCTAATTTTATCCTCATTACAACCTTGTTATAGATGTTATTTTTATTATTCCCATTCTACGGATGAGGAAATTGAGGCTTAGAGAGTTTCATCAACTTGTTCAAGAGCACACATTTAGCCTCAGAATCAAGATTTAAACCTATCTCTTCTGAATACAAGGTCAAATGTTCTATTCTTCTCAATGTGATATTTTGGGGGCAGCTTGCCGTCACTTTTTACCTTCTAAAACTGATTCGACCAACAAGTAAGTACAATCCATGCCAAAGTAGTTCCATGCCCACATCACCTCTTTAAGTGCAATTTGTCCCCCTTCCCTAACAAAGACTTACAGCCAAAGCGGAGCACAGCTTCTCTGCTGACCACAGTGCCCACTGGGTTGGAGGCTAGGCACTGGTACACACCAGCATCCCTGACCTTGGTGGGGTTCATGATGACCAGGTTGCCTCCAACCAGCTGGTAATGGGGATCCTGCTCCAGCTTCATCTCTGTACCATTCATCTTCCATCTATTGACAATGGAAAAAAAGAAGGGATGGGTATCTAGATCTGAGCCAGGGGTTATTTCAACTTTAGAGAACAGGTTGGTTCTGAAGTAGTCTCCAAGGGGATCTGTGACTTGGACTTAGATCAACTCTCATACATGGTTTGAGATGGGTTCTAAAGGTGAGAATGTGCCAATTTCCTGCATCTAACCTTGACTCAAGTCCAGGAATAGGAAATCTCACCTGTATGAGGCTGGAGGGCTTGCCCGAGCACGGCAGGCCAGGGCTATCTTTTCTTCTGATGATTCCTCAGGGAACAAGGAGCTGACAGGCTGGTCCTCAAAGATAGGCCCAAAGATGGCAGGAGAGCCCTGGGCTGGAGTCCAAGCTGAAAATGTGGAATAGTAATCACAGAGGGTTAGGAGTGAAGCCAAAACAATTCTTCAGATGAAGTTAACCCTGTCTGAGAGAGGCAGATTTTGGTTCTCCATAAAGAACAACTTCCTAGCTAGTGGAGGTCTTCTAAAAGTAGAATGAACTGCCCCAGGATCCTGGAGATTTTCAATAGAACCTGCTTGACCACTTTGGAATCATAGGATCAATAATCTTGAATGGTTCTCAGATCAATCTACTCATTCCAAAGATAATGAAAATGATATTCAAGGAAGTAAGTGACTTGTCTAGGGTCATGCAGATCATACATGTGAAAGAAAGATTTGAACCCAATGTTGTTTCCATTCTAATAAAAAGGAATTCCTGTTAAAAGAAAGTCTAGGTAAAACATTGTTTGTGTGTGTGTGTGTGTGTGTGTGTGTGTGATAGATAAAAATAGATGAGAAAAGAGAGACAGAGGAAGATAAGAGACAGAAAGAGGCAGTATCCTACAGGGAAAGAAGCAGAATTTTGGAGTTTGGGTGGGCAGTGAGAGCAGGTTTTTGAGCATGAAATGAAAAAAATGTGAACACTAAATAATAGCTTACATTTGTGAGTATATATGCATAAGTATATATATTGCATATATTTATATATATGAGAAAGAGAGAGGGGGAGAATTACAAAAGCACTTTTTTCACTTGAAATTTATAATAATCTATGATTTAATAGTGTAAATATTTCCCATTACCATTTTACAAATGAGGAGATTGAGGGTCTTATTAGTTAATCCCCCCAATCATACAGCTAACAAGGACTAAAGCACAAGTTATAAAAGTCACAGAATCTCAATCTTAATGGACTTCAAAGATTCTTTGCTAATCCAACTCCTCCTTGAACAAACATTCCTTTGCAACATACCCACCAGGTGGCCATCCAACCTTTGTTTTTAGACCCTCTACACTGAAGGGAAGCCCATTACTGCCTCCTGTGGCCACCCATCTTACCTCTGGATGGCTCAAATTATTGGCAAAGTTTTTCTTACATTAGATCTGCTTGCCTCTTTGTAATTTCTACCCATTCCTACTGCTTTTTTCCTCCTTGTGGGTCTATGCAGATTAAGTTTTAGCCTTATTCCATATGACAGGCCTTCAAATACTTCATGACAGTTATGGGTCCCTACAAATCTCTTTTCTAGTACAAAAAGGACTTTAGGATCATGAATAACTAAGGACTGAGTGGATTCTATTAACACTTAGCTACACAATGATGGACAAATTCAAATCAAGTCAACAAATTAATTAAATATCTACTTGGTGAATTATTTTATCCTGATGAAATTATAGGTTTGAACTAACAAAAAAAAAACAGTGATTCAGATACTTAATTGTGCTGGGGACACAAATACAAAAATTAAATAGTCCTTGCCCTTAAGGATCTTACATTCTAGTGGGGGGGGTGGTGGCAGGTTGGATACAAGTAAAAACAGTGATTTCATGGGGAAGAGTCTTGGGAGATCAGTTAATAGCTAACATTATATGATGCCTATTATGTGTAGGTACTGTGCTGAGTGCATTACAATTATTTAATTTGATCCTCACAACAACTCAGAGAGGTGGATGCTATTTTGGTTTTCATTTTACAGATAAGGAAACTGAAGCAGACAGAGGTGAAGTGACTTACTCAGGATCACACAACTAGTTAGTATCTGAGGTTGAATTAAAACTCAGATCTTCCTGATTCCAGATCTAGCATTCTATTCACTGAGCCATTTAGCTGTCAGTCAACATCTCTAGTAGGAGATGCACTTGAGCTGCTCTTGGAAGAAGCTAAGGATTCCATGAAAGATGGGGAGAAAAACAGGAGGTCATAGCTTATGCAAAGGGATATTGGTTGGGTGCTGGAGAAAGCTAGTGCAGTGGGCTATCAAGGAAGCATCTAGGTGGCACCAAAGTGCAGAGGATTGGTCCTGGAGTCAGAAAGACTCGAATTCAAATTTGTCCATAAAGACTTATCAGCTGTGTGACCCTGGACAAGTCACTTAACCTCTTTCCTCAGTTTCCTCAACTGTAAAATGGGGAGAATAATCATATATCTACCTCAAAAGACTGTTGGCTGTAATGCTGTTTGTTTGTTTTTTCACTCCTTTTTTTTAAAGTTTTTGCAAGGCAATGGGGTTAAGTGGTTTGCCCAAGGCCACATGGCTAGGTAATTATTAAGTGCCTGAGGCCAGATTTGAATGCAGGTACTCCTGACTCCAAGGCCAGTGCTCTATCTACTGTGCCACCTAGCCGCCCCCTTTTTCCCCCCACTCTTGAAGGAGGCCATGACAAGTAAGTGAATTGGATTTGGGTAAGCAGGTGCTATGCTAAGTCACCCGTCTCACTTTCTCCTCTGGAGCTATCTGGATCCCATGGCTTCTCCCCTTTCTCATCTTTTTTAAACACATCATTTCCCTTCCTCTTCTTCATCCCTTAGTCTCTCATTACCTCTTTTTCTGTTTCCAAGTCTAGTCTTCTCCCCATGGTCATGAATATAAGGCCAATGAATGGGATGTTTGCAAATTGAGGGTCAGTTTCCCAGCACTATTATAGCTCTTGTATTTAACTAGATGTGAAATCAGGAATTCTGCTTCAGACACTAACTTGTGAACTGGGCAAGTCATTGAACCTTTGTCTTCCTCAGTTTCCTTATCCATAAAGTAGGGACAAAATTATTGTGAGGCTCAAATGAGTTAATAGAAGGAAAGTGCTTCGTAAGCCTTTGTAAGCCTATCTTATTTGCCAGCTCAAGAACCGAGAAGCCACAGAATCGACTTTTTTGAATTGTGGTGCTGGAGAAGACTTTTGAGAGTCCCTTGGACAACATGGAGATCAAATCAGTCAATACTAAGAGAAATTAATTCACACTATTCATTGGAAGGTCAAATACTGAAGCTGAAGCTGAAATATTTTGGCCACCTAATGAGAAGACTAGACTCATTGAAAAAGCCTCTGATGATGGGAAAGATTGAAGGCAAAAGGAAAAGGGGATGGCTGAAGATGAGATAGATAGTGTCACAGAAACAATTAACATGAATTTGGATAGAAGTTGAGTGGAGGATAGAAAAGCCTGGAGTGCTGGGGTCCATGGGGTCACAAAGAACTGAATAACAAGATGAGTTATATAATAAATGCAACTACTATTATTTATAAATCATTAAAATGTGAATAATAATTACAGATAAAAGAAAAGGTTTCTCATGGAATTGGAGAAAGCAGTGTCCCGAGATCAGGAGGTGCCAATTCAGATTCCTACTATATCAGGGCTTTCTCCACTCTTCATTATTGTTTGATTGGTTCAGTCCTGTCCGACTCTTTGTGATCCCCTCTCTGTATTAGTATCTTTCAAAAGCAGTCTTTTGCCTGCCTTTCCAGTCATCGCTGGTCTCCTGTCAGTCTGGGCTACCCTCTCCCCTTGTGTGAAGACTCCTTCTCCACCTCCCCCACCCCACCATCACCAAGGGGAGAGGGGAGGTGGCTACATTAATTGGCTCCCACCCCTCAGAGCAGCTGGTTTCAATGCCTCCTCGATGGTTGATGGGGGAAGGGGGATCCCTATTAACCAATTAATGCTCCCCCCTCCCAACCCCCATCCAGCTGTCAACCCTGCTCCAGGGGTGTGAGGCCAGGCTCCCCACTCTCTTGCAGCTGAGACCTAGCCCTGGTCTCTTGGGAAGAAGGGGGCAGCTGCTTAGCAGCTCTCAGAAGAAGGAAAGAGCCCCAGAAACTCCCTCCCCCAGTGGTTGCTGGGCTGTAGAGCGGGGAGACATGACTCAATCTCCTGGGCTGGAGAGCATAGCTTAATCCTGAGTTAATGACCATGGCCCAGGGAAGGGAAGAGGCTGCCCCAGGCCGGAGATGGGAAGGAGTCAAGGGGGAAAGGAGGTCTGTCAAGCTGCAGAAAGCATCCTAGAATAATAACTACACTCAAGTCTCCCAGGATCTGTGGGGGGTCAATGGTTATTAATAGGGTTAGACTGGGGGAGGGGAGAGGAGGGCAAGCACAAATGCTTCATTTTCTCTATGAAATATCTTATTTGCCAGCTCAAGTACATATGCACATACATCCAATATACTGGCACACATCTGTACATCGACAACATACACACATCTGTAAAAGCTGCACAATACACTTTCACCAAACACTCTTCTAAGTACACAAGTCCACAGACAGTGGGAACATCGTGGGTCCATGATTTCATCAACGTGGCAGCTCCTTTCACTGACTCAGGCAGGTCATAAACCATTTACAAATGAGTAGGTAAATCTCAGAAGAGAGGCCATATGGAATAGGAGACGGAGAGAGGACATCAGAAGATGAAGCCAAGTTCTGATGCCTACTGGGCGGGAGCTGCACAAGTCATTCAAATTGTCAAGTGTTCCAGGCAGCAGTCTAAGATTATGAATTGTGGGACAATTGCTAAGCAAGCATAACTTGGAGGATATCCTTTTTTGGGAATTCTCTTTGTCGATGAAATCACAAAGGAAAAAAAAAGTCTTTGAAAATAGCCAGAAGCAGTGTATAGCGCACTTCTGGAGTTACAAAGACCCAAGTTCAAATTTGTTCTCAGACTATCTGCATGATCCTAGAAAAGTTACTTCCCCTTGACCTGCCTCAATTTCCTCATTTGTAAAGTGGGGATAATAATAATAAAACAACTTACCTGCCAGAGTTGTTGTGAGGATATAATGAAAAAATATTTGTAAAAAGCTTTGCTAATCTTAACAAACTGGCTAAAATAAATGTTGGCTCTTAATATTACTACCAGACATCTCTATGTTACAGCTTCACACATGTGTTCCCATGTCTGCACAGTTATACATACAGCTAAGTATCAATTATTTTTATAGATATACATACTTTCTCACCTATACATAATACATATAGCCACACATACTTATACATTTATTCACAACCTTTGTATATATGTATGTATACACACACACACACACACACACACACACACACATATATATATCCTTTCTATTTATAACACATGGATGTTCACATTTATATTCTTATATACAAGCATATCCTTCCTAAACTCTGGAGTCCCAGTGTGGTTTAGTATATTCATCTCCTATGTGCTCTATTCTATCCCTCCCCATTCCGTCCTGTAATTCATTCACAGCTATCCCTGGTAATCTCCGGCAGATCTCCACCATACTTAAATATAGATTGGAGCCCTCAGCCTCAACCGCAGTCAATGAAAGCTTCAGGGATGCTTGAAGAGGAAGCATGGGGAATTCACAGATAGGGAATTAGTCCTTATTTATGACCTGATCATCTGGGAGAAGATGAAGGGAGAAGCCCAGAGATGATGCTGGGAAAGCCCAGGAAGGATTTCCATTCCTCCTTTTTTCCTCCCCCAGATTAGAGAAAGCAGACGAGATTGCCTTCTCTGGTAACATCCAAGGCAGTGAGATCGGGGAATGCTTTAAGGAGACAAGCAAAGATCACATCCTCTCTTTTTCTCTGGGTCCAATGAAGGTCGATAGAAGGCCCTAGGATGGAGGCATGACTTTGCAGAAGCCTCTCACATAGCTAAATACCTCAAGATGTTTTCAGCTCCAAACTTTTTCTCCTGTTCCCACAATCAAGGAACCTGATAGTTCTCTCATGGTCAGGCTATCTGAAAATCTCTGACAACCCCCTCCACTTCTTTCTATGGAACACTCCTTCCCAGTTGAGCTTTGAGCTGAACAGAACCCAAGGCCAGGATATAGAGTCCAATTACCAGCCCTTAAGAATTCCCATTCTAACTGCTCTTGTTAGGAAGCAGAAAAAAGATGGGGGAAACAGATTCCTACAGATTTGGGGTCAGTCTCCTTCCTTTCCTAACTGACTAACTAGTTCTTTAATTTGTCTGGTGGAAAAAATGAGATTTTCAGAAAACATGGCAATCAGTTGCCTTCTAGAGAAAGGAAGTAGGTGGATACAGTACAAAATAAAAGCTCCCTAGCTGCTGAGATAGTATAACCTAGACTTGGGAGCAATCAGAGACCTCTACTCTGGAGGGGAGGAGGAACTAGGAGATTGGGAGTTGAAGAATATTTCTCACTTCCCTCCTTTTCTTCTTACTGGAAGAGTACTGGTCCACCTTTGCAAAGTAGGCAAGGACAATCTCTAACCTCCTGAAGATGAATGAGATTTTATTCTGTGTCTGAATCTGAGACTCTCAGGAATGCCTTCCTTCTGGCTTTACTATCTCTCATTATAAGGGGATGGAGGGGAAAGCACCCCAGGAATTGGGACTTCTCCTTTGTTTCAGAGACAAGGTGCTTTACCTTCCATTTTACATTGTAGGGCAACTCGCCACCAGAGCTCAGTTTGGTTTCTTTTGCCCCAGGTGGAACCCTCTATACCCATTTCCCTTCCTAAACTCCTTTCCCATCCTGATTATAATTCTTATGGAGTCTTGAGTTAAAAATATTATCCTCTACACTAAAACTTAGATAGCTGATTATCCAGTTATTCTTCTGCTTTCCGAAAACTCAAATGTTCATATTTCCACACATTCCTCCTAACTTTTGATCAAGGTAGGAATGTTGTCTTCAAGGACCAAGCTTGCACCCTCTGGATCTAGCAGCTTAGTTTTGTTCATTTGTTCCTGGTCTAGCCCTTCCCCCACCCCTATCCCCCAGGTGGGGATATAGTAAATTGTATTGAATAGGACTGCAAATTAGGTCTCCTGGATTCTAACCCTTGAAGTGGGTTACTTAACCTCTAAGGTTAAATCACTTAACCTTTCTAGGTTTCAAACTCCCCATCTGCACTACAAGGAAGAAAATCCTCACTCCTTATCTCATAGGAAAGACATTACAACAGATAAGATCCTAGCAGAGGGCTTTGGGGAAAAAAAAGGTACTGTAGAACTCTAAGTTTTAGATAGCTAATATCATCAGGATTGTTATTATTGATAATATCTTCACTCTGAACAGAGATGAAATCTCTTACCTGAAAAAGAGAGCATGGCTAAGGAGGCCATCAGCAGCTTCTCAGGGATCCCCATTGCCAATCTGAGATTGAGGGAGCTGGAATTAGGAGTGTAGAAAACCTTAGCCAAGGAGAGAAGAGGTGATGGAACCAGAGGAGGCGAAGGACCTGAGAGAAAGGGGAAAAACAAACAAGAGATGAATAATGAGTCAAGGAACTGTCTTTGTAGCCTTTCCACTCACTGGCTTGTGCCCTCAGCCCCTCCTAGCCCCTCTTACTGGTTGAGAATGGGGAATTGGGGAGGGAGAAATAGCTTCATTAAATGCTTTCCATTCAGAGAAGGGGAAGAAGGCAGGAATCATAGAAGCACTAAGCCTCCCTGGGAATCCCAGGGGGAAGTGCTTAGGCTATTACCAAGTAGCTCTTTCCTGGACTGAGTGCCTCAGTACATGTCTCCTGGGTGTCTGGGCCCTCCCCCACCTCCTCCTCTCCCTTGCTTTCTCTACCCTCTACCCCATTCTTTCTTTCCTGTCTCAATTTCCCATTGTGTGGGGGATCATCTCTCTCCCAAATTCCACTGAATAGCTTTGTGGTCATGACATCTATGGGAGTGTTATACTTGGAGAAAGAAGACTCACTCTTCACCCTCTCTTTTGCACTAGCCCTCTGCATCCTTGGTGGGGGGGGGAGGGGATTCACACCTGTGTTTAAGGAAAGGGTCCCATTTAGTTTCAGATTTCCTCTGAGACAATGTCCCAGACCTCAGTTATTATTCCCTAGCACTAAAGCCACCCCCTTGGAGAGCTGCATTCATTCTTTCAGGCCCCAGGATAATAGAGGCTTTGTTTTCCTTGTAGTGGGGATAGGTTGCATCAAACCATTCACATGTTTTCATCCAGGAATCACATCCCCAAACCCAGGTCCTCTTATGACCAACAGCAGCATTTGTGAGACACCTGCCTCACCTGGCCCCTTATGACTAACAGTGCACATTTGTGAGACAGTTGTCTGCAGAGCTAGCTCTCTTGTGACCAACATCCATTCATTTGTGGGAACTTTGCCCTCCTGTACCTGCCTGCATGTAAGAGTTTAAGGCAGTTAGCCACCTGAAGCTAAGGATGAGCTTTTTGTGGATTCCAAGAAGCTAACTGTTCTCTACAGAAATCAAACCTGTAATCTCTTCCTCATTCTAACTCACTGAACAGAAAGAGTGGATGCTGAGCTCAGACAATCTTGACAGAACCCAGGAAGAGTTCAAGGCCAAAGTAGCTACTGGGAGACTATTTACTGATGATGCTAAATTTTGGAACAGAGGACACATTTCCCAAGGTAGGGATGCTGAGGAACCAAGCCAGGTTTTGACTTGAATATAACTAAGGGGGAACTATGGGACTCAAGATTCCATCTATTTCCATCCCTTCGAGAAGAATCTGGAATCCTAGGAGTCAAGGTGTCAATCTTGGGGTCCCTCTAGCTCTGTCCTCTGGAAGAAGTCGCTCTTCCTGATCTGGGCTTTTGGGTTCAGGGAAAACCCAGACTATTGGAAATCTATATAAAATTCAAAATTGCAATTTTAGTTAATCATCAATTCCATCCCATCCTAGATGTTCTCATGACAGTGTCCTAAAAATGTTTGAATTTTTCCCATTTTCTAAGCCTTGTCTGACTTCCTCAGGTGATACTGATGAGCAAAGGGAGTAGTTAGGACATTAGAATTGTAGTCCTGATCCAGTTACTCATATCCAGCTCTATGCTTTGAGGAGGTTTTGTTTTTTTTTAAACCAAGCATCAGTTTTTTTCCTTAAAAATGAAGAAGTTGGAAGTTCTCTAAGGTCTTTTCCAGCTCTGCCATTGTATGGATTAGAGCAGGAGAAAGAATAGTAATAGTAGAGTTGTCTAGAAATACTAGGCCCCTGGATAAATGAGAGCTCATTTTTGATGGGTCCTTGAGGTGCATTCTATTAAAGGTCAGGTGAGAGAAGTCCCTGAAGAAGAATGCAATTTCAGTGTTTATTTCCAGTAAAATTCCTTTTTCTTTACTTGGAGAAGGTGCACATTCAATTTCCATTTTTTCATCCCTAATAGACCCTTTGACTATTTCTTCAGCATCTGCAGCTCCAGCTGCGACCTGGTGGAATCTTGGGGGAAGCCTGGGGCTCCCAGGAAGGATGTTAAAAGGATGAGGACTGGAGGAGCTGAGAAAGAGGCCTGATGGGGGAGATGCTCTGTTACACAGAGCAGATGGGAGCCCCCAACTCCACCTTGTCAAGAATGATCCGGGTGCCCCTCCCCCACCTCCTTCAGTTTACCAGACAGAAACAGAGACAAGCATGTATAGCTGACCTCTACTTGTCTTCATCAAATTTCCTTTATTTTCTAACAGTAATGAGTTTCAGATTGAATTCCCAAATATTAGCCCTAGAAGGGAGTCTAAATCCCATCATTTTTTTTTACAAATGGGGCCTGGTGGGGGATGATTTGGTCCAGGTCATCCAGTAAGTTAGCATACTGAAACCTCAGTCTTTCCTGCCAGCAGTCTCATCTTAGCCCTTTGGATGGCATTATCTGGATTTCTTCACTGAGATCAAGAGAAGAAACAATTATGTTTTTTACTTAGGCTTAGGAGAGGTGGAGAAATTTTAACACAGGGGTAGGGTAGCAAGTGAAAACTGACCCAACAGATATGAGGTTCAAGACTTGTAGAATAAGAATGAGCTGATAAGATGTGGGACCCCGTTCCCCACCTGGTTTTTTTCTTTACAAGCAGTTCCTTGACTATTCCAGAAGGTGATTCTGGCATATAATATCCAGACCTAGGTTTAGATACAAAATCTCATGTACCTCTCTCCATGTGCCCTCACAATTTCATTGTCAAATGCAATGCCAACAATCCTCCTTGATCTAACTCTTATCTTATCTTTCCAGGCATACTCTCTCCTACCTTCCTTCAAATTAGCTTAACTGATCTGTCCTGTATATGACATTCCAACAGTTATCTACACCTTTGTACTGACTTTCCCTCTTTCTGGAATGCCCTCTTGCCTAACTTCCACAAATCTCAGTTCAAGTGACATTTCTATGTATGATATTTGTCCTGATCATCCTCTCAGTTGTTAATGCCCTTCCTTCACTTTACAATGACTTTGTATATATTTGCATTTCTCTGTCTTGTTTCTCCCTTAAATTCCTTCAGGTTTGATATTGTTTAGTTTCTGCATTAGAATCCTCAATGGTAAATAAAGTATCTAACATCATATTCATTTGTAAGTCCCCTTTCCACTCTCCTCTATTCATAAAGCTTCCCTTTGTTACCATGAGGTAACATTGGGTGAGACCAGTTTTGCCTGGTTGTGGTGACAACCTAGGTTCCTGCTCTATATGTGTCTATGTTAAAAAAAAAGATATGTAAAGTATATGTGAAATGTCTGTTTAATCTAATGTATTCTCCAGGGTCAATGGAAAGGAGGACAGTTGAGAGGTTTGGGCCCTCTGAAGATCTTTCTTGTCCAGGGTGCTCAATAAAAAAAGTGGTTTGCTCTGGATGAAATTTCTAGGGAAAATCTTGGCTAGAATAGTCAGACCATCTGTAGAGGAACAGCCCATGCCTGGAGATGATGTCACCAAAACAATGGCCAACTTGCCCAAGAGCCCAGCTGGTGGCCTGGCCAGTGCTTACAAATGGTTTGTGTGTTTAAGGAGCCAGAAGCACCATCTTCCTAACTACCCCCTCTAGCCTGAAGAGATGAGCTAAAGTAGGAAACTTGATTTTATTTCCCCCTTTCATTACATACATAACCACCTGAGTATTATCTACTTTCCATGAATAATTATAATAACCATAATAGACAACATTTATATAGGGCTTTAATCTTTACAAACACTTTACATGCATTTTTTTTGCAAGGCAGATGGGGTTAAGTGGCTTGCCCAAAGCCACACAGCTAGGTAATTATTAAGTGTCTGAGACCGGATTTGAACCCAGGTACTCCTGACTCCAAGGCCGGTGCTTTATCCACTACGCCACCTAGCCACCCCTACTTTACATGCATTTTATGTCATTTGATCAATAAATTACCAGTGTTCCTGAATAATCCAAACTGAAAGATCATCTCAAAAGTTCATTTAATCAAGGACTCTTATCACACACATTTACTAGAATTTAAAAATTTACCAAAAGCTGTTTTAATATTTCCAAAGTACTTTTCTCACAATGACTTTGCAAAGTAGGTAGTGTAATAAACCTAGAACTTAACTAAACACTTAAGTCCTGGGAAGCACTGTACGAATATTTCATTTTATCCTTACAAGGACCCTAAGGTTTAGGTGCTATTCTTAGCTCCATTTTACATTTTAAGCTTTAACTCAGGAGGTGAATAAGGTACCGAACTTGAAGTCAGGAAGAGAACTGAGTTTGAATCCTCATCTCAATTCTTCTTCTTCTTCTTCTTCTTCTTCTTCTTCTTCTTCTTCTTCTTCTTCTTCTTCTGCTGCTGCTGCTGCTGCTGCTGCTGCTGCTGCTGCTGCTGCTGCTTTTTCTTCTTCTTCTTCTTCTTCTTCTTCTTCTTCTTCTTCTTCTTCTTCTTCTTCTTCTTTTTCGAGACAGTCAGGGTTAAGCAACTTGCCTGGGGTCTTTTAGCTAATGTCTTGAGGGTGGATTTGAATTCAGAATTTGACTAGTTCCTATGACCAGCATTTATCCAGGGTTATTCCCTGTGGAACAATGAGAATCTCCCAGACCACAGACCCAGGAAGATCAGTGCTAAGCAGCAGGCAGTGATTGAAAGGGATAGGGGTTTGGGAGGGATGGGAATTGAAAGTAAGGAAGGGAGGGATGGGAATTGAAAGTAAGGAAAAGAGACTTGGTGATATCTATGCCATACTTCATTGGGATAGTCAGAGCCTGAAATTTACCCAGGTGTATAAAACACCATTCTCCCAAGATGCCAGTCAGTCAATAAACATGTATTTTTGTTTATTTTTATCCAGCATGATCACTCCTTGACAGCTCCCCCATCCCAATACAAACAGATATATACTCTCAGCTCACGTCTGAGTTAATCTCAACCTGGACTAGTTTTGCAGTTTTAAAAACTTTCTTGATGACTTTATTTTAAACATCATATTCATTTATAAGTTCCCTCTCCACTCTCCTCTATTCATAAAGGTTTTCCTTGAAACATGAGAGTTCATCTGGTGGGAACAGTTTTGCCTGGGGGGTGTTGACACCCTAGGTTCCTGCTCTATATGTGTCTGTGCTTGTTAAAAAAAAAGATTTGTTAAGAAGGAAAATTGTTTAACAAAATCAATCTGCATATTGACACATCTAACAATATATGCAGCATTCCATTTCCATAGTCACCTACCTCTCTGTTGGGAAGAAGGAGACTGTACAAGTTTTTGCTGCCAGTTGGAGACACTGCCTACCAGATGTATGAAAGGACTGTGTATGTGTACCTGTGGCAAAGTGGACAAAGCTCTTACCCATTGTGGCAGAGAGACGAGCTCTGAAGCATTGTTTCCCCTGCCTCATTTGTACTTTTCCAAAGGTGTTATAAAATAGTGGAATTTTAGATCTGGAAGGGACCTTAGTGGCCAACCCAGACCCTGGAAAGAATTTCTATTACATTAGGAAATGGTCATCTAGCCTTTGGGCAGCTAGGTGGTACAGTGGATGGAATCCTGGTCCTGGAATCAGGACTTAGATACTTAGCTATGTGACTCTCAGCAAGTCACTTAACCACATTTGCCTCAGTTTCCTCATCTATAAAATGAGCTGGAGAAGAAAATGGAACACTCCAAATTGAGATATGAAGAATCAGATACAACTGAGGTGACCGAACAGCATCTAGTCTTTACTTAAAGATTTCCAAAGAGGAGGAAACCACTATCATCTAGGACAGTCTAATCCATTATTTTGATTAGATCTAGTCATTTTCTTAATGTTGAGTCTAAATTTGCCATTTTTTTTAAAAAAAATGAATACTCATTTCTTTTGGGCACCTAATTATGCCCTCTACTGATATCACTGAAAAATAGAAGAGATACTTCAAATTCCTGCCAATCCATCTTTTTTTTATCTGGATTTGAGAATTCATGTCTTTCTTCTATCCATATCCAAACCCAGCCAAGCCAAGCTCCTCACTGGGGATCGCTCCAACCTTTCAACAACCTATATCTGTGCTCACAGGTCCCTGCTGCTTTTTAATTCACTTCAACTAGCCTAATCTGTATTCATCTTTTAAAACCCAGGTCAAGTCTGATAGTTTATCAAGCTGCACTTTAAACCAGGCATTATGCAAAGCACTAGGAATACAAAAAGAGGCAAAAGACAGTCCTTGACCTTACAGAGTTTACAATATGATGGGGAAAGAGGGCACTGGAGGTGGGCCATTTTTTTCTCCAGCTCATTTTACAGATGAAGAAACTGAGGCAAATAGGGTTGCAACTTGCCCAGGGTCACACTGAGGTTGGGTTTGATCTGATGAAGAAGAATTTCCTGACTTTATGCTCAGTACTCTATTCATTGAGCCATATAAATGCTGTACTAGATATGAGAGGTTAGCAAAGGCTTTCAGGGATTTTTTTTGGGAGGGGGACTTGAAGGAGACCTGGGAAGCCAGTAGCTGGTTTTAGGTATGGGGACAACCAGAGATAATTCATGGAATGGAGAGATGGAGGGTCTTATTCATGGAACAGTTATGAGGCCTGTGACACTGGATGGAAAAATACAGGTTTGGGAGTAAGGTATAAGAAGACCCAAAAGCACTGTGTGTTGAGAGGGAGGTGAGTGCTTTGAAGGGCTTTGAATGCCAAATAGTTGATTTGATCCTAGAGGTATGAGGAGTTACAGAATCTATTGAGTGGTGGGGAGGAGGGAGGGCAGTGAAGTCCCACATCTTTATAAAGTCTTCTCTAACCACATTGGGCCCTGCTCTGAATAATTTTTCTATTATTGAATACCTATCATTTTACATTTGACATTTGCATATATTATCTCTCCAGTGATGATGGGAACTCCTTAGGGTCAGGAATTAGCTTTAAATGTTTTTGTATCCATCACAGTACAAAGAGAAGATGGATACAGTGAATAGAATGCATAAGTCAGAAAGGTCTGAGTTCAAATTCAGCCTCAGACACTTAACTAGCTATGTGACTATGGAGAAGTCACTTAACAGCTGTCTGCCTCAGTTTCCTAATCTATAGAATGGAGGATGTTGATAGCATCAACTTCCTAGAATCTAGAGAATAAATGAGATCAAGATGTGGTAAAGCATTTTGTAAACCTTGATGCTAATTATTATTATTATTATTATTATTATTATTATTAAATATTTAATATCTATTTGACTGATATCAGAAAGTAGGTAGGTTTTGTGTTATAGTAGAATGAGCATTGATGGGGGAGCCAGGAAGCCACAGAATCTGAGTCAGAAAGGACCTAGTCTAGCCTGATGCATACCCAGGCAGGAATCTCCCTCTCCAGGATTTTGGACAAGCAATTATTCAGCCTCCACTTAAATGAAGGCCTCCAATAATAGAGAAGCTGCCACCTTGCATAGTAGCCATCTACTTTGGGAGAGCTTTAAATACCAGGAAGCTTGAGTTCAAATGATGACTCTGACCTTGGGCAGGCCACTTTATCTCAGTTTCCTCATCTGTAGAATGGGGATAGTAGAACAAACACTAGCTGCTTCATAGGGATATAGGGAGCAAAGCATCTTGCAAATCTTGAATATTATGTAAACATAAGTTATCATTATCATCATCTTTGGATCAGGAATCTGGAGACTTAATTCTTCCAGATACATGGAGTCATTTCTGCAGGGAAGTACCTTGACAGATTCAAATTCTTGTCCCTCACATCTGATTATCAGAAAGATTTGCCTCTGAGGCCAGATTGGGTTCTGCCTCCTATTGATTCTAAACAAGCTGGAGGGACAGGCCATAGATTCAAAACTATGTTCTGGAAAGGGCCTGGGGTGCTAGCAGCTGGCCTTGAGACCAGGCTGGCACAGCTGACCTGTAGCAAGACAGGGTTTGGGCACAGACTGGCACAGACAGGCACAAGCCAGCCTAGTCAGGAGCCAGGCCTGCTGAGGCAGAGTAGCACATGGTGGGAATCTGGTTGAGGGAGCTGTTGCAATTTTCCTGAGCTGAGGATACCACAGAGCTTTGCACAAGAAGAGGCAGACAGGCTGTATCCACAAAAAGACTTGGGTGGGTGGGAAGGATAAGGACCCAGGCTCTTTCTGCTTCTTTCAGAGCCAGATTTAAAAGAGAAAGGAACCCCAAAGACAATCTCTTAGGTCACCAGCTCCTGGGCCTGTCTGCCTGTTGGGGTAAGGGTCTTGGTCCTATAAAGGGGACCTCGGGGGAGACTTCGTGTTCAAGAGTTTCCAGAAACCATTGAATAGCAACAATAGCAGCAAACCAGAGTAACAGTTCTGGAACACAAAAAAATTCAGAAGACAGTCCCCATTTTCAATATCCAGGTTTAGAAAACCCTTTTCTTAGGCATTGTGTTTGTTCATTATCAGCCCTAGGGAAAGATTCTTGTTGTAGCCCTTTGGGATCCCATAACTTTGTGAAGATTGGTCAGAGAGAGAGATGAGCATGTAGTATCCAGGAGACACAACTGGCTATAATTTTTGTCATCTTTTTACTCACAATAAAGAAAGGTTGCATAGCTAAAAAAACAATGAAAGAAGAATCGGGAGAACTATTACTCCTATCTCTGTCCTCAATTCATTCATTTTAATATGGGTAAGTCACTTCCCCTTTCTGGTCCTCAGTTTCCTTATCTGTAAAATGTAGTGGTATGGTAGAAAGAATATTGAATTTGGAGTCAAAAGATTTAGGTCCAAATTTTGACTTTGCTGTTTACTATCTATGTGACCTTGGACAAGTCATTCACCTTTCTCTATTTCCTCATTTGGACTAGATGACTTGTAAGGTCTCTTCTAAGTCTAAATCTATGATCTTGGAAATTATATAACCTCGAAAGTATCTTCTAGCTCCATGACGCCTGTGACTTCTTGATCTTGGGCCTCTTGATTCAGGCCTGAGCTTCTTGAGACCCCATATTCATTGTTCCTTTCACTTTGCTTTAGTCTTGTTGCTTTTATTTTTTAATTTTTTAGGTTTTTGCAAGGTAAATGGAGTTAAGTGGCTTGCCCAGTGCCACACAGCTAGGTAATTGTTAAGTGTCCGAGGCCAGATTTGAACTCAGGTACTCCTGACTCCAGGGCCAGTGCTCTATTGACTGCACCACCTAGCCACCCCTAAAATATCCTAAACTACTGTACCAGGGATTCTCAAGCTTCTCAAAGAACCCTCAGTCTTTTTTTAGGGTTTTTTTTTACAAGGCAATGGGGTTAACTGGCTTGCCCAAGGCCACACAGCTAGGTAATTATTAAGTGTCTGAGGCTGGATTTAAACTCAAGTCCTCCTGACTCCAGGGCCAGTGCTCTATATACTGCACCGTCTAGCCGCCCTGTTGTTTTTATTTTTTAATAAAAGAAAGATTTTATTTATTTTGAACTTTACAACTTTTCCCCCACCCCACAATTTAGAAGGCAGTCTGTTAGTCTTTACATTGTTTCCATGGTATGCATTGATCTAAGTTGGATGTTATTCCAAAATTTCTAATAAACATGCAAGGTCAGTCCTGCCCTTAATTAAGGAAATGCATGCACCCATGGATTCAGCCACACACATTCAAATAAATATTTACTGAACACTATTATATGCTTGGTGTGGAGGAAAAAGAGCTATGAATTTGGAGTCAAAGTCTGGTTTTATTGCTTATTACGTGACCTGAGTCAAGTTACTCAATCTTTGTGCACCTCAGTTTTCTCATCTGGACAATGAAGGGCCTGCATTAGATGATCTTAAAGGCAACTTCCTTTTTAAATGGATGATTTTATCAGAGCACATGTAGTTTTCCACCAACTCCTGAAAAAGGGGCTTCCACACTCAAACAAAGGGATCCAACAATGCCCTTGAGCCTACATGGATATGCAAGCACATTGGCACACATATGAGTGGATACAGATGATAAGGGCACGTACACCCACATTAATCATATGTACACATGGATACACAAAGACAAACGGGCACGAGAATAATGCACATGGACCTGCATGAACACTAATGGGGATATAGACACCTGACCCCCAAACCACTCATTCATATTCACACAAAAAAGATTTCTCTCCTGTGCTCTCTGACTTCCAATGATGTTATAAGAATAAAGGATAATGTCTCAGATTTCCAGAGCCCTTTACAGTTTATTAAGCAAATTTACTTATAAGTTTCATATTGAGAAGAGGCAGTGCAGTACCTTAGAGAGGACACTGGTTTTTGGAGTCAGAGTTTCTGGGTTGGGATGCTAGCTTTGCCTCTATGACACTGGGGGGGGGGGAATTCCTTCATCTGTAAATTTTTAAATTAATTTTTTCAATGAACAAAAGAAATCCATTTTCTTTCCCTCCTACCTCCATCCCATTGAAAATAAAAAGAAAAGCAAAACTCATTTATAATAAAAAGGCACAGCAAAGCAAAATTAATTCTTCACATTAGCCCTGTCCAAAAACATGTCTTAATCTATACTCTTGAGTGTACCATCTGTCACAGGACAGGGTGGGTCTTCAGGTCATCAAACATTAAGAGCCTACTATGTGCTAGCAGTATGCTAAGTTCTGGAATACAAAGAAAGTCAAAAGTCAGTTCCCACTCTCAAGGAGCTAGTGAGAAATATAAACAAATTTAAACAGAATAAACTGAAAATTATCTGAGGGAAGGTTCAATGATTGTGGAGGACCATGGAAGTTTTCATGAAGAAGATGGCACTTTGGATGAGACTTGAAGGAAATCAAGGGATCCAAAGATCCAGAACACATTTCTTGATGAGCATTCCAGGTTTAAGAGACAATAAATGAAAATAAACAGAGATGAACTGTCTTGTTTGATGAAGGCCAGTGTTACTGAATATGTGCAGGCAAATAAAGTATAAAAAGATTGGAAAGGGGCTAGAGTATGAAATATTTTTAAAAGCCAGGAGCAGCTAGATGGTATTTAAACAGAATAAACTGAAAATTATCTGAGGGAAGGTTCAATGATTGTGGAGGACCATGGAAGTTTTCATGAAGAAGATGGCACTTTGGATGAGACTTGAAGGAAATCAAGGGATCCAAAGATCCAGAACACATTTCTTGATGAGCATTCCAGGTTTAAGAGACAATAAATGAAAATAAACAGAGATGAACTGTCTTGTTTGATGAAGGCCAGTGTTACTGAATATGTGCAGGCAAATAAAGTATAAAAAGATTGGAAAGGGGCTAGAGTATGAAATATTTTTAAAAGCCAGGAGCAGCTAGATGGTGCAAAGGATAGAACACCAAGCCTAATTAATCTTCCTGAGTTAAAATCTAGCCTCAGATACTCACCAGTTGTGTGACCCTGGGCCAATCACTTAACCCTGTTTGCCTCAATTTTTTCATCTATATAATGAGTTGGAGGAGGTAATGGCAAACCACTCCAGTAACTCTGTCAAGAAAACCTCAAATGGGATCACAAAGAGTCAGATGTGACTGAAAAATGACAACTCAACTTTAAAAGTGAAAAGATTTTATATCTGAACTTGAAGGTAATAGAAAGAGAACACTGAAAGACTAGAATCTATTGAGCAGGAGAGAGACACGGTTGTGTATGAGTTTAGGAAGATCACTTTGTCAGATGAGTAGAAGACATATTAAAATGGAGAGAGATTTGAAACCAATCAACAGACTATTGGAATAATGCCAGCATGAGGTCATATGGGCCTTTAGAGTCAGATGAGAGATTTTATCCAGATGGAATTGATGACTGGATGTAGGCGGTGAGGGAAAGTGAAGATTTGAGGATGATATCTAGGTTGTGAGACTGACTGACTGTGAGTATGGCAGTGCCCCTGATAGTAATAGGAAAGTAAGGAAGAGGGGAGATATTTTTTGGGGGAAAGATAATGAGATCAGTTTTGGATATGTTGAGTTTAACAAATCTTTGGGGGTATCCAGTCTGAGGCATCGAATAGGTAGTTAGAGATGTGAGTCTTGAGGGCAGAAGAGAATTTAGGTTGGATAAGTAGATTTAAAACCATCTTCACATGAAGATGATAATTTGGATCTTCGGGAACTGATGAGATCAGAAAACAAAATAGTTTAGAGGGAGAAGAAAGAACCTTGGGGAATTTTCTTGCTTAGCCTTTGAGATTTGGATGAAGATCCAACAAAGGAGATGGAGAAGAAATGTCAGATAGGTAGAAAAACCAGGAGAGAGCAGTGTCAGGAAAACCTGGAGAGAAGAAAAACCTAGGAGAGGAATGTAATCACAATTGTCAAAGTCTTCAGAGGAAGTTGTTTTATGATGTGTATTCTGATATTGGGTGGTTCTGAAATCGGATAGAGTTGTCTCTCAAAACTACTTCCTTCACCTGTAAATTAAAGGTCATTGGCAATGCTGTGATTTTGAACCCTGATTCCTCTTTTAGTGCACATTCCATAAATTGCTGCCTATTAGCAAGTTTTCTTTTAAATTAGTATTTTATTTTCCACACTACATGTAAAAACAAATTTTAACTTTCATTTTTTTACAATTTTGAGCTCCAAATTTCCTCTTGTCCTCCTTTCCACCATCACTGAGAAGACAAGCAATTTGATAAAGGTTATACATGTTTAGAAAGTGTTCTGAAAGGAGTTCTATTATCTGAAAGGTCAGGTAATGGAGTTCAATAGCCTAAACAGCAGCTTCTCATCTTCTCTAGGAAATTATTCCCATTCTCTCTTAATTCTAGTTTCTTTTCTTAATTGTTTATTTACTACTTATTCTGCATATAGCCATTTGTCTAAGTTGTTTACATATTATCTCCCCCTTCTGATGAGCTCCTCAAGAGGGGAGACTTTGCTTTTCTTTGAGTCCCCAATGCTTAACCTAGTGAGAGGCAAATCAACTGCTTAATAAGTATTGATTGATTGGCTGATGCAATTGTGGCAATGTTTGAAAAGAGAAGGGGTTTGTATATGAAAGATACAATGAAAGGAGAGAGAGAGAGAGACAGACAGACAGAGATAGACAGAGACAGAGACAGAGACAGAAAGCAAGCATCCATAGGCAGAGAGCCACAACAGGTCTCTTTTGCTCGTCCAGAACTTTCCTGGTTATGTGGTTGGGTCTTCCAAAGAATAGAATTCTAGAATCTCAGAACCAAAATGGACCTCAGGGAGTGTGTAATTTAATCTGTGCCAAAAGCTCCAGTTACTTACACAGCCAATACAAAGCACTGTCTTCTGAAATGAACTCAGTGTATAACTTGTTCCTGGGTCAAGATCTCTGTGGGAGCCTGTAAAACCCATACTAGTTGCTGAGACAATTGACTCCCCAGATTCCTGGATGTGTTGCTGAGTAGAGTGACTCTTGGAGCTACAGGCTGACTTCTCAGCAAGAGTTTGAATTCCTCAGAATTATAAAGTTCAGAGATTTTAATCGGTGTGAATCACCTGTGAAATAGATGATGACAGTTCTATTGGTGAGCATCCAGAAGAGGGAGGGCAACCTAGCTGGTAATGGGTCTTGGGTTCAGGCCATAAAGGGAAGAGTGAAAGGAACTGAGGATGTTGAACCTGGAAAAGAAAAGACTCAGGGGTATGTGGCAGCTGTCTAGGAATATGTGAAGGGCTATCAAATGCAGAAAAAGATTAGGTCTATTCTTTTTTGTTCTAGAGGGCAGAACTCTCTAGAATGAGTAATGAAATTGTGTAAAGAGATGAATTTGTGCTTGATATAAGAAAAAACTTCCTACTTATCAGAGCTAACCCAAAGGAGAAGAGATGGTAGCTCCTCATTGTTAGTGATATTTAAGTCTAGACTATATAGACATTTGTCAGACAGATTGTAGAAGGTTGCTCAGATTGAAGGGGAAGCATTAAGTACCTACTCTATATGAGACACTACTTTAAGCACTTTGAAAATATCATCTCATTTGATCCTGACAACAACCTGGGGAGGTAGATGCCATTATCAGTCTTATTTTACAACAGAGGAAGCAGAGGAAAGAGGTTAAATGACTTGCCCAAGGTCACATAGCTGGCAAATTTCTGAGGCTGGATTTGAACTTGCTGACTCTTGACCCTAAATGATGATACACAAAGGAAACCTATTCTAAAACTAAGACTTAGTTGTTGTCTCATTCGGGTTCTTATTTTATAGAAGAGGTAAATGAGCCCTGGAGGGTCATGGCTAGATAATGATGAAGTCTAGAATATAGCTCAGTTCTCATGAAACCCAAAGCAGAACTCTATAAAGTTATAGGATGGAGATTGGGGTTGTTTTTGTCAACCAATCAATCCATTAATTGATCAATTTTTTTAGTTTTTCACAAGACAATGGGGTTAAGTGGCTTGCCCAAGGCCACATAGCTAGGTAATTATTAAGTATCTGAGGCCGGATTTGAACCCAGGTACTCCTGACTCCAGGGCTGAGGCTCTATCCACTGTGCCACCTAGCTGCCCCATGATTGATCAATTGTTAATCAATTATTGAGTATTTATTAAATGCCAATTAAGTGTCACTGTCCTAGATGCTGAGACAAAGAAAGGAACAGTGCCTACCCTAAACAAGCTTGCAATATCCTAAAGAAACATGTGCATGTGTACATATAAATACACATACATTTACGTATTTATAGATGGTTAAGCATGAAATACATAAGCAATAGAAAGTAATTTGAGGGAAGGCCAGAAAAACCTTCATGTAGGGATATTTGAACTTAACTCTGAAGGAAATTAAAAATTCTAATAACTGGAGATGAGGAGGGAGTGCATTCTCTGTATGGGAAGGCAGCATGTGCACAAGTGTGAAGCTGGGAAATGGAATTTTTTTTAATAGGCTAGTTTGCTAGAATGTAAGAGTTGAAGAACAAATGTAATAAGCCTAGAAAACTAAGTTGGAGCCTGATTACAAAGGGCTTTGAAAGCCAAGCAGAGGAGTCTGGAGGGGACTGAACTTGGGGGTTCCTGGACCTACTAAGAAGACCTGGACATGCAAAGTATTTATTAAATGTCTGAAACACATGTGACCCCTGGTTGTCCTGTATTTGTTATATGACACACCTATTCTTCATCTCCTCATTGGTATAATTAGAAGAAATTTGTAACAAGGGCAACTCAGGCTCTGTCTAAGAAAGGGCTTTCTTAGTCCTGGATAATGAAGTCTATGGATGTTCTCCCATCCCTGGAGAAACTTTAGGTTAGTATAAGTCCTCTTTGCTTATCTTCATAGAAATACTTAGAAGAGGAAGGATCAGAATACCACCCCCCATTTTTCCTTCCAAATTTTCTTTTATTCTCAGCCATGCACTTTTTATATTTTTTCCCTTCCTCCCCATTCTGCCCTAGAGATGTTTACCATTAGATACATATATGTATTTATATATAGAACCATCTTTTTATCACTTCTTTCTTTGGAGGCAGATAGCATCTTTTCTCATCTATTCTTTGTCCCTGATTTGAATACTTACAATACTCAAAAATGACTTGGTCACTCAAAGTTGTTCTTTTTTTTTCAAGGTTTTTTTTTTTTTGCAAGGCAAACAGGGTTAAGTGGTTTGCCCAAGGCCACACAGCTAGGTAATTATTAAGTGTCTGAGACAGGATTTGAACCCAGGTACTCCTGACTCCAGGGCCAGTGCTTTATCCACTATGCCACCTAGCCGCCCCCTCAAAGTTGTTCTTAACACAGTATTACTGTTATTGCAAATAATATTCTCTTGGATCTACTCATTTCACTCTTCATTATTTCATGAACATTCTTTAAAAATTTTTTAAATTCATTTTTTATGTGTTTCAAATTCTCTCCCTCCTCCAGTCCCTCCCCCACCTTTTGAGAAGGCAAACATTATGATGCCTATTATATCTGTCACACTTTTTTTCTAACCCTGGATTTTTAACAGTCCCAATGTACCTTTAATTAAAGTCTCTTCTAGTCCCTAATCCTTTGTGATTAACATCTCTGCTCAAGGGTTATCTTTATGTTTACACTAAGAAATGATAATAGCTTAAAAGAGAGCTTTTCCTCACAACAATTCTGCCAGGTAAGAGGTGCTGCAGGTATTATTATCTCCATTTATAGTTGAAGAAACTGAGGAAGTGAGGTTAATCATTAGCCATTAAGTGTGGGAGCTGTTATTTGAACCTCACATCTGCTGCCTTTCCACTAGAGTATAGAAGGTCGATTCTGGAGCTATGTAGCTTGCCAGCAATCCTTTCTTAGGATTAAAACTTAGGAACTGGAAAGAACTTGAGAGATAAAATGGTCCATACCCCTGTCTCTGGTGCTCTCAGTTCATTCCAGATGGATAGGTTAGTAGGTTGCTTTCACACTGACTCTCCCTAGAAAGAGATGCTATCATCTCCTGGAGTGGAACAACCTTCATAGTCAGGAAGCTTTTGCAGTCCTTGGTCCTTTCTCTCACAGTCACAAATTTTGGTTTCTCTGTGATACTTCACTTCTCAGAGCTCTAGACAATTCTTTAAGAGAAGGTGCTTGGCTGAGTGCCTGGAATAATTTCATTATTGTTTAGTTATGTCCAACTCTTTGTGATTCCATTTGGGGGTTTTCTTTTTTTTTATTTAATTTTTTTTTTAATTTAAGGCAATGGGTTTAAGTAACTTGCCCAAAGTCACACAGCTAGGCAATTTTTAAGTATCTGAAGTCAAATTTGAACTCGGGTCCTCTTGATTCCAGGGCCGGTGCTCTATCCACTGTGCCACCTAGTTGCTCAATTTGGTGTTTTCTTGACAAAGATACTGGAGTGGGTTTGCCATTTTCTTTTCCAATTAATTTTATAGAGGAAAAATTGGGATAAATAGGGTTAAATGACTTTCCCAGAGTTGCACAGCTTGTAAGTGTCTGAGATTGGATTTGAATTCAGATCTTCCTGACTACTGGCATTCTAATAATTTTGCCACCTATCTGCCCCTCTGGCATAAACCAGATACTTAATAAGTGTTTATTGACAAGTTTTTATTGGGATTATTTCATCATATGAGGAGGATACACATTCTGTGATTCAGTGACATCATATATCAGACTTTTAACCCTATCCCAAGGATAGAAGATCTTGTTTCAGTTCTCTATTCCTGTCTCTAGGTTCCCAGGACTTCCTTGTTCTGGTTGGGGAGGTACTCAGGCATATGAGTTAAAGGATTCCATTTTCAGATCTGGGCAGCTTTCTCTTTTGGGGTAGGGGTAGCTGAGAAAGGTAGACAGAGGGAGAGAGAATGAGACCAATCAGAATTGGGTGGGCCTTTCACTGAACCAGAGTAAGGAAAAGAGATAAGGTGGCAATTGGGCATCCCACATACACCTACAAAGACACAAATATGACTACTCATCTCTCCCTTCCCTTCAGGGCAATAATCTATTTCTGTGAGTGGTCAGTAGCATTTCAGTGTTGTGTCAAAGCAACACTTCAGGGACCCTTGTGCCTTTTTCTCAGTCTGCCTTTGTCTCCCTCCTTCTTCCTTAGCTCAGTCTTCCCAGGCAGTGCCAAGGGGAAGATGCGATGAAAGGGGACTGGTATTATTGGGCCTCTACCCTAAGAATGTTACTACAAAACAAACACAATGCTACCTGTATAAAAATATTTAGTATAATCACTAAAAGAATAATATGGAGTATTGTAGAATTAGGGAAAAAATGGCAATGATAATATCATGCCACATGTATTTATTACTCCATTAGATTTTCACAATAATTCTGAGAGTCAAGTTAGGGTGACTGTTATTCTTTCCATTTGACAGAAAAGACATAATCTCAGAGTAAGGAAGAAACTTGACTTAAGGTCAAGCTGGGATTCAGAACCCTTGTTTCCAAATCCATTGCTCTCTTTGCTACACCAAACTGTGGTGAACACAAATGTAATTAAGGACTTGTATAGTAATGCAAATTGGAAAAAGAAGAGCCAGTAAAATTGTATAAGAAATAGTATGAGAAGCAATGGATTGGGAGTGAGAAGACTTAGTCCGAATTCCACCTTAACCCTAAAATGATGATCTTTGGCAAATCTCTTCATTTCTGGCCTGAAGTTTCTTCCATCTGTAAAATGAAGGGATTAGATCAGATGGCCTTTAGGTTTTGCTTCCAGTATTAAATATTTGACACCTATGTTGATACATTATCTATTGTCAACTATATTGACATTTACAAATCTATAGAAAGCGTTTTGAAAAACATGTGGAAAAGTTATGGACAAAGAGCTGAAGAGGACCCAGAGGAAATAATAGAAAAATGTAATTATTGTTAAAAACCCAACAATAGTTTTAAAGTTTTTTAAAATATTGATTTGCCTGTTAGGTTACACTAAAAAAGGAAAAAAAGAAGAGAGTCTGGCAATGTGGGTGAGTAAATTGCCTCTTTGCTGCAGCCTGTCTGGGAAGGGATCATTGTTGGGGCATTATAGGGAAAGTCCTTGGGGAATAGCTAAGCTATTTCTTAGAACATGCCGCTCAAGCCAGAGTTACCTTTCTCATAGGTCCTAAGAAAAGAGAGAGGTACAGGGTTTTCTGAGCCAACTTTTGATTATTCAGAGGAAGATTCTCTCTCTCTTGTTGGGTTATCCAGAACCTTTGTTATCCTATTCTTAGACTCATGAACTATTTTCTTGCCTGTTCCCAGAATGCAGTTCTGATCTTGGACTTCAAAAACAGCTCTGGTAAGAGAAAAGGAAGAGTAGACCAAAACTCATGACAAGAATAGTGTTTGGGATTGTCTGTGGATTTATTTATGCTCCCTCTTCTCCCAACATATCAAAGGATTTGTAGTTGGGAAGAGATCTTAAAGATCACTTCATCTAAAGTTCTTTTACAGATAAGGAAACTGAGGCTCAGAACTGACTTGTTGAGGACTGTGAAGATGGTAAATGGCAGAGCTCAGATCAAAATCTGAGGACTTCTACTCTAGAGTCAGAGCTTTTCACAACACATCTTTTTACTTCCTTTTCCAATGCTGAGAAGATTGGGAAACAGGTTTGAGTTCTTAGGAAAACAGGGCAACAGAAATGTAGTAGGGGCAGGACAAAGGGAGTCCTGCCTAGAGGAGCAAGCAGGGCTCTGAGCTCATTCTCTCTGTGTGTGCTCCCTTTCACACAAATGTTCACACGATCAGTCCCTATCACCCCTCCTCCTTCCTCTGGATTCTCAAACCTCCAAACAACCTTGAATGACATCTCTGGTTCCTAGACCTCAAGCTCACCCCCCTCTGATTGTCTGGGCTTGAGCATTTCTCTGGTCTTCCTTGCCTTTGATCCTGTACCTATTCAGCACCAGGGCCCACTCTGCTTCCATTACTCCCCCTTCTCCGCCCCCCTCCTGGCCACCCCACAACTGGAGGATCCCTTAGTGCCAAGATTGTAGGCAGGCCCTACATCAGAGTGGGCTATGGGCATTGGTTGCAGGGGCTGCTATTCATCATTGGTTCATTTTACACGTAATAATATCAGCTACTTGTGTTTAACATTTGAAAGTTTGTAAAGGGTTATCTCATCTGATCAGAATACCAATACATGGAGGCAAATATTATCCCCCTTTAACAGATGATGAAACTGAGGTAGACAGAGGTTACTTAGTGTGACTTTCTCTGGTTCACATTGCTAGCAAGTATCTGAGGGAGGATTTGAATTTAGGGGTGCTTATTCTCCCCCCTTTTTTTTTCTTATCACCAGCCCCTTCTCTTATTAGGAAGCTGAAGCTTTCTGAAAATCTTTACCCTCCATACAAAGCAGTAGCTATAGAAGAAGAGAGGGGGAAGAAGGTCAGGGTCCAAGACTCCTCAGCTCTTGTTATCCACCACAGGTGATGGAGCTTTTCTTAACATTTCCTTCCTAAAACTTGAACAGGAGTCTCTGATGGATGCCACTCCCCACTCCCCCCCCCCCCCCCCCGCCTCCAATCAGGAATAATATTTTCCTCATTCTGCAAAGGAAAACTAAAAACCCCAAAGAAAATAAAAAGCACAAAACTAAAAAAAAAAAAAAAAGACTTAGGAAGGAAGTGCTTAAGTAACCAGCCTCAGACCCTCAGAGAAAGTGCCCGTTCTTCCCAGAACCTTCTTGGCCAGCTTGGGGTACCGGGATCCTGGCGTTACTCTTGCTGGGACACCTGGCACCTTGGGGGGATGGACCCCGGGATTCCCTTAGGAGAGCTGGTGGGCCTCCCCTAGCCCTGGCTGCAACATTCCGAGACGCGTTGCTGGGAGCCGGTCCCCAGCCTCCCTCAGACAGTCCAGGTTCCAGGGATGCGGATGGAGAGGGCTCGGGGACCTCTCGGGGTCCCCGCATGGGGAGGGGAGGCAGAGATGCCAAAGAAGTCAGCCAGGTGCCCACCAACCCCTTCTCTGCCCACGCCCCCTCCCCGGCCCCAAGTTTAGCTGAGACTGCTCGGAGTCTGGAAGCCAGTCCAGGGCCACCTCCTGGAGCTCCGAGGGGCCCCCGGGGCCTGGGACGTACCTGGGGCCGACGCAGCAGCCGGAGTCCTTGAGCTCGGAACCACCTTCTCTCCCCGCCCTCTTCCCTCTGCCTCTGGCCGTCCTGCCGCCGCCGCCGCCGCGGCTTTGAGTGTGTCAGTGTGTGATTGTGTGTGGCTGTGTGTGTGAGTGTGTGCGCGCCCCCCGAGCCACTGCAGCATCTCTGCATCACGATGTGCTCCTCCCTCTGCCCCTCTCCCTCTGCCCCTCCCTCTGCCCTCCCCCCACACGCTCTGCTCCCCGACTCACTCAGTTTCTCAGCCAACGCTTCTCGGTCCCCCGAGAGGGTGCTCTGTCTCCCCCCCTTCCCCTTGTCCCCCTCCCTGGTCCCACACCCTCTTATCTTTACCTCATTTGCTGTCGTCTAAGGACCAGTCAGCGAGCCCGAGCCTCCCCGCATCCTCCATAATTCATGGGCAGCAGCAGCAGCCCCGGCTGCGCTGCTCCTGTCTGGTCCTCTCCCTCCGTCACCGCCCCAGCGAACCTCGCTTCTCGCGTCTCCCCAGATTGAATCTCCCTCAGAGGAAGGACTTGAGACTTCTTCCATCTAGTTCTCCGAGTGGCTTCGGGTTGGGTGGTGGGTGCTGATGGGGAGAGGCAGAGGGAACAGCCTTCCCCGCCAGAGTCCTGGAGATCTGCAGAGCCAAAGCCCCCAGTCTTATCTTAAAAATGGATCCACAGTGAGAGCTTAGTCCAACAAGAAATCCCTCAGGGGGTGGAGCAGGGGGACCTGATAACCGTCTTCGGGAGAGCTGGTAAGGGGAGAGAGGCAGGATTAGCCCCGTTCTAGCACCGGGAGCCAAAGGGTGCACGATGCGGTCAAACAGGAACACATTTCCAAAAATCAGAATTGTCCAAAAGTAGAATGGGTTGCTGGCTGTTTTCTTCCCCACTGGAGGCCTTCAGAGGTTGGACCAGCGACTCGTGGGGTATGTCAGAGTGCAGATTTTAGATCTGAAGGGATTCTTCCATATCATAGATGAGGAAATTGAAGTAGGGAAAGGGTAAGTGGCTTTTCCAGGGTTACAGAGTTAAAAAAAGTATCAGAGGTGGGATTTGAATTCAGGTTTTTCTTAGTACAATTTCCTCTCCGCTACCCTCTGCTGCCAATATGAAGTATTTTCGTTCTTAAATTCTTTGAAGGCTATTCTGTCCTGGGAAGGCATGGGGCAGAAGTAGAGGTGGGAATGAATTGGTTAAGGGAAACAAAGTCTATTTAGGAAGATCAATTCTGTTTAGATGGTTCAGTCAATGAGCATATGTGGGAATTTCATTATGCACCACCACCTCCTTTCCCCAACTGGGAAAATTAATTGGGACAGAAAGAAAGAAGAGAATATTCCACCCATGTCTGGATTCCCTTAACTTGACTATCAAAAGTGTCCCCATTACCTAAGTCTTTCCTGATGGCGTTTACTATATACCCTGAGCCAAGAGAAGATCAATGATTTGCTTAGGTTTTTGAAGCATCCAGAATGCTCAGCCAGTCCCAATGTATTGAGACTTGAGCAGGATTCTTACTTCCCTCTTCAGAAAGCACCAAATCTGGAAGACTTGGATTTTTTAAACTTAGTTGTAATCAAAAGGGGTAGGAATTGTCCAGAGCTCTTTGTGTATGGAGATGGAGGGAGTGAATTTGGTAGTTTCTCATTTTTGCCCCCCCCATAAGACAAAGGAAGTTTGTTCCCCAGATCTTTTCTCACCCCTCCCCTGATTTCTGAAGAGAACATTATACTGGTGTTATTTCATTTCTGCCTCTCACTGATGAAGAGCCCAAGCTTCTGATTTTGCTAACAACATTTTGCTGAATAATTTTGAAATACCACAAGCCATTAAGACAGGCACAGAAAACATCTTATAGAGTTCTGTCCCTCTTCACTTCTGAGCTATGGATCAATCTTTTTGGTCTGTTACAGGGAGTAGACATTTTGGTTCCCAGCTAGCATAATCAACCTCCTTCTGATGCCATCCATGCCAGTCCAGTCCCTTAGTTCAGAGAGAATCTGGTGATGCCATGGAACAGAGCCATGACAGAAGAGTGCTTGGCAGTCACCAGGGAAAAGTGCCAAAGAAGTTAATTGCCCCTAGGTTTGTGGCTCTGAATATGTTTTCATGGATTTTTTTTCCAGAGGCCTCATAATTTAAAAGCTAACCTCTTCACTTGAGTAGGGCTCTTGTATTCTTTAAGTGAATCCTCATTTGAGGATGGCCCCCATGAAACAACACTGGAAAGGAGGAAATATGGTCATTGAAACAAAAAGAATTTGAGCTTTCTGGACTCTCTTGGGAGGCAGATCACTAGCAGAGGAGACTGTGGCTGTTGACTTATGCTAGATGACCATATATGGGTTTTTTTTAAACCATCTTACCCTTTCCCTGGTTATGGAGCAAAAAAAAAAAGGGAGAAAAGTGAGTTAAATCAAAGTTGTTCTCCACCTCCCCCCAAACTGAATCTGGTCATAGCTGAGTGGGTGGGTGGTGGAGGGGAGGGGAGGTGGGGAGGAATGCTTCCCCAAAGTCTATTCTCTGAACTGTTTCCTCATTTTTCTAAATGACTTGGGAAGGGGTGAGAGGATTTTCTGGGAATACTGAAGGTCCAAAGACAAACCTTGTAGATGGCAATTCCTCCAGGGAAACAGTCAGAAGAGATTTTAGCCTTTCTGATTTATTGCTGGAGAATTGGTTTGTGATATCATAAAGAAGTTAGTACATCAAGTATATCATCATGGGATTTCAACTTGGAAAAGGGATATTTGCCGACATCTAGACTAAGTATATCACTTTGAAACACAAAGACAAGAAGTCATCTATTCATGTTAATGTCTAATAAATAGCAAAATTGTAATTTCAACCCTGGTACTGTGGAACTGTGAATTGATCTAGACTTTCTATGAGGCAATTTGGAACTGTGCCCCCAAATTCACTAAGCTACAATTACAAGAGATCAAAGAGGAAAATATACTGTATGCATAAAAATATTTGTATGTGTGTGTGTGTGTATGTGTCTGTGTCTGTGTCTGTGTGTCTGTATGCAAAAAATTTGAAGCTAAAGGAATGCTCATTAACTGGGAAATATTTGAATTATGGTATACGATTGATATGATTTATATATATGTATGTTTGTATACACACTTACATATATATATATACGTGTGTGTGTGTGGAATACTACCATGCTTTAAGAAATGATGAAGGGCATGGTTTCAAAGAAACCTGAGAAAACTATATGAACTGAAGCAGATGAAGTGAGCAGTACCAGAAGAATTTGTTCAACATTGTAAATCAAAGGACTTTGAAAGACTTAAGAACTCTTATCAATGCAATGACCAACTGTGATTGCAGAGGACCAAGACAGAAGCATGCTGACATAGAAATGATGAACTCAAGATTCAGAATGGGATGCATATTTGGACATAGCCAAGGTAGAAATTACTTTTGTTTGACTTTTCATATTCATTAGAAGAGCTTTATCTTTTTTCTTTTTATCTAATGGGGGAAGGAAAGAAAATAAATGCCTATTAATTGAAAAGTAAATAAAAAATCCAAAGTCTATGGCAATCAAGAGAAGGGCTGTTGGCAGACTGACTATTCAATGACTAGCCTAGTTAAGTACTGTGAAGCTCTTTGCTATGTGGCTGGGCACCAGGGAATGAAACATATTTGGCTTCAACTTCTTCAGGGGCAGGTGGCAAAAAGGAAGCATAGTTAGAAGATGCAGATTGGGATTCTGACTCTGTCCCTCATTAACTGTAGGATTTCAACTGGACAAGAGTTTGTCCTCTTTGAGTCTCACTTTTCCTCATCTATAGAATAAAAATGTTTTACTAGATAGGAAGTAGCATGATCATAATGATGATGATGATGATAATAGCATCAGTTATAGAGTACATACTATGCCAAGTGCTTTATACATATTATTTCCTTTGATCTTCACATCAACCCTCAGAGGTAGCTGCTATTATTTTTCCCATTTTATAGATGAGGAAAATTGGGTAGATAGAGGTTAAGTGATTTGCCCAAGGTCCCACAACTAGTATGTATCAGAGGATTTGAACTCAGGTCTTCCTGGCTCCCAGCTCACTATCTTCAATGCCACCTGGTTGCCTCAGTGGAAAGCAAGCAAGCTCTGGAATTAGAGAAGCTAAATTCAAATTCCACTTTTGATGACTACCACCTGAGTGAACTTGCATATACGTTAATCTCTGAAGATCTCAGTTTCTTCATTTATAAAAGAAGTGAGTTGAATTAGATGACCTTGGAGGTCTCTTCTAGCTCTAGGTCTAAGATCCTGTAATCTGGAATGCTCCATTCGGCTTTAACTCCTAATATTCAATGTGTGGGAAGTCAGCTATATGAGAAATTCCTTTGGGAACTTGCTGCCAACATCATTATTAGAAATCCTTCACCTGGAGCATGAGAGGTGTAGGAGGAGATAGCAGTGCAGACAGGATCTGGAAAAGACAGTTCAACCATAGGTACAGTCATAGTGGGAAACAGGATGGCATGAAGATTGTCCTGAGCCCTCTTCTCTTAACTTCTTATCATCTTCCATGTATTCAATATTTCTATTCAGAAGATTGTCACATCCATTTAAGTAGTTGTAACTTCTCTCCTGTCTTCCAGTTTTACATCCCCAGCTGCCTACTGGACAACTTGCATTACCTGTCTTGTAGGCATCTTAAACTCAGCTGTCCAAAATGGAACTCATTATTTTACTCCCAAATTCTCCTTTCTTCCAAATTTCCCTATAACTATTGAGGGCACCACTATTTTCCTAATCATCCAGGGTTACAAACTTGGGGTCATCCTCAACTCCTTATTCTCTCTGATCTTGCTTCCCTCCTCTACCACCCCCTTAGCTCCATATTTTGTTGTTTAGTTATTTTTCAGTAGTGTCCAACTCTTTGTGACCCCATTGGAGTTTTCTTGGCAAAGATACTGGAGTGGTTCATTTCCTTCTCTAACTAATTTTATAGATGAGAAAAATGGAGGCAAACAGGGTGTAGGCAAACAGGCTAAAGTGACTTACACAGGATCACACAGTTAATAAGTGTCTGATCCAGGGACAGCACTCTATCTACTATACCAACTAGCTGCCCTACTGAGAGCTCATTGACTTACTGGCCTGCATTATTCTTCTCCTTCCCTGACCTGTGATGATCTGTGATCTTATTGCCTCTTCCTTTCCTGGTGTTTACCTTTCCTCTCACTTCCATAGAGGTTGATGGGTTTGTGGTCTCTTGACTATTGAGATGGAATTGTGTACATCCCCACATCACCATTGTCACCATCTGGAACAAAGTCTGAGTTATCCTGCCTTAGTTACAAATAGAGTGAGCAGGAATGTGACCAGGATACCACTTCATATTTGCCCTTGAGAGTTTGGAGCCCTAAGTCTTGTTAAAAAGATATGCTAACCTATCCCTCTGAAGTTAAATGCTATGTATTATTGTCATTCAATGCTAACACACCTGATCCTGAAATTGGGTCTCTACTGTTCTCCCCACCAATTCTTGTGCTAAATAGAAAAAAGCAAGGAGACCATCAGGTGGTTAATCAAATGGGCCACTAATCTGCTTGTAAACATTTGGTGCCCTAGGGCAGGGGACCCAGGAAGGCATTTGGAAGACCACCCAACTCTTCTTCATCCATCTGCTCCTACCCATTCCTCAACCTCAGAGTCACCAGATCAATAATAGTGGAGTCAAATCAATGTCCATAAGGCTAGGGAATAGCCTCTGGGGTCCAGTCCCTGAGCAGAGATGATGGGCAAGATAATGTGTTTCGAACATGACTACAATCGACCCCTGAAGCTTGGGGATCCCCTTCTTCCTCCCCTCCTTCTTTTCTCAGGCAAGGGGGCAAGTAAAGGGCAACTCTACCAAGTTTCTTAACTCATAAATTTATACTATATAAGAGCTGGACCAGAGACTGTGATGATTTTCCAGTTCAGCTCCCTCATTCTGCAGATAAAGACTTGTTTCAGGGTCCATAGTTCTTCTTTCCTCCCAGTGAGATGGGTCTGGGATAGAAAATTACTGGGGCTGCTGCCTAGGGTTACTTAATTCATCCACCTTCATCATTCTCACCCTTGGTTTTTAAGTCAGGGGTCCTCATGGACCCTCAGAGCCCATCTCTCACATTGGTCCCCTTGCTGATCATTGGGGGAGGATGGAAAGAAGGCTGTTATCACAAAAATATCTTCCAATGAGTTCCACTTTTACCTAGCCTGGAGGCCTAGGTTGGGACACTCCTTTATAAGGAAATAGAAGGCTTGGAGAGATAGTGATTTATTCAAACCCACAGAATTAGTTAGCTGCATACTACCTCCACACAGCTATGGATGTGCTCTTCCTTAAATAGAAATCTGACCACTTCACTTCCCTACTTGCTAAACCGTAGTTGCTTCCTATTGCCTCTAGGATAAAGTATAAATTTCTCTGCTGTTTTAAAAACTAGATTTTTATTGATATGTTTCTTTCCCCTTTGCCAAGATTTCCCCCTATATTCTTCTTTCTTCCTTCCTAGAAAGCCATCCCTTATAGCAAGGAATTTTTTTTAAGAGGGAAAGAAAAAAAATTCAGTAAACTGTGTAGATGAAAATGTTCTTTTTTGTCTCTGTATTTAAGTTCAAAACAAATTTAAAAATTTTAAAATCAGTAAAAACTGATTTTGTTGGTGTTCAGTCATTTTCAGCGCTTCGTGATCCCATTTGGGGTTTTCTTGGCAAAGATACTGGAGAGGTTCACCATTTCCTTTTCTGGCTCTTTTGAAAAAAATTATTAATTTTGTTAAGTGGTTAAGGGGTTAAGTGACTTGCCAAAGGTTGCCCAGCTAGGCAATTATGAAGTATCTGAGAATGGATTTGAACTCAGGTCCTCCTGACTCCAGGGCCAGTGCTCTATCCTAGCTGCCTCCCCAGCTCATTTTATAGATGAGGAAACTGAGGTGAACAGGGTAAAGTGGTAAAATGAGGTTAGATTTGAACTCAGGAAGGTGAGTCTTCCTGACTCCAGGTCAGGCTCTCTATCTACTGCACTACTCAGCTGCCCTGTTAAACTGTTAAATACCTGAAAAGATCTGATATAATATGTAGAGTTACACATCTATAAACCCTGCCCACCCATACCTCTCCAAAGGAGATCTGCTTTGTTTTCCAAGTCTGTTACAACCTGATCCCAATCTATCTTTCCATTACACCCCTTTCTCTACTCTCTGGTTCAGCCAAATTGGCATATTCCCCGGCCATTTCCCAGCCTAGAATGAACTCTCTTCTCATCTCATAAAAACCTTCATTTCTTTTAAGGTTCACCTCAAGCCATGCCTTTGACATAAAACCTACCCAGAATCCCTTCTCTTCCTCTTTCCTCCATTTGCATAAATACATAAGTGCATGTATAGTTATTGATTATATTTTATATAATTTTATATATTATATATTTATTGATTTACATCATTTCTCCTTCAGTAAAAGAATGTAAGGCCCTTAAGAGTAGGAATTGTTTTATTTTTTTTTGTCTTTATATTTCTAGCATCTAATATAATGCTAACACACTAATAGATGTTAGGTGATTGATTGATCGCTAGAGTCATCTCAGATCTGGTTCTTTTGACTCCTAGGCTAGCATTTTTTTTTAGGTTTTTGCAAGGCAAATGGGCTAAATGGCTTGCCCTAGGCCACACAGCTAGGTAAATATTAAGTGTATTAGACTGGATTTGAACTCAGGTACTCCTGACTCCAGGGCCAGTGCTCTATCCACTGTGCCACCTAGCCACCCCAGTATTCTTTTCAGTACATTAGATGTTGCCTTTTATGTTAGGTATTACCCAACAGAATGGGATCCAGTCCTTTACTAGCCTGGGGTTACTTCATTCATCCACTTTCAATATTCTCACCCTTGATTTTTAAGTCAGGGGTCCTCATGGACCTCAGGGCCCCTCTCTTACCTAGAGATTAAAATTTAAAGAGCAGCCACTTATCATATTTCTGGCCTTCTCCATGGGTGTGAGTGGTGGTGGATGGGGAGGAGAGAATTTGGACGTGGAAAGAAAATTTTTTTAAAAGTACACCTACTTATTCAGGATCCCGTACTGTGCTAGACATTATAGGGGATTAGATATATGAACTGCCTTCATTATTTATCATCTCTTTGGGGAAATATAACATACACAATGTAACATTAAATAGTAACTTGAAAATCATATAAATCTAAAAGCCAAGTTCCTTAACTCACAAACTCACTGATTGTGTCAAAGTATCAAATGCCAGTCTTAGAATGGATAGAGTAATATGGCTAGATGACTTGCTCCAGTTGAAAGACCTGAGTTCAAAGTCTCACTTCTGACATATATTGTCTGTGTGACTCGAACAAATTTCTTTTTTAAAAAATATTTTATTTGTTTTCCAATTATATACAATAGTAGTTTTTTTAGGGTTTTATTTTTTGCAAGGCAATGGGGTTAAGTGGCTCGCCCAAGGCCACACAGCTAGGTAATTATGAAGTTTCTGAGGCCGGATTTGAACTCAGGTACTCCTGACTCCAGGGCTGGTGCTCTATCCACTACGCCACCTAGCTACCCCAATAGTAGTTTTTTGTAAGCTTTTTTTGTGAGGTTTTGAATTTTACAATTTTCCCCCGCCCTCCCTTCCCTCCCCCCATCCCCCCACAGAAGGCAGTCTGATCATCTTTACATTGTTTTCATGCTATACATTGATGTAAATTGAATGTGTTGAGAGAAAAATCATCTCCTTGAGGAAAAAATAAGATATTAGAGATAGCAAAATTATGTAGTACATAAGAAACTTTTTTTTTTAAAAAAAATGAAAGTAGTAGACTTTGGTCTTTGTTTAAACTCCACAATTCTTTCTCTGGATACAGATGGTATTCTCCATTGCAGGTACTCTAAAATTGTCCCTGATTATTGCATTGTTGGAATGAGCAAGTCTGTTAAGGTGGATCATCACTCTCATTTTGCTGTTAGGGTTCAGAACAAATTTCTTGACTGCCTAGGAAGACTCTCTGAGACTGTACAGCATATCCCACAAGAGGTGAAGTCTGCCTTGCTAAGAGAAGTTTCTTCCTGGAAGCTCCCAGTAGTTGGGAAATTACAACTATTGTTTAAAAAAAAAAGCAAAAACCCCACAAAACAAAAACAAAAAAACTCAAGAAGTGATTTGTAGGGATCATAGGGCCTTAGATTAGAATGGGGAGGAAATGTAGAAGTCATCTAGTCCATCCCTTTCATTTTGCAGATTTGTAAATCCAAGAAGTTAAATGACTCAACCAAGAGTCCTGAGTAGCAAAACTGGAATTTCTTTCTACTCAAAGGTTTGGGAATACTTCATGGAGGAATTGGGGTCTTGAATTGACCCTTGAGTGATTTGGATAAGTGAGCAAGTTGGAGAACAAGTCGCCGTAGGATTGAATCCCTCCTTCCCTCTGGTGCGAGATGGAGTAGAGGGTGTGGGGGATGTTTCCAGGAGTGCAGAATGTATTATTATTTATAAAAAGGTGAAAGTAGCTAGAGGAACCTGAGTCTTCCCTAGATTATTCTAACCAAAGCCATTTGAGCTGTCTCCCACCCTCCCCTCCAGCTTAGACAATGCTAATGTTATTATTAATATTTAATAATAATGGCGTTAATAATGCCTAGGGTTTAATGTGGCCTCTCCAAAGAGCTTAAAAAAAAAAACCCAATCAAGCAACCCTTGTTTTTTTTTTATAAAATGAAAAAAACAATTTAGCCATAGTAGGAAAGAATATTCAAGATGAAACCGGAACCCAGTAAAGTTAAGTGAAATGGTCAACATCACACAGTACAGTAGGGTCAGAGCCTGACTAACTAAGTGCCCTCCCATCTTCCTGCCTGGTTCTATTGATGATTAAAATACTAACCTTTGCTCTCTAGGCCTTGACCTTTGTGGGGTGAACAGACTTTACCATGCAAGGCAATGACAACCCAGTTGCAGAGTCTAAATAGAAGTAGGGAAAGGATTATGTTCCAAAGAGAAGCCTAAAACTCCTGGTTCTTTTATTATGCACCTAATGCTAGGCATTGGGAATACAGAGACAAAAGATGACATAGTTTTTGCCAGCAGTGTTACAGTAAATATTTAACAATCAGCTCTCTGGGTGGGGGTGGGGAGGATATAGGTAGGACACATTTTTAAGTTTAATCTGCATAAAGATTTTCTCCAGCTCTTTTCTTAAGTCTAGACAATAAAGAAAACATTAACTTAACCCTTAATTTATAGGGTTTGTCACTTTTTGCGATATAAATGCTAACACTGAAATTTTAACAATTGACTTTCTAAGAACTAGTTCCAGTACTTTCTACCTTCAATTAAGTTACTTGAACATGTATAAATGCGTATAAAAATTATGTGAAATCAATGCAAAGTACATTTTTAAGGGAAAAAGGCATTAATATGGGGGGGTATCATAATATGAACATGCAAAAAAGGAGACAGTCTGTTATTTTACCTTCATAAGGGTTGGGAGGGTAGGAATTCTATTGGGGAGGGATAAATGGGAAGGAATCTTTGATTTAGGCAGTTTCCAGGAGAGTGAATGAAACTATAGAGCAATAGATTATTACTCCTTTTTTCAGTAGCAATGATAATATTGATCTGATTATTGCTTCCTGAGCAAGAAATGGAAATTGGGGAGGAGGTGAGTAATATATAGTAGGAATGATAAGATGAATGGGATGACTAATAATAATAATAATATTTAGCATTTATGTAGAACTTAACAAATATTTAATTCTCACAACAAAACCTGGAAGGTAGGTGTTATTAATATTCTCATTTTTGCTGTTGTTTATTTATCATGTCAGATTCTTTTTTAAAATATTTTTTATTTATTTTACCAATTACATGCAGCAGTAGTTTCAAAAATCATTTTTTTGCAAGGTTTTGAGTTTTACATTTTTCTCCCTCCCTTCCTTCCCCCTCCTCCTAACAGAAAGCAATCTATTATAGGTTTATATGTATAACCATGTTAAACATATTTATATTAATCATGTTGTGAAAGAAGAATCAAAACCAAATGGAAGGAAAGAACATTAGAGAAAAAAGTGATATAATATATAAGAAAGACAACTTTAAAAAATTGAAGATAATAAGCTTTGGTCTACATTTAAACTTTATAGTTCTTTTTCAGAATGGAATTTTCCAACACAAGTCTTTTAGAATTACTTTTAGAATTACTACTGAAATGAACAAGTCCATCATAGCTGATCATCCTCCAATGTTGCTGTTAGTGGATATAATGTTCTTCTGGTTCTGCTCACTTCACTTAGCATCAGTTCATGCAAGTCTTTCCAGGCTATTCTGAAGTTCTGACCCTCATGATTTCTTATAAGAACAATAGTGTTCCATCACATTTCATATCCCTAATTGATAAGCATCCCCTCAATTTCCAATTCTTTGCTACTATGAAAAGAGCTCTATAAATATTTTTGAACATGTGGGTTTTTTGGCCTTTCTTCATGCTCTCTATGGGATAATGTCTGGTTCTTTATGGCTCCTTTTGAGGTTTTCTTGGCAAAGATATTAGAATAGTTTAGCATTTCCTCCTCTAGCTTATTTTAAAGGTGATAAAATTGAGGCAAATGAAGTTGTGACTTTCCTGAGGTCAGAGAGCTAGAAAGTCTCTGAGGCTAAATTTGAACTCAGGTCTTAACTCCAGGTCCAGTAGTCTTATCTTTTTTTTTTTTTTTTTAGATTTTGCAAGGCAATGGGGTTAAGTGGCTTGCCCAAGGCCATACGACTAGGTAATTATTAAGTGTCTGAGGCCGGATTTGAACTCAGGTACTCCTGACTCCAAGGCCAGTGCTCTATCCACTGCACCACCTAGCTGCCCCCAGTAGTCTTATCTGTTGTGCCAACTAGCTGCCCCCAGGTATATATAAAGGGAATATATAAAGCAAGGGTTTTCAGGGATAGTGTTTTTAACTGGGGATCTGTGAACTTATTTTTTATTATTATATTTATTTTATTTTTGTACAAATGATGATTTTATACATTATTAAATATTCTTGTTTGAGAGTAAACATAATGCCCCCCCAAATATAGACCCTCATGAGCAATAAAGTAAAGGAAAGAGGAAAAAATTAAAATTAAAAAAATAATAATAGGGGCAGCTAAGTGGTACATTGGACAGAGCTGGCCCTGGAACCAGGAGCACCTGAGCCCAAATCTGGCCCCAGACACCCAACAATCACCCAGTTGTGCAACCCTGGGGAAGCCACTCCAACCCCACTTCCCTGTAAAAACCAAAAAACCCCCCCCAAAACAAAATAAAATAAAATGATAATAATAATAGTAGGGGTGGTCAGGTGGCGCAGTGGACAGAGCACTGGCCCCAGAGTCAGGAGCACCCAGGTCCAAACATGGCCTCAGACACCCAACAATCACTCAGCTGTGCCACCCCAGGCAAGCCACCCAACCCCATCAGCCCCACAACCCTCCCCCATAATAATAATAATAATAATAATAATAATAATAATAATAATAAATGTTCTTCATTCTATGTTCCAACACCACCAGCTCTACATGGGTGGGTCACATTCTTAGGATAAGTCCATCACAAAAGCTACTTCCATAATTTTTCACTGTTGTCACTGCTGATCACGACTCCCTCCATTTGTACTTCCCTACTACCATACACTATATTTTCTCTCTCTCCTTTCACTCTGTCCCTCTTCTTAAATGTGCTGTTGGGTAACTGAGTGGCATAGCAGACTAATCACAGGCCCTGGAGCCAAGAGGTCCTGAGCCCACCTACCACCCCTAAGGCCCAGCAACCACCCGGCCCTGTGGTCCCAGACAGGCCATCCAATCCCAGCCCCTTGCAAGAAGTAAAAAATAAAATATGTTATATCTGACCACTCTCCCTCATGGTCTACCCTCTCCTCCATCACTCACATCCCATCCATCATTCACATTCCTCTTTTCTCCTTCTTATTCTAGATGTCTATACCCCATTAAGTATATATGCTGTTTCCTCTCTGAGCCACCTCTGATGAGAGTGAAGGTTCCCTCATTCCCCCTCACCTTCCCCCCTTCTATATCATTGTAATAGCTCATTGTAATAAAAAAATCTTATTATATGAAATATCTTACCCTATTCCACCTCTCCTTTCTCTTACTCCCATTACATTTCCCTTTTAGCCATTGACTCCATTTTTACAATATATTATATCATCAAACTCAGCTCTTTCTTGTGCTTCATCCATAAAAGCTTGGAGTCTTCTACCTGCTCTATTAAATGAGAAGTTGCCTATGAGTATTATCAGTATCATTTTTCTATGCCAGAATACATGTAGTTCATCATTATTAAGTCCCTCATATTTTACCCTTCTCCTCACTCTATGCTTCACCTGAGTCCTGTACCTGAAGATCAAACCTTCTGTTCAGTTCTGGCCATTCCAACAAGAACATTTGAAATTCCCCTGGTTCATTGAAAGTCCATCTTTTTTCCCTGGAAGAAGACATTCAGTTTTGCTGGGTAGTTGATTCTTGGTTGCATTCCAAGCTCTTTTGTCTTCAGGAATATTATATTCCAAGCCCTATGAGCCTTTAATGTAGTTGCTGCTAAGTCCTGTGTGATCCTGACTGCAGGTCCACTATATTTGAATTGTGTCCTTCTGGCTGCTTGTAATATTTTCTCTTTGACTTGGGAGTTCTAGAACTTGACTATAATATTCCTGGGGGTTGTTTTTTTTAAGATCTCTTTCCAGGGGAGATCAGTAGATTCTCTCAATTTCTATTTTTGCCCTCTGCTTCTAGGATATCAGGGCAATTTTCCTGTAGGAATTCTTTAAGAATGATGTCAAGGCTCTTTTCGTGATCATGACTTTCAGGTATCCCAATAATTATCTTTCCTAAATCTGTTTTCCAGATCAATTGTTTTTTTCAATGAGATGTTTCACATTTTCTTCTAATTTTTCATTCTTTTGCTTGTGAAGTATTGTGTCTTGACTTCTCATAAAGTCAGCAGCTTCCTTTAGTTCCATTCTAGATCTGAAGGATTTGTTTTCCTCAGAGAGTTTTCTTATCTCTTTTTTCCATCTGGCCAATTTTGCTTTTTAAAGCATTCTTCTCCTCAATAACTTTTTGAACTGTTTTATCCATTTGGCATAACTGGTTTTTAACATGCTATTTTCTTCAGCATTTTTTTGGATCTCCTTGACTAAGCTGTTGACTTCTTTTTCATGTTTTTATTTGCACCTCTCTCATTTCTTTTCCCAATTTTTCTTCTATCTTCCTCACTTGATTTTCAAAATCTGTTTTGAGCTCTGTCATAGCCTGAGCCCAATTTCTGTTTTTCTTGGAGTCTTTAGATGCGGGAGCTTGTGCTTCCTCATCTTCTGAGTATTTTGATCCTTCTTGGGATCATAGACAATGTATTTCTCAGTGGTGTTCCTCTTTTTTCTCTGTTTACTCATTTCCTCAGTCTGTGCCTGGTCTTGGGATGCTTCCTGAGCTTTTGAGTATTATTGGAACACCCCTCAGTGTGAAGCTCTGTCCTCCCTCCTGATCTGTGAATGACCACAAGAGCACTCCTCTGCCATGGGGCTGAGGTCGGGGGGGGGGTCCTGCTGTTCTATGGGGGGCCTAGACCATGATCAGGATCTGGATGTGGTTAGAACCCCAGCCCTGTTCCAGGGACAGAGGACAGACCTCAGAAGTCTCTCTCTACTCCTCTCCCTAGGCTCAGCACTCAAAGTTTCAGTTGAGCTGGAGGCTCCTGCTTACCGGCAGCCACACTGCTTGCCGAGTGCCCTGAGGGCTGGTTTTCACAGCTTGCTCTGGCAGAGGTCCTCTGCTGATCCCTCAAGTTGTGCCCAGTGTTCCCCGAGTGTAGGTCAGGAAACTCCCCCCACTGCCTGCCCATGGGCTGCCTCCAGGAGGCTGAAGTTCCTTCACTGGTGGCCACCCCTCTAACCCTGTGGAGCAGACAGAGCCTTTCCACTATTTTCCAGGTTACCTTAGGCTGGAGAACTGCCTCACTGGATCCCTCTGTGGGTTCTGTCTCTTGAAAATTTAGTTAGAGTCCTTAGTTTATAAGTTTTGAGAGAGAGCATTTAAGAGAGCCTCTTCTCCCAAGTGAACTTATTTTTTTAAAAAAATATTTTGATAATTGTATTTCAATGAAATTGGTTTCTTTTATATTCCTATGTCTTTTACTTTCTGTATTTAAAATTTATTATGAAAAGGCATTCCTAGATTTCACCCAACAGCTAAAGAGGTCCAGGACAGTAAGCTGTATTCCTGTCTCTGTCACTAATAACAGAATTATCTAGAGGTGGATAGAGTTTTTCAAGCCAAAAAGACTTGAATTCAAATTTGACTCCCGTATAGAATCAAAGGTGGAGAGAAAGAAATCACCATTTTAAAGGATTTGGAATAGGGAAGGAATAATTAGGAGAAAAATTATCACTTGACCAGTAAAATAAGGTGAGTAGTTAGCAAAGATTTATAGTGGAGTATGGAGAACTCAGATCTGAGATTGAGCCTATTAAGGTGGCTCTTCCAAATATTTTCAAAATGATTAATGGAATGAAAGGACATGATAGACCTTGGTTTTCAGATGTTGATTTGAGTTATATATTCTTTGGTATACCCATGCTGAAGGAAGCCGGAAACAACTTACCTTCAACATGGGAGAGGACCCAGTCAGTATATATTCTTTATTTTGACCCAGGGATGCAATGGATAGAGCAATGGATAAAGTCAAGAGGACCTTAGTTCAAATCTTACTTCAGACACTTGACAATTACTAGCTGTGTGACCTTGTGTAAGTCACTTAACTTTGAGTACCTTGCATCCAGGGTCATCTCCAGTTGTTCTGATCCATAATGGTCCACTGGACCCAATGAGGAGGAGAAAGTGAGGCTGGTGACTTAGCATAGCACCCCCACATTCAATCTCATTCATGTGCTTGTCATGGCATCACTTCCCTGATGTCATGGTCTTCTTTGAGAATGAAGGACAAATGTCATTATCATTATCATCATTTTAATAGCCAGTGCTATATCATAATTTTTATAAACAAGGCTTAGTTGACAGTTGAAAAGCTTATTCCCACTCTCTTTTTATGATATTAAAACATATTCTCATAGAAACATTCTTGTCCTCACCCATTTTCCTCTCTACTCAGTGATGATCCAAATGGGGGGGGCAATAGAGGTAGTCTCAAGGGCTGTCATATGAGAAGATCTGACAGACTGAGAAGTGGTTGCTATCCTGCCCCAGGGGAAATCTGAGTGACTATAGAATGTTGTTCCCAGAAAGGGAACTGAGGTCAGCAGGGATAGTCCTGCAATAAACAGCTCCTGAAATTATTGGACCAAGGGGCAATTGATTCTTTAGAAGTAGAGGACTCCATTATTTGCCTCCTGCCTTGTTCATGGGGTAGTAGAAGACCTTCATGAATTGGAAACTGAATCACAGAATCCTCGGACTTTAGAATTGATTGGTCATCTAGCTCAAATATCTGTCTGAAATGCTAACTCCACCTCCAAAAATGCCCTCTGCAGTGGCCATCTGGCCTCCATTTGAACTCCTACAGTGATGGGGGAACTCTGTATTCTTTCTTTCTTTGGATTGATCTGATTGATAGAAAGTTTTCCCCAGCATCATAGAGCTAGATAGAGAGCTGGCCTTGGAGTCTGAAGATCTGAATGCAAATCTTGTCTCTTGATAAATATTGATTGGGTGACCCTAGGCAAGTGATTTAACTTATCAATGTTTGGTGAATCCCTGCCTGAAACTGCCAGAATAAGGTCCAGTCACAGTACTAGGCATAACCTTCAGACTGTTCCACATCCACACTGTCTGGCCTGCCCAAGAGCACCCTACTTTCTCCAGAATCATTTTATAGTTAGCTCTATGTATGAATGTATGTATCATCTGGGGATGCTAGGCAACTCTTTGAGATTATAAGGAGAGTTTTACTGTAATAGATGTACATGTGGTGGAGGTAGACAGAGAAAGATGTAGGAGGAAGAGGAGGAGGAAAAATGAAAAGATGAGAAACAGAGAGAGACAGAGAGAGACAGAGAACAAGACAAAGACAGGAACAGAGAGAGACAGAAACGGAGACAGAGAAGAGAGACAGGGAGAGAGAAGCAGAGAGAGAGACAGAGAGAGAGACAGAGAGAGACAGAGAGACAGAGAGCAAGACAGAAAGACAGGAACAAAGAGACAGAAACAGAGACAGAGAAGAGAGAGAGACAGAAACAGAGACAGAGAAGAGAGAGACAGAGAGACAGAGAGCAAGACAGAAAGACAGGAACAGAGAGAGACAGAAACGGAGACAGAGAAGAGAGAGAGACAGGGAGAGAGAAGCAGAGAAGAGAGAGAGAGAGAAGAGAGACAGAGACAGAGACAGAGAGAGACAGAGAGAATATTGAAGGAAGAGGGACTGATGTTAAGAGATTATTCACAGTTCCCTTCTCTGACATTCTCTTATACTCATTTACAGTCAGTAATGGAAGGTACCTTAGGGGTTATATTCACCCATTCATTTTACAGATAAGTTAAAAGAGACCCAGAGAACAAAACTAACTTGCTTGTGGCAAGATGGTGGCAAAGCTGGCACTAGAATCCAAATCTGGTGCTGTTTCCTCTCTACCAGTTTCCTTTCCCCCCTCACTGCCCACCCCCAGGTCCTTGATATTATTTGACAGACCTGTGGGAGCCACAAAGAGAAGTGTTCTCTCCTTCCCTTGAAACTTTTAAGGAATAAGGCAGATGTCCATCTGCAATGGTTTGGTTGGGTTCAAAGGCAATTAGTCAGACTGGATGACCTCCCTTGCTACCTCAAAAATACAGAGCTATTGCTAGCACTTTCCATTTTCTTGGGGGTGAGAGAGAGGAGAAGTTGGTGGGGTATCCCATAGATCAGGTGATTGTGTTGCTGAGCCCTTTGAAACAGAGAGCATGAGGGAGCCCCAGGGAAGGGGCTGGCTGTGCTCCCATGCAACCTTCTGGTGGGTGAGAGGAACAGATGCCACAACCGCCAGATAAGATGCTCCTGGCACTTTAGGAAATCACAGAATTCACAAAAGGGTTGCTGCTTTCAGGGTAAAGAAGAGGGGGACAGGGTTTGCAATGTGCAGCTGGGCTAGCCTCTGGGGACGTGCTTCCCTTGAAGAGTGATGAGCTGGGGTCTTTTCAGGCCACCTCTGGCAGAGGAGTGACGAGAAAAGGTCCTTGTGCCTGGAGAAATGAGCAGTCATCTCAGTGAATGTGAGTTCCTGTCTGTTGCTCTGAATCATTAACATGTTAAGGCTGCCTAGAAGTCATCTCAGAATTTCCCTGCCTCAGGACTTATCCAAATCTAACCCAAGTAGCTGTGTGGGCTGAGGAACTAAACCTAACACCTACCCCTCTTCTTCCCTGCAGAGTCCTTCACAATGCTGAGGGAGGGAACAGCAGTAGCTTGAACCTCTGGATACTCTTGGTGACCTGAATTTGCCTTTTCTTCTTTGGGGAGGAGAAATGAGTCTATCAGAGCCAAAACTAGAATTCTAACACAAATAAACCTTCCCTCCTTCTTCCCCTCCACTTTTAAATGTATTTTTAAAAGACAAATTCAATTGGGGGTGGGGTTTGGATCTCAGGACCCTAATGTAGGAGATACTGAAGGATTCAGGCCCATTATAGAGAGAAAGATAACCTGAGATATTAGTCCCATGATCAGAGACCCCAGAAAACTTCGTAGCCATGGGGGTGGGAAAGCAAATGTGTCATCTGGGAACTTCTTATATTAATTAATTATTCTCTCTAACTAGGTGCTGAATTCAGTGATTTTCACTTCCTGAAGGAGTATATGTGCTGTCAGGGCTCTCTAAATTTTAGTGACTTGGGGCAAAGCCCTGATTGCCCCACCTTAGTTATGGTTCTGGATTCTAATATAAGAGCAGAGATTCATAGAGAACTATGCTTGAAGCAGTGAATTGTAAAGGAAGAGAACTTGGTTAAGAATCAGGAGATTTGAGATCTCTTCCTGGCTCTGCCAATTACTAGCCCTGTGATCTTGGAATAGTCTCTTTATGTCTCTGGATCTCATTCAGTTAGTTTGTGCTTCTGTCCAATGAGAAGGGTTGGAACAGCTCATCTTCAAATTCTCTTCCAGTTCTAAAATGCTAATTATTCTCGGACAAAAAGGGAACATTAATTTGTGGTTTAAGAGGTGAGGAGGGAGTCATCACTAAGGATGAAATGGAGTTTGTGGACTCTGATAGCCATGTCAGAGCTGGAAGAAACCCTAGAGATCATGTAGCCAGGCAGGCGCTGGCTGGAGTCAACTTGAATCAGCTCATAAAAGCCTATTGTTAAAGTTGCCCTGTGTCCAATTGCACCTCAGAATCAGCAACTGCTGAGACAAATCAAGGCTTGATTTATCACTTTGTGGATTGCTTAGACTTAGAAAGTTTTAATAATGTAAATGAAAGCTAAAAGTGTGTGCATACACTCATCCTTGTTTTTAAAGCAAGTTTTTATTAATATCTTTTGTTCTTATATTGTCATCGTTATCTCTCCTCTACCTCCCAGAGAGACATCCCAAATAACAAATGGCATTTTTAAGAGGAAAAAGAATCAATAAGGCTAATTTCCACCTCCCCAACACCATGTCAAACATTTACTAGCATTCCCCTGTAGTGTTCTGTAAACAATGCTTAAGCTTTGAAAGGAGGGTAATAGGTGGCTAAGAGAATGAAATCACTAGACTGGAGGTCTGATGACTATATCCTTATAATGATAATAATAATAATAATAATAATAATAAAAAAACTGGTAATAACTGGCTTTTTTATTTCACTTTAAGGTTTGCAAAGTGCTTTACATCCATTATCTCCTTTGAACCTAGCAACACGAGTGATTTTGCTTCATTCTCTTATTTTACAGGAGAGGGGAAGTGACTAGTCTAAAGTGATAATGATTACAAAATAGCAAATCCAGGATCTAAATCATAGGATCGAAGTCAACATATTCAATCAATTTTTACTTGTCTTTAGAAGTTTTGTAGTTGAAGTTTCTGCTTCTCTTAGAAAAGAGACTGAGAGATAGATGATTATCAGGAAGATCTTTCCCCTCTGTAGAGACCTGGGATTAGTGATTGCTTCAATTCTTATCCTGAAGTGCCAGGCTGACTTCTTCTCCTGTCTCTGGCAGCAGGCCATGGGGAACCTTGGCTGAGATGCATAAAGAAGGGGGTAGGGGGTATCCAGAGACTTGGAGAAGCAGCCAAGATAGCCATTTCCCAAAGGAGGAGAGGGCCTGTCCGGGAAGTGAGCTGCCCCATCAGTTAAGCTCATGGTTAGAAGGGAAAGACAGGACAAAGGGTCATAGAGCAATAAATGGATGCAAGAGGTCAGGTCTCTAATTTGCTTGAGTGCCATCCTTCTCCCTGTCTAAAACCTCTCTGCTCAGACTGGACAGATGAGCCAAGGTGGAGTCTCCTAAGGGGGAGGAAGGCTTGAGGAAATGGGAAGGCTCAAAGAGGAGGAATTGGCTCTCTCTTCCTTTTTTCCCATTGGCCATTGAGATGCGGTTTTCTTTCTTCCCTGCTTGGTCTCCCAGGACAGCCCTGGTCCATTGTTCGCCAGAAGACCCCAGGGGGCTAACTTCAGATGGAGGGAAGTGTGTGTTTGGGGAAAGGGGGAAATCTATGAACCAAGAACCTATTTGGCTAATGAAGTCGTAATTACTCCCGGGCTCACTAATAGGATGAAAGTAGTGGGCTCAGTTAAAAGCCACTGATGGGTCCAGGGAGAGACTGACAAGACAGCTTTCCCAGAGCTCTGACTAGAGAATTAGAAATGGAAAGTGTGTGTTGGGGAGTGTGAGGGGGATGTGAGGGGGATTTAATGGGCAGTCTCCTCCTGAGGATCCCCTACCCATGGGAATTGAGCTTGTGTACATTACAGTCTTTGGGCAAGCCTTGGTTCTTGGACACTACACATTCCTAACTTTTTCCATTCTATCCACTGTTCCTAATACTGTTGACTCTCAATTATCCACACTAATAGAGAATAGTGCTAGAGATAGTCCAAAGCAAGTAAAATTTCCCTAACCATGTGGTTTAAGAATGACCTGAAATGATTTTTTTTGGGGGCAGCAGAAATTGCAATCTTGCAGGATTCACTTTGTCTTTGCATCATGTCCAATTGAATCTGCAATTCCCAAGAAAGCAATAGTTGTTAAAAAAAATGAAAAGGGGCTCTATCAAAGGTGGGGTGTGTTTGTATGAGGGGAGCAGGAAAGGGTTAGGGGATACTCAATTACCATGAATCATTTTGTAGGTAATTAGAACTATAGATTCCTAGCCTATTTAATTCAGTTCAATTTATTTGGTGCTGATCACTAGGAATACAAAGTCAATAAGGACCCCAGTTCCTGTCCTCAGGATGTTTATAATCTACTATGTCAGATAAAATATGTACACAGATTTGAGTCACATTGGTTCAACTCAATAAACACTTACTATGTATGCACTGGAGTCCCCCAGAAATCTCAATCAATCTCATCTTTCAAGACATAATCTCTTAAGGGGAAACAACATGGATACTGAAAAGTAAGTACAAAAATAACTTGGGGTGGGGCAAAACACTAGCAATTGGGCAAGATCAGGAAAGACATCCCAAAGGAGGAGATATTTGAATAGTACCTTTTTTGTGAGCTAGTGATGACAAGAGGAAAAAGTGAAATGAAGAGGGCATGTATTCCAGGCATGCTTGACCATAAGTATGGGAGCAGCTTGAGATGTGGGTTTGGAGATGAGGACTGATTGTGGGAGTCCTCTGGAGAGAGGGAATAATGGAACCCCATGGGATGGCTCAGATCACTAAAGAAGCTAGAACAGACAGAGGACCCAGGACAGATCCTAGGGTGACAGCCACACTCTGGAAGTGGAAGGAGGTTGATGACCCTTGGCAAGGAGATGGAGAAAGAGAAGTCAAACAGGTAGGAGAGTGAAGGAAAAGCACTATTGGTTAGCAATACTGAAAGTCATCAAAACCATCACCATGTGTGAGGATTGAGCAAAGAATTATCAATTTGGCAAAATTTAAATTTAAAAAGTGGTAGGATTAGAAGTGAAAATTTTAGAGCCAGAAGGGACCTTAGAAATTATCCTGTGATGAAAAAGGGTAAAAACATCATTTGTACAAAAATTTTCATAGCATCCCTGTTTGTGGTGTCAAAGAACTGGAAATCAAGTAAATGTCCTTTATTTGGGGAATGGCTTAGCAAACTGTGGTATATGTATGTCATGGAACACTATTGTTCTATTAGAAACCAGGAGGGATGGGATTTCAGGGAAGCCTGGAGGGATTTGCATGAACTGAGCAGAACCAGAAAACACCGTACACCCTAACAGCAACATGAGGGTGATGATCAACCTTGATGGACTTGCTCATTCCATCAGTGCAACAATCAGGGACAATTTTGCACTGTCTGCAATACCATCTGTATCCAGATAAAGAATTGTGGAGTTTGAACAAAGTTCAAGGACTATTCCCTTTAATTTAGAAAAAAACCTGATATCTTATTGTCTGATCTTGTTATCTCTTATACTTTATGTTTCTTCCTTAAGAATATGATTTCTCTCTCATCACACTCAATTTGGATCAATGTACAACATAGAAACAATGTAAAGAAAGACAAATTACTTTCTGTGGGGTGGGGTGGGGGGAGGGAAGTAAGATTGGGGGGAAAATTGTAAAACTCAAAATAAATAAAATCTTTAATTAAAAAAAATTATCCAGGTACCATCTCATTTTATAGATGAGGTCCTCCCAAAAGGTAAACGATTTACCTAAAGACTCATAGGTAGCAAATAGCAGAATCAAGATTTGAACTCAGGTCCTCCAAATCCAGATCCAGGGTTATTTGTACTATATACTAAAACCTTCCTGGATTTTTATGCAATTTTAGAGAAAAATAGTAGTTCTAAGGGAAGAGCTTTAAAAAATTATGTTGGGGCAAGTTCTTGGCTTAGAGGAAGGCTGGCAGATTTCTGTCCATCTGAATCTTGAAAGCTTGGTGGCTTAGCAGAAGCCTTTCCTCAAGTCTCCCTTTCCAAGGGAATGCTGCTCCCAAGAATTAGGAATATACATTACCAAACCTTCTCCCCAATGGCTGTTAGGCATTGTACTGTCTACACTCAATGGCTTGTTGTTATGAAGATCAAGTGACAATATGGGAAAAGCATTTAGCATAGTGAATGGCTCATAGCAGACTTCTAACAAATGTGCATTTTCTTCCTCCCTCCTTCAGACCAGTGCATGAAGATTTGTATACCAAACCCCATCAAAGACTCAAAATGCTACAGTGGTAAAGGGATCAATTAATTTTTTAGAGGAAGAAACAGACCAGAGAAGGGGAAGGGATTTGTTAATAGCAGAGCTGAGATGGCAAAACACAGGCTTTGTACAGGATCATAGGTTCATGGAATAGCCATCAAGAACCATTGACTCTAATCTCCTCATGATAGAGGAGGACCCTGGGTCCCAGAGAAGCTAAATAACTTTCCCAGGGTCATACAACTAGTAAGGGATTGAGGCAGAATTTGAATTTGTATCTTTCTGACTCAAGTTCAATGCAGTCTACACCATTGCTGCTTCCTGTTCAATACTTTATGCTCAAGATTTCTCTTCAAACAGATCCCACATAACACTTTGTGAGACATCAGCAGGTTCTTCAGCCAATATTTATTCACGTTATTTAATGCAGATAGGTTCATGGAATAGCCATCAAGAACCATTGACTCTAATCTCCTCATGATAGAGGAGGACCCTGGGTCCCAGAGAAGCTAAATAACTTTCCCAGGGTCATACAACTAGTAAGGGATTGAGGCAGAATTTGAATTTGTATCTTTCTGACTCAAGTTCAATGCAGTCTACACCATTGCTGCTTCCCGTTCAGTACTTTATGCTCAAGATTTCTCTTCAAACAGATCCCACATAACACTTTGTGAGACATCAGCAGGTTCTTCAGCCAATATTTATTCACATTATTTAATGCAGATACACTGAACACACTGCTTGACTTAATCTGGGTCCCTCTCATCTCCTTTCTTCCTCAAGCCAACAGCCTCATCTATTATAGAGTACTTGATGTGCCTTCTCTGGGCTGCCTCCCAGAGGGACAGTGGCAAGCATACTGTTAGATGGGGACTGTTGGCTTCAACCCAGCCCCAGCATGCTTTGCCCTTGTAAGGTTGGAGCTGTTGTTGACAGCCAATCTGGGGAATGGGGGGTAATGGTCCCTGTTGGGTCACAGCTGTGGTTCCAAATGGTATTGAGACCATAGCCCAGTCTCTAGTCCAGCAGGAGCTCATATCAAACAAAGGGACTCCATTGCATTAAGTCATATGCGTCTGTGAAGGAGAAAAGTGCCCCCTCCTCTCTCCTCTTTCAGACTAGTAGAGTGCCTCCTGGGTAGGCAGAGGGGAGGGAGATAAGAGGAAGATGGTAATGAACTCTAACTCCCTTAGCCTTCTGGGGGAAGCTAAGCAAGAGGGGCCAAAACCTTAGTTTTAAGAAAGATTGGGAGATGGCTAGTCCCCTCCCCCTGGACCTGCTAATCCTACTCCATCCTAAAGTATTTGCATTTCTAATAGATTGAAAGCTTTGCCTTTAGAATTCTGGGATGACATATTCTGAGGGAATCCCTAGGGCCCTAAAAAGAACTAGCCCACTGCCTGTCTGACCTCAGGAGGCTGGAGTTTAGCTTTTTTTTTTAAAAATTAGGATACTAGTCTTTTCCCTTTCCTATTTCACATCCAATCTCTTGCCAATCAGACACTCTCAAAGCAGAGGCTGGTAGCAAGGAATTGCATTTCCCTAACCTATTTGTTCCAAAGATCATCCCATGAAGTTGAAGCAAGGGTAATTTGGATGACTTTTCTTAAATTGTTGTTGGGGAAGCTAGGGACCAGAGATGATCGTTCTTATCTCAGGACAAGTTAGGTGAAGTCAGTATTAGAAACAAGACCTCCAGATGGGGAATTCATTTTCCTTTCTGTCGGTATTAACTGACAAGGTTTTACTCTGGGCAAAGGACTTTTGGCAGGTGATTAAACCCAGGTGGTAGAAACAGATCACATGTTATTTTTTGGGGGGTAAGTGTGTGGGAAATATACCTTACTAAAGAGAATCTGGTGTTTTGTAATATTAGTTTGTTTAGTATTTCCAATTACCCCTAGTAAACAGAGATGTAGCCCCAGGCTCTTCCCTTTCTCCCCCCCCTCCCCCTACATCATAGGAGAAAGGGAAGAGTGAGAGAACATAATATGGCTTTTCTTTCCTATCCAAGAATGTCAGACCTGGAAAGGCCCTTAAAGATCATCTAGTTAGACTTTCTTACTTTACACATGGAGAAACTTGAATAGAGTTTTTTCCCAATGATTAGATAAAAGTATAGGAGACATCTTTCTTAAATTTAAGGATGATTCAAAGCTAGGAAAGAAGGGTCATACTTTAGGTGACAAAAATCAGAATCTGAAAAGAACCTGACAAGGTAGAACAATGAGCTAAATATAGTAAGATGAAATGTAATATAATAATCATTTTCATAATAATTTGATTTTATAAGACTTCAAATATGAATAAATGTGAATTTAGAAGTGAATTCTTGGGTTCAAAAACTGATTTCATAATAGGAAGTTGAGGAGGCATGGGTAGAAAGCATTTTATTTGAAAAACCTCTGGAGACTTTGAGTAGATGGCAAACTCAATATGATTCAAAATTAGTGGAAAAATTTTAATATTATTTTAGAGTCTGCATTTTTAAGGAAGGGTGCCAGTCCAGAATTAGAGAGGTGGGAGTTCTCTTGTGTCCTCTCCTGCTCAGACTGTTTGGAATATTGCATTTAGTTCTGATTTTGACTTTTAAGGGAGGACATTGGTTCAGAGGAGGATAACCAAGATTGAACCATAAGCCATATGGGGAATAGCTGAAGGAACCAGGAGATATTTTAACTCTTTCTTTCTCAAGCTCCTAAATGGCAAGTTAATCTCTTTCCTTTTGTCCAATACTAATAGCCTTTTTTGAGATGAAAGGGATTTTAAAGATCAGCTGCTCCTACCCTACTCCAGAGAGACCATCTCAAGAGTTATGGGTCTCCTTAACACTGTGCTCTTTCCACATTTGCAGTATAAGAGCTCCCTATTATTGTGTTATGTCTATGTCTTCCACACTGAGATTCCTGCCACAGAAGGATTGGAAAGATTGGAAGACAACTAATATATCCAAAGAACTGGATCTAAATTAATTGATGCAAAGAAACAGGCAACAGTCTTAATAAAAGCCAATGGTACTTAAAGAAGTGGGCTTACCTCTGCCTTGACCTTCTCTCCCTTTTCTTATGAGGTGGTGGGACTCTGTCTTTGGGAGGGGACTTAGTGTGGCTACTTGTAATACATGCTTGCTATCTCTGATCTAAGAGTGATGGGGAATAGGAAAAGGAGGAGGGTTTGGACCAGAACTAAGGAAATAGTTTTGCAAATGGTTCAATTTACTGAACTGCATTGGGCTCCTCTCCCTAGTATGGGTGTGCATGTAGGGGCACAAACATCTGCTCACACACATGCAGACTCATGGGGTTAGTCTCTATTAACTATTTTTATTCCACACTGATCTTTCCTTTGAAAACACATATATGCAGATTATATGTGGTTCATGCTAATCAAAGATGTAGTCTGATGGGCAAGAGGAGACATTATGCTGGGCTATTTGAATTGAGCTCCAGGGTGGTGAATTACATAACGTTTTCTTTGGAGTTAAAAGGCTGATATGCAAATAAACTTTGTTTCTGAGTACTTTAGATCGGTCTGACTCTCCTCTTAGATTACTGTCATGGAAAGTACATTGAAATGAGCCTTTTTCCTCCCCATTATTGGGTTTATCTTTTCTACAATTATCAACCAGATTTCATTGTTAATTGGAACAGAAATTTTGATCCACTTCATTTCTGATCTGGATCATTTGGATCTACCTTACAAACATGGTTCCCCACACAGCTTACCATATTGATACTGGGTTTAAATATAAATACTGGAGATCAGAACTCCTGAGCTCAAGGAATCTACCAGGTTCAACTTCCCTGGTAACAACATGTCTGGACTCTGTGTTGAGACTTAAGAAAACCTCATTTTGTATCCTGGTTCTTATCCTAACTTCCTTCATGGCCTTGGGTAAGACGGGTGACTTTTTTTGGACTCGGTTTCCTCATCTGTCAAATCTCTAAGGTTCCTTCTAGTTCTGCTATTCTGATTCAAAAGTCACCTGTTGTCTGAATACTGAAGGTTTACAGGTCCTGTACTACATCATATACATACATCTCCATTAATATCCTCACATCTCATCATTAGTCTAAAGGGGGGAAAAAGACAAACAATGTAGGGAGTTGGTTTTGAACAACTTTTATTATATGTTTAGTGTTCTCTATACAAAAAAAATCAGTTGGGTTTTTTTACAGTGATTCCAAAAAAAATCTGAATAATTTGGCCTTTTCATTGCTCATGCAGTCAGTTTATAAGTCCATGAATTAAACGGTTCTCCATGGTCCAGAAATTGTCCCTGCTGTAGGTCACTAGTGACAGCCTCTGATACTCATTTACTGCTGACAAAGTTGGTTAATGCAAAATAACTCAGAAAAAGGGGAAAATATGTGAGAGGCATTAAAATGAAGTCTGCCATGGAAGGTTAAATATTTAATGAATGAAAAAAAAGACCAGACAGATGGGAGAATATGGGAAACTGAAGGAGAATAATGGGGAAAACTTCTCCCTCAGCCAAAGAACCAATGATATCTGTGGTACAAAGGGTTGGGGAGAAAAAGAAGCCAAGTTGACTTCAATGGGGGGTGGTGGGAAAGAAGGACAAGGGAGATAGGATACTATGGGCAGAAGGAGTGAGCAGTGAGGGCTGCAGGAACCAGTGCAGAATATAACAGGTCCTGTGATAAGTGACTGGTACTCCAAACAAGAGGAGCTCATGGAGAAGTTGGCAAAGATCTGGGTAGCTGGGCAGAGGGACAACACTGACTAAGGAAATCCCTTTCTGGGAGCAGAAAAAGACATGGGGATAGGTTCATCCATTTATTTAATTTTTTTTGCATGTCTGTATTTGTTTGTGATAGTACACAAAACTCTGAATTTCTTTCCCCAGATTTTTGTGTTTATTGCTTAACTGAAATCTTTTTGTCTTGTGCTGACTGACCGGAGTGGCCCAATGAAGAGCATCCCACAGCCCCTCAGCTCCCTGCTGGCACAAGCACAGAATGACTGGAGGCCTATCCTTGGAGTGTAATGTATAATGATGGCCAGATATGTAACAGAACAAAAGATGCCATCCTGGTAGTAGGCACCCTAGACTGAACCCCAACAAAGTGGATGAAGTCTGTGGTGTGCCCTTTGTGGCTATAAATGAACAGTTCATCTTTTCTTCTTTCAGCCATTTGACTTATTCATTCTCTTCTGTTGTCCTAGGAGTGTTTCCAAATGCAAGGTTGGGTTAGCCATGAGTCATGAGAGAATAAAATTGAATCCCTAGAACCATAAGACTCTTATCTTCAATCCATCCTCAGGAGGGGAAAGTTCACTTAGGTAAGAAATGCCTGGCCATCAGGGTCCAACTTGAATAAAGGACTTCTTCAAATCAGGTGAAGCTGGTAGCCTTTATCTGTGTCCATCCTTGAGAGAATATTCACATAATACTGATGTGATGTAAGCAGGGCATAGGTCCTAGGGTATGGCTGGGGCACCTGGGACCTCTCCCCTGCCTGAACCTATCTCAGGAAACACTGCTCTTAAATAGGAGAGAACATATTAGTTCAGGGGCCCTTCACCAAATGGTTTCTTTGATGGCCACCATAGAGTCTGTTTTGAACAAAATGAGGGCTGCCCAAGAGTGAGTTCTGCAAATCCTCCCTCCAGACATTTCAAGTTCTTGGGGTCATCCATCTGGATCCTGACTGTAGAGTCTTTCCATGATTCCCTGCTTCTCTCAAAGGCACACTTCCCCTAAACTGGGCTATATAGAAGGTAGTACCTGTGTCTGATTTAATTCCACTACTTCCTCCAGCACCTAGCAGAGTGCTCTGCACCCATTATGGGTGTTTAAAAAGGGTTTGTATTAGGTTCTGGTGGGAAAAAAAGCTCTGGAATTTGTGTCAGAATAACAGGGTCACTGAAATCCCAGATTAGACCCTGTGAGAATTTACGCAAATAATTTCTCTGAGCCTGTCTGCTCATCTGTAAAATGAAGGTATGAGCTTAGATGATTTGCAAGTCCCTTCTAAATCTTAGAAACTTACTTTATTAGGTTTTCTATGTATCTGTGTTTTTGGAAGAAAAGAGGTCATGGGAAGAAAAGGGACTTCATATTGCATCAGTGTTGACTAATATGTTGGCTGGATTTTGGGTCCAGGGGAAACCTGGAAGCTAATTCAATATTCAGGTCTAGGGCAAAGATATATCCCTTGTCTCCTACAGATCTGTTTATTGGCAAAGGATTCTGATCCATGAAGGTCAATCCATACAATATGGATGGATCTACTCTCCTTCGGATCTATGTTTCTTTAGACCACTACTCTCTCCAGGTGGAATGAATGACTGATGGCCCTGGCAACCAAAATATAAAGGGCTAAAAGTCTCATCTCAAGAGACTGAACACTTGGTTGCATGAGTTATACCTGGTTCTCCTTTCAGCTTGACCTCAATTAGAACACAAATACAAGAAAGCAGATTCCTCTTTAACTTCTCTCCTCCTCATACATACTCTAGCCAAAAACCCACAAAGCTTTCCATGGTAAAGGCTAGGAGACACAGGGAAGGAACACATCAGTATCTCTTGCCACTACATCCATTACCTCTGAAATCTCTTGTGTAGAGGGAGGAAGCACAAGGAGCTCTATCTACTTGATCAAGGTGGTAAGGCATTTCCTCTAGGAAGGGAACCCAGGAGTTCCCCTGAACCTATTCTTCTGGTTAACTTCAAGCTTGTTTTAATAATGAATCCAGTTGTTCTCTCTGGGCCCTTCCCTGGGGCTTGGAGTCAAAGCACTATTAAGCTTTTGCAAGATGGATTGTGGTCACCAATTCAATACCCATTTTGTTCAAAGTCACAGCCCTCATGGTCTAAAACGTGAGGATAAACAGCCATTGGATGGGACTGTAGCATGGACAGTTTGGGAGGGGAGGAAACAAGGCATTCTAGGTAGCTGAATTTGGCTCTCCTCCCCATGGTGAACCTGATGTTGATACTGCTAAAGCCCTGACAAGATGACCAGCATTCCCACCCCCCACCCCCAACCCCAATTCCAGCCAGACTGGCTAGCTGAAGCACCTGTTTTTTTTGTTTTGCTTTGTTATATTTTCTTTTCTTCTAAACTCCAGATGTCTGCTGTAGTTATATCTTTTGGCCAATACTATTTGCCTGCTGACCTGGGTTTGATGCCAGCATGGGGTTGTACCTGACCTGGTGATCCCTGATGCTTCGCTTCCCAGAAGCAGCTGCCCACACTGCAGGTGACCTGCCCTGCCCCTGGTGAGCCCATGTGCTTTATGGATTTGATGAAGCACATGAAGCATGGGTCAGCCAGCTGGGTATGGAGAGAACACTTGCTTCCCCAGCAGCAGGCTGAATCCCCAACTTTGAAAAGGTATTTCACAAATGATTTTGAGTGGGACAGCACCTTTATTGCCTCAGCAATTGGGAAAATCATGGTTGCTGAAACACTATAACAGGGGACTGACCAAAGGAGGCCTTGGTCTTTCCCTCCTTCAAGGTCCTGGCTAGAAAGGTTCATAAATAGTCTCATGGGGATATTTCCTTCTAGAGGAAGACGTCCTTCCCTTTGGGGTCTCCCATGCCTCCAATAGAATGGCCTCTTGTCTCTATATAGGAAGAAAGGAGGCCCTGAACTTGCTTCTCCCAGCCTTTTACCCTTTCAGAGAGCATCTGCCTATGGAAATAGATCTGGTGCTATGCCAGTCCAGTCTATAGGGCATCTGATCACTCTCAATTTGAATAATGTACCCAGTATATGTTTCCCTACCTGTTCTGTTGTACAGGACAGTTTAGGCTTCATCTGAATGATTTTCACATCACACAAAGAGATTTTGCTATTAATACCTTTGGGGCTTGGAGATGTGGCATATATCACTGAGAAAGCATGGGTCTGGAGGGCTTAACCTTGTCACCCTCAAGGCTCTTTTACCAATCGGTGGTTAGTTCAAGCTTCAGTATGGTGGTAACTTCAGTTCTATGACAGATGAAATAGTAGCATCCCCTGGAGATATGCTACAACTATGGAACAGGTCTGCAGAACTGTGCTCACACTTGCTAGCTCTCACACACAGGCTAGGTAACTTTGGTTTTTAAAAATGCGCTCAGTGGAGACCAGGAAGGCAGCACCGTCACTCAGTACTGCTGGTGGGAAAATGACTCCACTCACCATAGGTCCGGGGTTGGCGCTGAGTGGTTATTTCTTCTATGAAACATTGCATAGGTGGCCAGATTCTCCATGAGTCTGATGCCTCAGGGGCATTGGGGCTTACAGTGAGGGACTGGGAGCCCCCAGAACACCAAGGATAGCTGGGAGCTGGGTAAGGCATAGGAAGAACATTGCAATGAGTGGGATTCCTATCTGGGCAGAGGTGGTAGAGTGCTGTTAGTATTGTTACCTTGGGTTCTTCTGATATGTAAATACCCCAACAGAAGGATAACACCAATTTGGTCTCAGGTGGGGGCAGACTTGTGGCTGAGACCTTTCAGGAACCCACCAGTGACCACCGTCCATGTTACATAAAGTAGGAGTCTTGATATCCTCCTGAATGGGACAGGGGAAGAGGGGGCAGAGAATGAAAAAGATATCCAGTGCTTCAGAGAGTAAACAAGGGGGAGCCATCTCACACTTCTCAAAATGGCAAAGCTTATATGTGTTGTTCTGCCTGGGACAACGTCCAGTCTCCTCCAGGGTTGCCATAATGGTCTCTTTCTCATCTACTTTCAGGTCAGGAATTAATTTAGACATCTTGGATATTCTTCTTTTTCTAATCCACTGTCACATTTGGAGTTTTACTAGGGGAGAGGCAGAAAGCCAAAATCCAGAACCCTACTTCCTTTTGTTCCTTCTCTAGACTTGAACATATCTGTAGAGACACCTGGTCACAGGAGTCAAAGACCTTTCCATTCAAGCACCACCTTCTTGTTTCTGCAGTCTAATTCTTCATCAGGATAAAATTAACTCCATATATTGTGAGGAGAATGGGGAGTTATATCCCCACTTCATAAGGGAATGTTAATAGTGTTCAGTTCCCAATATGAGCCAGAGAGAGGCATGAGACCCTGTTTATTCTCTGTCAAAAAATACTGTTGTTTTGCAGAAAGAAGCCAGGTTCAGGTCAGTGTGGACAAAGGTCAAAGAGGAGGGGGCAAAGGAGCAGTGTGCAGATGGCTGGAAATGCATCCTTTGGAAATGAAGGGGCCCAGAAGTATTTGAATACTAGAGATTCTCTCTCCTATTGCTGATTGATCCTTTTGCCAGTCTCTTGCTGCTCTCTGGAGAAGGGCCAACCCTCCACTCTTCCTGGGATTTATTTCCAAAAGAATAACAAATGTGGAAAGTTTTTTGAAGAGAACAAAGGTGAAAAAGGGAGTGGGGTTCAGGGTGTGAAGGGAAGAGATACCATAACTTTTTTGAAGGAAACTAAAGGGTGAAATGTTACCAAATTACTTGTGTGCATGTTGGGAGTGAAGTGGAGGGGACAGGGATGGTTTGGTTCTGAAAGCTCACATTGGTTATTTGACTGAGCCTCAGGAACCTGTTCCCTTCTGGCTCAGCTCAGGTCTGGTCTCCAGCTCTGTGATCACCCTGTTGGCACCCAGGGGAGTGGGAGGAAGGGAGGGGAAAGGAAGGGGGAGAGGTTTTGCTGTTGGCTGGGCTGTCACAGGTCCACGTGGCTCAGCTGATCCCCTGACACTGGCGTCTTTGATTGCCATGCCTTCCCTCATCCTTTTGGGTGGTGGTGGTTTAGTAGTCAGTCTGCAGTGGGTTTTTTCCCTCCCTGTCTCCCCTCCCTCCCATTGACTAGAGTGGTTGTGTCTGTATGGCCGAGCTATGCCAGGGAGTAGATGGCATTGACAGGTGATGTGGCCTCTGAGCTTTCATTCCCTTCTGTCTCTTCCTTGTCCTTTTTGACTGTGTATTGACCAATGAAAGAGCCATCCTCATTAAACTGTCCTTCTCCCCCCTCGCCATAGTCCACCAGGCTGTCGTCGCTTTCTTGTTGCTTGATAGTGCCATCCAAGGATGTCTGGCTTCCTTGTAGGGGCTTGTTGTCCTCATCACTGGTAGGGATGGGAAGGAATAGGCAGAGAGGGAAGAGAGCAGAAGGAGACAGAGTGTTAGAGGTCGAGTCCAAGCTGAGAATTTTTTTTACCAGAGTCCATTAGCAAGCATTAATTGATTACTGTGTCAAGTGGGGTGATAGAAAGTAGAGCAAAAACAATCCCTGCCCTCAAAGAGATTGCAGTTTAATTAGTGGGGGAGACAACATGCAAATAACTAGGGAAATACATGATATAAAGTTAGAGGACCTGCCTCCAGCTGAATGTCTACCCTATGCTTGGGAGATTTAAAGGGTGCTTAAAGGATGGTTGTCAATTATAATGTGGGAACAATTTCTGGAGAGAGGAACTATTGTTTGTTCAGAAAGGGCAAGGCAGGAATTGTAGCAGGAAAGAATCCAGCCATAAAAAAGAAGCAAGAGCCTAGGGCACGAAAGAAATAAAATCTCCCTTGCCTTTTCCCCTTGGTCCACAACATTACTATCTTTATAGAGCTCTATTAGGTGAGTGAGAGACTGAAGCATCTGTAGCCAATGGAAAGCTAGGAGCCAACATGTCCCAGTCAGATAAGTGACTGTGAAAACTATTAATATTAACTAGACTTCCAAATATGAAAAGATTTGGCAAAGCAAATTAGGGTGATATTAGGGAAACTGACCTCTGGGGTCACATTCCAATTTGGAAGGAGGGGAGAACATCCCTTTCCATAAAACTATTTCTGATTCTCTCCCCATCTGACTGTATCTCTGCTTGTACTGTATACTTCTGTTCTCTCAATGGTATGTTGCTTAGAACGGGGGAGAGGATAGGGCATATGGCTATTCATTCCCCTAAATCAAAAGCAAAACTGAAGCAGGGAACTGGTGGATTAGGGTGGGGAAGGGACAAGGGAGAGCAAGTATCTTTTAGGTTCTTGAGAGTAGGGAAAGGGATTTAAGTCTGGAAAGAGCAGACCCCTGTCTTACCAACTCCCAATATTGGAAATGTACCAGATTGTGACTGGCCCTCCAGCAACCTCTCTTTCTAACTTTCAAGAGACCTTTCTAATCCATGTGCTCAGATATAGAGAGGGAAGAGAGATCAACAGAGAAGCAAAGAGGTGGCATTCCAACTTGCCCACAAAATGAGATCAAGGGTGAGCAACACTTTCCTCCTCATGTTCCCCTCCCTTCCATCCACCGCCCCACTGAAGACTCAGCTTGGTTCTGGGGCACCAATTCTATTTTGGGTTTGTTCCAGAATAGTGGATGTGGTCAGTGTATGCAATTACTGGAGTCAAGGAGGTGTTTTGTCCCTGGATGGGCCTCACTTTCCTCATCTATGAATGAGAAGGTAGGACTAAAATGGCTTCTGACATCCCTTCCAGCCCTTGATTGATGATTCTGTGATCTGGTCAGGAGCGGCCCAAAGAGCAGCAATTTGGCAGAGGATACTTGGTTCTATGGCTGTGATTCAACAGATGCCATGTGGGGTGGGGTGGGGGTGGGGTTGGGACTGGCAGAAAAAACAAAGCCAGGCAGCAGGCCAGAAAAAAACACACTCTGCACTGTTGAACTGAAAATAGAAAAAAACAAAATCCCTCTGTACCATCCTTTGGTTCTACCTCTGGGGAGGCTGGGTTCACCAAGGGTAGCTGAGGAACAGCTGGAGCAGAAGAGGAGGGGAATGGGAAAGAGCCTCCTTCCCACCTTCCCTTTTCAGGGAAGAGTGTTTCATGGTGGGATGGATAGACCTGGGCCCAGAATGCCACTCAGTGTGCTCCTCTATGGGTAGTGATCCCCTGATGATGGCTTTGTACATTGGGACTGCTTATGGTCTTCTGGCATCAAAGAAGGTGAGAAGAGGAGGACAGGAGGGCATCTGGAGCTAGGACACTAATTGAGAAGAGGAGGGAAGGAAAGAGGATGAACTATCCCAGCTCCACCTTCCCACCCATTCCCCTAATTCTATCTGGAAATGGGATGTTTCTGTCCTCCCATAGAGGGCATTCTATAAGGCTTATGTGCTTGAGCTTAGGTATTTGAATAGGTGACTGGGTTATGTGGTGAGATCTAAATTTATAGATTTCAAGGGCTATAAGAGACCTTCCAGATTACTCAGATTAACCTTTCATCTTGGATATGAGAGAATTGAAGGCCAGAGAGAGGTGACTAACTTGTATAAGGTGAGGCAGGAGGAAAGGAGAGCAGGGATTTGAACCTGTAATTTTTTACTATAAACTCTATCTTCTATTACATCATACCAATACACAGGACCATGTAGTAATTTACAGACTGGCTGGCCAGTTCAGTCAAAAGTGAAAGTCATTTAGGGGCATTTCAAAGCTGAATGAGGTGTTAACATGCACTTTGAAAGGAGGCAATAATACAAATCCTCATTTATTCTCCACTTAGGCAAAGGATGAATAAGGATTTATTTTGTTTGTCTCAAGTCAGATGAATCTTATAATAGTTTTGAGTGGGTAGATTGCACACCTGGGTTATAACAACCATATGGGAAGCATAGTACCTAGGCTGGGTATTTGTGGAGATCACATTTTAGTGTACTGATAGAACTGGCCTAGAAGTTTGCACCTCAAGGTTATATTTCCTTCTCTTTCACTACCTCACACTGTGACCTTAAGTCACTGTTCTTCAAGGTCTTTATTTGTTTATAAAATATAAATTATTATAAAATTATAAATAAATTAAAAATTATAAAATGGTTGGACTAATGGAATTAAGCAAGCATTCTCATAACAGTATAATAAAAAAGATGATTGCACATGAAACTGTTAATCTCTTATATACAACTTGCTACTCCTTTTAAAAAATAATAAAGTGATCATGTAAACTTTTTTCCTTTTTCCTTTCCTTTCATCCCTGCCCTGTACTAGAGTTGATTACCATTAGAAACAAATATGTATAGATATGTAAAATCATTCTATATATATACTTCCATTTATCAATTTTTCCTCGACACAAATGATTTCTAAGGTTGCTTCCAACTTTTAAGTCCTAATGTCAATATACTTCAGCATCATATGTCAGTATGCTTCAGTATGTTTTTCAGATGTTGCCCATTGAGGGAAAACTTTGCTAGCACCCGGACAGCACAACTCCTCACATCGCCTAGCTATCTACTATTAATACCACCACCAAAACAAGTCAATAGCATTGATCATGTAGGATATTATTTCTATCTTGCAGGTGGGGAAACTGAGGCCAAGAGAAGTCAAGTGACTTAACCTTAGTTTCCTAATCTGTAATATGGGGATAGTAATAGGGTTGTCATGAAAGCCAAATAAAATAATCTATGTAAGGCCCTCTGCAAATCTTTTAAGGTTATATAAATGATCATTATTATTACTCTGCTGCCCCTTTTCCTGTTGCTTATTGGCACATTAATTTCCAGTAATCTGTATTCTTGTCAGACTTGTTTATGTCTTGTCAGCATCACAGTAGGGTTGTCCATAGGTGAGACAACATTCCAAGTCATAGTTGTTAAATTGTAGATTTTTCAAATTGAAAGAAACCTAGAGGCTAACCTAAATCCAATTTCTTCACTTTACAGCTGAGTAAGCTATAAAAAGACTTAGAGGAAATGATTTGTCCAAGGTCATGTAACATGTAAGTCTCACTAGAGGACAAGAATACAGTTTTCCAGTGCTACCACAACATTGTCTTTTTGTCCAACAGCTGTGGCTGTGGGATGGGTCCCCACATCCCACCCTACAAGGACCATCTGTCTCACCTGTTCCAAAGACCTAGCCAATGTATAACCTTGTTGGGCTAGATTGTTCATAAAGCTTCATCTAATGTGGAATTCCACAATTCTAGAATTCCAAGTCACTATTAGTCAATGTGTCTGTGTTAGAGGTCAAACCACTAAGTATGGGTGAGAACTAAATTGTTCTGTTCAGCACCACCCATGAAAATTCATGCTTTTGAATGAAGTGAGAATTATGCTAACTCATATTTATTGGAAAAATCACCCCTTTCCTTCAAATCTTATGTTCCTCTCAAGATATACTCCAGGAAGGAATTCTCAGGGTTATACCTATTACAAGAGACACTGAGGGCAAGAAGAAGAGGCTGCTCTCTTTTTAAAGAACATTGACTGTCTAAATTTTTCTATTCAGCACCTGTAGGTAAACTCTGTCTAAATTGTTCTGTACTGCACCACCATGAAAATTCATGCTTTTGAATGAAGATGAGAATGCTGCTAACTCATATTTATATAGAAACCACTTTTTTCCTCCAAATCTGGTGTTCTTCTCAAAGATATTCTTTAGGAAGGAATTCTTAGGGTTGTGCTCATCACAAGAGTCAAATGTCTGAATTGAGGTTGGGAGGGAGAGTAGACATGCTCAGCTTCTTTGATGTTGCTCTCTTTTTTTCATTCATTCATTTAAGGGTTTTTTTGCAAGGCAAATGGGGTTAAGTGGCTTGCCCAAGGCCACACAGCTAGGTAATTATTAAGTGTCTGAGACAGGATTTGAACCCAGGTACTCCTGACTCCAGGGCTGGTGCTTTATCCACTGCACCACCTAGCTGCCCCTGCTCTCTTTTTTAAAGGACACTGACTCCCTAATGGGGAGCTCTTAATCTTTCTAGACTCAAAAGGCATGTTAATGACAAAAAGAAAAGGGGTCTAGTGTGTCATCTCTATCACTGCTGAGGCTCTTTAAGATGACTTAATTCAAATCAATCAACATTTATTTTCTGTTCTCTGCTTGGCCCTGTGCTTGATGCTGGGAATAAAAATAAAAAGGTAAAACAAAACCAGTTCCTTCTCTGAAGGAACCTCCATTATCCTGGCCATATAATGTTTAGGTTATACGACAATCTCTTTTATGGAAGGATGTGATTTGGTACTAGAATAGGAGGAGGAGGAGAGTTTATTACGATAAGTCTACACTCATATAATGCAGACAATGCTTGCCAACTTCTTATTTGGATAAAAAAAGGACCATTTCATTTTTATTGTTGGAAGGAACTTGAGAGATCATTGAAGGTAGAATTTCATTTGATCAATCAATCAATCAATCAGACATTTACTGAGCATATGTGTAGGTGCTGAGAACACAAATACAAAGGATGAACAATCTTTGCATTTAAGGATCACTGAGGAAACAAGCTCAGAGAAACAAACTCAGAAACAGAGTCAAATGATTTGCCCAAGGTCACACAGGGAGTAAGTGGTGGAGTTGGGATTCAAACTTAGCTATGCTACCTCCGAGTAGGGGTCATCACTTATATCTGATTTGTAATATGGAAGTACTTTAAATCTTCCAGTTGTGTAGGGGGGTGAGGTCCCAGGCAGTGTCTCCCTGAGGATGCTGTCCTAAGTAATTAAGATGAGCAGGCTCTCTGCACTCTGTTATCACCTGGACTTTTCTCAAGATGTCATCAGAGATAAAAGCCTTATCAGGGAGAACATCTCTTTAGTGGCCTTTTAGCAAATCTGTGCAGTTCTCTTAAAGAGACAAGGGAAAGTTGGAGGGAGAGGATGGGTTGATAGGTGAAGGAGGACAGTGAGAGCTGTGGAGATATGGGAGAGAGAAGAGAAAACACACCTGTAATCAAAGGAACCATCCTCTTCCTTCTGGTCTTCAGGGTCCAGGGGAACATCCTTCTTTTCTCGTACTATAATCAGCAATTGAAGCAAAGAGTCAGACACAGTGTATGAGACATTCCTCATAGACTTGCCATGCTCCCAGTCACACAGCCCGTGGTTTGTCAACACATGGCTTGCCATACTTTTGACAGCATTTTCATATAATTCCATATTCACAAGGTCACAATAAGTCTACACTCATATAATGCAGATAATGCTTGCCAACTTCTTATTTGGATAAACAAGAACCATTTAATTTATTGTTGGAGAGAAATTGAAAGATCAGGTAGGGCCAGGATATGAACCTTATTTTACAAAAGAGGAAGGAAACATGTTGAAGAGAAATAATTATTCAGGTGTCCTAATTTCTGCAGGAGTCTTTTGATTAGAGTTGGACCAACCAACCAATCAATCATTGGGCATCTATTAAGAACTTATGGTCTACTAGCCACAGTGAATATAAAAACAAAAATGAAACAATCTTTGTCCTCATGGAACTTGAATTCAACTGGGTTTATCCTGTAGCAGGAAGAAGAATTTTCTGAAATGGGAAACTTTCTAAGATCTTTGGATCTTCTTTTTGAGAGATTACTGGAGCTCTCTGAAAAATTCAAGTGTATAGGTCCTTTAGACTACCTGAATCGTGTCTGGGAGACATGCAGGTGGACTTTGTGATTCCACCTAAATCTTGTTGTCAACTAAAGGCTAGGCGAGTGAATCAATCAGTCAATCACAAAGCATACATTAATACTTTTTGGCCTACTTTTTGTCAGCCACTGTTTGGGACAAAAGGACAAAAAAAGAAACAATCTCAATTCTCAAGGACCTTACACTTTCTTTTGAAAAGAGAAAAATGTGCATCGACAAATATTCTTTGTCCTATCTTATATACTGGTATCTCTTGGGGCTCACTCAATCCACTTCAACCTAATACTAAATAGTGGATAAAGCAGTAGGTTTAGAATCAGAAAGAATCTTCTACATGAGTTCAAATTTGGCCTCACACTTCATAGCTATGTGACCCTGTGCAAATCATTTAACCCTCTTTGTCTCAGTTTCCTCATCCATAAAATGAGTTGGAGAAGCAAATGTAAACCATTCCAATATCTTTGTCAAGAAAACATCAAATGGGGTCACAGAGAGTTGCACATAACCGAAAATTACTGGACAGTAATAATTTATTATCAAGGCATTGGTTAAGGACAAAACCAAAAACCAATTATTTCCCTCAAGATGATTACATTTTCTGCTAAGATTAGATGAAGAACTCTTTAGAAGCCTAGGAAATTTGGAGAATTGGGCAGTAGGATTAAAATAAATAGGAAGATAGTCTGTTGTCATTGCTTTGGATTTTGGGGAACACTGGGGAGTACTCAGTATCTGTTGGAGATGGATACTCTTGTACCCCTAGAGATGGATACTCTTGTACCCCTAGAGAATGCAAAGAATAGAAGGGATGCTATTAGAACACAGGGGATTAGGGTGCTTGAAGAGATTGCTATCTTGCTCCTTTCTGATATATATGCCATGTAATATTGGATACTATGGTAAATTAAGTATCCTATCCCCTTTCTAGACTACAAAAACCCCAGGGGAGGAACCATCAGCAAGTCTAGCACACTAAATATCTGAAATGGAATTCATTTGCAGCTCAATGGGATTTTCCTGGCCAATGTAATTTCTTACAGGGTAAAAGGGTCAGAGACTGAGAGCTGGAAGGGACCATGAAGGCCATCCATCCCATCATTTTGGATCTTGCTTGCCCTTCCTCTGATAGATGTCTGATTTCTGAAGGTTGAGAGAGTCTCATATTCCAAGGAGTAAAGCACTGCAGTATACATATGGAGCTCATGACTCTAGTTTGTTTTCATTGGAAGAACTCAAAGCTCCCTCTTACTCCTTCAGCGTTATAGTGAGGAAGGAAATGCCTATAAGGTGAATAAGACAGGAGCTCTTGAGGAGCTAATTGAGTGACTCCTCTCTCCTCTCTATCATTTCTTGTATTCTAGGGATCCTCTATCCCTGCATCTCTTAGAGAGCTGGTGAGTTCTTGCCTGAGTCTCTTCTCCAGAGCATCCCTCATGTATTCAGTTCATTATACCTGAGGAATACTCTCTCAATTTCTCCCTCCCCCCTTCCTTCCCTCTTTTTCTTTCCTCTTCCTTCTTAGGTCTTAATTATATTCAGGATGAAATAAAGCTAATTCCCTAACAGATGGGGGTAGGGGGATGGAGAAAGGTTATTCCTAACTGGAGTCAGTTATCTTCACCACTCCCAACCCCTCACCCCCCCCCCAAGGATGCCTGGATCTCTTTGACAGCCTACCTTAGGCAAACTTAATTAACTCAAGTGCTTTCTGGTTGCCCTTAGATTCAGAAATTAAACAGGAGGATCATATTTTCTTATTTAGTAAGGCTGGGCTCATTGACACAGCTGAGCTCTCTTAGACCTGGCAAGCTGGGGGATCTCGTTGGCTTACAGGAAAACTTGATTGCTTCCTATCTAGCCTGCCTTCCCTTTCCTGCCATGGGGAGGGGAGGGCAGCTCAATTGCTTTTTTCTTGGATCTCTTACCTGGGTATTTCCCTCCTCTACTCCTTTTGATGAAGCAGACGATGAGTAAGATCAGCACCAGCAAAGCAATTGCACACATGAGCCCGATGAACCATCCTTGAGTGGCGATGTCCACCTGGTTTCTAGTGGAAGCTGGTTGGAAGAAAGGGAGAGTAGGGTGGGGGGAATATCAAAAAAAAAGTTAATTGAATCTTACAAGAGAGTTTGGGAAGGAAAATAGAGATAAGATTCATCCGATAGTCCATGTGGATGCTTTTTCTTGGAGACTAAAGCTAGGGGTTGCCCAGACTGCTGGCCCAAACTACCCATCAAAGAAAATATCCATTAAAGGAATAAAGAAAAAAAATCCATTAAAGAGTTGAGGTCAAAGGATGAGGAAAAGAGCTAAAAGAAAGGGAAGGTGCCAGGTGGGGGGCAGCTGGAATAAGAAGCAGAAAGTGGAGCAGGACCTAGTATCAGCATGGGGTTAGGGGTAATATTGTCCAAGAAAATGGTGCAGGTCTGCAGTGACCAACCTGGGCACTCCAGCCTGGTGTGGAGCAAGGGCAGCCAGGGAGAAGGCCAAGGGGATGCAATTGGCATTGAGGTCTATTGAAGACCCAAGACAAAGAGACACAGTTGGAACAAACTTCTCACTGGGGGTGGTGATCTTGACAATTCATCTTCTTAAGGATCCTTCAGGTTAATTGAAATGCTTTCCTCACAACACCCCTGTGAGGTAGGTAGACCAAGCATTGTCAGTCCTATTTTACAGATGAGGAAACTGAAACTTATAGAGGTGAAGTGACTTGCCCATGATCATATATCTAGTGATGGTAAAAAAATAGCTTATATTCATATAAAATATTAAGCTTTACAAATCACTAACTTAAATCTCATTTGATCCTCATGGCAATCCTTTGAGATAGTTCAGCTAATTTTCTCCCATCCTTGTTTACATAAGGACTCAAGATTCAGACATCTGGAGTAAATTAACCAGGTCACACAGCTAGACAAACAGCAGAGCTGGGATTTGAACCAGGATGTCATGGTTCCAAGTTCAGGACATTTTCCAACACACTAGTCATTGAACACCAAAGAATCACTGAGGGATTCAGAGGCTGTTGCTCAAAAGACCACTCCAGCAGAAAGAACATGAATCCATGAACAGTGATCCCAATGCTAATTGGTCACTCCAGGGAAGTGAGAGGGTCACCAATTTTTTTCTTGCATTCAGAATCTTGCCTGAATGGGAGAGAGGCTCAAATTTGATGGGTTTTTGTATCTTTAACATATAGTTATATAATTATATATAATATACAGTTATATAACATATAGTTCATTCATATAGTGCTTAGTATGATGCTAGGGGTTCACAGTGAAGTCTATTAGATTTTTGTAAGTGGACAGGGAGAACTGTGTCCACTTAATTCTCCCTGTGCCAACCATAGTTTATTGCCATTCATAGAAACACCCTTAATCAGGGCTCTTGATGGATTGATTAAGCCTCCTACTACCAAAGATATGATTTCAGGGAAGTTCTGGTGACCTGCCCCCCAAAACACACTCATGTAGTTTTCTTCATCTGTAGGAGACCAACTGAAGTCAATTCAAGAAGCGTCTTAACCCTTGACCTTACAACCACGATACACAAATTTATATCAGTGGGTTGGGTTTGGTAAAATTCCTCCTATTAAGGTTGGCATATCTAGGTGTGGTGGAATGAATGTTGGATCTGGAATTAGAGAATTTAGGTTTGAATTTCAGCTCTGATACTACTTGTGTGACAGTTGACAAGTCACTTCAACTGGGTGAGCTGGTTTCCTCCTCTGTAATATGAGTGAGTTGGACTGGATGACCTTCCAGCACTAACTTCCATTCTTTTGCAATCCATTTGAAAGGCACGAATGAAGATAATCACAAGTTTCATGACCTAAGAACTGATTGTACTTTGGCTGGAAATCAGAGGACTGATTGGATTGGGATCTGGTATCATTTATTCTCCAACTAGCCCATAGATTAAAGCACAAGAACCACTTGTCTTGGTGCCAACTTATCATGACATTGATGACTTTCTTAAGGCTTGGGAGATCAGGGAGGAATTATGATAGTGGAAACTCAGAGCTATGCCCAGTAGGTAGAGGTTCCCAGGTCAAACTGATCTCAGGAAACTGGGCACTATTTCAGTATCCCATATTGTCCCCACAAGGTGGATTGGGAGAAACAAATCTTCAAATTTCTAAATTGCTCAGTGGCTTAGAGCATCCTGCACTGATGGAATAATACTTCATTACAATACAACCTATTTCTTGAATTGGGGTAGAATATACCATCTAAATCACATCTCAATTTCTCCTCTCTACCCAGTATTTCTTAGTTAACTTGACCTTTTCTACCTTGAAATCCACTTTAGTGTTGTTCAGTCTATAACATTCTAGACTTCCTCCCTCTTAACCCATGACCTTTCATGGAGCTACTATCATCACTACCCAGTCATCTTTCATTGACTTGTAAGCACAAGCTTCACAGTGATTATTCTAGACCTTTTTGAAAATCCTTGCCTCCTACTTCCTGGAGAATATTTAAATATCTGCATTGAGTTCCCAATCTTCCTTCAACACATCCCTGGCCCTCTTCTCTCTAAAGATAACTCCTCTAGGGGCAGCTAGGTGGCCTAGTGGATAAAGCACTGGCCTTGGAGTCAGGAGTACCTGGGTTCAAATCTGACCTCAGACACTTAATAATTACCTAGCTGTGTGGCCTTGGGCAAGCCACTTAACCCCACTTGCCTTGCAAAAAACCTAAAAAAACCCCAAAACCTAAAGATAACCCCTCTAACTATATCCTGGTCTTCTCTCTTCCCACCTGTTCATGAATCTTACTTTCACAAACATCCCTTCCCCTCGATTTTCTTTTACTCTTTATGGTTCTTTCCCTTGTGTTTCCCAATATGTCTCTAACATATTGAAGTCTCTTTCATTTTAAATTAAAACAACAAAAAACTTCACTTGATTCTTGGTAATTGCTGTGGCTCAATTTTTTCCTCCCTTTTATTGTTACACTTTTATTTTTAGTTTTTGCAAGGCAATGAGGTTAAGAGACTTGCCCAAGGTCACATAGCTAAGTAAGTATTAAATGTATGAGGTTGGAGTTGAACTCAGGTCCTCCTAACTCCAGGGCTTGTGCTCTCTTTGTACCATATAGCTGCCCCCTTATTGTTACTCTTCTTGAACATATGGACTTTACCCATTGCTTCCACTTCCTGGTCACTATTATTTTTAAAATCCACTGCAATCTTACTTCTGGTCCTACCACTTTCAAGAGGTTTCTAATAGTTTTTTTGAACTCATTTTGAACTGATTCTAGGGCTGGTGATCTAACCACTGCACCTCCTAGCTACCCCTTCCAATAGCTTTTTCACAGCATTTAACTGTTTCATCTCCTTATAAGTATCTAATGCTATCAGCTCTGCCTCCCTTCCCCTCCTCTGATTCATGACACTTTCCCTGTTTTCCTTCTATCTCTCTATTTGTTCTCCCAATTCTTTTTTTGGGGGGCCTCTCTTCTCCCACCTGATTTTATTCATACTCATGGCTTCAATGATAATGATAGACAGTATGGCATAATGGATTGAAAGCTACTCTGTTCATATATGCCTGTGATCTTGGGGCTCCTCTGTTCGTATATGACTGTGATCTTGGGCAAGTTATTTAACTTCTTCTCTAGATAACTCTCTAAGATGTGGAGTAGGTGCCTACCCTCACTGATGGAGGGAATTTCCACAATGGGAGTTCTCTATATCAATGGAATCACACACCCAATAAAAAATGATGATAAATGACAGTGTTTTTAAAGCTTGCAAAGGACTTTTCATCCACAGTTCACTTGACCTCTAATGACCCTGAAATCTGCAGGGCAAGATATGCCCTGCAGATTTCAGGGTCATTAGAGGCCACAAGATATATATATATATATAAATATATATATATATATATATATATATATTTATATATATATATATATATATAAATCTTGCCAATACCATATTTTCAAAGTTTGGAGGATCTCCTCATTTGGATGTTCTACCATAACCTCAAATTCAACATGTTTAAAAGTTATTTAATCACCTCAAATTCAATATGTTTAAAAGTGATTTAATGATATATCACTTTTGCTTTCCAACTACCCCATTTTTGCCAGTGTCATCATTCTCCTGGATTACTATCCTAGAAAATTCCTTCTTCTTATTCTCCTATTATCTAATGTTTCCAAATTCTATTGTTTCTTTCTCAACTTTATTTTTATTTTTTGAAGAAATTGGGGTTAAGTGACTTGCCTTAAGTTAGTAAGTGTCCGAGATGAAATTTGAACTTAGGAAGTCCTTATTCCAGGTTTGGTGCTCTATGAATTGCATCATAGAGCTGCCCCCTCATTCCACTTTAAATTCTCTCTCAATACCTATCCTTTTCTCTATTCACACTGCCAAATGCCCAAACCTGAACTTTCTTCTCTTCAGATCCTTATATCTTCTTTTCCTAATCTATAATGCATATTCTTGACAAAATAATTTTCCTCAAATAATACTGTAATTATGTTACTTATACACCTCATCTAGAACCTAAAATGACTCCCTGTTTCCTACCATAGCAAATATCTCTTTCAATAGACTTTCAGAGACCTCCTTAATCTGATGTCACTTTATGTAGCCAACTTATTTTCCCACAATATGTCAATAAGCCTTCATTCTAACGTCCCAAGACAGGCTTTCCATACTGGGCAGATTGATATCCTTGTCTCCCACAAATCCTGTTTCAGACAGACATGAAAACTCTCTTTGGCTTCTGGAACTTAAAATTATATTGAGCATGGAACTGTTTTTTAGAGTGCTAGTTTTATCTTTCTGACTAGACAATAAGCTTTTAGAATTAATGGTTTCTTCAAGTATCCTTCAGTCTAGCACAGTGTTGGGAATTCAGTAGACACTCAATAAATACCTGTTGATTGAAGGATTCTCCAAACATAAGACATGCCAACCTTATAGAAGAGTCTCTCCAAAGTATCTAAGTGAATATTGTCACCTTTGTGCTTAGTGGGAAGGGTGATGTTAGATTGCTTCCAAGGTCACATAATAAGAGTCAGCTGGTTTGAAGTCAAGACCACAAAGTCAATGAACTGAAGTATAACTTTTATTTATTGGCAAACTGAATTGCAAAGGAAAGCAGGACTGTGTTTACAGAGCCAGTCATTCCTTCAAATACTCTGCTTCTTCTAGGGGTGGTCCCTACCCTGTTGATATAGTGCCATACTTCAAGAATATGAGGGGGATGAAAAGACAGAAAATAGCATTCCATCTGATCCATGGCACATACATGTAGGAACCAAATCCAGACATATTAAAGTAGCTTAATTTAAGGGCTAGAGAATTCATCTATAGGCTCTGGAAATATTCCTTTACTTGCTATAAGAGTAGAAGTTACTATAAGGTAATCCTTCCATAAATTATTTATTCAAGTATGAAAAAGGATCTTATTACAATATGACCTCACATATATGAAGATCTCACATCTTAGACTCCAACCACAATTTTCACAAGGAGAATCTGAATGCTGCTATAGAATTCAATGGATTGATTCCATTTACTTAAATATTATAAACCCAATGCAACAAAATCAAAATTCTAAAACTTTACTGCATTCAACCTTGATCTATCTTCTAGTTCCAATGGATACCAAATAGTACACAACTCATATCCTCATACTATATATAGCAAAAAGCATCTGATGAACTTAGACAAAATTCTCCTCTTGACACAAAGAAGATGGGAGGTTTTTTTCAGTTTGTCACACCCTTTGCTTTAGAGACAGAAAATTCAGACTGTTCAAATGACTTCAATTCTAACCAGATTAAACAAATGGCCACAAATTTGAACCCTGTTACTCAATATTCAAAGAATAATTGCATTTTAGAAACAGAAGCAGTTCCTCTGACTGATGTGATAGAGCTGAGATATATTCAAGAAAGCACTCTGTCTTGGTTGACTTCAACTTTGGCATTTTCCCCTCTCTAACCTATCCCATCCTATCCTGGGTTGATGCAAGAAAAACAATTTTTCCCCAGCTGCAGTGAATGAAAGATGGATTGACCACAGATAAGTATTTTTACTGCCCTCTGCTTTTCTGTGGTCCTGGAACAGTCCTTTGGGCTCTCAGTCAATCATAGTGCAAGTATACCCCAATGATGTCCCCTTTATCCCTCTGCTCAGAAAGGAAGTACAGAAGGGCTTCTAGAATCAAATAGGGTTAATGGTCTCTGGGGTCCCATTGGCCTCAGAAGCATCATGTAGGTGGTTAACTTCATATGTGGGATCTTTGGGGGTGGGTGAAACTGCCCTTGGTGGTTTCCTTATTTTCCTGAATGGTTAAGGGATTACTACTATTCATTAAATGAAAAGATGTCCTGTGCCTACCTAACTGATCAGCAGCTGGGTCCTGTCAACATTTGCTCTCTATTATCTTTATGAGTCATGGGATTGAGAGAATGCAAAAAAACTTTCTGATATTCCTCTCATCTCTTCTTGAAGTTCATGTATTTTCTCAAATGTATACACAGTTAAATGTGCAGGCATCTCTCACTCTGTATATTTGGACCTACATCAGTTCCTGTATGGGTATATATATTTCATCTATATCTCTTCCATGAACTTAATAATCATAACATCAATAGCTAGTATTTATATTGCATTCTAAGGTTTCCATAGCACTTCACAAATATCTATTTTGAGTTTCACAACATTATATCAAGTGTTATTATATGTTCATTTTACAAATGTGGAAGAGCAAAAATAGCAATTTAATGACTTGTCCAGGGTCACCCAGATAGAAAATGTCTAAAAACCAAATTTGAACTCAGTTCTTCCTGACTCTAGCTCCAAATATTTTATTACTATACTATAATTTTCCTGAGGGCAGGCACTGTATTTTATATCTGCTTTGTATCACTCCTATAACCTAACACAGTGCCAAGCAGACACATATTTAATAAATATTATAATCATAGACCTGGAATGGATTAGAATCTTAGAAATCACCTGTTCCAAACTTTTCAATAAATGGAACTGCTCTCTGGTTTTCTTTCTACCTAGCTGGTCACTCCTCAATTTCCTTTGCTAGTGTATCATCCATATTCCCATTTCCTAACTATCAGTGTGTTCCAAGACTCAGTTCTCTCTGTCTGTCTGTCTGTCTCTCTCTGTGTCTCTGTTTCTGTCTCTGTGTCTCTATCTCTGTCTGTCTGTCTGTCTCTCTTTTCATTGGCTACCATGGGTGGAAACAGCAGCATACAGATGATTTCCAAGATTTATATATCTGACCCTGGTCTCTCTTCTGAGCTGTAGGTCTGTATCATTATCAACCTACTAGACATCTCAAACTGGGTGTCTCCTGGGCATCTCAAATTCAATATATCTAAAACAGAACTCATTATCTCTTCTCCAAAACTCACTGGGTTTTTATAATCTTTTGAACTTGTTTCTTTCAAGAGTACCAACATTCTTCGAGTCACTCAGTTTCACAAACTCAGAGTTATTCCCAACTCCTCATTTTCCCTCACATTTTATGCCAATTCAGTTGCCAAATCTTGTCCTTTCTCTACTATTCTCTTGCACCTTCTCTTTATTCAAACAACCATCACCCTAATTCAGGTTTCATTCACCAGAATTACTGCAATAACCTCCTAATTGGTCTTCCCACTTCCATCCATTATCTACATGGCTTCCAAAATGACTTTCCATCTCTAATGCACAATGAGTTTGGTAGCTTGATCTGTTCATTTAACTTACCTACTCAATAAACTCCAATGGTTCTGTGTTATTTCTAGGATCAAATACAAATTTCTCTGTTTGACATTTTAAAGCCTTTCATAAACTGGTCCCAACCAACTTTTCTAGCCTTGACATATCTATATGTCTGTCTGTCTCTCTCTCTCTCACACACACACACATACATACATACATATATATATATATTTATATATATGTGTGTGTATGCATATATATGCACACACATCTACAAACACACACACACACATATATGTATTTAACAGGCTTATAAAGAATGTTTGTTGATTGATTTTATAGGTAAAGAAACTGAGATCAGTAGAGGTTAAGTCAAGGATGCCAGTCACACAGATCAGTAAGTAGCAGAAATACTATTTGAATCCAGGTCTTCCAGACCTCATGTCTAGTCATTCCTTCTGTGGTAGCAGGCTGTTCAATCTGGACCATACAATAGACACTATACTTTTAACTGATGACCAGTTCGCGGGATGATTGAACAAAGAGTATTCCATGGTAACTTCCTTCTCTGTATTATAGGGGAGAACACTTGTGGAGGGCCTGTCTTTTTGGTTACTTGGAAAGCAAATTGTGCTTGCATTTACAATGTCATTTTCCTCTATGCAAGACTGGGCACCATTTTTAAGGATCATTTTTCTGAATCCAACTCTGCTCTTGCCCTCTCCCTCTCCCAGTGTCTGTTTTTCAAAATCAAACATATGCACCAATGAACAGTAGTCCCTAATCCCCTCTGGTTCAGAGTCTAGCCACCTGCACTGCTCTGTCATTCATCTAGATGCCATGCTGGTTTCCCCATGCTTCTTCTCTGCCTCCCCACACCAAACCACTCTGACAGGATGGGCCCAAGAAAACACTTAGGTATCCAGCCTCAGATTGGCTCTCGAGGTCAAAGAAGCCAGCTGGTGTCTAGATTCTCTGAGCCTTGAGGGCAGGGGTATAAAAAACTGTGTAGTGCTATGGAAAAAAATTATAGCCCCAGAGTCAGAAGATGTAGGTTCAAATCTTGCTTATGATACTTACTACCCATATGACCATAGGCAAATCACTTAAAAGTCCCTGGGGGTGTCTGCCCTCATCTATAAAATAGCAGAGGTGGATTAGTGACCTTTTTGAGATGCCTTTTAACTTGAAGTTTGTGATCATATGATTTATGTCTAACTTGGGAGGGACTGGGCAGAGACATCCATCTCTAATGCACAATGAGTTTGGTAGCTTGATCTTTATTTCTCCCAAAAGAGATCTGGGATAATTATCTGAGCCAAGAGCTTCAGTTATGCACAGGAGAAGGAAAAACATTTTGCAAACCAACTTTCATGCTATAATGCATTTTTCCTTCTGCTTGGGAGTCTTCTAGCTCCATCTGAGAAAGCACTACTTGAAGGTGGGAATTTCTGGATTTCCTGAAATCCCTTGCTTAGATGTTACACATAGGCAAACTTTTCAGATATGAGGTAGACTCTCAGGCTGATTGTGAGGTTACATTAGAACATGGTCTCCTGGTGGGAAATGGTCCCATGCCAGCTTTTTTCTCTCTTCTGCTCCATTCATTGAGGAGCTGGATACACCACAATATTACAGTGTGAGGAATTTGTCTGTTCATCAACCCAGGCAGACATATGCCTCAGTACTAGGGCATATCCTCCCCTACACCAGAGTTGTAAAAAGTCAACTACTTTTTGACTCTGCTAATGTTCATGCCAAAAGTAACATGCAAAATAGACTCCAAAGAGTCTATTTTGAGAAAGTTGGGAAATGAAAGGAAGACGGCACAGAAACTGCTAGTTTCCATAGCTGCTAGTAGGATAAACCATTATCCTGAGTGCCCTGGGATACAAATCCAGGTAGCTCCTCATATTCAATGGACAGAATTTTCAGTGGCAGGTTTCCTGAAAATTCCACACATTGAATATGAGGGGTTAACTGGATCTTCAGGGCAGAATTTTCAGAGTTGTAGATACTGCCCTGTAACTCAGATTCCTCAACTATAAAATGAAGGGAATGGATTTAAATGGTCTCCGGAATCCCTTTCAACACAAGATCCATGAGTCTGTGATTCTGCACCATAGATCAACTATGTGGGAATAAGAAGCAGTGTGGGTAGAGCAACCCACAAAACTATACCTGGAGATGCAAACATGCACACACTCAGCACACGCAAATACATTAAAATATTTTTCAAATACTAGTATATTCTAGTCATTCTTCTCTGGCTTCATTAGATAGATTTTGGTCTCCTTCTACAGCTACAATCATAACTAGCAAGGTCGGAAGCATCAATTTCCAAACTACACACGCTCCCAATGTCTCTTATTCCATCCTCTGGTTTGATTTATTCCTCTCCAGCTTTGAGGAATCTTTAGATTCTTGTAAGTAAGACGAGAAGAGAAGACAGCCATGCAAGATTGGGGGTGGGAAAGTCCTACTTCTGCTCTCCATGACAAGTCACAGACAGAAAGGCAGAGATGAGAATGGAAAGCCTCATGCTTGTGGGGGGCAGCTCAGATTGGCCAAATCCCCTCTCACCTGAATCAGTAGCAGTCTGAACAGTGACGAGGGAACTGGTGATAGCGGGCCTGTTTTGGGAATAAACCCGGAACGAGTAGTAAATCCCGGGATTGAGGTTGGTCAGCGAGAAAGACTGGGTCTTAACAGAGACAGTTTTTCTTGAATCATTGCCTGAAGAACAGAAATCTTAGGTCAACTCCGGGCCCTGAAAAGAGCCGCCAGAGACATGGGTCCCTGGCCACCTGTCAAGGACAAGGGTGGGCTACTTACAGCTGGGACACCATGTAGAGTCGGGGTGCCCAGATGCTTGGGCCAGCCCCAAACAGAGAACATTAGACTGGCCAGATGAGTCCTGCATGCCTCAGAGTGTTGACTCTCTTCCAGATCTACATCTATCTCAGCCCTGCAGTGAGGATGTAGGAGAACATTGTTCTCCTTTCCACATCTGTCACATTCCTTTGACTTTCTAATCTCAAATTTTTATTTATTTTTTTGGTGTTGGGGGAGGGATTGGGAGGGAGACTGGACCTATAATTTCACTGATATAGGAATTCCCAGTGAGGAAACCCCCTTTATCAATGTAGACTGGCAATTGATTGGCAACTTGTAGACTTAAGAGCATTTCCCAGGGCATGGAGAGTTTAAGAGACTTGCCTAGGTTCACACAGCCAGTAGATGTCTGAGATGGAACTTGAACCTAGGAATTCCCAACTCTAAGACTCCTGCCCACTCCTCCATGCTGTCTCTTCCCACCCCAACTGTACCAGTAATAGTTATCATGGGCAATCCCTCAATCTCATTTTAGTCAACAATTTAAGACAGCCAACTCTCCATGAACCAGGGACTGATGAACCTATGTGTTATATAGAGTCACCAAGCCCCTCTGCCTTCCTATCTTCTACCTCTTATACTTTGCCTTTTGGTTGCTCAGGTGCAATGCCAGATTGTTAAAGAGACATTTTGTGTGTGTGTGTGTGTGTGTGTGTGTGTGTGTGTGTGTGTGTGTGTGTGTGTGTCTGTGTGCTGGGAAGGTACAGAAAACCCAGGGATTTGCAATCATTTTATTTAAAACTCCCCACTCCCTTTGAGTCCATATGGAAAAATGATTTATCTTGTGCTTGTAGCTGGGTCTTCTCTGGATAGATTAGATCAGTTAGAGGATTGTTATGAGAGTCTGCCCCTGGGATTGACCCCTGTGGACAAGTCAGCTTCACATAGAGTACAAAAGTCTGTCCCCTGGTCAAAAGCAGCATCCCAGAATATTTGGAAGAGACCTAGATAGTGAATGTGAGTAAGTCAAGGCTGGGGCAAAGCTTTTTTCCTTCTAAGCAATTTTTGGTCTACTGAGGTTCATTCTTTGTTGGGGGCTGGGGGGGAGGGAGGAGATGAGGAGGGGAGATCACTTTCCTTCCCAGGACCAGGAGTCTGCTCTGTGGAAATGTAAGAAAGCCTCCTTAAGGAGCCTGGTGCTAAGACAAGATTTAGCTTACCTGAGGCTCATGGCCTAAAAAAGGTCTCATCCCAATGCAGGGAAGAGACCCTGGGAAGGGTTGGTGACCCCATGCATGCTTAGCAGACTTCTAAAGTTTTCATCAATTTTGAGATTTTTTTCACCTCCTAGTTACCATTTCTATTCCTCCTTCCCCCCTTCCCCATCCCAGCACATATATTAATTTCACTAAGGCCATAATTAACCCCAATCTAAAAGACCTCCCTGAGCCGTAGAGACTTAGAAGGATCTTTTAAATGGCATCCACCACTATCCCCCTGCTGCCATGCGGGCCAATGCTTACTGAATGAATACTCAATCACAAAGTCAGTTCCTGGCTCGAGATTGTGGTCCCATGTGAGGTTGGCCGATTTACTGTTGGCCTTCACCGTGAAGTTCCATATGGACTGTCCATAGGGGGCTGGTGAATAGGTTAGAAGAGGAGTTAGTAATGATGGGGGGAGGCAGGACTGAGCACACGCACAGGTCGGGGTCTGCTGGGAAAGAACAGAGAGTCAGAAATTGCATGGCTTCAACATAGTACTAAGTCTCAGCCTTGGGTGGCTGAAAAGCAGAGGTCCCAGTGTGTATTAGAGAACATGCAGGCTGACACCGATGTGAATAGCTACCTGGTGATACCTGGATGCCCTTACATGATGCAATTGGGATTCAACTTAAAGCGTGGGATCTTATTCAAACTTCCCTATGGTATCTGGGATCAGCTCTGGAAATTCCTGGAATCTCCAAACAAAGAATGGAGAAAAAGTTCCCCCTTGTCTGAATTGGACAGGGAAAGTGGTATTCTTTGTCCTTAAAACAACTTAAGTTTTTTTTTTTTGTGATGGTCATAGTGGCTGCTTAAATAGCAAATGGAAGTCATAGTCTGTGATGGGGTGGCAAGTGACAAGGTACAGAGCATTATCTTAGGTATGAATGGATGTGTATGGAGGTGAAGGAGGTGTGAAGGAAAATGAAAGCTTTTCAGGAATAGAATTTGGCAGTTACCAAAGTAATCACATCCCTTGATCCAATAATTTTCTTACTGGGGGATGCCCCCAAAGTAGTAGCAGCAACAGCAGCAGCAGCAGCAGTGACAAAATACAAAAGATGTATTTTTTTTCAAAGATTTTCATTGTAAGCAACTGCAAACAATAAGATATGACCTAAACATACAACAACAGGGGAATGGTTTAAAGAATTTTAGTATGTTAATGGAATGGAATATCATAATGCCATTAAGATGGACAAGCAGGAGGAATTCAAGGAAATCTGTAATGGCCTTTATGGAATAAGGCAAAGAGAAAAAAAAGCAGATCCAGAAGATGGAGGATGTGATTATAGGATTATAATCATATCAGGAGAAGTGAATGAAATTGGACAAAGAATCCTGATGGGGATTGAATTGAGGGACCTACAAAATATATTTATGTTACTTTAAGGCTAGAGAGTAATTTTAAATTTAAATGGAAATAGTAAATTTAGTTGTTTGTACTGATGTTTGTTGTTTGTAGTAAGACATTTAAAACTATTTTTTTAAGGGGAACACTGGGAGAAAGTCTAAACCAGAAAGACGTGAGAGAAGGTTGCTCTGGTTCAGAGACACTTGGGAGATTCTCAGTAAGGCTCTCTCCCTCCTCATCACTCAAAGGTTTTTTTAATGGTCTGAGATTACTCTTTGAAAGATCTTAAATCCATCAGCAATTCCTTCAGTATGGGGTGAATAAGATGAGACCCTCCTTCTCAGCAGACTACCTCGAGACTGGTGCAGAACACCTCTGCTTCCCTGGAATCCTTTCCACTACATTGGATTCTCCCCATTCTAGTTTCTTAGGACAGAGATGGGGGGTGGGGTACTCTCCATGCATTGGTCAAGGCATCAATTATCCAGCTCCTAATAGCTGGGAGCTCCACTATCAAAGCCATTGCATTGAAGACATCACTAATCCTCAAACACAATCATTTTTCAGGAGACTCAGCAGCCTGATTACCCCATTTCCCAGCAAAGATTTAATAGTAGAATGCTAGCATGAAACCTCATATTTCAAAGACTTTACAAGCATGGCTCCTGTATATTTTATTAGCATGCAAGGGGGTACTGTCACCTACTCACTTTTCAAAAATAAATGAACTGAGCAAATTCAGTATAGTCTTTGTGGCATATAACTCAGAAGTTACAATGGGCTCCCCAGTCCTTACCAAAGTAAAGCCCTTCCCCTGAAGCCTTTAGTATAACATCTGCCCAAAGTGAGTGGAAGTTGATGCTAAGCAAGTCATTCAAAATTTGGTTTCATGGATAAAACTGTCCAGAACCCTCCAAAGGAGTTGTCAGACTGGTTTAAGTTCCAGACTTTTTTTTTTTAGGTTTTTGCAAGGCAAATTGGGTTAAGTGGCTTGCTCAAGGCCACACAGCTAGGGAATTATTAAGTGTCTGAGACCAGATTTGAACCCAGGTACTCCTGACTCCAGGGCCAGTGCTTTATCCACTGCACCACCTAGCCACCCCAAGTTCCAAACTTCTTGGCAAGGCTTTTTGCCTTTTTTGAAATTTCTTTAGGAAGCGTAAGAGCCCATTCTCATTTCTCATAACAGCTGGAGGGGGGGATGCATTCTATACTTGGGGTAAGAATGTACATTTGACTGAAAGCCTTCATGCAAAGTTGAGGGAAACCTGGAGTTGGTTTAGAGAAAGGAAACTAAAATGAATAGGAATATTTGGAGGGTTAGAGAAAGGATTCTCCAGACCTGGAAAGATAAAGGTGTGGGGAAAAATGTGATCAAAGTTTATGAATCACAGAAGGTGATGATAATTAGGTGAACTCAGACTAGCATTCCAAATCCAGAATGTCAGAACCAGAGGGGAGCCCTTGGAAGTCTGAAAGGAAGTTTAGGACAAATGAAAGAAAGTCCTTTCTTCAAACAAGCTTGTTATATCCCCCAAGGAATGAATGGTACAGGATGAAAGCTTCCAAAAGGCTGAGATAAAAACCAGATTGGGATATAAAGAGAGATTAGGATAGTTGGAAGACATTTCCAATGCCTGAGGCTAGGCAGAGGGGAGGATAACCACGTTTTTCCATAACAGGTCCCCAGTGGCTCCATCACAGATAGAACCTGCGCCTGGATGGTTCATAGTCTTGGCCCATTAAGGCAAGGCTGCTGTTTTATGTCACCAGAGGGTAAGGTAAAGGGTACTGTTTTGATGTCACCAGAGGGTAAGGTAAAGTCATTCTTCCTTGTTACTCTCTGAGTGTCTTTTCTGAGAGAACAAGATAATTGGAATGATGTCAGGCTCAACCTCAGCATCAGAACACTTCTTGCTATCAGTCAAAAAGCAGTTACCACCATTTAGCAGATGGCAGCTCCCAGTGAGCGTATCAGGGTTTTCCTAGTCCATTTTTGTTCTAAAGGTCAACATTACTTCAACACTGAAGTGTTACTCTTCTGTACAGACAGCATTTGTAAGGTCAAAGAAATAGTGTAAACTGACTTTGAGTTAATATTTTTACCTGTCCTCTGAGAGCTTAAAGTATTTTATCTACTTATTCCTGTCCTACCAAAATGCTCATCATTTATAAGCCAGTGCGGTAAGCCCTTATTAGAGTGTTAGATTTGCACTCAAGTAGGTTTTATGGGGTACACACCCCACTTCTGACACCTTCCTAGCCCCGTGACCTTGAACAAGTTGATTAATCTTGTATCTTAAGCAAATTCTTCTCTGTTTCCCCAGTTCTTAATCCAGTGTATGGCACTGCAGCAATGCCTTTTGACTGAATTCCACACACTGCCAAAATCAGATTCTTCATATGAAGCATGGCAGCTGCCCTTAGTCAACCAAATGGGGACTGGGAGCAGGACAGACAGACCCTGAGAGATGACGGCACCTTTGCCCCAGGTCTCGAAAGTGGTGAAGACTACATCTGGGACTAGAACAGGCAAATCTGTTTCCCTTTCTCTTGGCTGCCCTCCTCCCCCACCCCTACTCCCCCACTAGCCTTATTCTCTGCCTCATGCTGACTTTCCAGCTGGCACATTGGCTCCATAAGCTAGAGACCCTTCCTTCTGAAGCAATAAAAAGCTGTTTGATGCTCAGTTAGAAGTATTACTGAATTCCCCAAAGAGTTTCCCCCTACTGGAAAAACAAAGCTTCCCATTCTGACTCCTTTATGTATCATCCCAGCAGGCTGGGTCTTAAGATTGATTTTTATGAGCAGCCACTAAAATGGCCATAATTTTACTTCCATACATTATAGGGTATGGAGAGTGGAAATAGCAGCTTAGAACCTTTGGTCATTACTAGACTCCTTGATGGTAATACCATTTCCTGGAGCTCATATGATTGACTCTTTTTAAAAGGAAAGGGGAGGGGGAGATGAGAACCCCTATGAGGGACTCAATGCAGGTGCTCTGGGTATGGGCTTATCTTTTGGGACATCCTTTTATACAGTTTGCAAGCTTCACTCATTGATACAGAGACACAGATGCTGCTGGTAAATGAGATGTGACATCAGAGAGCTTTGCTGCCTGGCTGATCCTCTGGGGCCAACAAGGCTCTCATTCTACCCAGCCTTGGACCTTGAGGGGCTTCCTCCTTGCCTTGGGATCTTGCACCTAGGATGCAAACCTCTCTCTGTTTCACTACACTTAGTGACCAATGCAAACTTTGGGGCTTGAGATAGTCTGGGCATGTCATTAGTTCACCCTATTTCACTAGCATGTTTTACTGTTCACTAGGGGTTTCAAGTCCTCATTGAAATGAATACATGTTGCATCACAAAATAAATACTTATGACCATGGAGGATGGCATTTTCTGGTATTAGTAGTAGGCATGCTTATTTAAAAGTTCCATTTTAAAAAACACCCATAGGACTTAAGAACTAGAAGGTATCCAACAAATAACCTAGTCCAAACCTAGACACAATCTAGCCCTTTATAGATGAAGCCCATAAAAGCAAGTGATTTATCTAAGGATATATAGAAAATGTATAGGAGAGCCCCTGCCTCCATATCCAGTGCTCTTTCTGTTACGTCATACTACCTTGCATTAAATCCTGTGTTGGATCTAAGTGGCTGCATTTCTTGTCTACCTCTAGGCACAACTTTGGGTTGGATGAATAGAATCTCTAGGTGAGGACCTGAGTTTGGTAGACAACCACCTGTCTGAGTTGGAAGGACCCTGCCCATCCTTGTTTCACAGACTAGAGAAGCAAATGATGATGATTGATGATGGAAATAATAATAGTGATAGCTCAGATTTAAATAGTACTTTAAGGTTTGCAAAAAGATCAGAAAGGGTGGGAGGAATGTGATGTAGGATAGGCAGAAAGTCTAGGAAAGAATTCATATTCTAGATCTTTGAGACCTTCTCAGGACCAGGAATTCTGGGGCTTCCTGGACACCAGGGCCTTGGAATCATGATTCCTTGAGGGGTGTCCACAAACATTATTCAAGGTCCCTTAGAAAGACTATATGTGTCTCTACTGAGTAGAGAGAAGGGAAAGGGCAGAGGCTAGGGGGAAGAGGGAAGTGTGTGTTCAGCAATACCAGTGTCCTGTATCTTAGTCACGGCGGTTGGAGGACTCTCCGTGGTAGTGGTGGCAGCGGTAGTGGTAGTAGAAGCAGTTGTAGCGACGGTGGTGGTGGTAGTGGTGGTGGTGGTGGTGGTGATGGTGGTAGGTGCAGCAGTGGGGATAGTTGTGGCAGCGGCGGTGGTAGCTATGGCAGTAACATCAGTACCGCTCGTGATACTTGTCTCACTGACTGTAGTTGGAGGCAACATGGTGGGAGCTGAGAGGGAAACGTAAAACAGCCGGGTCTGGTTGGTTTGGTAGGCTCCAGTTTGGACACACTCCCACAACCCTGCCCCAAGAGGCAGGAGGCCCCAGGGGAGAAGATGTGGCTTTAGGAGCTAAGATCCCCAAGTGAAACAAAGGGTATGTTGGATGAACCATGATGGCTGAGAACACAACCATGTGGAATGACGAAAATGAAGCCCAAGAGTGTTTCATTTTCTTCTTGATGTTCTACATGACTCAAAGCACCCAGCATGCACCCAGCAAAGATGGGAGAAGGGGAGAGAAGATGCATGGAATCTCTTAGATCCAGGAAAATGTAAGAAACCACAGGGAAGAGCAGCCAGGAAGACAAGACCAGACAAATTCAAGCAGGAGCCACATCCCAACCCAAGCCCACTCAGTCAGTCCTGGGGAATAGGAAGATGGAGGGATCCTCAGTTGGGTGGCCCCTGGGGCACACAGTCTGCCATTCCCAGGCTATAGTGCTTTGGGCAACTTTGCCTCTTATCCCCAAATTATGCTCTGCCCTGTCTCTTTTGGACAAAAACATGAGAAATTTCAGAAACTTGAATTTCTTTTCTGTGCTCAGAAATGGGTTAAGTTTAGAATTTTCTGACTTCTGCTAGACCTGCCTGCTGATATAAATCCTGATATTTTATGATTTTTGACCTCTCCCATCTATTTTCCCTGATCCAAAGCAATCTGAGATCATGTTACCCTTCTTGCCTTCCACTTTCCTCTGCTGACTCAGGATGAGCTTGCAACCCACAAAAATTCCATTGCTGCTGTTTATCTATAATAAACTGCCCCCAACCCCCTAATCTCACACTCATGAAGTTGGTTTTTTTGGTCCTGGTTGTAAGATTAGTCTCTGTCCAATGCTTTTTCCTGTTAACATCCCAACTGCCATCCAAAGTGTGATTCTGTTAGAGGACCCTTCAAAATTTCAATGGAAATTGGTCAGGATCACTAAGGTAAATAGCTCTAGGGGTATTCTGAGGCACTGTCACCCTATATGAATGATTTTAGTTTTTGCTGTGAGTGGATGGGAAGTATCTGTGGTTGGAAACTGGTGGTCAATGACTATCTCTCCATGGATACTCCTTTCTATCTGAAGGAATGTACTTCACTTAAAAGTATTGGACTTCTATATACCCTTCTCACAGCCCCTGTCTACTCCATAATGAGGACTGGAGAGCAATACTAGGCTGTGTGGAAGATGGTAAAGAGCCAATCCTTTGCTTCCTATTTAGATACTTGATGCAGCTGAAGGCCTTGGAATATTATAATATTCATCTCTTGTCTCTTGTCTACCATCTACCATTTATGCTAATTGGGGACCAGGAATGCCACCTTAAGAGATCAACAGAGGCTGGGTGACTCTAATCTTCCTGGAGGCTCAGATGACTCCAAAGGACTACAAAGACAGGAGCATATGGATTGCCTCTTCAGACCTTCAGCATCACATTGTCCTTCAGAGAAGAAACTAGCAAGCAAGTACCCAGCTAGAGGAGGATTGGGGGTTTTCCCTCTTGGGAAGCTTTCTTTTTAGCCCTACTTTAAACAAAGATCTCTTTCATTTACCCAGCTCACCAAACTACAAAACTCACATTAAAAAAAAGAGAGGAGGTTCCTGGATCCTGGAAGGCATGGCCCCAATTTGGAAGATCAGAAGTTTTTATTGGGCCCTGAGGGTAAAGGCCACAAAAGGCAAACTGGGAGGCCAGTCAGTGATTTTAGATTCCATGGATTCTTTCTGATACTCAAAGCTATTACACTCCCTTCTGTACCAAATAACCTTCAGTCAGTGGGAAAGTCTTAAAAATATCCTACTCTCATGATATTTTTTAAAGGACTGAATAAATAACTACCCTTTGCCAAGTTCCAAATTATAAAGCACTTTACATATATTGCATCAGAGAAGCAACATCAAGGATTCATATTATACCATCTCTCCTAATCTTAGAAAAAACTCTGGAGAGGCAAGTTTGCTCTGCTCCAAGTTTGGTAATTCCTCATTAGTAATAGGTTCCAGGTACCTCTGTGAGTATTATATCATGAGCTGGGGGTTTATTTTGATCAATCCACTTAATCTTCAAATAAGACTGCCTCGAACAATTATTTTTTTTAATGATTTCTGGGATGAAAAGCTTTGACAACCATCTGTCCCCAAGTCAGATATCACAGAACAATGGAATCGAAGAGTTGGAAAGGACCTCAGAGGTCATCTAGCTCAGCCTGTACATCTGAGAAAAGATGAAATGACTAAGGATCTTGAGAAAGAAGAGGGTCAGTCCTTTTCTAAGTTTGATGATTCCTAATGGAATATTGCCACCCAAAGAATAGGTCTCAAATACATTGATGAGTTCCTGAGGCTGGGGGTAGATGGGTGGGTGAATATTCTCAAGTCTAACCATACACAAGCAGAAATCTAAAAATTTCAGAATTTTAAGGAACATCAGTTGGTTAGCCAGTCCAGTGGTGTCAAACTCAGCCCACATATTTGCTGAGAAAATCACAACCCAATCTCATCTATGTTGTATGGTATTCTTATTTATTTTGTTAAACATTTCCAAATGATGTTTTAATCTGAGTCAGCTAGTCCTACAGGCTGTAAGTTTGACGCCTCTGTTTAGTTTTTATGCCTACTGAATTTCTCCAGCCCTTATATGAATGAAAAACCTCACAGACTGACAAGCAGTTCCCCAGTCTCTGCTTAAAGATTTCCAAGGAGGAGAAGCCCATCATCTCTCAAGGTAGATCATAACACCTTTAGAAACCAACGGATATCAACCCTATATTGCTCTTTGTAACTTCTACCCATTGTCTCAGTTCTGCCCTCTGAAGTTAAACAACATAAATCTAGTCTTTCTTTTACTTAAACACAGCAATCTTGTCCCCCAATTTAATCTCCTTCTCTTTGGGATGAGTGATGTCAGTTCCTTCCATTGCTCTCCTAAGACATATTCACCATGTTTGTTGCCCTCCTCTGGATACACTCTAGCTCTTCTTAAACCATGGCCACAGAACTGAACATAGCCTCTTGATGAGGTCTGATGAGAGCTCGGTACAATGGGGACTATCCTATTTCAGTTCTGGGGAAAAAGTCCCTCTTAATGGAATCCAAAATCATCATACCATTTCTGGCTTCCATTTCTCACTACCAGCTCAAGCTGAGCTTACAGCCCATTAAAACTCCTAGGTCTTTTATTTTTTTTAAAGAACTGGTTGGGTGGCTAGATGGTGCAGTGGATAGAGCACCGGCCCTGGAGTCAGACATACCTGAGTTCAAATCTGGCCTTAGACACTTAATAATTACCTAGCTGTGTGGCCTTGGGCAAGCCACTTAACCCCATTGCCTTCTTGCAAAAACCTAAAAAAAAAATAAAAAAAGAAATGGTGCTGTCTATCCATGATCCATCTCCTTTGATTTTATTATACTTGTGAAGCTGATTTTTTTTTGTATCAAAGTCTGAGATTTTACATTTATCCCCACCAAATTTCATTTTTAATTAGAGTAAGTCCAAAGCAATTATTAATCTAGATGCTGACTGTCCTCCATTGTGTGATTCTGAGAGAGGAGTTTTCAAAACTTAGTGGGAACATGGACAGGACCATTGTAGTTAGCAGTTGTGGATCTGGTTTTCATGAGAAATCATCAATACCCTAATGAGACCAATTTGGGAAGGGAGCAATTTCTTTAAGATAGGGGCTAGAATAAACATTCTTAATCCGGAGTCCACGAATTTCTTCATTTAATATTTTGATAACTTTATTTATTTTAAAATTTAATATATTTTCCCCTCAATTACATGTTCAAACATTGATAACTATATTTAAATATAGTTGGTTTCCTTTATAATTCCATTTTATTTTATGAGTTTTTATGTTTTTAAAAGCATTATTCTCAGAAAAGGATCATGAGGTTCATTACATTGAAAAGGGGTCCATGACACAAAACATTTTAGGACCCATGGCCTGGAGATAACAGAACAGGAAAGAGACAGAGTATTCCTACACGGGTTCACAGACAGTCTCAGAATGGGGAGGGAACTCTGTGTATGCAATTCAATCTGTAAGTGAACAAAAATCTCCTTTATACCATCCTTGACAATAAGTCATCCAGCCTCCTCCTGAAAATCAGAAGTGAGTGGCTCTACACTCTGAGACAGTCTGTTTTACTCCTGGTCAGCTCTACCCTAGAGGCCGCTAGGTGGCACAGTAATTACAGAGCTAAATCTAGAGTCAGGAAAACCTGTGTTCAAATTCAGCCTCAGCTAGGTATTAGCTGTGTGACCCTGAGCAAGTCACTTCTCCTCTGCTTGCCTCAGTTTCCTCACCTATAATATAGGGATAATAGTAGTATTCCCATGGTGGTTATGAGGATAAAATGAGATATTTGTTAATTACTTAGCATAGTGTTTTAACATAGTAGGCACTTTATGTTGGTTTCCATCCTTCTTTCCCTTCTTCCTTTTGTCCTCCCTCCCTTCCTTCTTTCTTCCTTCCTCCCTTCCTTCCTCCCTCCCTTCCTTCATTCTTTATCCTTCCTTCATTCCTCTATTTACTGAATCACAGAGTTTCAGCATATTGTTATTATTATTATACCCATCTCTCCTCCCCCTCTCCCACCCCAACAAACCATGAGGGATTCTTCTAGACCTTCTCTCTTTCAGTCTCATTGATTTCTGTCTCTATACAGATGACTGCCAGATCTATATAGCTAGATTTAATTTCTCTTCTGAGCATTAAGACCACATCGTCAACCCTTTATTGACCATGCCACTACATGTGGCACAGGCAGCTCAGACTCAACATATTTTTTCTCCCCAAACCGACCTCTTTCTCCAATTTCCCCACTTCTACTGAAGATACTATCATCTTCCATTCCCCGCTTCCACCTCATAACTCGGTTCTTTACTTTCTCTCACCTTGTCTCCTTCCCAATTCATCAGTTACCAAGACTTGTTGATTCTACCTCTCTTCCACCCATTTATCCCTCCTATCCTATCCCCTTCTCCCCACCCACATGATCATTCTAGTTCAGTTCTCATTATATCTCACCCGGACTATTGAAATAACCTCTTAATTGGTCTCCTTGCTATCCAGTTCTTCTTACCAGCCCACACAGCTGCCAAATTGATATTAATAAATACAGGTCTTAACATGTTATTCCTTTGCTCAAAAAGTTCCAATTGGCTCCCTACCCTTCCTAGGATAAAAGGCAACCTTTTCATTGGCATTTAAAGTCCTTTGGAGTCTTTCTTCAGATTATCTTTCCAGTTTTTTTAACACCCCTCCTCATCACGCATATTTCTACCAAATCTGACTTCTTTTGGCTAATTGTACAGGAGACTCTTTTCCATCTCCGTGCCTTTGCACAACTCATTCCCCACCCTTGGGGAGTCCTCTTTCCTAATTCACTTGCCTAGAAATTCCTAACTTCTTTAGTTCAAGTTCCCCTTGGAACTTGTGATCTGGCAAGATGCTCCTGCTCTCCCAAATCATTTTGAATTTACTTCCCAGATATTGTATACTTTCTTGATGTGTATAAATCATGCCCCGCAATAGAACATAAGCTCCTTGAGGGCAAGGATTGTTTTATTTATGACTTTATATTTTCAATGCTTGGCCCATAATGGGCTTGTAGATTGACCAAACTGAATTACAACTGATATACATCAACAATGAACTTCTCTCTGACCTACAAAAGCATTAGAGCTGAAGGGGATCCTTAGAGGCTATCTAGTCCAACAGATGTCAAAATCATTTAACAAATGACAAAACGGAAGCAAAGTGAGCAAGTGACTTGTCTAAAATCACATTGCTAGAAAGTAATTGCAGCTAAAACACAACCGACACATTCTGACTTCAGGTTCTGTGTTCTTGCCATTGTATATCATAGACTGTTTGGATCCCTCTTCTCCCCCTTCCTTGGGCACCTGCTTAGACTGATCCTAGCTCTGAATAGCAACCAAGAGCCTTATGCAGACATTGACTAAAGTTGAGCTCTTTGGGAATGGCAGGGATGGGAAGGGGTGGCATTAAGCTAAGTTGTTATAGGGGAGGCAATAACCATGGCCTGGTCTCTTTATTCCCAGTTGCTTCATCCTGGAACTGTACTGCCTATATCTAAGGGTGCAAAGATCCTGGTTGGTCTTAAGTGATTAGTGGGAGGAATAGCAGGGTGGACAGCCCCAGGAGGGGATGAATCTCTAGCTGACAAAGAACAAGGCTAGAATACAAACAGAAGGAAGCAGGGAGCTGCAAAAAACAAAGAGAATCAACCCAAATGAGGGTGGGAAAAGGGAGAAGGATGGGAAATAACCCAGTGGTAAACTAACTTTTCTCTCTGGGTAAAGAACAATCTCCATAAGAAAAACTTTACATCTCATTCCCCAATCTGCTCTTTCAGAGTTACCTTCTAAGGGTGTATACCTAAACTGAACTCTGTGGAGCCCTTTTCCCAGCTCCCCTACACTTGCAGTTCTGGATCCATTTCTCATTTCCTAGACAGTAAGACTGAGACTCAGATGGGAATCAGGACAAAGCAAGGGAGGGATCTCAGGGGACATATGCTCTGTTTTTCTAGCTTTGGTCCACTGGAGGGCTCATTAATGACTCTCAAATCCCAGAGATGAGAATTTGCAGGGAGAGATTGGGATTTGGGAACCCTGGCTATCATTTTGACCAGACCTCACCTCCCACTCCCATCCCTAATTTCTGCTCCCTCCCATTCAAGAACTGTTTTTTTAGTTTTCTAGATTGGGGACTTCTCTCAACCCTTAGAAAAGTTTGGCTTCCTGGGGAGGCAGAGGGCAATTATCACTCAAGGGCCAGTGGGACTGGAGCTCCCACTAAGCCAAAAAGTCAGACAGGACAAGCCCTATTCAAGACTGCATTCAAGGGGCCTCAATGAGCCAGCAAAAGCAGCACTGGGCACCCATGCAGCATGCACGGCCAGCATGCATATCATTTTTACCCCCTTTCTCCCTTTCAGTGGCTGGAAACAAGACCAGGGTGGAAGGGATTTGGGGTGGCCAAGCCACTGACACCATCTGTAACTAGAGCCCAGAGGGCATTTCTCCTCCATATTCTGAGTCTGCTTTCTTGGACATGACACTACACACTCAGCCAGACTTTCATAATTCAGGGTGAATGACTGCCAGGGTCCAAAAGAGAGCAGCCAGAGGCCCCAAGGTCTAGAGTTTAGAGGAAGTGGTTGATCCCCTTCAAAGCTGACCTCCTCTCTTGGTGTAGTCTCTAGGATACTGACCCAGAGCTTAAGTGGAGAGACTGTCTTAGGTGCCTTTGAATGCTTCCCTTGACAAGGCTCTTTCCTCTGCACTTTGCCTCCAGCCACTGAAAAGGTCCATTGTAATCCATGCTTTGGCACTGGGTCCTCCCTGGCCTCCCCCACCCTAGTTCAGCCTGGGCTCCTCCTGCACCACCCCATGCCATGCTGGTTACCTCCTTGGCTGGTACAATACCTGGGGTTGGAGTGGCTTCAGAAACAGCACCCAAGTGGGGGAGAGGGAGACAGAAGGGCAAGGGAAGGAAGAGAAAACAGAGGTACAGGTGAAATCACAGGAAAAGCACATGGAGAAGGTCTAGGATTAAATACTGAATGGTGGGACTGAGGGGACACACTGGTATTTGGTCCCCTTTCCATCTTGCCCATAGGCCATGTCCACATCAACACAAGCTAACACTTGGCAAATACTTCGAGGTCCCCCTCAATCAGGTTGGAACGAACTTTGACATGTTTGAACAGATATTTTTCCACCTGAGTTCTGATGCCATTTCATGAATTAGAAGATAGTTATCTTTCTAGGAGTTGAGGTGAGGTATTAGTTTATTCTAATGTTTCCTCATTCCTGGCTTACCTTGGATTCCTTTTGGATTCCTCAGCTACATGAAGATCTTTGAAGCCAGAAAGTTACAAGGATGGGGCAAGAAACCTATTCTATTTATAGTGATGGAACCATCACTATAGAGGTACTGACCTGGTGGTTTGACTAAGATTTAGTGTGCTGGGAGAGTATCCCACGATAGTAGAGATGGAAAGACTAACCATAGGGATGGTTATTACTACACTAAATGGAATAGACGTGATTGTTTTAGGGGGGGAGAGGGCAGTTCGGCTAGTTTAGGCCACTCCCAGTTCGTCCTTGGGCTACTTGGTGGAATAGAGATGATAATAGTGGCTTTGGAGCTCCTTTGCTTATCTTCTCCCACTGAGATTTTTTAGAAACCCATTAGATTGAGGGCTCCATGTTACCATTCAGGATTCATGGCAAAAACCCAAGCCTGAGAGGTCTTTGTCCTCTTGTCCCCTAGGGCTGCTTAACTTTTTCTTTGCTAGTCACTGGGTTTTGACAATGGGGTTTCATCTACTTTTCAGCTCTGATGGGGGGGCAGGAGGAGGAAGGGGGTATTTTTCTTCTCCTGGGTCCTTCTCTGCTGTGGGCAATTAAGCCTACATTCAGCCCCCACCTCCCTCCCACCGGGAAATATGTCTGCCAATGCTCAGGGGTTCAGTGATCTGGCCTTCTTCTGCAGATCACTCTCTCCACTTTACAAGACCAGAGAGAGCATTCCATCATCAGTCTGTTTTTAAGTCAGTTGTGTCCTCTGTCTACCTTGTCCCCTACCACTGCCCCAGAACTGGACTGTTAGGCAAGGATAAAAAGGGACGGATGTGGGTCCTATCAGATCAGGGCAGTAAGGGAGCTAAAAGGCTTATTTGGGGTGGGGATGAGGGTAGGCTCCAAGAATTTATGGCATATCTGATTAGGTCACTGATGCGGGAGATGGAAGCTTTCTAGAGCTTCTGTGGCAGTCCTGGGATACCTGTTCTCCTCCTTTATAGAATGGATCTAACAATATGATGGAGTCTCACAGCTCCCCTGGACAAGTCCTTTCCACAAGGGAGAGTGGCAGCTCTGAGGCTGAAGTACTATGTGGAGAGTTAAACCACAACTGCCTCTTTTGAATTGTCCCTCAAGACATAGTTAGGGTCTTGGAACCTAAACTCATCTTATAGGGCAACAAAACCAATTCTGGGGCCTTCAGCTACTGAATGATTAGAGTTCATTGGGAAATTGGCTTGGGAGATGCCCATTCCCCCTAGCCCACATCCTCCCCATGATTTCTTGGCCCATTAGAATGTGAGCTCCCTGACCGCAGAAACTGTGTTTCTGCCTTTCTTTATCCCCCCAGCACTTAGCACAGTACCTGAGATATGGTGAGCATTTAATACATGCTTATGGACTCTCACTCAGCTTTCATGGTTGCCTACATCCATCTCTTTTGGAAGAGCAGCTAACAAAGAATACTCGCAGCCTTCAGTTTGAGTCCATCACTGCTTCCTGCCCATTCAATCCAAGGACTTCCATACCAAGGCCAGAGTTGAACCTGGATGTGTACTGGCCCCTAAGAAGAAATCTCTGGACTCCAGGATCCTCAGGGATATTATTATCACTATTGTTAATATTCTTAGGTGAGTGACTGTATACATTACCCATGACATTCCTGTAATTCATTTATTTTCAAAGCAACTTCCCTCATTTAACTTTACATCCTCCTCCTGCTGTTCCCATGAGAGACAATAGTCATTAAATGACTTTTCTAAGGACCATAGTCAGGACCAGAGTTGTTCAAGTGTCTAGGAAGCCCAACTCAGGCTCTTTCTAATAGGTTGAACAAATATAAGCTCATCACCTAACAAGAAACCTTCTAGGATCCTGCCACCAAAGATGTAAAAGAGATGTTACATGTAGGATGTAGGAGAAAATGATGCTTTGGACAATTGATTAAATCAGAACCACTTGGATTTGGTTTAAGATGCATACTCCCCACCAGATGCTCATCAAACCTCAAGTTGGCTTACCATACCTACCTTCATTTTGTGGAGCTGGCGACTCTTCTGTGACCACTTCCCCAGGACCCACTTGGGTCCTGGCACTGAGTGAGAAGCGGTATCGGGACACAGGGTCCGCTCTCTGTATTGAGAACTTAGTCTGATTGGGAAAGAAGGTCTCAACCACAGCCTTCCCAGTCTTGGTTCCATTAACTGGAGAGAGAAAACAAAGAAGAGTCTGACTTTAAGGCTCCTTTAACTCTGGAAAAGGAAGCTGGGGAATCTGTCAAGTAAACATGGAGACTAGGGGTTGACCATTTTAGGGCAGCTGGGTTTGAAGGCAGACAGAATGACATCTTGAGCTCTCTTGCAGGACTATGAAGCTATACAGTTTCTATTTTCACCCTGCTACCATCATCCCTAGCTCAATAGCAAATTAAGTAATTGCTCCTATTTAGAACAAGTCTGAAAGCCTTAATCTTAAAGCCTGTCTCTGTGCATTTAATAAGCATTGTAGAAGATATATCTAAGCTCTGAATATATATTTTTCTTTAAAAACAAACAAAATAAAACCTAGCTCAAAGTCACTGGGCTTGATTTCAACAACTACTGGCTTCTTTCTTAAAGGGCCCATTCAATATACTTCAAAGGATTCAGGGGTCAGGCTTAAAGTCCCACTCTGAACAGTACCAAAAAAAAAGCCCATTGATAGACAACTGTAATGCTCAACAACAAAGTAGTGGACCCTTTAAACTTCCTGAAGAACTACTGCATCACCTATTTTTAGTTCTTAGCATCTCTGGTGATTTTAAAAAATAACACCTCTGATACCTTGGAACTCCAGAGGAAAGCCTCAGGGAGAGGGAGTGAGGTAACTGCTATTGAGGTAGAGACTAACTCTTGTCTCTCCTTATTCCACATTTCCTTAGCATCTGAATTCAATTCCATTTGCTCTGCTATAATCTCAATCTCTCAATGTCTGTCTGTCTGTCTCTGTCTCTCTCTCCTGCTTTTCTACCTCCTTCCCTGTCTTCTCTCTCTTCTTATTCTTTCTCCTCCCCTCCTTGACCCTCCCCTTCATTCTTCCTTTTCCAGTTGTTTCTATATTTCTTTGAAGGTTCTCTCAGAGTCTTGGAAGCCTGGGTTCTTTGGTCTAGATCTAATGTCTTGCCTCTCCCCTCCCAATAGCCTGGGAGTTTGCCCTAAGTCAAGTACCATTTCTAGCCTGGAAGTTTCTTACGGGCAGGGACTGTTTCTTCCATCAGTGTTTAAGCTCTCTAAGAGCAGGAAATGAGTATATTTCCTTTAAATTCAAGAATGTAGCACAAAGAGGTTGTTTATTTAGTACAAGGGATTCAGTCTAATTTCCCTGGTTGGGAGTCTTTAAAATGGGGTTTGTTGCTCTCAGCTAAGGAGAAGGCTTGGGGAGGATGAACCATACATACAGGCAAGGTATTTAAGAGTGTATCCTGTCAGGATTCCATTGGGATGTTCTGGGTGATCCCATTCCAGGTTGATTGTCTCCAGGTTGGGTTGCCGGACTCGGAAACGTCTGGGGGCACTGGGTACTTGGGGAAGGAGGAGAGAGCAGGGGAGAGGAGTGGAGGGCCAGGGGGTTCAGGGAAAGATAGGAAAAATAAAACACAAGCATGAAGGTAACCAAACCTGCTCAGCTATTAGAGCAATAGATGCTGGACTAATAGACTTCAGGTGTGGAGATTAAAGACTACAGGACCCTGAGTTAGAGTCCACTGCCCCAGGCTTGGGAGTGATCTTCTGGGACACAAGTGATTTCAGATCTTTCCCCTGAGCTCAGAGATGCTTAAGAACCAGTAACTAGCTTGCAACCAATTAAAGGAGGACTGAATGAATCACTATCATACCCCTAATAGAATGCAAAGCTCTAATTCCTTACTGGAGATTTCTTTTGAGGTTAAGCAGCTCTGCTCCTTTGAGGAAAGCCAATTTTTAGTGGACTTACAGGATGGGATGCTGTCACTGGACAGAAACATGGGATGAGGTTATTAGAACATAAGAAGTTGATGGTGGGCTTCTCTTGGGACTGAGAAAAGGAAGTAAAGAGAGAGATCCAAGATGGGAGGAAGAAGTGAAAGAAAAAATGAATAGAGATAAGGGAGAGAAAGAAAAAGAAAAGAGGAAGGAGAGAAAAATCAGGAAAGTAGAGAGAACAGAACAGGGAAAAAAAGAGGTGAGAAATGAATGACTGTGATCATGCTCCCAAGTGAATTCTAGTCTCTTAAATAAAGCTAGTTCCATTAGCTAATAGGTTCAATTTGGACTATGATATATGTTCTAAGATCTGGGTTCAAATTCCAGCTCTGTTACTTGTTGACAAATTACTTAATTTCCTGTGCTTTAGGTTCCTCATCCACCTATAAAAATGGAGATATGCTAAACACTATCTCCATCAAAAAGAAGCTTTTGAGGATCAGTTGAGATAATATAAGTAATTGATTTGTAAACAAAGTGTTAATGTAAGTCTGGGATGTTCTGATTCTAGCTCTAAGAAGAGTTTGCTCTGTGATGATGGATAAATCAACTTAACATCTCTGGGCTTCAGTTTCCTTATCTACGGAATGACATATGGGACTCAGGGCTGAATGGCTGTTTGTCTCTAGTCACAGAGAGCCTTGGGAGCCAGTCAACAATCTAGGTAGTCCCCTTGGGAGCCAGTTTGTAACATCAGATCTGAAATTGTCCCTTCTAGTCCCCAACAGAATTCCTCTCTCTGGCTTTTTTGCCAGAGGTCACCCAGGTATTCCAGAGGGTACATTGGTTCCTCCAAGGTCGTGTGGATATCGACAAGTATCATCCTGTGCCAGATGTCATGGAAGAAATGTCAACTTGACCAGGGTAGGTCAGGGTGGCAACCCTGATCTTGCCCGATTTGTATTGTCATGAAGACCTACCTCCTTCTGGGGTGGTGAACTCCTTGGTTTCAGTACGAGGCCCATCGCCTCTCCCATTGACCACAACCATCTCCAATTTGTAGTTGCTGTAGGGAAACAGGCTTGACACTACACCCCGGGCTCGGTCGCTGGAGAAACTGGCAAATTGTCTCTTTTGAGACACCCACAGGCCCTTCAGCAAGCTGCTCTCCCTCCAGAAATAAGCCTTGGGGACAAAGGCAGACCAGTGAGAGGTCTGCTATCCCAGGCATCCGGTTAGCTGTTAGTGATTGGTGGTTGGTGGCTAGTAGTGACTGGCCTTTCTTTGGCTTGTGATTTTCTCCAAATCTCACAGGAACATTGGACTTCAGCTCAACCTCAGCACCCCAAATTGAGACTGGTGGTGCAGCCTTGAAAAGGCAGAGGTGAGCACAAATTTATGGCAGAGAAGCAAAACAGCTTATTGGTCTCATTCCTTGTCTGATCTGTCACCTTCCAGGGGTGGTGGGTAGGCAGGATGGCTAAGTGGGTACCTGTTCTGGTTCACCCTAGGTACTTATTTACAGGGTTCTTAAGTTCTATTCAGAGAGTCAGCTACAGAATCATAAATAAAATCCAGAAGCCCAGGGCAGAAAGAACTGCTTTGTGCCCAAAGACCACACCACCTTGCTCTAGATTAGTAGGTTTTAGACAAGAAACAAATGAAGAATTTTAGGTAGTGCTGGAAATCTGAATTTGGGAAGATATCAATCTAGGCCCTTGAAAAACAAATGGTTTCTATCCAAACCTTTTGGTGATCTTTAGAAATAGGCTAGACAACCACCTCTCTGGGATAGGTTAGATAATATTCTTTCTGGAGAAATGGGCTAGACAGGATGACCTCAGGAAGGTAATCAAATAGAAGCTGAATTTCCTTTTTTTTTTTTGAGGGTAGTGTGGATATATTCTAATGCTAGGATTCTGTACTTTGCAATATGGTAATGTGAAAATTCATGAATTTATTGCAAATGGTTGATGAAGGTGGTGATTACCACTCCTTGTTCCCATTCCTTGCCTGCCCTTCTTCTCCCCTCACCAGTGTTATTTGGAGCTCCAGGGCTCATTAGGGGAGTAAATTCAGGCTTAGATGGAAAAGGGGTCAGAATCAGGGTGCTTTTAGTGCTCGTTCAGATCTGGGCAGGAAAAACCTCTCAGGGAAGTGGGTTATATTAGTATGTGAGCAAAAAAGTTTTGAGTCAAGAATTGATCTCAAGATCTTTCTTCTCCTACTTACCTATTTTATTTCCCAGGACTGGGTGTCCCTTCATTCTCACCCTGACTTGCTCAACAGCCAACTCTAAATGATCACACTGGTCACAGGTCAGGCAAGAAGAACCCAAAGTTGACCTCCACTAACTGTTTTAGTTATAAACCTTCCCTACCCCATGTCTACCCCTATTCCTATGTGAGCTGCACAAGAGGAGCCTTGGGGTGGACTAATTTGAGAGTTTCTCCATTTTCCCCTTTCTTCCCCATAATTTAGAATGAGTGGCTAATGAGCAGAGATATCGCAAGAAAAGTATTGGACCTGGGTAATACCTACTCTAGCCAGTCAGTCCCTGGATAATTGAGAGTTGACTGTGACCATACCAAGGAGATGGAGACCTATTAGGTGCATTTTTAATTAGTTGGGGATTTAAAAACATTTACTTCCCAGAGGGGAAAGAGATGAGAGGAAGTAGTCCAGCAGCCGTTAAAGAGATAGGGTGAGGAGTATATCAGAAGTGGCATAACTTCTTCTTCATACTCCACACCCCTGGTCCCTGGTTAGTCAGTTAGACAGTTAGGCATGGCCAGGAGTCTGGCTTGCTCACTCGATACTCTCTAAGCTGACCCTGGACCGTGTCCGGGTAGACTCGGTTCCACTGAAGGCCGATGGCTGTGCTGTTCAGGACCCGAACTTTTAGGTCAGTGGGTGCAGCCCTGGGATCTGAAATATGGGGGAAGACAGATGAGGATTTGCTTATGGAATCACAGTGACTCCCTGTGGTCCCACCCTTGCAGGTGGAGTCACTGTGATTCCCTGAGGTCCCTTAAAATCCTTTCTGTACCATTCTTTCTCACAGTTACTCCAGATACCTCCAGAAACTGAGAGAATCCCAATAGCAAAGTGTAGGTTACCCCAATCAAATCAGGAAGCCAAGGGAAGGGAATGGGTCTCTCTTCTTTCTCAAGGTTTCTTCCCCAGTACCCATCCCAGATGGATGTGGAAGCTTTCTGATAGAAGAGCTTCTTTTCTATCAGAAAGAGATTTTCTCCTTACCTTTCCCATATTGTCTATAGCCTTCAAACATCTCATAATGGCCCAGGTTAGTGTACTGATCTTCAGTGACCACCCTGGAAAGGAACCCATAACTCCCACCCCCAGGTTGGAGACAATGGCCTTGGAGGCTCTCCTTCCTGGTAAGAAGATCAAGTTACTCCTCTACATGGAAATTTCTGCCTCATTTTCTATTCTACCAAAGAATTAGAAACAAGCATGAGCAGATCCTGGTGAGCAACAGGGACAAAGACTTATGTCTTTTTATTTGGAGGAGATTATAGAGATCCATATCTTTCTATATGGAGACTCTTTACCAAGAAGGCAGGGAAGAGCAGAATGGACTTAAATCCTATTGGTTTCCTCTATTTATGTCCCCAAATGGACACTAGAAATTCTGTTCTGAGTCGGGCATCTTCATGAAGCACTAGCCTCTTCCCAATTACATGTTGTTGGTATGAATATAACTGGTCTCATCCTAGTAGACCCCCTCCCAGGCCAGATCTAGCCCCAGCTAAAGAGAGATGAACTATCTCAAGCCTCCTGGGATATGGTGATGTTGGTCAAAGCTCTTTATGACACCAGATGATAGTCCAGAGAATTTAGTGATTCACTGCATCTAACTTTGGGGTTAATCCATGAAGAGATCAACAGGTCCATCTTGGGGTAGAGAGTTCAGAGGTATGGACATAAACAGATGAGTGCTCAGTTCCCTGATGTTTTCCCTGCAGAGCATCTGTAAGACCTGTGAAAACTCTAGCTTGGCACTAGCTCTCAAATGCCTCCATCTTCTGAAGTGATGGTGGGGGTGCAAATGGGTACCAGAACCTGTGGCTAGAAGCAAAACTGATCAGCATTCTCTTCTGATGCCTTCCCTTGGATCTCTCTCATTCGGAGAACATTTCCTATAGCTCATGGCTTCCCCTTGGGAACCAGCAGAGTGTGAGGGCCTTGGTAGAATAAGAGAGGAGGGTACTCACAATCTTCTCCTGAGTAGCCAATGACAGTGTCTGGCTCGGGTCCCTTCCCAAAATCATTCTCTGCCTGCACTCGGATCTCATAAGGCACATAGACAGGGGTCTGCCACACTGTGTAATAGGGCTCGTGTACTGTAACGTTGTTCCAGCTCTCCCTTCCTTCTCGCCGCCGCCATTTTACAATATAACGGAGGTTGGGTCCAAATGCAGAGGTGGCATTCATGGGCTGAGCAAGAAAGAGACAGACAGACAGAAAGGGATAGGGAGGGATCTGAGTCACATAGTTACTACTCCCTGTCCTTCCCCAAGTCTCCAACTTACAAAGTAAAGTAGGAGTCAATGACCCATTCTTTCAGTGAAAGCAGAGGATAAGCATGGTTTTTGGATAGCAATCATCTCAACATAAGAGACTACATGGTGTAGTGGTTAGAGAATTAGCTTGGGTCAGGAAGACTTGAATTCAAATTCAGACTTGGACACTTGTTTGTTATGTGACTTTGGGCAAGTCCTTAACTGCTGTTTGCCTGTTTCCTCCTCTGTAAAATGGGGATGATAACAGCAAATAAGATAACTGTAAAGTGTTTAGTCTTAATGCCTGTAACACAGCAATCACTATAGAAATGTGAGCGATTGTTAGCTGTTATATGTAGAATCAAGATCTAATCATTCAACAGTAGCAAGCCTATGGCTAAATTTTTAACTATTTAAATTAAAAAATGAGTCCACCTTCCTTTACCACCAAGGATGCTTCCCATTTCGGAAATCTAAATATGTTTTTTTTTTTTGCAAGGCAAATGGGGTTAAGTGGCTTGCCCAAGGCCGCACAGCTAGGTAATTATTAAGTGTCTGAGACCGGATTTGAACCCAGGTACTCCTGACTCCAAGGCCGGTGCTTTATCCACTACGCCACCTAGCCACCCTCCTACACCACCTAGCTACCCTCGAAATATGTTTTAATAGAAGTCTAGCCAAATATGACTAACATGTGTGGGAATCCAGGTAGTGGTCAAAGGACTGGGCCTTGGAGTCAGGAAGACGTATTTTCCTGAGTTCAAATCTGGCCTCAGACACTTACTACCTGTGTGACCTTGAGCAAGTCACTTTACCCTATTTGACTCAGTTTTCTCATTTATAAAATGGGGCTGAAGAAGGAAATGGCAAACCACTCCAGTATCTTGGCCAAGGAAACTCAAATGGGTTGCAAAAATGTTGCATATGAATGCAATAATTGAACAAGAACTGGCAGAGGCACAAATAACTTAGAATTTGCAGTCAGATGACCAGGGTTCCAGGCCTGACTCTCATTTACTGACTATGTGATGGGAGGAAAAATCACTTAACTTCTTGGAGAATTAGTCTCCCTAGTCACAAAATGAGAATAAGATTTGAGCTACTTGCCTCTCAGGTATGTCTTGAGTATTCAATGAGATGATGTAGATAAAATGCTTCCTAGTCATTTAGGGAGGATTTAGAAGCAGAGTTCTTGGTTTATAGGGAGTCTCTGATGAGGAAGCTCCCTTTACTAAGGCAGATGGCATCTCATAGTCTTAGAGAGTTGCATGGGGGCACTGAGAGATTCAGTGTTTTGCTTAGTCACACAGATAATGTGTTAGAAGTCAGACTTGAACCCAGGTCATCTTGACTTGGAGGCTTATCTCTCAGTAACATCATATAAAGATGTAATATTTTAATAATACTAACTCAAGTATGCAGCACTGAAGGACTTATCCCCAAAGCCTTGTGAGGCTGGAAGTATCAATATGATCTTTATTTTATAGATGAGGAAACCGAGGCTAAGAGGTTATTTCACTTGTCCTTGGAGAAAAAGCTAAAACAAATATTGGAGCCAGTATTCAAACACAATTTTCCTGCCTCTAAATCCAATTTTTTTTTTACTATGCTGCCTTTTCCTATGCATACCATAAAGATACTATTATTACTATGAAAAGGAAAGCACATCTACTCTCTCCCAAAAACAAAACATATACTCAAAGGTCAAAAATCAAAAGACTTTCTATTATCTACTGTTTTGATTTAACAGTCCTATTTTATTGTGGTTTGGTTGTTTTAGTCATGTGCAACTCTTTGTGACCTCATTTGGGGTTTTCTTGGCAAAGATAGTAGAGTTGTTTGCTATTTCTCCTCCAGTTCATTTCACAGATGAAGAAACTGAGGCAGACAGGGTTAAGTGACTTGCTCAAGGTCACACAACTACTAAGTGTTGAGGCCAAATTTTATCTCAGTTCTTCTGGACTCCAGGCCTGGAGTTCTGTCTACTACATAATAACTAAAAAGTAACTCATTTCTGTTGGATCCTCTTATGTCTTTCTGGGCATTCCATTGCCACACTTCCTATACTCTGTTCATATCCTCATTTCCCCATATCCTACTCTCCCTAAACACAAATTTGACTTCTGGTCCTGGGACTCCTGGCTCTAAGAAGTGATCTTCTCTCTTATTTTATTGGGAATCAGGTCTCCACATTGCATCTCTACTATGTATCTCAGCACACATAGTCACTTTCATCCCCCTTTCCAGATTTCTATATATTATCTTCCCCAATTAGAGTGTAAACTTCTCAGGGGCACAGATAGTTGTTTACTTTATATTCTAATGCTAGGCAAATGTAGGGTGTGTGTGTGTGTGTGTGTGTGTGTGTGTGTGTGTGTGTGTGTGTGTGTCCGATCTCCCCTCAAAAGTTATTAGCTTCTGGAACAAAGAATGATTTTTTATTCTGTATCCCACAGTTTTGGTTTTGCCTCTTGGGGTAAGACTGACAAAGACTCAGAGGACAAATTATTCTTTTGAGGGGGGGGGGCTTAGAGAGTAGGCGCCAGGCCTCTTGAACATGTGTTTTCTTAGACCCTCTTATCTATGGGATCCGAATCTTGAAAGTGATACCAGGCACAAATGGATACTAGAATTAGAAGGATTCTTGTGAGGTTATTTAGGTTACTTCCTGCCTCTAGGCAGGCCTTTCTTGAAACTATTCCAGAGACTTGCTTCTATTTTTTTTCTCTAAAATCTTCCCAGAAAAATATTCTAGATGAGTTGGGGAAATATGGTCTAGTGTCATATTCCAACCAAAGCCAAGATATCCTTAATGTCTAAATGAATCCCTCCTGATTTGATAGAAGAAAATTCCCTTGTGCCTTACTTGGTGGAGTTCTTCTTGTTCACCAATAACCAGACAGTGAAATGTCCTTTGTCCCTTCTCCTTTTCTTTACTGTTAATTGTGTTTCTTCTATGAAGTCTCACTCTATCTTTTCTCTTGCTCACTTTGTAAAATGGGTAATATGGAGGGAAGCTAATGTTCATTGGAGAGGGCTTGATGATTTGGACTACACTGAGTCTGGGAAGACATCACCAGAAGGAGAAGGGGATGAGCAGAGGATGAGAAGAGGTGCAATGAAAACAGAATCTTACCGTCCATGTGATGTCCATATTGTTCTTTCTGGACCCCACTCCCTTTACATCACCTGGATTGGACTCTGGGGCTGAAATCCAAATGGACACAGGTCATATCTAATGAATACTTCTCTCACTCTGTTATTCAATTAAAAACTTACTTCCTCCAGAAAAATTTCCTGAATTGCTCTCATAAATAAATATTTCTGTTTTTCTTCTGTTACAGATTCCCTGAATTCCTGTGTGTGGGTTTAGGTATTGCCTTGTAAATGAATATTGTTAAGTTTCTTTCCTGAGTACATGTTTTGTTTCCATAGCTAAAATAGGCTGTAGATAGAGACTGTGCCATTTCCCCATGTGATTATTCATCTTTTTTTCTGTCCACTTTAAAAAATAGTAGGTGTGCACAATGTAGGGTTTGCTATGCTCACTGCACAGTCAGCTCTTTAATGTCCACATAGGGTTTATCCATCTTTTTGCATTTTGTGTGAAGACTGACTTCCCCCAACATCTGGGATGTTTTGAGGATACCTCTTCCCTTACTCCCACTGCAAGTTGGTTTGAACTCAGGAAGTTCAAATTCACAGATGCAAACTATTTAGAAGACAGTATTTGTACAATCAATAAATAATGATTGCTTGCTATCCCAAATAATTTAAATCACTTATGTTTGATACCAATAATCATCTGATAACAGTAGTTAGAATTTGATGAGACCTCAGAAATCATTTACCCCAAGCCCCTCATTTACAGAGGCCTAGAGATGATTTGCTCAAAGTCACAGAGCTAATAAGTAGTTGGTTTCCAGGATTCAGAGAATTCTAAATTCAGTACTCTTTTTATCACATGCCTCCACTCCCACTTTAGCATGACTAATTTCTCTCCTCCCTCCCCACCCCTCACCCTCAACAGAATGTCTTGATCTGATCATCGTCTGGCCCAAGACTGGGACATGGAATGTCCTATGATAGGACAGGTACTCGGGGGCATTCACAGGCTTGGAGGTAGGTGAGGTAGAGAAAAGAACGGGCTGATCTCCAGACATCCAGTTAATAATCCACTATGCCTTGTTATAAATTATTAATTCTATTTTCCATTATCGTAGATGATTAACTCTGTACATTGTTGCCACACAAAAATATGACCTTTGGACTGTACCCCCCCCCCCCCAGATATTAAGGGTCTGCTGGGTTGGGAGGGGGAAGGTGAGCAATGAAGACTCACGTGCACCACTGGTCCTGTAGCGCTCAGATGGGAGACTAGGGTGACTGCTTCCAACATCATTGACAGCGATGACCCGGAACTGGTAGTTGACATAGGGGGACAACTGAAGGACGGCTGAATTGACGCTGCCTGGATGTTTGGAATGACTGTGCCAGACACCAGGCTGGAACTGGTCCTCCTCAAACTGTACGATGTACTCTGAATGGGGAATAGCAGAGCAAGGGAGCTACTGCTGGGGGTGAACCAAAACTCTTCCTCTCCAAGGGCTCTCTTCTTACACCCATTTACGAGAACAAGAGTGGGCAGGAAGGCTTGTTCCCAAGATAGAGAGGGACAGACTGAGGCTTAGTTATGTTAATCCCAAAAACTCAGAGAAGGGAGGATCTTCAGTCCCCAAATCCAACCCAGACCAGAATAGGAATTCTTACAACTTTGCCATCAAAGGAGCTATCCAAGGTGGATTATGCAACCTCTGGTTAGTGTGGGTTCTTGATCACTGGAAAGCATAAAGAGAGTTTGGATGCCCACCGACATATTCACTTATCCATTAGACTCGTTAAACCCTGAAGATCCTTCGTGTTCTGAGATTTTGGTCACTCAAATTCATCTGAAAATCTCTAGTGATAGGAGTAGCCAATTCTAATTCTAAATAGATCTAATCATTAGGGATTTTCCCCTTTATCAAATAAAAATTTGCCTCTCTGCAACTCCCATATAGTGTTCCTAGTTCTGTTCTTTGGGGCCTAAGCAAAACATTTCTAATCTCTCTTCCACATGGTGTTTTTGTTGTCGTTCAGTTGTGTCTGACACTTTGCAACTTCATTAAGGGTTTTCTGGGCAAGGATACTGCAATAGTTTGCCATTTTCTTCTCCACCTCATTTTACAGAGAAGGAAACTGAGGCAAGAAGAGTTAAGTGACTTGCCCAGAGTCACAACAACAACTAAGTGTCTGAAGATGAATTTGAACTCAGGAAGGAAATTGAGTGTTCCTGACTTCAGGCTAGATAAGCAATACACTGTGCCCCCTAGCTAACCCTCTTCCATGAACATCTTTTTTTCCCCTTTTTGCAAGGCAATGGGGTTAAGTGACTTGCCCAAGGATCACACCACTAGGTAATTAAGTGTCTGAGGCTGGATTTGAACTCAGGCCCTCCTGACTCCAGGGCGGGTGTTCTATCCACTGTGCCACCTAACTGTCTCTGTGGACATCTTTTCAAAGCATTAAGACAGTAAATCATATGCCTGAATCTCCTCCTTTTTAGTTAAGTGAACTTAGTTTCTTCAACTGTTCCATATATGACATGGCTTCTAGCTCCTTATCTCAAGATCACTTACTTAGACATCTCTCAGATCACAAGACTCTTCAAGGATAGATAGATGAATGGTTTTCAAAATTTCTGACCTATTTCCCTTGAAACTTTTAAAAATTATTGAGGATGGAGCGGCTAGGTTGGTGCAGTGGATAAAGCACCGGCCCTGGAGTCAGGAGTACCTGAGTTCAAATACGACCTCAGACACTTAATAATTACCTAGCTGTGTGGCCTTGGGCAAGCCCCTTAGCCCCATTTGCCTTGCAAAATCCTAAAAAAAATTATTGAGGATGCCAAAGCATTTTTGTTTGTGTGGGTTATATCTATTGATATCTACCTTTTTTAGAAATAAAAATCTTAGTATTATTATTATGAAAATGATATTGTTCTTATAGATCCCCTGAGGGATACCAATGAGTCCTGAGACCACACTTTGAGAACTGCTGGCCTAGGAAAATGGAATAACTCATTCAATTCTGCCATTGAACTGCCTTAGAGTCACAGAATACTTGAAATGTTCTTATTAGTGGCAGACCTGGGCAGAATATCCAATTTGCTGGATTTTGATGGAAGATTCTTATGACTTGAGAAATGTCTGAGTGGGCAATATGCATGATGGATCTTAAAAAAAACTTTATTCAAAACAAATATTTTCACTTTTCATTTCTGAATAACTCAAGTACTCCACAGTGTAACAGCTATTCCACACAGATAGAAATGGAAAACAATTGTCCTCAGTATACATTGATGGGAAACAGACCTATGAAATTTCAGTGATTTGTCTGGGTTCATGAAGCAAGGGGGAGGCTACAAAGGGCCTGGAAACCTCGTGCCCAGATGGTCAGTACCCTTCTGTGCACTGACCTGTGATGGGACTGTTGTTGTCATCCCCAGGGATCCAGGTAAGTCTCACACTCCTCTCCTCCAGGTCAGTCAGTTCTAGGTCTTGAGGAGGATCTGGTCGCTCTACCAGCAGAGAGTAAATATACCCATGTATCTCAGAGTTAGTGGAATGATTCCCCAATTCTACCCTCCTCCTTTGTCTGTCCCCAGTCCCAGATACTATTGCAAGCAGAATGGTCCATCACTGACTCAAGATAATCACCCCCAAACTGAAACGGCTGTTAATTTTGTTCTCCTTGGTCAATGGAGAAATCATGTACTTGAGAAAGACCCTGGTTCTTCTGAGTCCCGCTTCATTGGAACTAAAGCTATCAATGAAAGGGAATGGGAGAATCCTTCAATTCCAAAACTAAGGTTGCAGGCAAAGAGGGAGGACAGTGTTACTTTGGGGCCAGATGTGAGTGGTAGGACCTTTGTGAATAGGAAGACAATGAGAATATCTCTCTCTATACCCCCAGTGAATGTTTTTAGTGTCTCCATATCTGGTATGGTCTTAAAAGCTATTGCATCTAACTCTAATTCACACTGTCCCTGTTGATAAAACTGGGCCATGGGAATGGATGTGGTAAGGGAAAGAATATGAGTAATAGGTTTGAATTATAATGTAATTTTTCTAGGGAATAAAAAAATCATTCTTTCTGGTTGTATAACAATAGCTCCCTCCATAGAATTAGGACAGTACAGGACAGCCAGTAAAGTAAGCACCTGGTAAGAGACTGAGAATTTGGTAAGCTACTTGGAGAATGGGCTCAGAGAGGGAGGAAGGAGACAGAAAGTCACTCAAGGGAGTTCTGAGGCTGCTCAGCAGAGGACAATATTAGTTAAACCCATCAGTCGAAGCTTACGCTGGGGACACATTCATTCTGGGGGATGCAAGAATGTGGTATGCCTCCTGAGGCTCTTGTTTGTTCTCTGCTCTTTATATTCTAAAAGGAATCAGACCTTCGTTGTCTTTGCTTCAGCAGAAGCAGCAGCAGCAGCAGGTGTTAATAGAAGCCTCTGGTTAAAATGATCTAGGTCTCTCTGGATGCTTCCTTTCTATCAGTGGTTAATAATATTGGCTAATGTTTATATAGTTTTAAGCTTTTCCTAGCACTTTACGAGGTTGGGAGAGAGTGTTACTTCATTTGATTGGTATTACTACCTGCCCCTACCTCCCCTCCCTTGTCTCCCTCCTCCATTTTATATATGGGGAAACTAAGTCTTAGAGAAGTTAATGGACTTGCTGAACATATCACTAGTAAGTGCTAGAGTCAAGTTTTGAATCTGTTTTCTTGTCTCTAAGTTCCCCCTTTTCCCCCACACAATAGAGTGTGTGATTTGAGGTTGTGGGGTTGGGTATCAGTGTGCTGCAAGGAGTAGGGAAGCTAAAATTAAGAAAAAATTCACTGGGTCTTATCCAGCTCTCTGCCTTGTCTCCGATGCCTATTTCAGTTAGGTATACATATATGTGTGTGTATGTGTGTGTAAATACATAGACATACATACCAATGTACATAGAATGTGTGCACGTGTATATGTAATACAGGACATATAATATATGATTTAATACTTTTGTATAAATAATATATCATATCATACATATAAAAATATATATTATATATAAATATACACACACACACACACACACATATATGTGTGTGTGTATGATGTGTGAATTTCCCTCATCAGACTGTAAGGTCTAAGAAGGAAAGGATTATGTCTTTGTATCTCCTTCACTATTTAGCTGTTTAGCACAATAATCTGCACATGACCTTTCAGTAATGCTTCTAGAGTAAAATGACTCTGAATGAAAACTTAGGGAGGAGAAGAGATAGGGTTCACCTAAGTAGGTGGAGAAAGCCTTTTGGAGCTTGGGACTTTGAAGATGAAATGAAGGATTGCTTCTAAAAGTGATCCAAACTTATGGAGGGCTTAAGGCTAAGGGTTAGGGACAAGGGAAACCTGGAGTAGACAGGTGGTTATATGCATAGAAAGATGGAAGCAGAGGAAAGAATGAGAAGCTGCCCTACTGAAACCAGGACAGACCAAATCCCCACCTGGAAATCCCATTCCCCCCACTTTCCTTCCTCCCACCAAGCCCATTCCCCAATCCCCCCCCCCTCTCCCCACCCATCTCTTAGGGAAGGCTACAGTGAGAAGTCTACTGAAATTACTACCAGTTACCTTTGGGCAGGGGAGCCATACGGTTAGTTGGAACAACCTGAGCAGCTGCAAAGGTAAGACAGGTTAACCAGGTTAGTGGAAATGTTTAAATTGTTCTGGGGGAGATTAATAGGTAGGCAGGTCTTGTTTCTTCCAGATTGGACAGAGTTGTCATCATGCTGAAGGCCTCAGGGCCCTCATCATCCCTGCAGGGAGGGCTAAAGACATTTTTAAAAGTCTTCATCATGTACAAAAACCCATGGTTACTTGGCAGGGGTGACCATTAACTCTATTTTACAGATGAAGGTAGTGAGGCTAAGAGCCTTTTCAATATTGAACTTTTAGTCATCTCTGGCAGAAAAACCAACATAAGTAGTTATCTTTGAAGGAAACTTGGAAGACAATGCAATCAGTGGCTTCCTTTCCAGAGGGATTTCCCTTCCAGGAAAATGCACCCCATCATCATAGTTGGTTTAGGGACTTATGTGGGAAGGATGGGAAGAAATTAGTATGATGGGGGCTTTAGGAAGTTCCAATAGAGAATGGAGTAGAAATGGGAGGGCAAAGTAAATGGACAAAAGCAAATTCATTTTTCCTTTAATTAAAAGTTTAAAAGTTAATCAGCTTAGTTGTATAAGATTAGCTGTGAGAGAAGGGAAACAAAACAAAACAAAGCTAGAAAAACCTCCCCGTTATCTCTATACCAGGTCAAGCATCATTTAGCTGAATTCCTGAGGAAGCTAATTATTTAGTAAAAGGGAACAATATTGGGTTTTGAGGTATCCCTTAGATGGTTGTAAGTGCTGTTTTCCTTGTTGCTAGATTAAACAGCTCTCCTATTTAACTAAATCTTACTGAATGTGGGCATGGCCCTCTGATGCTGATCTATGTGCAAGGGTGTATGATGGGGCGGGGGAAAGGGCAGTTACCTAGTACAGTGAGATAGGCCTTGGCTATGTCTCTGTCAAGCTCAGTGCTGGCCATGCAGGTGTAGCTTCCTTGGTCCCGGTCTGTCACACCAAAGATAGTGAGGGTGTCTTCTTCCTTTTTCATCCTGAAAAGGAGGAGGAATAGGAGACTCACTAGGTAGGAAGGCAAGGAACCAAGCAATGAGAGGTTCATGTTAGGGAAAAACCATTTTTTAACTTCTTTCCTAGAGAGAAAAAGAAAGACTAAACTCAAATGCCAATTTTTTTTCTAGGTGCTGAGTTCAAATCTCTGAACCTTTTTTTTTGGAGAATAGGGAAGGGAAATGTGGTGAATAGTATTTTGATTGCTTATAGTCAGAATCAAAATAGAAAACTAAGATGGTTTGGGCAAGAGTGGCCATAACTACCATGGCCTTGTTCACCATTCCCCAAATCCCAACTTCATTTTTACTTTGCCCGTTATGATATCCTACAAAAGAAAAATCATCTCCCTGCTACTTCATTTCTCCCAACCCAACAGTTGAGGTCCCACTGAAAGGATCATTTTTTCTCCCTATGAAATTCTTCCCTGATTAGGTAGACTGAAACTGCTCTCCTCAGAATCCCTATCACCTAAATTGTCTCCCACTCATCTTCATTTTCTCTAGTATTGTTCTCTGCTATGCTTTATTACTGTTAGTCTAACCTCCCCAACAAGGCTTCTTGGAGGCAGGGAGCCTATTCTACACCAAGCATACAGTAGGTCTGCAATAAATACTTGTTGATTTATCATTGAGAGTCAATGGGGTATAGAGGAACAGGCTGAATTTGGAGTCAGAGGCCCTGAGTTCTAGTCCCAACTCTGTTATTTACTATGGGTGTGACTTTAAGTTATTTAACTTTTGAGGGGCCTCATGTACAATGAGGGGCATGGATCTGATGATCTCTGAGGTTCCTTCCAATTCTAATCCAGCGATCTCACTTCCCACACCTCCAGCTCATGATAAACTTTAAGGATTTTTTTCCCAGGCTTGCATCTCCTCTCAGCCCTGGAGTAGAGTCAGGCCTCTAGACCTAAGAATATTGCCATTAAAGTCTTTTGGAAAGGGATATTATAGATATTTTAAGGGAATAATTTAAGAGATCATTTTAAGGGAATTAATTAAGTACCTGCACTGGGCCTGAGAATTATACAGTAATAAGAGGCCTTGGCACAAAAAGGGATAGTTAGTTGAGCAGGAAAAAGAAACTTACTCCAAGGGAATCTGGTCCTGAGGAGGAGCCAGCAAGAACAACAAACCCTGCAGGATGGACTGACTGGTCTCATAAGACTCAGTCGTCACTGAGATTTCTGGCCCCAAGATGACTAAGACGACAAAAGCTGTAACGAGAGATTGAGCTCCAGACTCCTCACTATCAAGAGGTCTGGATAAGTAATTATTAATTAAACCAAATAACCCAAGGATGACTTGTGATGATTTTGTGAGAGATGACTCAGGTCAACCCTGCCCTCTACTGGAGGACCGGGATTCTGCTGTGGATCTGAGAGAGACTGGAAGTAAGGGCCCTGTTCAACCACCAAATGATGCTATGTGATGCTGATGAAGATCACTGATTCACAGACATGAGATGAAGGAGGAAAGGGAGAAGAAACAGAAATAAAGAAGATAAGGGTAGGAGAGGAGAATGTGGGGGGGGGAAGGGAGAAGCAAGAGGTAAAGAAGAAATAATGAAGAGAAGAAGCTAGAAAAGAGAAAATAGAGGGAGAGACAGAGAAGAGAAAGAGAGAGAGAGAGAGAGAGAGAGAGGAGAATGCAAAGAGTGAAGGATAGTGGAAGAAAGGAAAGGAAGGGGGAGAGGTCAAAAGAAAGAGAAAGAATGAAGAGGGAGAAAGAATGAAAGAGGGAGAAGAGACAATGGTTCTATAGAATCTAACAATATTTATCCTATGAGCCCTTCAATGAAACCCATGATACTGGATGTCTATCACTGGGTTATGTACACATAATCTCAACATTTCAAAGACCCATGATTTATTCAGGGAAGGCAGGAGTTAATATTTCCTCTCCCACAGTAGATAACAATCATTCTGTACCTTAGTAACTAGCTCAACCTTTTGCTAGTATCTAGGTTACCCCTCAGGCAATAGACACTGGAGGTTGTCTTAGACCTATAGTTGAAGGTTTTCCAATGTGGTTGAATTTGTGTTCTTCTAGTATATGCTTGGAGAATCTACAAAGAGGCCTTAGAGTAGGAGCTGAGTGTAAGGTTGGGTGGGGAAAAGGCCACCCAATCTGGCCCAAGAGGCAGGAGGGAGGAATGGGGGACCTGTTTCCAATGTAGAGCGGCTCATCATCCTTCAGCCAGTTGACTGTAAGCTTCAGGGTGGGGTCATGCTTCACTCGACACTCCAACACGACGTTTGAACCTCTCTTGACCACCTGGTCCTCAGGCACCCGAATTATCCGGGTGGGGTCTGTGGGGAAGTACAAGAAGCCCATTGGCCCATCATCCTCAGGATCACAAACTACCCTAAAGCCTCAGGCCTGTCGCATAGGTTGGAAGAAATCAAATTTAGCCAACTCCTGTCTGTATTAATAAAGGGGAATCCAAATGAGTGGACAATTCAAAAATAATTTCAATTTGGTTTTCTCCTCTTTTCTTTTGAGGTGCAGTTGGGAATAGCAGATTTTTATTCCTAATTCTATTTGGCCTACAATAACATTATGAGTCTGCATTCCTGTAATCCACTCCATCAGCTGAGGGAGGGAGTTCAGATTTGTTTCAGAATGGGGGAAAGTGGCCTGGGATTATATTTTTGCAATGAGAAATGCCCAAGAGCATCATCCACACATGGGCATTGGAGAGGCACTAAATATATCTCCCATTTGGCCTTGATTCAATTCAACAAGCATTTATTAAGTATCTACTATTTGCCAGGCTCTGTTCTAGGTATTCAAAATAAATAAAAAATAAAACTGTTCCTGTCCTCAAGAAACTTAATCTTATTGGGAGAGATAACAATATAAATATAAAATACATGCAAAGCAATTTCCCTGGAAAGCACTAGAACCTTGGGGTTGGGTGGGGTATATTAGGGAGGAAAAGGTTCTACAGGGTAGGAGGTAGCACTTGATCTGAACTTTGAAGGAAGTTGGGAATTCTATGAGGCAGAGGTGAGGAAGGAAGGCATCCTAGGCATGGAAGACAGATAAAGGAATGATCCAGAAGATGGGACATCATGTTCATGGAGCAGAAACTGTAATAAGCTTGAAAAAGTAGGCTGGAAAAGGTAGTTAAAGGCTTTAAAAGGCAAATAGGCATTTGCATGTTATCCTAGAGGTAAGAAAGAACCATAGAGATTCTTGAGTTTGGGGGAAGGCCTCTATTTTGGGACTATCATTTTGCTGGCCATGTAGAAGATTGCTTGGAGAAGGGAAAGACTAAAGGCAGGAAATACTATTAGGATATTAGTTTAATGGTCCAGGCGAGAGATAATAAAGACCTGAATTAGGCTGAATGACTGGATGAATGGAGAGAAGGGAACAGATGTAGGTTAGTTATATTGGGGAGATAAAATAGTCAAGACAATTAATTAAATGTGAGAGGTAAGGGAGAGAGAGGGAAGACTTGAGTATGACTATGAGCTTGCAAATTCAGGAGACTTGAGGGATAGTGGTGTACCCAAACAGAAATGGGGAAACCTTGAAGAAAAGATAGTTTTGGGGAAAAATGAGTTCTTTTTTTTGTAAATATCAAGCTTGAAATGTCTATGAAACATCCAGTTAAAGACGCTAAAAAACGGGAGTTCAGGAGAGGGACTGGACTGGTTATAAAGACCTAAGAGTCATTTGCATGGAGGTGGCAGTGGAATCCATGGGATTTATGAGTTTGCTAATGCAGGGAGTGTAGAGAGAGGGCTCAGCACTCATCAACAGAGGGCAGGCAAGATTGATGTTCCCCAGAAACACTTAATATAGATAGTCTTCCCATTGGACTCTACCTTTGACCTCCAGGCGAACTTGGTTCTCTGCTTTGCCCAGGATGTTGGTGGCCACACAAGTATAGATGCCCTGGTCTTCTTTTCGGGCCATGGTCATTTCCAAGCTGCCATTCTCATGGACTTGGTAGTTGCCACCATCCAGGTTGCTCCCCTGCCCATTCTTAAACCTCGCAACACAGCAAAAGAGACCACAGCATAATGAGGCAGGAGGTAGAAAGGGTAGCTAGGGATAGGGAAGGGAGAACCAAGTAACCAGCCCACAGGGGAAGCACTATGGTACAACAGAAAGAACGGAGAGACAGCACCTGGGAATCAAGCAAACTGATCCTAGTCCTACTTTTGTCACTAACTCATTGTGTGATTTTGAGCAAATTAATCTCCCTTCTCTGGATTTCAGTTTTCTCCATTACACCACAAAATTAGATGATCACTAAGATGTTTCCAGTTCTAAAATTCATTTTTAAAAAAAGTTTTCAGCATTTGCTGAGGGTATACTCCAGTCCCATGCAAGGCATTGTGGGTTACAAAGGAGTCACTGCCCAGAGAAAGTGGGGTCAGGCATGACCAGAGCTTACCATCGGAGGGTAGGGATTGGGGACCCAAAAAATGGACAGTCCAGCCGAGTCCGGTTGTAATGAATCACCTTGATGAGCTGATTTCGAGGGGACAACATCCGAGGGGGAACATCTGAAACCCATAGCATATCTGTTAAAGACTTTTGGAGCAACTGGTTCTTTCCTTCTTGGACACTTTTTGGGGGATATAGAGGAAACAATCCATCTTGGATCAGTCTCCCATTTCCAATGTACCCGTGTATCTTCCTCTATCTATTTCACCAACTCTAAGGAATCTTTCAGGATTGATGAGAATGGGATAGAGTGTTATCATAGTATTTGATATTTTCCAAAATTAGTAATAGGGATTAGACCTATGATTTTATTGATATAAAGAACTACTAGGTGAAGAAATTTCCTTTAAGCAGGCGAGCATTTCTTTACAAGTCATGATAGAGGTGAAGTGACTTGCCCAGGATCACAAAGCTAGTATATGTCAAAGGTAAGACTAGAAGCCAGCTCTTCCTGGCTTCAAGGTCTTCTCTCCATTCATGATGTCTGATTTTCCAAAATTATTCAGTAGTAAATACTGGATAAAATACCCATGCATATTTTTTTCCTTGAAGTCCATGAACTCCAGCTATTCTCCCTTTCCTCCTCTCACCCTTTTCACTTTCTACAATGAGAATGGACAATATAATTCAGAGTCATTCCCTGAGCCTGGGCTCTAATGCCAATACCCAGATCAAGAGATACACACATAAAAACTTAAAATGGCAAAATAGACCAATGATTATTTTCAAGGCGAAAGTAGCTTCATATTCATCTATCTACTCAAATTTCTGTTTAGCAGGAATGCAGAATTCTCTTCCTATTTTAGGAAAGTCTCAAGACCAATCTCACACTAATTTCTGCTCAACCCAATCACCAAATAGCCTGGATCTATGCTGGTCTGATTCCCTCCACTTAGAAGATAAGGGACTATCTTTTCCTCTTCTATGAAATAACTAGGAACAAGGATGATGTTGCTGTAACTGAGGACAAAAAGAAAAGGGAACAGAGGTTGGCTCACTCAAAGTTCACTACCACCTTCTTTCTCCACTTCCCATACATGCTCCCAGACACTAAGACACCTGCTGTATACTTACCCAGAACACTGACAAAGGCATTGGCTAAAAGGTAACCATGATCGTTGGATGCATTGCATTGGTACACTGCACTGCTGCCAATCTGAGTGTCTCGGAATATGATGGTATCTCCAGCTACCTCACGGCTTGGGTTGGGAGGTGCCACTAGGGGTGAAGAAGAGACATTCCTATTAAAGAATAACTAATAATATTGGGAGTCACACTTTTACCTGTCAGAACTCCATGACATGGAGTGAGTGGTATAGTGGAAAGAGCACTAGGTTGGGAATCAGGGCACCTTGGTTCTGCTAACCCTCTGTGATCACTACTCCAGTCCAAGCTTTAGTTCTTTAATTTGTCAAGAGAGAATAAAGATCCCATCCAACCTTTCTTAGAAGATGATTGTAAGAAACTGACAAGATAATGTAATTTTAAAAGTTACTTTATGAAAAGTAACCAAAATGGAGGCAGCATGGGGTAGTACCAGGATGCATCTGGAAGCAAAAGAACCAGGTTCAAATTCTTGTTCTGATACTAGTTAGTTGCATAACTGTTGGCAGGTTACATTATGACTTTGGTTTCCTCATCTGCAAATGCAGAAGTCAAGTCAGATGATCTTTGAGAATCCTGCTAACTCTCTGATTCTACTGTACTGGTGAAGAGCCAAGAACCCCAAATTACTTGGGATGTTTTCAGAGCATTTAGTCTTTTTATAATGAAAGAAGCGTGATGCAGGAGTTAGAATGTTAGACTTTGAATTAGGAGTAAACTCCAAGTTTTATCTCAGACGCACCTAGTGATGTGATCTTGGATGGTTACTTAAAATATCTCCTGTTTAATTTCTTATCTACACAGTGGGGATAATAATATTTACACTACCTATCTTATATTGTTCAGATGTTTTTAGTTATGTCTGACTCTTCATGATTCCATCTGGGGTTTTCTTGGCAAAGATACTAGAGGGGTTTTCTATTTCCTTCTCCAGCTCATTTTACAGATAAGGAAAAATAAGGCAGGCTTATAGGTAGCAAGTGTCTGAGGTCAGATTTGAACTCAATAAGAAGAATCTTTTTGACACCAGGTCCAGCACCCTATCCATTGCTGCCCATCTATCTCATGGGACAGTGAGAAAAGCATTCTGCTGACCTTAAGGCATTATACAAGTGTGGGCCTTTATCATTATGATTGTTCTTGACCTCATTCTTCTCATCATTTTGGTTGAAGCCCACATAGAAATTGTCCAGGGCAAAGTTGCTCTGTTGATCTATTATTATTTCATTATTCTCATCTTGTTTGATGGAGCTTAAACAGAAGGAGTCCTGGGACAGGTTGTCTTCATGCTGATTTTCTTTCATATTCAGTGTTCTATGAACCAGTGCACAGGTGGAGAAAATAACTGCCTTTTGTAGTTGAATAAAAGTTTTAGGATGTCAGCTTCTCTTCTGTAGGCTCCTGGAAAGTATCGTGGGAACAATTGCAGTAACAGACAGGATGTACCTCCATCTAAGTCCCTTATGATTTTAATTTCACCCCCTTTTTATTTTAATATAAAGCCCTTGACTCTATTTCAAAGTCTAACACCCTTTTATATTTGAAAAAACCTTTTGTTCACATAGCTTGGAGACTGAGGATTTGGTACTGACATTGGTAGTGACATTGAATGATAACAGTAGTTAGTATTCATATAGATAGTACTTGGGCTTAAGAATCACTTTATATGTGCTATCTCAGGGGATTCTGACAAAACCCAAGAAAGTAAGTGCTATTATTATTCTTAATTGATTCTTGAGGAAATGGAGGAAATATCTATTAAACAGGTTGTCCTTAAGTTTTCATGGATCAATGATATATACAGGAGATTGTGGACAACAGTTGGGTCTGTGAAATTTCTCCAGTTTCAGTATAGTTTACTGATTAAGCCCACAAGAGTATTTTGAGGTCTGCATTTGTAGTATGGGGGCTTGTCCTATCGATTCATAAAAGAGAGTGGGCTTCTGATGCATAATTCTAGTTAGCAGGTCATGTCTTGGTAGGTATTTGATGCTAAATTTGCGCTACTTGCTTTGTGTCCCATAGTTTCTTTTATTAGCTGCATTGATCATGAATAGCAGCTATTAGAGAGAGCACTGGAGTTTCCTCATCTGTAAAATGAGGATCATAATAGCATTCATCTCCCTGGATTATTGTGATAATCAACTGAGATAATATCTATAAAATGCTATGGAAACCTTAAAGTTTTATGTTTAGTCACTTTCAGTTGTGTCCAACTCTTTGTGACCCCGTTTGGGTTTTCTTGGTAAAGAAATTGGAATAGGGTGCCATTTTCTTCTCCAACTCATTTTACAGTTGAGGAAACTGAGGCCAACAGGGTTAAGAGATTTGCCCAGGGTCACACAGTTAGAAAGTGTCTGAGGCCAGATTTGAACTCAAGAAGATGAGTCTTCCGGACTCCAGGCCCAGCACTCTATCCACTACACCATCTTAGCTACCCCAAAATTTTATATAAATAATATTAGTACTCTTATGATGATAATAACAATAATTAAACCCAGGTTTCTTATGAGTGACCCTGATCACATGGGTGTCATCACAGGTGTGTCACATTGGCAGGTTTTTGTAAATATGAACCCACTCTCTTCAATAGACACTGATGCTTATGTGACATGTGCTTACCTGTTGGTTGTGCTGTATTTATATATTGGCTTTAATATAGGAATACTTTTGATGATATTTCTTTTGCCATGCTATTAAGTAAATGACTATTTTCAAGAAAAAAGAATAAGTTTTTTTGTGACTAGTTATCATCATTATTATTATTATTATTATATTTATCCTACCTTGTTCTATAGAAAAGCAGCAATTACACAAACACACACACACACACACACAGCATGTATGAGGTGGCTGTCACCCACAGTGACCATCCTTCCAGCCACTCATAAGACTTTTAAACAGAAAAATTCAGTTACTGGATGACTGACTTGGTACTTGGGATCATATAACTTGCCTAGTATTTGATAAAGACCTGAGGATGGAAGCAAAGCTGTATACAGGGACCCAGGAGTCTGGCCTTCCAGGCGCCAATCTCCAGACAGCTATTCTGAGCTCAGAGACTAGAGAATCAGCAAAAGCTGAATTCAGACCAGGTCAGCATTCCCCCCTTCCCCCTTCTTCCCATCAGGCTACAATGCCATCAATTCCTTGCCTGCCAGCTCTAGAAGGTTCATAGAGTTGATTGCCCCTCTCATCAATCTCCCCTAAGTGCTCAAAGCCATCTGCTTCCGCAGTGAGAGTAGTGGGTGACATTTCTGAGGCTGAGCCTACATCACAGGTACTGGGTGTTAGATTAATTTATCAGCAAAGCAGAGGGTCAGAGATATTTGCTGTCTTCAACAGCAAAGTACCAAGAAGATCCTGGAAATTGGGGAGAGGGGCTCATCTTCCATTTTACTGATGGAAGCACCTATTTTTTTTTTTGATCTAGAGTCTGGCATGATTCTCTGAAGTCCGAATTTGGCAACTGTAACAAAAATAGCTTGTTCATCTGCCAGGTCTGTTTTTATATCCTCCTTGTTCAGAGAAAATGGACAAGGACCTTTGTCAGGAAATGCTGTAGTATTATAGCATCATGCTGTGAGGGACCCTGAAGTACACTAGAGCTAGAAAGATCAGAATTCATTTACATTATGCCTCAGATACTGTGTTACCTTGGGCAAATCATTTAATCCCTTCTATACTTCACTTATGTCATTTATAACATTAGTTTTGCCTCAGTTTCCTTCCCAGGATGACTTCAATAATGGTCTATCAACTCTTCCTGGGAAGTTCTTCCAAAAATTCAACCCTAAACCTGAGGTTCATGATCTGGAGTCTATGAACTTTTTAAAACAATGTAATAACTAATTTCATATAATTGTTTTCCTCTGTAATCCTATTTATTTTATTTATTCAGTCAAAAAGAAGTCTATAGGTTTCACTAGACCACCAAAAGGGTTCAACACACAAAAAGTCAAGAACTCCTGCCTAATCCTTTGTGGTAAAAGATAATATTTTTCTCTTATTTTGCTCTCAGGAGAAATGAAGAATAGTACTTAGTCTCCCCAATATCTATGTGAAGAAATGGAATTTCTTGGTGAACTTGTGGGAAAACTGATAATGGTATGTTTTTTAACAGTCTTTGTTAGGTTTAGTCACATCATTTTGTGTATGTGTGTGTGTGTGTTTGTGTGTGTGTGTGTGTGTGTTTATGTGTAGGAAATAACAAAGAAACAAAGACTGGAAGAGTCTGTCTAGCTATGTCTCATTGATTAAATACAGGTAATCAGAAAGTGAATGGGGTATCTGAGGTCACTCTGGCTGGGGCACAGAAGAGTTTGTTTGGCAATGTATAAGTTTATGATTAAATTATTTTAGATGCTATGTGCCAAGAGGTAGAGGCAGAGCCTACCAGTACCAGTAAATGCAGCTGAAATTCAATCTGTCAATCAGCAGTCATTGATTGTCCACTATGTGTTAGGCAATGCAAAGATAAAAGAGAAACAAGGGCTGACCTTAAGGAACCGACATGGGGGGGAGCAATATGTGCAAATATTAATATATACAAATGATACAAGGGGATATGGGGCAGGGGAGGACCCTAGTAAGTGGTGAGATAAAGATTTTATATAGAAGATAATGCTGGAGTCTTGAGGGAAGTTAGGGATTCTAAGAAGCAGAGGTCAAAAAAGAGTGCAGATGAAAAGAAGGATTGTGTAGCAGGTATATTCCCAACCATTGATCAATCAACTTTGACTTGAAGACCTCTGGTGAGGAGGAACATACTATCTCCAAAGAGAGGGCACAATAATTTTGGTTCAAATTCAGTGGGTTGGGGACAGTAGTGGAGAATGGGACAGCTATATTTGTTAGGAAGCTTTTCTTTAAATCAAACTCAAATCTGCCTCTGTAACCTCTACCCACCATTCCTAGCTCTGGACTTGGGACAAATATTACATCTCTAAGCCTTCTTCTATATGACAAATCTAAAAAAGTGTAGACTAAGATCATGTTCTTCTGAAGTCTACTCTTTGCTAGCTCCTGGTGATTCTTCTCTCTGGAGACTTTTGTCACAGTCCTCATTAAATAATGTAGTGACTAGAACAGAGCACAATATTATGGATGTGTACCGATGAGGACAAAATATCTGAACATTTCTAGACTGGGGGAGACATCATATCACCTTACCTTCCAAAGGATCTCCATTCACCAGCCATTGAACAGTGGGCTTGGGGTTCCCATTGGCCCGACACACCAACCTCCCATCTTCACCTGGGGCCAGGATGAGATTCTTGGGCTCATCAAGCCAATAAGGAGCAGCTGGAAGACAAGGACAGCCACAGGCCAGACAGTCAGATGGGATGGGGAAGGAATACGAAAACCAAGACAATGGCTCCTCCAGAGAGGAGGCTGAAACCTGTGAGCATTGCGATTTAAATTGCAGCCTGGCTTTCCCAATGCTGACCTGGTCCCAATTTTATCGATAATAGTCAGGCTTCAAACAGACCTTTGGTCATGGTTCCAGATGGCACAGAATAGTGATTTGGCATGTCTAGAGGATATAAGATGGGTGAACATGCATTACATTAGTCAATCTGCATCTTTATTTGCAAGGCCACCTTGACTCTTCCCTTGGAGTAGGGTCTCAGCTGCCCCTGAATAGATCCTCATCTGGTTTCCTTTTTGCTAAGTCCTTTCACCTTTGGATTTTGTTTGTGGTGCTTGTGGCACTAATGAGAGAAAGACCATGAGCCAATTATCTTCAAACAGGAAACACTATACCATGATTAATAGATTGCCTTCCTGACACTGACCAGGAACTTGGCAGAAATGACCCCAAGGGGGATACTGGATAAGAGTGTGGGCGACTCAGTACAACTTAATCCTACTGCTATAAAAAATATTCTAAGCACATATCTTTCTGATAGCAGTAAATTTACCATATTTGTATGTGAAATGAAACCTTGCCCCTTTCTTTTATTAGCTGGGTTATCAATGACATTACCTTTACCTCTTTTCTAAAGAAGGACTAACTCATACATTCAGAAAAGATTGCAAGGCAGAGACAACACACCAAGGAACAGGAATGCAAAATGAAAAAAAATATCAACACAACATGCCAACAGGCTCTGTGGTTGTGATCCAAATGGCAACGGGGTAGGGGGATGGTAGAGGGAAATCTGCCTGGTGAAGGAGGAGTCACAGTCATTATGGAGAAGTGGGCACAGATCTCTCTCTCTCTCTCTCTCTCTCTCTCTCTCTCTCTCTCTCTCACACACACACACACACACACACACACCCCTATATACTCACAGTGGTGAGCAGAGTGACAACAACTAGTGGATGGATGCTGAACAGTTCATGGTATTTTGGGTGACTTCCTCCCTTCCCCTCTCAGGAAGAGGAGCTGTGGTAGGGTGGTGGTGGTAGTAGTAGTGGCAAGGTTGGGGGAAAGAGTCGTTGGACAGGCAAAATAATCATAATGAGAAATACACACAACGTACCCTTTACTCTCACCGAGATCGTGTGCCGGATGCTTCCCATCTTGTTGGAGGCCAGACAGAAATATTCCCCAGAGTCCTCCTCTGAGACATTGGTGATACGTAGGGCCTTATTAAAGTTTTCAAATTTGACCTTGCCAGCTGGGAGGTCTCCGCCTTTCTTGTACCATGCAATGTCTGGTGCTGGTCTAGGAGAGTCAAACCCATCAGGAGATAAAAGGTGGATGTATTAAGCTCTTGCTTGTAGAAAGTTTAACTACACTATTTCTAAAGTTTCTTCCAAGATTCTTCCATGCTAGGAGTCTATATCGGGGTCCCTAAATAGCTACTTTAATGAAACGACCCTTTCTTCTTCCTGTTTGGCAGGAAATGAATATTTATTACTATAGGTGGGGTATTTCAAACCTCAAGGTGGAAAGGTATTAGGTGACATTAGGTGTCATCCACCTAACCCGGGAGGAAGCAGATAAGGCAGACCACAGGGCTTGGACTAGCAGGTGTAAAATATTTAAATAGTCCCAGACTTGCCAAAGTACAGGACTCATGAGAGTGAGCAGCCCTGACCCCATGAGTTGGTAGTGAGTCAACAAGTGTGAGAACTTTGAAGTAAAGATTTGGACTTGTCTTGGTTTAGGACTCACATATGGCAGTTCAGCATCCTGTGCTCATGGGCGGATTGATATAAGCTGTCCACAGATTTTATTAGCCCAAAGCTATGTTATAGATGAGGAGTGCCTTAGCATAAGATTCTTGGGCTTTGTAACTTGGCAATTTTGGTCTCCAAGAGTCCATGTTATTTTAATGTCTTTCCCTTAGTAATTTAAAACATTTTCAGAAAGAAAAACCCAACCTCTTTCTTAGATGAACCAGGAAAGAAAGGGAGTATTTGTGTGAAGGCAAGGAGAATATAGAATGGGAGGAAACTTGGAATCCTCAGAGAGTAAATAAAGACTGCTGGAAGCAGTAAAAACATAAGAGGTCCCAATCCCCAACATGGAAGGGCTATTGGACTGGTATTGAGTTAAAAAAAGAAAACTCTGGGTAGGACTGGATTTAAATAGTGCTAGTAAATCACTTCCTGTGCAACTGGGTTTTTACTTTTTTGCTTTCCTTGGATGGGGAGCAGGTGCACTTGTATTTCTAATTCCATATCCAAGAATTAGGTCTTCATTTATAAGGGAACATCAGGACACAGAGAGATTGAGTTACATATCCAGAGTGACACAGCGAGCTGGCACCAAATCAAGGCAGATTTTCTGACTCCTCTTTACCTAAATAAGGGTCATTGGGATGAGATAGAGACTTGGCAAACTCCAGCATGGGATTTAGCTGTATCATCATCTCACCTTCAATACCATCTAGAGAATGAAACCTGGATAAAGCCCCTTTCCAAGTACAGACACAAATGATACATACACCCCTGAAGCGATGCACTCCAGTAGCAAGTCCATGCCCCTTAGCACCATCTGGCTGCTTGATGTACCCAGAGGATACATGAAGCTGGGTGTCCTTTCTGAGACTCCTCGGGCTGAAATGGGAAAAAGTATGCTCCTATGAACCACCTCCGTGGAAAATCAAGTTTGGCTGGAGAGAAGCCATCATCATGCCCATGTCTTCCCCCATCCTAAGAAATCTGGTTCTGGATCTTGTCCCAATTAACCTTTTTTCTAGGTGTTGAGTTACCAAAGGGAGATAGAGAAACCCACTAGCCTCACTAGCCAGCTTGGTTTCATCTGCTCTTCCCTTATACATATATGGCTCCATTTTCTGATGAGATATGTCATAAAGAATCATTCTTTCATTGTCCAAAATGCCTGTTTCCTCTTCCAATGTACAGAAGAGAGAGGATGAAGGAATGTTATGATAAGATCATGCCACCAATAAACCTAACCTTGCTCTGCCAGTCTAGGAATTGATGGCATATCCACATCCCTGAAACTCACCCTTCTCTCCCAGAGAAAGGAAATGATAAAAGAAAGACTAGGACACAGGTTATACATAGGATACACACATAACATATCTTTGGAACCCTGGAGACATAGGGCAAGGTTAGAACTTCAAGGACACAGACACACAATCAGAGATACCAGGAGAGAGTTATTAATGGTTTAGTGTTGACATGGAGAATTAATAAACAGGAATGGCAGGCATAGCATCCGCTCTGAGACCAAAACCCTTCTGTACTTTTACTAATGGCTTTGAAAAGGGGTAGAAGTGAGAGAGGAGAGTGTTAATTAGAAGTAAGAGGAGGAGGAGGGAGTGTGAGGGGAGATAGTCATTCCTTTGGAGAATATCATTTTACCATTCATCTAGTTTATGGATTTAATTTATGGATTACTATCACTCTGAATTTAATGAAGTGACTTTTTGTAGTCATTTAAGGGTCAAATGTCTCAAAGAATTCAGTATCCTGTGGAAAAGATGGTGAAATAAATGGTGGAGGGACCTCAGAGGTGGATGGATGCTCAAGTCAGAAGAAAGCACACAGGATAATAGACCCGGCTCCACTAGGGCTGGGCCTTTCTTATCATAGCTTTTTTGCAAAGGACTATGATGAGAAAGTTTAGTAAAAGAAATGGGAATGATGGGATGAAGACACCCTCCAAAAAGGAGCCTTAAATTAGAAGACAAAAAGTGGGGAAACACTGATCTCAGACCACTCAAGGAAGGCTAGCTTGGAGTTACTGCATAAGGGAGGGGGCAATGGACAGAATTATCTTCTTGGTAGGAGATACAGCTTAATGGGCCCCATCCTGAGCTGCCAGCGGCTTTGAGTCCCTCAGAGATGTGTGAGGTAAAGAACAAAGTTGTTCATCGAGAAGGATTTAATCAATTCTGTCATGGAGAGGGGGCAGGGTGGTCTGCAGGGACCCTCTGCATCTGGGTAATTGGCATTTCCCAATCAGAAAAGTGACTGAGGTAATTTGTTATCTGGGGCTTTCCCTTTCCAGAACCAGAGGGGCCTCGCAGTCAAAGAGGCTCCTCCCAACCCTAGTCTGATGGAAAGGATCATGGGCAGGTGAACTGTCTTGGTATAAGAAATGTAACCCTTCATAATAAGGATGGGGTGGGGAATAAACCCACCATGGGGAAAGTATTCCAAGGTGCTTGCTTTGTTTTTCCCTTTGTCAAGAGAAGGACAAAAGAAGAGAATTATTTGAGTTTATATCAGCTGCTAGAGAACAGGGATCATCTTCTTCCATGTTCCCACAGCACCTCACAGTTTGAGGTGACTAGGAATCCTTCACAGAAGATTTGAAAGAGATCAAATTAGACCACAAAGAAATAACGTTGTAGGTAAAGAAGAGATTTGTGTTCTCTACAGGAAGCATGTTCCTCCTTTGGCTGTGGGTAATTGTGGCCATTAGATGGATAACCCCGAAACCAGGGATGAGCTGAGGAAAAACTGAGGCACATTTGTTTGGGAGGGGATATATCATATACTTGGTGGGATAGTGAAATTCTGAATCTTCTGTAGGACAGGTAGGTGATGATAATAATGATGTTGATTTTGATGGGTAAGAGGAAATACAGAAATGCTTCTTAAAGTTACCTAATGGACAATTCATATAGGAAGGATTGTTCTCACTAATAGTTCCCTCCACCCTGCAACCCTCTGCCCCACAAAATACTCTCTAAGGATCTCTCTCTCTCTCTCTCTCTCTCTCTCTCTCTCTCTCTCTCACACACACACACACACACACACACACACACACACACACACACACACACACACACACACAGCAGGACCTCTACAATGGGTTGATCCATTACATTGTTACTTGTTTACTACATGTTGCCTTTGATTTTTGGCATCTGTTTCTTTGGAATTAGGGGATGCTATCATCTAATGGAAGCTGTCACTCCTGCATGCTGCCACCGAATCCTTAGCCCATTCATCATCGTGGTGTAAAATAAAAGGTGTGGAGAGTGGAATTTCTGGGACCAAAATCACTCTGTACTTTTACTAATGGTTTTGAAAGGGGGTAGAAGTGAGAGAGGAGAGCGTTAATTAGAAGTAAGAGGAGGAGGAGGGAGTGTGAGGGGAGATAGTCATTCCTTTGGAGAATATGATTTACCATTCATCTAGTTTCAGAAGCAGCTTATATATTATTACTATCACTCTGAATTCAATGAAGTGACTTTTTGTAGTACTCCTATTTAGCTGTCAAATGTCTCAAAGAATTCAGCGCTGCTTTCAGGAACAGTATCCTGTGGAAAGGATGGTGAGATGAATGGTGGAGAGACCTCAGAGGTAGATGCTCAAGTCAGAAGAGTGCACACAGGATAGTGGACTCTGCTCTACCTGGGAGTGGAATTTCACAGCTTCAGCATCTGTGAGTTCTCAGATGAGAAGATTGTAGGACGTTGAAAAGATTCTCAAAGACCAGATTAGAAATTCTCTCCAGGTAGGAGGCTGTAACCAAGAAACTTTGTAGGGGTCATTATACATATATAGTTAATAAATACTTCATTCATTCATTCATTCATTCATTCAATAGTACCTAACTCACCACTTCAGGGGATCCTGTTTCTGAGCTACAGCACAATCTGTGACTAGAGAGAGATGATCCAACATAGGTACATCCACTACATGTATTAGGTGAGTGACCATCAGGCTCTACCAAGGGATCTGGTCATCAGGGTATGCCTTTTCTATACTTTCTTAGTTGTCATCCCTTGATAAGCAATTAAGTAATAAGGAATACTTCTTCTGCTGTAGAGGGATGACCCAAATTGCTAAAGGACTTGAACCCCCCCCCCCTCACCTTTATCATAGAAAATATATCAGGTAATGCATTTGGTTACCAAAAGGAAAGAGCTCAAGGAATCTGAAGATAGAAAACAACCAGCAAGAATATTGAATTCAAGTCATCACTGTAGCTTTTAAGCTTAAAACAATATTCAAGTCAAAGGGCAAGAAAGAACCTTCAGGTGCTATTTCAATTATTTGGCCTTTCCAAACAAACTTTTAAGTCCCCTACAGGAGAGGAGGCTACAACTACCTTTTTGCCTCTGCTCCCTTCAATGATCAATTCCTTCACTGTAAGGAAGTTCTTTTTCATGTCCAACTTAAATCCCTCCTTTGACTTAAATCTACAACATCTTATCTGGTCCTTAGTAGGAGTGGAAAGGATACAGCAGGATTCTTTGCACAACAACGGGAAGATTACCCCTGTTTTTTTTTCCTATTTTAGTTGTCCTAATCTTTCTGACCTCCACATGTTTAACCCTCACATCTCTTACATATCTGTTTCCTTTCTCCAGCTCTTCAAGATCTCTACCTTCTCCTTAAGAAGCGGGCCCCAGAGCTGCCCACATTTCATAGCTAGTCACCAATAATTGAATAAATTGAACTGTGTCACCAAAGGAAATTTGGAATAATAATAATGATGATGATAATAATAATAATAATAATAATAATGATAATAATAATAATAACTAACATTTATATAATACTTTAACATTTTCAAAGCATTTTATCTAATTGGAACTTCACAATAACCCCAAACTATAGATCTCACAGATATTGTCTGCATAATTTAGAGGACAGACTGAGGCTCAGAGAGGTTAGATGATTTGCCTATGGTCACACAGTTAGTAGCTAATTTGTAGCCAGTTCTTCCCAGATCCTTATCCAGTATTGAATCTATGCCACACTCCCAGGACAAACTACCTCCAGGCACCTGAGAGTGTTTCTAGTTTCCCTTTGGTCATTATCAGTTGGCATGTGGCACTCATTTATAGAATTAATATTTGCCTAAGTGAAATGTGATTGGAAAGAAATTTATCACTGCTGAAATAAAGAACAGAATATTTTCCCAAGGTAAGCAGAGATAATTTAGAATTTTCCATACCACTGCTTTCTTGTTAACTTAGTTAATCATGAGTTCCCTAGATTCCAATATACATGTGACCACTGGAAAGAGACCTGGTTCTTTTCTATTATTGGGTATACCCAATAATATAGTCATTATTTCATACCTACAATATCAACAGTGAATTTTGTGGTTGGATGCTCTCTTAACAGTCTTGGATCAAGCACAAAAGTTCCTTTCTCTATGCTGGTACCTGTGAGTGAGTGAGCCTTGTACTGTGCCTCCTCTGTCATGGCATGCCATTAGTCCCAAAGTGATGTGGGTCAAAGCATACAGATGAATACAGTACAAGTTTATCGAAGTTACTAAAAAATACTCAAGGTACATGCCCAGCTGATGTGATTAATAAATCAGCAAAGCAAAGAAGTACAGCTTCTTCTTAGTAAAACTAGGGGAATAGATTGGATAACATCTTAGATCCTTTCATTTCTGTTATCCTATGTCTCAACTATCAAGTATAAAATATTATCCTAATAAGATATTATCAAGTATAATATTTTGTCCTAGCTCCTATTTGGAAAGGATCCCAGTCCATGCCCATGCTCAAGGAGCTCCAGAGACAATGACTGTAGTCCCATCATTGACAGAAAACACTATGCCCAGACTTCTGCAAACAAAAGACTCGACCAATATATTTCCTGATTTCCCCCATAGCATTGTATCTCTCTTGGGCAGAACCTCGGTAGAGCTGGAATTATTTGGTACTAAGCCAGAACTGCTACCTTTCCTTCCCCCACTCCAGACCCCCAACCACTGTTTATATTAGCACATCACAGTCCTGACACTTTCAATCTATTCCAAGTTCACAATGACACCCCCAGGGAGTCTGCAGCTTGACTAGAGCTTCTGAGCTATAATTGATGAGTGGGGGCCAGCTGCTTCCCCAGAGCTCAAAGAAATGTTCTTCCTTTGCCCATTCAAGGCCAAGAAGAAATTACTGAGCTACAGGGTGAGTGCTTTAGGACTGGAATTATCCAATCACTTATCTTCCCTGATTGAAGAACCATTTATATGCTGAAATAAAGTAATATGGTGTATTGTATAATGTCACAGGATGTTTGAGTATAAGAGACCTTAGATATTATATAATCCAGGGCTTCTTAACCTGAGGTCCATGGATTTGTTACTTTTTTTTACATATTTTGATATAATTATTTCTTTATAATCCTGTGTTCTATTTTATACATTTAATAACCATGAGCAGGGGTCTATTCTATACTCTTCACCAGATCACCCAAGAAGTTCATGATACAAAAATAGGTTAAGAATCACTGACCTAATTCACTTCTTCCATTTTACAAAAAAGGACACTGAGGGCCAGAAAGTAGAAGTAGATTGCTCAGGGGCTCACAGCAAGTGGTAAAGCTGTTCTTAAAATCTAGATCTATCTCGCCAAGTTCATTGTCCTTTTCCCTCTAGCACACTTGGTCTCCAAAATACCTGCATGGTGTGAATATGTGGTAGGGAGGGAGGGAGGTATTTCTTGAGTTCTGAGTGCTTATTCTCAATTCTCTAATATCTATACTATCATAAGAAGAAGAGACAGATAATAAGAAATAACAGAAAATTTATTTTCATCCATATTTAACTTGGAAGTGGACCCAGAAATAGATCGGAGACCCTTGTACATATACTCCCTGCCTGGTCTTTCTCTGGACAGGCATAAGACCTAGCTAAATGGTGGTGAATTGGTCACAAGAAACCAAAATAGTCACATCAGCTGGGCATGTACCTTGAGTTTTTTTTTAGCAACTGATAAACTTGCACTGTATTCATCCATATGCTTTGACCCATATCACTTTGGGACTAATGGCATGCAATGACAGAGGAGGCACAGTACAAAGCTCACTCACTCACAGGTACCAGCATAGAGAAAGGAACTTTTGTGCTTGATACAAGACTGTTAAGAGAGAATCCAACTACAAAAGTCACTTGCTGATATTATAGGTAAGAAATAATGACTATATTATTGGGGGCACCCAATTTCTGATAATCAAGGACTGACTTCATGTATTCTACAAAACTTTCTGTGTTCTCTAAGAACTAGAACAAATTAATTCCCTCTTCCATCTTTTGACTGATAGAGACTGGCAAGCTTTCAGGTCTTCCTGATAAAGAATGGCCTAAATGATGGAGATGGTGAAGGGAAGAGGGACCAAATATTCCATCAGATAAAGATTAAAGTGGTGGAAAAGTAGTTATGGTAATCAAAGAGAAATTCTTTTTTTGAAGAGTAAGAGACTGAGAGAGCAGGCTGCAGTGGGACCAAGATCCCTCAGAAACCTCCACCAATCATGTGCTGATTGTGGACTCAGGGGTACATCCCAGTCTTCCTCTGGGTATGTTCCTACCTAAGAGAAGAAGCTCAGCAGAAAAATGGTCTTGTTAAGAGAAGTCTAATATTTTCCCAACTGCTGGAGATGGGGGATATAAACTTTAAAAATGTGGAGAAATTCAGGGAAAACTTAGAGTAGGGAGCCAAGTTCTGGACTGAGAAATGTTTGCAAATGAAGTCCTGGATCCAAGAGCCTAGAGATCTAGAGCAAAAAGTGATTTATTTAGGATAAAACAAGAGCAAAGACTTAGTTTCCAATGAACTAACCAAATCACTTTGCTTTTGTTTAGAACCAGGATGACTTTCTGGCCCTAGGGCCCAGACAAGCTCCCCATCTCTCTACAAAGACAGAGTCATAGAAGTTTGGAAGAGGATAGTAAAGTCATACAAATGACCTGAAATGTCCCTTTTACTACTAACTCTTTCTTGGACAACTGGCTTCAAGTTCTGCCACAATCCAGTGCAGCTGGGGAAGGGTTGGGGTGGTGATGCCAATGTTAGCCAAACCATCATCTCTGAGAATCCAGTAACATAGTCTGCTGCCAGAAGGGGCAGGTATGTGTGCCAGAAAATTTGCATATTTGAATTGAGATCAAAATCCTATTACAATTAACTTCAATAGTGGTGTCTGAACGCTTTCATTATTCTGGGATTTTTGTTGTATCAAAAATCTCTTCAGAAAATAAGAGTCACAGTCCTGGTCCTTTAGAAGCTTTTCACTAGATGCAGTTATTTAGTTAAGCAAAATTTGTAATAAAGGATTCAACCTGCATGAATTAGTCTGCCCTGGAAGAGGTTAATGAAACTTTATAGGGGAAACAGACCTGTTTTTCTGAGTTTCAGATCCCTTCAAATACTTATTCAATGATTATTTTTGCAAACTGTGAGAGACAGATAACAAAAGCTTAGATAAGACACAGTTCCTGCCCTCCCGTAGCTTCCAGTCTAGTAGTAGCATTGCCTAATTTGAACACAGAAAAAAACTGAGAGGCAAGGCATTATATGGTATAGTGGGAGATGAGCTGTGGTGGCTGCGTGTTTAAGCTCTGAGAAGGAAGGATCTCCGGGACCTCTTATTTTGCTCTTTTTAAGGAGAAATTCTTAAAGAGAAGGTAACTATAACACAGAATCCCTGAAACACATTCAAGAAACCATAAGTGTCTGAGAGTAGAAAACTAGACAGCAGCATGTCCTTGGAAGGACCTAGGACTGAAAGGGTGGGTCAAGAACAAATGTGTATGTATCTCTTTGAGAAACTGTTTTCCTCTAAATCTCCTATATTCTATAATCAAATAAAAATTGTGTTTGTGATAGCCTTGCCCTTTCTTCTTTCTCAAGCTGCAGGTATCCAAATATTGGCTGGGATGAAATACTCTCTCTACAAATTCAAATATCTGAGCCAGTGGGTTGAAATGATTCCTTTGAGATTTTTCCTTTCTAACTTGCCAGCTCACATCTCTCAGTATTTGTTTCAAAGATCTAAGAAAAATTCTGTGCCTTCAAAATTTCTTAGTCTTCAGATTTGAAGAAAGCAGAGTGGTGATGTTCTGGATAATGGCACTTGGAACCAAACTGCTTGGAATGGCCAAAGCTCCCTTCCAGCCACACCTGTCCCTAAGAGGCTCCAGGAAGCTGAAGAGTCTCACAGCCAAAAGGAAATACTGATGCCCTCTTATGTAGGACAAGGGAATCTGTCTCAGAAACATTTTGGTGGGGGGAGGTAAAGGAAGTTTTAAAAGTAAAAAGAATATGATATTTTTATTGAAGGCATGTAGCCCATCATGTACTTTTTTTCATGTGCTCAAAACAAGACTGCTATCCTCCATCATTTCAGCAGGATGAGGAGTGCAATAGACCACAGTGATTCATACTATGTGTATCTCCACGGTTCCATGGCTACCAGACCAGCCCCTGCCTTACTGGGGCCACTCACATGTCCTAGGCATATTGCATTGTCCTCCTTCAATCTGCCAGTTGGTGGGGGTCTGTCCTGGCATGGACGGTGGAGGCATTTTAGACAACCTAGATTTCTTCTCTGGGGAGAGATTTCTTCCTGGACTTGGCAAAAGGAGGAGGAAACTGTAGAGAGGGATGAGCGTGGAGGGAATGGGGAAGGAAGCTGGGAAAGGAACCCAATGAGTCCCTGCAGCTATTCTTAGATTATGGCAACTACAAGGATCCTCTCGTTTGAGAGCAGTTTCCCAACCTGCTCTAGTTGCTTAACAAGTCCCCATGAAAATTCGGCTTGAGTCCTTCCAAGTCTACTCAGTGGCACACTGAATAGAGCGACATGCCTATGGTCCTGCAGGACAGAATGATTAAGGACTGACTAAATGAGCATTACCTAGAGGTGTGGGCAAGGGCGAAAAGAGAAGTTGAAGAGAAGGAAAGGGAAGGAGGTAGAAGAGAACGGAAAGTGGGATAGAGTGGAAGGGGGAAAGAGAGAAAAAGGAGGAAGAAGAAAATTATTAAGAGCATCATTAAAAGGAGACAGGAAAGCAGGGCCCAAAAGTGGAAAGATAAGAACAGAGTAGGTGGCAGGAGGCGACAGATGAGCTAAGAGCAGGCATCCATCAGTTCTGGGTTCTCTCTAAAGGCAGAAGTTCCCTAGTACTCTCTTTTTGTTGTTGTTGTTGTTGTTTCCAGGCAACAAAGGAATAAAGAAAGAGAAACATGAGTCCAAGTTCTTCAAGTCTAGATGGGGGAGTGAATTAGTAGACAGTCTCTCACCCACCCTCTATTTTGGCAGTCCCATAAGCAATCATGGTGACTTCAAGAAGCAGTGAGAATCAGCATCACTCTTCCATAAACCTGCATAAGTCACTCCTACTTGTTCACCCTGCCTCCCCCAGGTTCTCTTCTATTCACTGTTTAGACAGAAAATAGAGTATTCCGCATCTGAAGCAGTGCAGCATAAACATTCTGACAACTCTTTCAAAGAAAGAAGCTGAAGAAATCCAATCTTGGGTGGGCAGATGGAAGAAGCAAGTCTTTGAAGATCCACTATATCAAAGGTATAATACCAGCCCAGGTTTTTATTGCCACAAAGCATATCTCTAGGCTGCCTGCCCTCAGGCAGTGTGGACTCAGAGAATGCAGTGGGAAGCAAAAGCCATAATGGTGATGGAAGTGATGGGGAGAATGATGATACATTTCAATGCCAAATACAAAAGAACTTTTGAGGAAAGATAATTTTAAGACCGGCTAGCTCAATTTTAGGCAAAACATCAAGCATGTGATGGTGATGCCAGGAGACAACTTAGGAAAAGAATCAAGCTCAACTTCAGTTTTGGGGTCTTAGAATATTCTGCTCTCAGGGCAGATAAAGCAGTTTCAGGAGCAATAACCATTGGAAGCCCCTAGAAAGACCCACTAGACAGAAGCATGGGGACTAGGGAGCTTCAGCTTGATTGATTGCTTCTCCCACCTACTAAATCCCTACCTACCCATGTCTCTCCAGGCCTTGGGCCACACTTACTGGTGAGGACCTTGAGTGTAAATGGGTTTTTCTGTTGGATGGTGTGAGTAAAGTGGAAGCGGGCATTGCAGCTGTAGTCAGTCTTGGCATCCTGTGACATCACATTAGAGAAGTACAGATCCCCATTCTGGCCTTGGGAGACACGCTTGTCCTGGTTAATAGGCTCCATTGCTAAAAAATAGAAAGCACATGGTTAGAAAACATTAAACCAGCTTCTCCAGGTTTCCTTCATTCAGCAATGGAACTGGGGCTCAGAGGATCATGGTTCCCTGGGCCAATGGCAAGATCTAAATTGATTATAGGATTTCAGAACTGGAAAGGACTTACGGCCATCTAGTGTAAATCCTTCATAGTCCAGCAAGGGAAAAATGGTTCAGAGAAGTTATGCAGATTAAAACTAGGATTGAAACCTAGGCCCTCAGACTGTAAATTCAAGCAATATTTCATTGACATTTGTTGGGTTGTTTCAGTCCTATCTGACTCTTCGTGACCCCATTTGGGATTTTCTTGGCAAAGATACTGGAGTAGTTTGCCATTTCCTTCTTCAGCTCATTTTACAGATGAGGAAACTGAGACAAACATGGTTAAGTGACTTGCCCAGGATCACACAGATAGTGTTTGAGGACACATTGGAATTCTGGAAGGTGAGTCTTCTTGTTTCCAGGTCTGTTACTCTATATGCTGAAATCCTAAGACTGATTAACAGCTATTCATGTGGGTGAGTAAAATTTTATTAAAGATGAATAACTAAAGAATGTTAATTTTATTTCCATATTTATCAAATATTGATATTATTGTTTGTCCTTTGTTCTAAAGGGAATCATGACTTCAGGGAGGTGATGATATGATGGGCAAGTGAATTAGATTTAAGTAAGGTGGCACAGTACAAAATCACCAGTCTCACTTTCCTCTCCGGAGCTATCTGGGACCAGTGGTAAGATACAGATCAGAATGACTAGAGATGACCCTAGACTATGCAGTGGGAGACCTTGACCTCACCTACTCACATACAAAATACCCCTTCAGAACAATGGTTTTGTGAGAAAAGACTGATGTCCATTTTATAGGCTAGCAGGGTGTTATATCAAGTATAGTGGTTATTCTTCGGGGGGACATAATTTATTTCTGTTGTTTCTCCACATCTTTTGATAAACAGTTGTATGGTCACAGGGTCAGGTTGAGATATGGGAATAACCTAGTGGCAGATGCCGAGGGTCAAAACAGAAGACAAAGCCTAATCAAAACAGAATTCCATTATTGAGTGTTATTCCAGGCAACTGTGCTCCTTGACATTTCTCTGGGCCATGTTCTGAGAGAAATTTGGATTAAAGCTTACATTCTCACCTCCTATACTTCCCTTCCCAGTGTACTCAACCTTACTCTAAAAGTTCATTTGAGAGGCTTTTCACCTGGGGGCCTGTGAATGTTTATAAATAGATACAATCGTTGATACTTATATTCTATATTCTGTACCTATCTAGGTATATTCTCTACCTATATTCTGATTTCTTTTTGTCTTTTTATGAATTTTTATCTTATGCATTTGAAAATATTATTTTAAATTGGAGTCCAGAAGCCAAAGTGGTCCATGGAATTCACACAAAAAGTCAAAAATCCTTACCTTGGAGCCTCAAGCCCTCCTTTCCCTCCCCCATTATAAGTGATGTGTCTTCTAGGAAGAAGTAAAATTCAGAAAAAAAGCTAAGAATATACTTGTAAGACTGCATAGAAATGCGATACTTCTTTCCAAATATTTCATTCTCAATTAATAAAACTAAACATTATAGTTGGTGCTTAAAGGTTTGCAAAGTACTTCGCATAGATTATCTCATTTGATCTTCACAAGTATACCATAAAGTAGCTGCTATTATTTTCATTTTTAGAGCTGAGGCTTTAAACTGAGGCTAAGAGAAATTATGACTTTCCTGGGTCACACAACTACTGTCTGAGGCAGGATTAGAACTAATTTCTTCTTATCTTCAAGCCCAGCAGTCTATCCCTTGCACCCTTGCATGTAAATAGTGGCATGATAGTGAGGTGTGATTCCTACATAGGCCTATTAATTCTACCCAGAGGATAATGCTGGTTCACAGTCAAAGACTTTGCCTCCATCCCCAGCTAATGTCACAGGAAAACCAGAAGAGGGAGGGAAGGTGGTTTAGTACATCCTCACTCCTGGGGAAAACAAGTAGAATTTGAGCTCCTTCATCATTTTTGTACAAATAGGCCTTCAAGTAAGAATTTTTTTCCATTCCCTCTTCAAGATATAACATCTCTGTGTTTTATTATATTCACTTTAGTGAGGAGGTGGAGCTAAAGGGTCAAATAAGTCATTCAGTCCCATAGCAAGGCAATAGCTGAGGCATAAATAACTCCCAGGATGATAATTTCACATCCTTCTGCTCTCAACACTCTGCTCTGTTATTCCTTCATAAAAAGAACAAATATCTTTGCTTCTACCTCAGCGTATGAGGGTATGGCCAAGTCTGGCACTGAATGTCTTACCATGAATCAAATATGGTGACTTGGTATTAACCTGCCTCCTGCTGTCCTATAATTGGCCTATAATCTGTTTCCTATTAAAGAGTCTTCCCACCTGGAGGATCATGGGGGTGGCTTGAGTCCTCCTGACTCACCCTAAACCACCTCCCTCCTTCTTCCTTTCCCAATGAGACTTACAGCTACTCATCCAGAAGATGACAGGAGATGGCAGCCCAGGAGGGGGGTTGCACTGGAGGGTCAGGGGGGCTCCCTCTTGAACCACTACAGGATCCAGGTTTTCCTTGGGCCACAGGGGTGATTCTGTGGGGGAATAGAAGGTGGTTGATGAGAACAGGATGGGAGCAGGGGAAAGAGAAAAAGGTTAAAAGAAGAGGTGAGCAGGGTAAGAACTGGAAGAGAGAAGAGAGCAATGAGGCAGAGGAATAGAGAAGGGAAAAGAAGAGTGGGAGGGGAGCAATGAGGGCAGGATGCAGCAATTGAGATAGGGCAGGAGTGAAACTGGTCATAACCCTGAGTTGAGTCATATTCTTCTAGAGTTCCCCATCTCTTCTAATTTCTTCAGCTTAAACCCAGTGTCAGATAGTCAGGGAGTATCAACATGGTTTATTTTTGACTCCTGAAACTTCTTTCTCCTCTTATCAACCCCTCCCCAAATCTTACACACACACACACACACACACTATACAGTTAAAAGGTGAGGGTCTCCTTCCTGGAGGCAGGGGAATGAGTGAGATGACCTCAGTGAGTCCTTTTTTCTTGGCCAGAATGACCTTCCCAAAACTATCTCCACAGTTTTTCCAAGGAACCATAGCTACTAAGAAGCTACCCCAACCTTATCTTTGCCAGATTCTACACCCCACCCCCCACCCCAAGCAACTCACTTGACACCTGAAGGTTGATCCTATTAGATAGGGCCGTTCCAAATTTGTTGCGGGCAAAGCACTGGTATTCTCCCTCATACTCTTCAGGTCGTCCTCCACTCCGGAAGTCAATTACCAGTGTCCCTGATCTGCGAAACATTGACACCCGGGGATCCTTGGCCACGTTGAAAAACCGGCTATTCCGGGTCCATTGGAAACTACAAGGAGTGGGGGGATGATAGTGTCAGAAGAACAGGGAGGAGATCAAGACTCTAGACTGAGAACACTGGACATCCCTGTAGCATCCTTGGTCTTCCTATTCTAATGTCAGTCCTTGGAAACCCAGAGCTACTCAATCTGCTCTCTAGAGCAGGGAACCATCATGTTAACCATGAACTTAGGTGGGGAAAACTTTTATATCTTTATTATCATTTACCTTTAACTAAAATTAATTATTTATATGGGTAACAATCAATTACAAATTATTATTTATATTCTACATTCACCTTATCCATCACTCATGTGAATTATGAATGGATAAACCACTGTTCTAAGAAAGGGTCCATATATTTTGCCAGAATACCAAAGAGATCTATGTCACCAAAAGGGCTAATAATCCCTCCTTGGGAGGCAATGATACATAGTGTCACTTATCTTGAATTAGATACAACTAATGCCATAAGCTGGAGCTTTTCCCCCTCCTTGGGAGAATTAATTCCTCTTTGTTCCAGGTTATGAAGAAACAGTGCCTGAATCTTTGAAACATTCAGTAAGTTCCATGTTTGACCTGTTGAATGGTCTTCTGATCTTAAATAAACTTCCAAAGAATCATAGACTAATAGAATTGACAGGATCCTTAGAGAGCACCTAATTCAACTCAAGGAAGAGACCAAGAGAAGCTAAGTGATTTTCTTGAGGTCACACAGTTGGACAATGGCAAAGTTGGAACTTTGGGCTTAACTTCATCATCATTACTATGATTGTAAACTCCTTGATGGAAGAGACTGTCTTTTGCCTCTTTTTGTATCCCTAGTACCTAGCTGGTACATAGTAGGAACTTAATAAATATTTATTTTTTGACTGATTTTAATCATCAAAAATATGTTGGCAAGACAGGGTGGAATTCACCAATGGAGATTTTCTTCTAGATAGACATCAATCTATTAATAGTCTGGTGCTTTTTTTTTTTTTTAGATTTTTGCAAGGCAAACAGGGTTAAGTGGCTTGCCCAAGGTTACACAGCTAGGTAATTATTAAGTGATTAAGGCCGAATTTGAACTCAGGTACTCCTGATTCCAGGAGGGTCAGTGCTCTGTGCCACCTAGCAACCCCAGTCTGGTGCTTTTTAATCACCCCCATCATACTTGGAATTTTCTTCTTTCCTTGACTCCAGAGGCATCATATTCCCCTTGATTTAGAATTATAAGACTTGTGTTCAAATCCTGATACATACTATCTCATTATCTTCAATTTATGCTGTATATATTTTATTTGTATATAATCTATTGGCAAATTGTTCCCTCCCATTAGACTGTGGGCTCCTTGATCTTGGGCATAACCTCTCCAAGCTTCAGCTTCCTTATCTATAAAATGAGATGGTTAGATCAGGTAAGGTCCCTTTCATTTCTCCATCTATGATTCTAAGATCTCTTATCTCTCTACATTTCCTACTTCTGCAATGCTAAATGAAACTGGAGAAAATCATGGGATCCTATTCACTAGGTCCCCTAAAAATTTATATTATATAATCTCAACTTGGCTGTCATTGCAGCAGGTCAATCCTTTCACACCTCCTTAACCACTTACCAGCAGATTTTTTAAATCTTTCATCCTTCTTCAAGTCTTTCCCATGTCTGTTCCATCTCTCACCCCTTCCCAATCAGAGAACCTTGTCTCATATATATCACTGAAAAAATTGATGTATTTTTGCCAAGAGTTCTTGTTTCCCCATTTCCTCATTGTCCCCTTTATCGTCCCCACTCTCTTACTGATCATCAATTTCTACTTGTCTACTGCCTACAAACACCCATGACTCCCCAATCTCAAAAAAAATCTCCCTTTGTTCCTTTTCTCTCTTTCTATTCCTGAAATCTGGCTTTTGACTTCAAGTAAAGTAGCTCTCACCAAAGTTTCCTATGCTCTCCAAATGGCCAAATCTATTAGCCTTTTCTCAATCTTCATCTTTCTTGATCTTTCTACAGTTTTGGACACCATCAATTATTACTTTCTTTGCCTTGCTATTTCTCTTTAGGTTTTCTAGTTCTTTTACCTGACTGACTACTCCTCAGTTTCTTTTGCTGAATATTCAGGTTGTATCCACTAACCCTAGTGTCCCCCAGTTCATTCTGGGCCCTCTTCTCTTCTTCCTCTGCATTATTTATACAGCTCCTCTAGATTTAGCAACCATCTTTATATTATTCTTTGATCTAGATATCCAATCCTAACTTACCTCATGACTTGTATATCTAACTTCATTTGGACATCTTGCACTGGTTATTCCATAAACATTTTTTGGGTTTAAGTGGCTTGCCCAAAGCCACACAGCTAGGTAATTATTAAGTGTCTGAGTCTGGATTTGAACTCAGGTACTCCTGACTCCAGGGCCAGTGCTCTATCTACTGCACCACCTAGCTGCCCCTTCCCATAGAAATTTTAAATGCAATGTGTCCAAAATGGAATTCACTATCTTCCTCACCCCACCCCAAAGACATCAGGTATTCCTAATTTTCCTATTACCGTTAAGGGTACCACCATCCTCTCAGTCACCAAAACCTACAACAAAGGTGTCATCCTGAATTTCTCAGTTTTTTGATCCTCTCTTCTCTTCCCCCCCCCATGTTGAGTAAGTTTCTAAGTCCTATTTATTCTACCTTTGCAGTATCTCTTATATATACAACATTTTTTCTTTTGCCATGATGATCCAGGCCCTCATCACTTCATGCCTGGAATATTACAATAGACTGTTGGTTTGTGTCCCAGAATCAAGTCTCCCCTCAATCCAGTCCATTCTCTATTCAGCTGTCAAATTAATCTTCCTAAAGAGCAGGTATGACCATTTATACTCTCTAACCCCATTTTATAAACTCCTTTGACTCCCTGTTATCTTTAGGATCAAGTATAAAATCCTATTTGACTTTTAAACTTCTTCATTACCTGGCCCTTTCCTACATTTTTAGTCTTCTTACATCTTAAACTCCTCCACATACTCTATGATTCAGGGACACTGACTTCAGTGTTCCTAGAAGAAAATATTCTATCATCTCCTGACTGGAATCATTTTTCCTGGATGTCTCCCATGCCTGGAATTATCTGCTTCCTTATCTCTGCCTCCTGGTTTCCTTCAAGACCAGCTTAAAATGTATCTTCTTCAAGAAGCCTTTCCTGATCTCCTTATGTTTAGTGCCTTCCTTCTGTGGGTATCTTCAATTCTGTATGTAGTTTGTCTATATTTAGTGATTTTCATGTTGTTGTGAATTACTTCAGGAAAAAGTCTGTTTTTTTGCCTCTCTTTATGCCCAGAGCACTTAATATATTATTTTATTAATATTATTATTATTATTATTATTATTAAAGTAGACAGCTAAAGCCTGAACACAATGCTTATTTGATTTTTATTTCACTATCTCCTTATCCTCTTATTCTTCTCCTGACTTCTTAACATGAATATTCTCCATGTTAGACCCTCTTTTTCTCTTACTCCCTTCTCCTTACAAATATGTATGTATGTGTGTATTCAGTCCTGATTCATCTTCTGAATACAAGACTTGAGTTATAATTGCTTGCAAATGCTTTGATGAGACCAGAGCAAATAGAAATGAGTTATTTAATAAGGGACTTCATTTATATGTGAGGAAGTGCTATTTGCCAATTAAATGAAAACTATAGTCAGAAAGAAATAAAGTGTCTTTAATAATAAGTTTTTAGAGGGTTTCAAGGTTTACAAAGTTCTTTACAAACTTTCTAAGTTTCATGTGATCCTCACAACTCCCTTATGTGGTAGGCTTTGCATGTCATTTTTTTAGATGAGGAAATACAGAGACATGGTGAGCCTTATCCAAGATCCAAGTACTAATAGTGAGTGGCAGAATTGGAACTCAGATCCAGGTTCTCTAGATGGTCAAATGAAAAACAGAACAGGAAGAAGTGTGTTTTGCAAGCTGTGTGACCACAGGAAAATGATTTAATCTCTTTAGAGCTCCATTCCATCACTGATGACATGAAAGAGTTGCATTAAATAAATGGTCTTTAAGTCTCTTTCTGATTCTAAGCATTCTATATCTCTCACTAGGTAGGATGGCCATCCCAAATGACAGAGTTCATTCAGAGCATTCCCTTATCCCCTTCTGCCCACTTTTCCCTACCCCCTGTCCCTCAGATTTTACCTGCCATTGAACTTACCTGGGGGTAGGGTTCCCTTTAGCTTCACACTCAATGATGATGTTATCCCGAGGGTCCACGATGTAATTTTTCACTGACTGCTTGGTGATGGTTGGGGGCTGAGATACTACAACAGTACACAAAGGAGAAAGAATAGGTTATGTGGTGGGATTTTTGGAGGGAAGGAAGCTGAAATAAGGGGGATATGGAAGCTTTAAGCACCTGAAGAATTGTGGTGTGTGTGTATGTCTGATGATGCATTACAACTTCACAAATGGGAATTAAGGAAGGGGAACCCAGGACCTAGATTCCCTTGAAGAAGAAACAAGACTTCTCACATCTTTGCAAACTTAACGTGAAACAGTGGCACTAAACCCTTCATTCAGAGAATGGCAGTAGAAGACCATTCTGGATCATGAAATTTAATTGAGAATTTGGAATTGGAAGTGACCTTGAAGGTTATCTCATTTAACACCCTCAATTTACTGATAAGGGACTGTGATTATACCCCAAATCATGCAGGCAGAATGAGACTGGGGTGGGATTTGATCCTTTGTCTCCAAAGCTAAGACACTGTACGACAGCATCTTTCTTAGATCATTACCAAAAGTACTCCCCTACATGAGGCTAGAACCAGAGCTGCCTTAAATGGCCCAGAGAACTTGTTGAGGGGATGCTCACTGCTTCTGTGAAGCTAGTTACCCTTTCTCTAGGCCCCTGGATCCTGGGGCTCTCACATATTACTATGTGTCACAGGAAACACTAGGACCTTCACTCAAATCCCATTTTCCCCTGATTTTTGTTTTCTTTCCTTACAACAGAATGGTCTTCCTTTTCTCTCCTAACATAGGATGAAACTTGTGATTGTCTGTAGTGTTTTTTGCTTTCCCCTGAATTGAGGTCTGTATTTTCCTACCACCACAACCCTTGTAGGAACCTTGTTCAAATGATCCTGACCTAGGGAAAGCATCTCCACCCAACCCTGAAAGTAGGCACTCATGGGAGTTTCTAGCTTTTAATATTTCTAGTGGGCAGGATGCTTGGAAGGTTCCAGAGGACATTTACCAAAGGTGGGCCCTCCTTCCCCCCCACACCCCCATTAGGCATTGACCAACAGTTTCAGGCCCAGAAGACCAATGGTGGGACTTACGCTCATTTTGAATGTTTGCTGTTAGTTCCGATGGGTTAGCATTGTAGGGGTAGGGGAGAAAAGAAGAACAATGGTTATCATAATGTCTCACATTTCTGCTCAACCCCAGCATGCAGGGACAGGGGACAGAAGCACAGGAAAGGGCTGGGTTCTTCCCTATTCCCATCACAAGGCTCAATGGGAAAACCAGGGAGGATACTCAGGGAAGAGAGGGTTGATATGCTGTGCTACAGTGTAGACAACTGTTGACATCATGTAGAAAGTTCTTTGGTGTTGGAAGTCTGAAGACTAACAAGGTAGGAAGAGCAGCATTGTCAATGAAGCTTGGATGTTAAAGACAACAAAATCCCCTGGATACCTGGATCCTAAAGTAGATACCCAATTCCAAAGATTTTGTTAATTGATCAGAGAATGGATGATGCCATGATATAAGAGGGGTTGGAAGCTAAGTCATGTCAAAGCTAAAAATTGTTATGGGAAGACTGGTGGTACCAGGTTGAAGATGATATACCATGAGAAGACTGATATCTCAAGGACCTCAGTGGACCAACTGCTTTACCTCATCTTCTCTTTCTTCAGAGCTTTTTTCCCTCCTTCTACCAGCTATCATAAACAATCTCTAAAGATCAGGTTAATTTTGTTACAATGAATATATTTATAGGTACTTTATTTCTGATTGGAAGGATCTAAAAATGAAACAAAACCAGTTACCAACTTCTTTATTTTTAGGTTATTGAAAGGTAAATGGCCATATAGCTACGTAATTATTAAGTGTCTGAGGTCGGATTTGAATTCAGGTCCTCCTGACTCCAGGGCTGGTGCTCTATCCACTGTGCCATCTAGCCACCCCTGTCACCAACTTCTTGTAGGACTCTGATCCTACAGGAAATAAGGGAAAGGTTCAAGTTTCTGAATCTTTTTTGATGTAGCTTGTGTCAGCACACTGATTTGAAAATTTTGCTTTGCTTGATTGGGATGTTGGAAGTGATATGTTTATATTTATCCCTTCTGTTATCTTTACATGTGAATGTAGTATAACATCCTTATTTAGTTTTGACACTTTTCTAAAAAGTTGTGATAGTATGCTAAGGTTTTAATTTTTTTTAAGGAGGCTTTTGGTGGAAGCTTGAGAAGGATCTTGGAGTACATGGACAGCTGTCATTATATTTCTGCTACCAGACTGGGTCCTAGATTCATTTGAAGGAAAATCATCAGGAACTCAGAAAACATCGGATGGAGAAGTCAGGAAATTATGGAAGGAGGGAAGAAGAGGAGATATCCAAGATAATAATGAGAATTATTTGAAAACGGAATGGCTTTGAATTCTTAAATTCCCTGTCTCTGGAAGTATTTCTATGGGGGTTACAAAGGTACTTATAAAGAATTTTTATAGAATCAAAGAATGGTTAAGATGGAAGGGTTCATCCATGAGGAAGAGATGCCACTCAATTCATTCCATTGATCTTTTTACTCCATCATAGTGTTTTTCCCCAGGTAGTTGAGGCTCTTTCTGCGTGGGATGGGAGGACAGACCAATGATCTCTAAGAGGAAAGAGTGAAAGGGAAGAGTTGTGAGAAGTGGTAAAGGATTTGTTATATCATATTCTGCTAAAAATTTAAAAGGTAAGAAGTATGACCATGTAAGAGGATTTTTTTTACGACTTTTTCCTTAAAATAGGCCAGAGAGGTGAACTTGATGGGCTACAGAAGAGAGACTTTATCAATTTTTACATTTTGTCTAGGGCTGGTCCATGAGGGTGAAAGGCAGAGGTAAACTAAAGCAAGACTCTATTATTGAATGAACAGTTCAAAGAGGTGCTTTCCAGGGGAATCTACAAAACCTGTGGACTTTATGTTAGAGTATAGGCCAGAGGAATTATGGGAAAGGTCAGAAGCCAAACTTTATCAGGTGTAATAGGTTAAGGTGAAAAATAGCAATATTTTCTAGAAAATTAAGGCTGAGATGGGAACTCAGGCCACCTGATGACTTCCCCCTTCTCTTTCTGATGTACTCTCAAAGAGACAATAGTCTTCCTGGCTCTTAAAATTTCTGTGATTATTTAAGAGTGGCAAGCAGCTCAACTTCTGGATAGAAATCTAAGAAAGAAGGATCAAGTTAAATCTGATTTCTTATTAGCTAGCTACTATTTATATAGCATTTTGAGGTCTACAGAGCTGTTTATAACCTGTTCCTATTTTACAGATGAAGAAATTGAGGCTGAAAATGGCTAAGTTACTTACCCATGGTCATACAGCTGGTAAGTCTCCGAGTCATTTGTGAATATAGAACTAGAAATCAATCATGGGACTGCAGTGCTGGATCTGAGTTCAAATCTTGCTGCAGAGATTTATCAGGTGAGTGACCATGATCAGCCTCAGTTTCCCCATCCATAAAATGTGAATAATAACAGCACTTTCCTCACAGGGTTGTTATGAAGTGCCTAAATTAATAACTAAGAACATGACTAGACAGGACTCACTCAAGCTTAGGTCTCCAAATTAATTGTTCTTTCCACTCCTCTGCATTTACTCCCTGCTTGGGGATTCTGACATCCAGATAGCACAGCCCTTCCTTTGCTCAAGGTATCTCAAGGAGGAGTAATTTCAAGGTCTGGGAACTAAGGGATGCTCTTTTTTCTTATATATTTGTTTTAAAAAGTGCCAAGCTTTTGTTTTATAGATTCATAAGAGGCCAGAGTTGGAAGGGACATTAGAAATTATTTAATTCAGCCTTGTTTTCTCATAACTGAAGAAGCCAAGGCTCAGAGACTTGAGTGGGCTTTGCCAAGGTCACAGAACTCATTAAAGCACAATTGTCTGGTGATCTTTTCATTTCATCCTGCTACCTCTTCTGGAGTCAATCAAGTTGTCAGGGGGTCTCTCTCTTCCTCCCTGATATGCAGGGGGCTTGAGGAGGGAGGATAGATGGGAGACCTGACAGCACTATTATTGTTATTTCGCTTATACTACCTACAAAATCATCCATGGGGGCAGCAGAGAATAACAAAACATCCAGGGATAGGGGTTTGAACAGTGAGCTGGGGGCTTATTAAGAAGCTCTTTAATCTACAGAGTACTGACATCTGAAGAAGAATTTTCTTACTAAGGCTGAATGAACCCCAAAGAAAAAAAGCCTGTATTTAATCTATTATGAAAAAAAGTTGTTTGACCAGAGAAAGAGGATTATAAATTAATTCACACTTTCTTGACAGCCAAGCTCTTTCCTATGTGTCACTTGGAAACTCTTGGGCCATACCACCTGCCCCTCTCTCCTGCCAGTGGACTGCCTTTATGGCCATGTCAAGAGAGAATGTATTTGCCCTTAGGGGTTCCCAAAGTTCTCCAACTGGGCCCTGTGGGGGGAAGATGCAGGAGAGGGCTACATCTGAGTTCTTTTATTCAAATGCCCTCTTTTCTTTTCCTTAGGAGTAAGCTCTGATGTCTTTAGCGGCTGCTACCTGGTGGGGGTCTCTTTCTGAAGCTCAGTCTGGGGGTTAGAGCATAAAGTAAATCTCCTGCCTAGACTGCTTTCACTGTGGGTACCTAGGAGAAGAATGCTGAGTCTCTTTGGAGGGAGTAGGGGGAGGAAACATGGGAAAGATGCCAGCGGACTCGCTTCTTGGCAAGCCCACATTGGCTGGCAAGGCCATTTTTTGCTTTCTTCAAAGGTCACACTGTTCTGCTTGAGGTTGGTGAAAGAGTAAAGAGAGTAGGGGGTGGAGGGGCTGACTCAGTGGGCCAAGGCAGCAGCAGGAACAGGAGACTGCACACATCAATGGGGGATTTGTGTGGCAGCCCTGGGCTCTATGACAGTCTCATGGAAAACTCTGGGTCCTTGGACCAGACAAGAGGCAAAAGCAATTCCACCATTAGGGCATAGTAAACATACTCCCTTTTGATCAAGTAAGTAGAACTGCTTGGGGCAGCCTCTTGGATTCCTTGGGGTCAAGTTCTCCAGATCAAATTGACACAGGATCCCAAGCACATTCTATTGTTTCTCAGGCACATGGGGTGTCTGATGGATGGACTAAGCTAAGCATGGAATGACATCTGTTGTGCCAGTTCCAGGAGGAGGAAAAGAAGGAGGGGGGGTCCCTTCCCAGAATGTCTTTGAGTCTTATCTAAGGGGATCATGTTTCTGTTGTCTTGCATGGAGGTTTTGCAGCTGCCAATTTTCTTTGTGTGTAGGTATCTCTATGGTTGATGGATCAGAGTCTCTCCATAGGACTACAAGTGATGGACAACTGAGCATTTGGGACTGTCCATGTGGTTTTCCTTGGTTCTGTACAGGGGGGTACATTCAGTTAGGTCAGTAGTCTCCAGATCAGAAGGCAAGAGGGCATAGTCAGAGGCCTCCCTTTTCCAAGAGCTCTACTGACACTAAGAGGGATGAAGGAAAACCAGGACAATCTAAGGAGATGGACAACATTGGACAATGAACCATGAGTCATGCTTCTCATCCTGACCCTTCACTATTTCACTATGTGATCCATTCACTTTCTCTGGGCCTTAGTTTTTCCCCTCCTCATAAAATGGTTAGGGGCAGGGAAGAGAAGGTACTCATCACCCTTTACCCAAGCCTCCTTGTTATATTTTAGACAAAGTGAAAAAACATAAAATGAGACTGCCAGATGTAAGAAAAACCCTCAGTTCTAGTCCTGATCCTGCCATTAACTTATTTGATCTTGGATAAAACATTCAAAACCTTTCTGGGCCTCAGTTTATGGCATGGATGCCTTCTCAGAATAAATACATAGGATACAAAGGAAATCAAATGTTGATTAAAAAATCAAGATTTCCTTTTTTTCCCCTTCATTCCCATTCATGGAGCTCCTGAAAACGTATCCCTTTAGTTAAGAACCCCATGGCTAAATGACCTTGAAAGTGCCTTTAGCCTTATGATTTTGGTCAATGGAAATCCCCAAGGAGGAGTCTGGAGTTCTTTGTCAGAAAGGTGCTACTATGGAAATTGCCTGTGGTTGCATAGGCTGTCCGCATGCCCTGTGACTCTTTAGAGATCCAGTTGTTTTAACAGATTCTGGAGCAATTTATTTATAGGCTCTACCTTGTAGGGAGCACTGTGCCAACAGGCCCTAGGGAAGAAAGTGGCAGGTGAAAGTGGGGGGAGGGGATAGAGGAAGGGAAGATGAAGAAGAGAAATGAGCCTTTACTACTTTCTTGATAACCTAATTTCCTTTGCCCCTCAGGGATGTGGCCTCACCGAGGGCCTTATTAGACTGTCTGCCTAGGTCTGTTAATGAGAAACTCTCCTTGAGCCAGCAGCATTCACACTTTATAGAAAGGGCCCCTCATTAGAACCACCAGACTGTTCGAAGCAGAGACTTTGTCTAGCCGGAAGGAGACCATGGGTGTAGCGGATGGAGTACTGAATTTGGACCAACAGAATCCTGGATTCAGATCCAAACTCTGGCATTTATTAGTTGTAAAATTAGAGGCAAATGACTTAAGCTTTCTGAACTTCGGTTTCCCAATCTGTAAAATAGTGATCTGATTTCTAGCACTTATATCACATGGTTCTTGTGAGGATTAATTAATAGGCTATGTAGAGCAGTATATAAATGGCAGCTATTATTATTTTAAGAATGGTGGCTTAGAGAACCGATCATAGATTCAGGAAGATCTGAGTTCAAATATTGTCCTTGATTTTTACTGGTTATGTGACTCTTAGTAAGTCAATTAAATTGGAGCCAACTTCTGAAGAGAAGTTACAATAGTTGTCTATGATGATGATGATGATAGTTCACATTTATTTATATAGTACTTAACAGTACCCTATGATTTAGGATATTATTATTTCTATCTTTACAGATGAGGAAACTGAAGCTGGCTTAAGTGACTTGCCCAAGGACACACAGCTCATAAGTGTCTGTATCAGGACTTAGTATTAATTCCAAGTCTCTAACTTTACCTACAGTACCACCTAGCTGACTAACTTTAAACCAAGTGAAGTCATAATTCCAGACAGAAAAATAATTCCAGACTCTGCACCTATCTTAGAATCACAAGCAGTCTTTCACCAAGCAGAGCTCACCCCTTAAGTAAAATTTCTGAGACTGGAAATCTGAAAGAATAATCATTATTCTACTATTACTTAGCAAGCTACTGATATGGCTGACCATCAGTACATAAGGATATTGACTCTGAAAACTAATGTGCTGGGGCAGAATGGGGAGAATGATGATGATGAGGAGGAGGAAGAAGAGGAAGAGATGTTGATGTTGATACTGATGATAGCTTCATCCGAGTTGAAGAAAAATCAGGAAGGAGCCAAGAATATGGGTTTCTGCCACATTATGGTGGCTAACCATGCAGAGAGACCAGGTCCAGTGAGTAGTTAGATGGCTAGACAGTCCAGGAAGTTGAATGGGCCATTTTTATGCCTAGATTAAAGATTTCTTAGGAATATGCTTCTCACACTCTTCAATTTATTTCATTTTTTGCCTTTGTATCATGGGTGCTTGGTTAATATTAGCTGCATAATAAATGCTTGTTGATTGACTGATGAACAAAACAAAATTCATTTATCACACACAAAATTTATTTCCCTTCTTGAAAAGCTCTGATTCTTAGGGGAAAGGGGTTAAGTAGTAGCAAATCTACACTTCTCCCTCCAGCAAACCCCACCTGAGCTCTTGGGTAATGCATCTAGTAATCAGCAGAAAAGGAAGAAAATGTTCTTTGGGTCAGGGACCAAGGAAGAATTTTGAGATCTGGTTTACTTCCTGACCCATGACATAAGTCTTTTTTTTTTTTTGTTGCTTGTGCAGGCAGCTGCAAGTTGAGAAGAAAAGGTTGAGATTTTGGCACTGTCTCAGCATCTTCTGATGGCTGCAGACCTTTGGGCAAAAGGGCTGAGAATTCTGGCATTGAAGAGCTAAAAGAGACTTGATGGAGGTTTCATCATAATCTGATTCTCCCCTCTCCCTCTGCATGTGCACACACACACACACACACACACACACACACACACACAAACACGTACATCCTACCCCCAAAACCCAATAAAACACACACAATATCTGACCTTTGACAATGAAAGAATCTCAACAGCCAAGATCAATCTGAGTATGTGGTCCAAATATTTAATCTTACTTATTGCAGGGCTGGATGGTGGGGTTCTTATGTTACAACACAGGTAGCATTTCTAGTGTGTTACTTTTTGAACTACCAACCTTAGGCAACTATTGGGAAGATGATGAGTAATTGCCAAATAAACTCCTTGCTATTATAAATAATGATATGATTGCATTGGGGGAAAATTATGCCTTCTGAGGTGAAGGATTGTTCACTTATATGGCTATCAAAGGGCTGCTAAGAAAGAAATTCACTCTTGCTTCCCTAATATCAGCAATATAACTTGGCTTTACTATAATGCCCCATCTGGTGGCAACTGTTTGCCAAGACAAACCCCTCCTTCATTCTCCCTGCCTTACTCTTCTGACACCCTACAGACACCTGGTCACAGGTGACCCAGATCCTTTAGTTTGGGGTAGAATAATCTCAGTAACAGGGAAGGCACCCTCTCTATATGGAGCAGCAGTGAGATGATGTACAGCAGCCAGTAGAATGTACTGCTTTTATAGGCTAGTCAAGAATATTTGTAAAATTAGGAAGGGTAAACTAGGACCTGGCTTAAGCTTCCAGGTACTTTCTCCTGGGCTTATCCAACTCAATGCTTTCCTTCAAGGCAATGATCAATGTACTCATCCAAAGCAGGTTATATTTTAGCTTTTATTATAATTTTTTCTGACAGGTTAGCTTATAACTAGTCAAAGGGAGAACCAAGCTCACAACCTGACTATTCCTGTAACTACCACTCCCAGTCACAGTTCATTTTCTCCCCAAAGTCTACTTTCATTCCATTTATCTCAAATCCTCCATATACCCCTTTTCCCCATGCATGCATGCATGCGCGCACACGTACACACACACACACACACACACACACACACACCAAAATCATTGGGAGAAGAGAATAGGAAACATTAGGACTCACGATCCAGAGGCACCTCAATGGCCCCAACGAGGCTGAAGAGCCAGAAGATGAAGGTCACATGGATCCAGAGAAGCGGCCACACAGCCATCCTGGGTGCTGGGCCCCAATCCCAGCTCCCCTTTCCTCTGGGCCTCACCGTCTCTTGCTGTTTGAGCTGCACTGCCTGGAGGGAGTTCAGCTGTAGAAGGGAACACATCCATAAGTGACTATTGTTTCACCTTTCCACATCTCTCCCTCCCTTCCTACCAGAGTGGGGAGAGGCATAAAGAACCCGCCATGTTTTGGGGCCAGTCCTAGGAGCATCTTCATGCTGAATGGCCATGGAAGCAATTACCAGCCCAGAGAAGAAATCAGACAGTCAGACTGCTGAGACAGCACCATCTGTTGCTTCTCCTTTATTGTTGGCTTCCTTTGAACTCTATAGGAATTAGGAAGGAGAATAAGGCTCTTATGGTGTTTGAACTAAGAGGAGAAAGGGAGAAGAGATGTGTAAGCAGAATAAGATAAAGGAAACAAGTTGTCAGTTGGCTTAGGATAGAGCAAACTTCAATGTGAAATGCATATTTTTTTTTTGCCAATAACCAGAGGATTTTGCAAATACTTTGACTAGCTGTGGTAGATATTCCTTGGAGTTTCCATTAGGAAATTTGGTAGCTCTATGCTGACTCAGGGAAGTAGCAAGAGTGAAGCAATTTGCCTTGGTAGTTGTATACAAGCAACACTCCCAAATAAATCAATGTTTCAGTTTCTAGATTCTAGAGGCCATCCTCAAGTTGGGTGCAACTAGGTCTGAGGCATAGGGTAATACCCAGAATAGATTACTAGATTAATCTAACTTGCTGCTCCATTATGATGGAATAAAAAGGGTGGTTGAGAGGTAACTTCCCAGGCAACCATCTCGCAAAAGGAAATCTTTCTACTATTCCTATTCCATGTGTCAGCTACCTGGTGCTGAACCATATAGAGTGCCCTTACCTTTATACCCACTATTTCTCCCAACTTCCCTCAAAGAATCAATGGAACAGGAGAGGCAAAAGAGAAGTGATTCAATACCCTGTTGGGTTTCTGGACTTCATCTGTTAACAGAGAGGCTGGAAGGAAACCCTAGATTTGGAATTAGAAGGTCACAACTCTTATGACTTTGGACAACTTCAACTTTCTGGGTATCAGTTTTCTCCTCTGTAAAATGATAAAGGGGTCAGTAAGATCTCCTCCAGTTCTAAATCTATGATTCTCTTTCTGGTGGAAAGAGAAGTCCTGTTTCTGACTCAATCTGACCAAGGGACCCTATATGCCTTCAGACCACCATAAGTTACAGAGTAGGTGACAACTTCAATGCTAGAGGGACACACCAAGGAATCATAGGTGCAAGTATTTCTGCCTCTCCCCAGCCCATAAAATGTCCTTTTGGGAAATCTATATTTGTATCTCCTGGATTAGAATGGATCACAGATAAAGAAGAATCTCAGAAGGAATTCAGTCTAACACTCCTCAGTTTATAGTTGAGGCAACTAAGACCCAGGGAGGTTAAGAGTCAAGTAGCTGAGATCAAACAACTAGGTAGAAGTGGGATTTAACCCAAGTCCCCTGACTCGAGTCAGTATACTTTTGGCTGTGTCAAACTGCTTCCCTGCAAAGAGGTTGATGGTTTGTGTGATGAGATCTCAGAATGGACCTCCATCATCAGCAGAAGCACATCTCACACTTTACAGAAGAGGACTTAGACCTGCAGAGCTTACTTGATCTGTTCATTCTCACAGAGACAGCATCAACATAGAAGGAAAAGGAATGAGCACCATGGCTTTTTTTTCTCACAAATATTATCTCTACTGTGCTAAGTATTTTTTTACAAATATCACCTTGTTTGATCCTTACAACTCTGAGAAGTAGTTGCTGCTATTATCTTTATTTTACCATGAGGAAACTGAGGCAAATAGAAGTTAAATGACTTGTTCAGGATCACATAGTTAGGAAGTATCTGAGGTCAGATGTGAACATGGGTCTTCCTGATTCCAGATCTAGCCCTCTCTACTGAGCCCCTGCTATAGGAGATCAGAAAAGCTTGCTTATTCAGATCTGAACCTGATAGCCTGATCATTTACTCTTTTCTAAGTACTGTATAAATGTTTGTTATCGTTGTTGTAAGTCTGACAAAATCAGCAATCTTCATGCACCAGAAGTAGAACTCTTAAAGTATTGAACTTTTTTTTTAAATTAACTCTGTACTATTCTGGATGGCCACCAGGGAGCACAGGAGTTTAGGAGCTACCGTCTGGCCAAGTCAATCCAGATGGTTCCTGGAAGGTGCCAAATTTTGAGTCACAGACTGGTAGGAGCTTTAGAGGTCACCTCTGATTGGAGAGCAATGGGTGGGCAGAGAGTTTCTCCTAGATTCTACATTTATAACAAGAACCCAAGCCAATCAACTCTTCATTTCCCAACAGCTGACTTCTCTGGACTCCATCATCCCTCCTCCAGATATCTTCTTCCCCCAACCCTCCCTACTTTTTAGCTTCTTTCTGTGTGTTGTTTTTCTGCATTAGACTGTAAATTCCATGAAAGTAGGGCTATGCATCCCATAGACAAATAGTAGGCTTTTAATAAATGCTTATTCATGACTGACCAAGTCCAAGTCCATCATTTTACAAATGAAGAACTGAGACCCAGAGAGAGACTTACTCAAGGTCATACAGGTAGTGTTCACCAGTAGCATAAAGTGAGTGACAAATCACCAAATCAGTAAATTTTGGTTTGAAGTTCATTTGTCCAATCCTCCTGATTGTCAGATCAGGGCTATCCACAGGGCACTTCAGAAAAAGAACCAGGAGTGAAGAAGAAAAGTTGACTTCTGCCTAAGATCTTAACTAGTATCCTTCTGGATCCACCTATGCAACTGGATCTTATGTCCCAGTTAGGTGGAGAAGAACCTTTGGAAAGATTTAGAGCGAGCGTTAAGTAAGGGAAGAAAGTGGGGAGGAGGATGTAACTCAAGTCTGAGCTTTGGGCAGAGAGAAGAACACCAGTTTAAATCTTGGCTTTGTCATTTTTCTGTCATTGTATGAAGGCACTGTCATGGGAGAACAGGAAAGGGAGGTGTGTCTTATTTGGAGAAGCCCTTGGCAAAAAACCAGAATCTTGGAATTGGTTACAAAGAAAAAACTCCTGAGCAAGAGTCCAAGATAAGCCCAATTATTTCTGATTTTTTAGGTCTTAAATAGTTGAAAAAACTCTTGTAGGAACCTGGAGAGGGCATATAGGGATGCACCCCTGCAACTTTCCTGACACTGAGAGGATCATATCTAGCTATTCATTTCTCTCAAGTATCTACTTCTACTATACTCTAGAGTTGAATAAGACCTTAAAAGTCATTTTGTCCATTTTTTTCCTTACAGATGAGGAAACTGGGTCTCAGAAAGGCAAAGGATCTTAAGTCTCTGGGAGAAGTGAGACTATTACATCAGTCTCGTGATGCCCATTTGCTTACTTATTGATGGATTACAGGCCCTGCCTGACCTGCCCACCTTATTATGCTATATGCCATTTTACAGTGTTGGAAGGTTTAAGAAGAACTCAAGGGAGAAATCTGGATACAACAACTACCAAGTCCATGAGAATGGCAGTTTAGAGTAGTAATAGTACTCAAAGAAGTCCAGGCATCTCCACTTGGGCAGCTCAACTGCCTAAGTAAAGAGGAGAAGCAAATCTACCTAGAAGTAAAAGGCAAGCTTCCAAAATGGCAGTAGAGGTTAGATGAGGAGACTGAGGAAGCCTGCCCCACAAGGAATGGACCTTTGTCATCATCTGGGGTCACACCCCTTACTTTCCAGATGAGGAAACAGTTCCTAGAGATTATGACTTTCCTCAACTCACAGAGATAGCAAAATATAAGAGAAGGGAATAAACATTTATGTAGCACCAATTATGTATCGGGTACTATGCTAATACATGCATTTTACAAATACATAACTTGATCTTCACCACAACATTCTTCAAAAAAGGTGTTATTATTATCCTCATTTTTCATATGAACTGCCATTAATCCTTATTTATCCCAGTATTTATCTGTTCTTAGACTGATTCCTGCAAATATGCATTCCCACAATGCTTTCCTTGTGCATCCAGGTATATTTTGGTCTCTTGCCTTGACTGATGGTGTGGTTCCGGGATTGAAGACTGATTATGATTATTAGTTTAGATCAAATAGTTCCTAGTTGAGGCTATCCATATTGATTTGGTTACAGTCTCCATCTGGATGATGGAAATCAGGGAAAGGAAGTGGATTCTTCAGAAGGGACTTGATGTTCTGAGGGAGTATTCTTGGACAAGAAGGATTACGTTTAAAGAGTGAGTCAAGAATTGGAGATGGGGTCAGAAGTATGTTCTGGATTCCAATTGTCTCTATATTTAACTGCGGTGTTAAGGGATAGCTGTGAAATGGAAAGAGAAGACTGTCTCTTACTTAGGGAAACTTGATGGAAACCAGAACCCTGAATTGTTTATGAAAGAGAAACATTTGGACGAGTTGAAGATAAGCTTCATTACCCATGAAGTTTTTAACTTAAAGTTTTTTTTTTAAACAGTGGTGCAGGAGGGAGAAGGGAGAAGAGTACCTACTAACTAACTAGGACACAAGGATGTCTAAGTATTTACCAGCTTCTGATCCCATTCCTATTTATCCACAGGCACAAAATCTACCATTTGGAAGGGACTTCTAGAGAGTTAGCCCAACTTCCCTCATCTTACACAGAAGGAAGCCTAATCCAAGGGAAGTTACATGATTTGTCCAAGGTCAAAAAGTTCTTAAGTAGCAGAGTTGGAACCAAACTTGAGTCTTTCTAACTTGGTGTTTTTTTGTTTTTGTTAAAAACAAAATTCTGTGTGGCATCTCTATGAACAATTAAGTTCCAAAGAACAATGGCAATTTTAAAGATAAAGAAATCTGTTCCCTGGGCTAGATGTATGGAAATAGCATAATGGATAGGGGACTGGACTTGGAGTCCAGAAGATTTAAGTTCAAATCTGATCTCAAATACCTATTACCGGTATGATCAGGCAAGTCACTTAATCTCTGCCTGCCTCAGTTTTCCCATCTATAAAAAGGAGATAATATAGTGTCTACCTCCCACATAATAAACCTATCTTTGTCAGGCAATAAACATTTATTGAGCATCTGTTATATGCCAGGTACTTTGCTAAGATCAAGGGATACAAAGAAAGGTAAAAGGCAGGTCCAGCTCTCAAGAAGCTTCCAGTCAAATGGGTGAGACAACATGCAAGCAATTATGTACAAACAAGCTATATACAGGATAAATTGGAAATAATATACAATCTTTATAGCACTATGTAAGTATTAGTGATGATGATGATGATGATGCATGCTGATGATGAAGAGGAGAGTGGATTCTATGAACAATTGCTCCAGGACTTTGGGCTATGGATGCTTGTTATATATCCCTAGGAATAGTTAGGTCAGTTATGCTCAGTTCAAATCTGACATAATTTTTTCTTGCTCTGAGGGACTTTCAAACTGAGATAATTGGAATGAGAAATTGAAAAACCAAAAAAATCTTATGAGTCCCAGAGCTTAGGTGGTGTCCCATCACTGAGAAGAGTGAGAAGAACTAGATGTATGGAAATGAGATAATGATCATGTTCTCTCATCACCAATAATTATAATCCTACTAACCAGAGAGGGAGGAAGAGAGTAAGCTAGGAGGAAAACTTCATTTAGCCAAAGAACAAAAATCATCTTTCAATCTAAACCCCAATTCTTTAACCCTCTTCCTCTGTGGTTTTGGCTAAATCTCAATCTTTTGAGTCTCTTAGAATCCCTTTTTCAACAACAGATAGACTCTTTCAGGTCCACTCCCATGATTCAGGGATTGTGATTGTGGCATAGAAAAACTGTGCCCCTATCAAGTCCCTGCTCTCCACAAACCAATAGCAGTATAATTATTTCCATTATTATTACATTTTGAGAGGAGGCAGCCTAAGGAGGATGACAATGATCATCAGGAATCTAGGTCACATCAAAGAACTGGGGATATTTAGATGTGGAGGAAGGTTAGAGGAAGACACATGATATATATGGAGAGTTGTCAAAAAACTGAGTATTCCTCCAGAGGACAGAACCCGTACTAGAGTATTCCTCATTTTTCTCCTTGAAGCACTCATTTTGAATTTCTCTGGCTACTCTCTACTATGTACCCAGTAAACTCACCACTGGGAAATCTCACCATTTTGTATGACTTCAGCAGCTTCATTATTGACACCTCGACATTATCTACTGTTCCTCTGATTGGGGGTAAAACCATAAACTCTTCTATTTAAGGAGGGGGGCAGGACCCCTTGTCAAACATCTCATTTCCTACCCTCTTACTTGTTTTAGACCAATGTCTTTTACCAGGTCCTTGTGCCATTCATCGTCTTTCTGCTTTCTTTGTGTAACTTCCCTTAGTCTGTAATTTCCTTGAGGGTGTGAACCATCTTTCATTGTATCTCCAGGACTTAGCCCAATGCCTGCTAAATACAGGCATTTAATAGAGGTTTATTGACTATTGACTAAAGGGAGGAGGAGGAGGAGTTATGGGAAAATGATTTGAGAGCTTAATATAAAGAAGAATTTTTCCATGTGATCACAAGATTTAGAACTGCATCATCAATTGCAACACCTTTATCATAGAAAGAAGCAAAGAGGTGACTAGATTTGTCCAGGGAAACATTTCTAATATGTGTCTGAGGTACAACTTTCATATTCCTAGCATTACATCTCAATGTGTCTGTCTTTATGTATTTTGATTATTTGAACTGTCCAAAAAAGAAATGAATGAACAGGAGAGGTAGTGAACACTGGAGGTGTTCACAAAGACTCTGGATGCTCCATCAGGGACTTTGTAGGTAAGATTCTAGCCCTGACTGGAAGGTAACATTAGATGATCTCCAAAGGTCCTCCTGAATTTATAATTCTAGGCAAAAGGTCTTGAAGCTTTTTTGGAAGAGCTGTGGGAGACATCTGTATAATGATGATAATTTTATTATTATGATGGTTATTAAAGTTATAATAATAATACTAATAATAACAACATTCTTTCTATTTTTTTTCTTTACTCTTGGTTTGATTTTCTTTCCCCAGATTGTGGGGCCTGGATGTTGACTCTACAAGCTGTCCCTGGCAGGCTAGTGGAGAGTCCTACAATACCCACAAGCTGTTACCATTCCCTGGGAGCTCCCAGTGTCCTAGCCTCCCTCCCAACAACTATATTAAGCAAACTGTGCCATTGGCCACAGTGCATCTGAAGTGATGATGGGATGAAAATCAGTCAGAATGGAACACAGAACATACTGGTAACATATCACTGTTTCATGCCTGGGGCTGTTCAAGACTTTGGGAAAGAAAGTCAGCCAAGTCAATTCTGCAGCTTTCATGATCCAAACACTGGGGTTTTCTGACATTAATATCCTAACCACATCATGCCAGAGGCAGAACACAAAATACATTTAACTAGAAGTAACATTAATAATACTGGAGTTGGAAAGATTCCATAACTTGATTGAGCAGCAAGTGGTGGGACAAGAGAGTTGGTCAAGATGTTAAAAATACACCAGAATAGAAATCCTGGACTTGAACCTAGACTGCCTCTAACTAGCCGTGCATTTACAAATCAACAAGATTAATGTCTTTGAGCCTCAATTTCCAAAATGTAAAATAAAGATAATACCTAAGCCCCCTGTATTACAGGATTGCTGTAAGGAAAACATTTTATAAACCATATGATGCTACATAAACTCAAAAATTGTTATTACATAATTGGTACCCTCTCAGTGAAGCTCTCTGTCATGGTCTGGTTTTCCCTAGTAAAATTTCTGCTTATATTTCCATAGCCATTATTCTCCTTGTTTGGAATTTTTATTCTCTGATAAGCTCAAGCAGTCACAGAAGTTATGAAAGCTTGCTACCATATATGCTATCATTTTACAGGTGAGAAAACTCGGGAAGTTCTAGTGATTTACACATAAGGCTATGTAGCATTTAGATACATATCTGGGACCAGAAATTTTCCCCAGTCCAGAACTGTTTATCCCTCTCCATCAGCTCCCTATGTTCTCAAGCCCGAGTATGAGTGGCCCCCTAGAAATAAAATCCCCATTCACCAGATAGACAGGTTAACCACTACCATCAACCCACCATTTCTCCATCTCTAAAAGTGAGCCAGAGATAAAGAAGGGAAGAGGAAAGAAGCATTTATTGTCACATATATTATCACATTTGATTGTCATTGCAAGGTAGGTTCTAGACCCATTTACAGGTTAGGAAACCAAGGCAGTTACTGATTAGAGAAATGAAAATTAAAACAACTATGAGATACCATCTCACATCTAAGCTAAGATGACAAAAAGGGAAAACAATCAATGTTGGAGAAGTTGTGGGAGGATTGAAGCATTAATGTACTATTGGCAGAGTTGGGAATTGATCCAACCATTCTGGAGAACAATATGGAACCATGCCCAAAGAGGAATAAGACTGATCATACCCTTTGATCCAGCAATACCAATACTAGCCCTATATTTAGAAGAAATAATAAAAATGGGAAAAGTCCTACATGTTCCAAAATATTCATAGCAGCTCTTTTTGTAGTGGCAAAGAATTGGAAATTGAGGGGATGCCCATCAATTGGGGAATGGCTAAAGAAGTTTTAGGATATGATTGTTATGTAATACTATTATTCTATAAGAAACTATGCATGTTCAGATGCTAGAGAAGCATGAAAAGAATTAAGGAACTGATGCTGAGCAAAGGGAGAAGAACCAAGGGAACAATGTACACATTAACATCAACATTGTGAGTTGATCAGCTTTGATGGATGCAGCTCCTCTCAAGAGATTCAGGGAGCTAGGATAACCTTGGGAGACCTATTATGGAAAATGTTATCCATATCTAAATGAAGAAAAAACCAAAACAACTCCCCTTCCCAAACCCACAAAACCCTACAGAATCTGAATGAACACTATGTTCCCTTTAAAAAAATTTTCTCTTCTGTTTTTCCTTCCTACCCATGGTTTTCTTTTTTTTCTTAGTCCTAACTCCTCATACAGAAAATGCTTAATCTGTAAACATGTTAAACACAAATGTATATGTACAATGTTCACTAGACTATTTGCTGCTGAAGAAGAAAGGGAGGATGGAAGAAAATTATGTAACATAAAAAATGCATGTGGATGAATGTTGAAAACTTTTCGGAACTTGTAACTGGAAAAATAAAATATCAATTGGAAAAAAGTATTGGAATTAAAATGGGGGTGTTCTCAACCATTAAAAAAAAGAGTACAGACAAAGGTGAAGTGACTTTCCTATTGTTACACAGCTAGTAGATATCCGAGTCTGGATTTTAACTCAGGTCTTACTGAATCCAAGCACAGCTTTCTATCTTCTGCCCCATCTAGTTGACTATAAGAGGAAGAAGACTGTTTGAGGGAATGCCAAATTGTCTTTAAGTCAACACTCCTTCAAACCATCAGACATCAGGTTCATAGCTCTAAGGCACTGTCCTCACTTAGACATCTGAGGTTTGGCATCACTTTGGAACAACTCTATTCTTCAGACTTTCACTCCAGGCAAGAGTGGCTTTATTCTATCCCATGTCACACATCCCCTATTGCCCATCCTGGTTGACAGCTGGCCTTCAGTCTCAGTTAAAGTGACAGTCAAACCTAAGGCTAGAGAGAGAGAGAGAGAGAGAGAGAGAGAGAGAGAGAGAGAGAGAGAGAGAGAGAGAGAGACGCAATTCAGAAGAGAAAAAAACAATTCAGGGGACTTCTTAAAGGGGATTCAGATGCTAAAATTGGATGGAGATAGCTTAGATGGGGATACGTGGGGTTTCTGTATCTGAGTGGGGCTAGAATCATTCAATGGGTATCCTCAATGAACCCAATGTCCTTTCTCCATGAATATGAGGATAACGGTGGCATGGAATTGGGGAGAGGAGGGAGGAGGGAGATAGTATATGAGGCAGGATTATTCTAAAGAAAACATTTTATAAACCTTATGAGGCTGCATAAACTTAAAAATTGTTATTACACAATTGGTACCCTCTCAGTGAAGCTCTCTGTCATGGTCCGGTTTTCTCAGTTAAATTTCTATTTATATTTCCACAGCCATTCAATTATTTTAGAATGTCTCCCAAATATCACATATGGCAAGCTTGCTCCTGTCTCCTCCCCAGTCTAGACAGTGCCAGGGAATGACAGTAATGAGTTAGATTTGGTATCAAAGATAGGGAGAGATTTGGGATGGACAGGCATTTTTGCCTCAATGACTGCTATTTATTTTGTCCTTGCATTCACATCTTTCCCTCCTATTTTTATGTAGGGAGTCTAAGTCACTTTAATTCTATGATATTTCTTCCATCTAGCCCCTTTACTCAGTTTCCTCTCTGTTATAGAAGCCCTCATGACCACCCACCAATAACAATGGCTTTCTAATAAATTTTCCTGCCTCCCTTCCCCTACCTAATTAAATTCATTCTTTATATCAGTGCCAGAATAATCTTTATATACTTGTCTTGTTAGGGCTTGACATCCAAAGCCTTTCAGTAAGGTTTTATTTCAATGAGGAAACACTATTACTTGGAATTGTGCTAAAAAGTGGAGACACAGAAAAGATGCAAAAACAACCACCCACCTACCCACCATAGACCATCCACTCAAAGAGTTCACATTTTAAAGAATGAGACAATATATAACTAGATACAGTTTGTGAGGGCAATCCAATGGGGAAAGCCCTAGCATTTGGGGGAACCAGGAATGCTTCTCATTACAGAAAGCAGGATTTAAACTGAGACTTCAAGGACGCTAGGGAATCTAAGAGAGAGAGGGGAAGAGGGAATCCCAAGCATGAGAGCGGCCAGTGGAAAGACATGGAGATGGAATGGCATGGAAGAATTGCCAGTAAGTCAGGGTAGGCAGATGGCAAAGTTTGTGGTTGGGAGGAAAGTATATGAAAATTAGCATTGGAGGAATTGGATGCCAGCAGCAAACACAGGCTTTCTATTTGACTATGGAGATAATAGGGACGATTTTTTGAGGAAGGGGGTGCCAAGGGCAGAGCTACACTTGATAAAAATCACTTTGGTGATTGTGAATGTTTGTGTGTGTGTGTGTGTGTGTGTGTGTGTGTGTGTGTGTGTGTGTTGGATGTGGAGATGAGGCAGAGAACACAATTAAAATGCTATTAAATAGGGGCAACTAGGTGGCACAGTGGATAGAGCACCAGTCCTGGAGTCAGGAGGACCTGAGTTCAAATGTGACTTCAGATGCTTACTTAGCTCTGTGACCTTGGGCAAGTCACTTAACTCCATTTCTTTGCCCAAAAAAGGCTACAAATAGCCTTGGTGAGGGTGATAAGGGCTGACAGGATTGTGACTGTGTGAATAGAGAGAAGGGAACATATACAAAATGTGTTATGAGAGGAGAAATGAAAATGTAGCAATGAATTGGCTTTGTAGGGTAAGCAAGACTGGAACTGAAGAAGTGAGCTTGGATGGTGCAGAAAATTGTGTCTTTAATAGTAACAGTGAAATTTGGAAGAGAGAAGGATTGGGGGAAAAGAAAAAAAATTTAATGAGTTCTTTTTAATGAGTTACTTTTGGCATATCCAGTTAAAAGATTTCCACAAGATAATTCATTAAAGGTGAAGGATACAGGGGAGACAGGGGCAATACACGTGTGTGTGTGTGTGTATGTGAATTATATACATTAAGATGATAACTGAAATCTATGGGAGCTGATTAACTGATCAATGAAATAGTAGAGGGTAAAGGAAAGATGGCCCAAGACAACCTATATTGGTGGGCATTATATGGATAAAATCCAGCAGAGGAGACCAAGAAGAAGTGATGAGACAGGTAGGAAAAAATTAAGAGAAAAAATGTAAAGAAAACCTAGAGAGGAAAAAAACGAAGAGGTTCTCAGCAGGGTCAATGCTGCAGATGAGTCAAGACAGATAAGACTTGAGAAAAGGCCATTAGATTTGGCAATTAAGTGATCATGGTAATGAAGAGGTTAGTTTTAGTTGAATATTGGAGTCAGAAGTCAGATTGCAGAAACTTTTGAAGGGAATATGAGGAGATGAAGTGGGAATACTAATTGTGGAAGGCTTTCTAGGGAATTTGGAAATGGAAAAAGGATTATAGATAGTAGATCTAATCAGATCTAGTGAGGTTTTTAAAGTATAGAGCAGCATACAAAAAGGAGTGAAGAGGACTTCCGGCCAAGATGGTGGAGAGAAGACAGGCACAGTTCTAAAGTCTCCTGATCTCTTCCCCATCTATCACATGAAACAAACCTCTTAAAAGAAATCCGAACCAGGAAACCCAGAAAGAAAAGCCAGGAGAGGAAAATCTACCTCAGGATTTGTCTCCCGCAGCCTTGGCTGAGTACCGGCAGGTGAGTCTGAGCTCCCAGGGAAGATCAGCCCGGGATCAGCCAGACCAACAGCTGAATCGGAACCGGGAGTCTGAGGGCCCAAGAGCCAGACCTGCTGGATCAGCGGTGGGGCTGGACGAAGGGGGCTTGGGTCTGCGGGAAGCAGAGGCGCTGGTATTGGTGCTGTCCCCCTGGAGCTTGGGGAAGGGGCTGCGGGGAGAGGTCTGGTGCAGGACAGCTATGGACACCATCCCTAGGCTCCTCTGGTCTGAGAAACTCTGAGCCCATGCCTCCATTGCACTGAGGCCTCCTCCCAAACAAATGCAAATTACTTCTGCCTCAGGCCCAGTTGTGTGAGCAAAAGAACCAGCCCAGCTGAGGAATCACCTCAGGCCAGGGTAAAGCCCACCATTGATTGAAGGCAAAAGAATTCAATAGCTCCAATTCCCTCCCTCAAGCAAAGGGAGAAGGCCTTGCAACCAAGGTCACAGACACTCCAGAGAGGGCAACCAGCACCTCCTACTGGCCAGCCAGAGAAACTGCACTCAGTAAAGCCTTTAGAGATCCCAAGCCCAGGTGAACCAGCCCCACCCAACTCAAGGTCTTAGCATAATGAAGAAGGGTCAGCAGAAAGGTGGATCCATAGAAAAATTCCTGGAAGGGAAAGACCCCAACCCAGAGAGACCTGGAACATCTGAGGAGAATACAATCTGGTCTCCAGCACTTAAAGACTTCCGTGAAGAAATAAGGAAGGAGTTTAAAAATCAACTGGAAAATTTGGGGGAGACAATTAATACCTTGCAACAAGAAAACAAAACCTTAGAAAGTAGAATTTGACAATTACAAAATGAGAACAATTCTCTCAGATCCTCAAATGAGCAAATGCAAAAAGAAATTAATTCTCTCAAAACCTCAATTGGTCAAATGGAAAGCTCTTTCAAAAGTAGAATTGACCAATTGGAAAAGGTTAATGAAGAAAACTCCTCCCCCCTCAAAAATAATGGAGTCTACAGAAACTAATGACTCCACGACAGTCAGTTAAACAAAATCAAAAAATAGAAAAAATAGAAGCAAATGTGAAATACCTCATCAACAAAACCACTGACCTCGAGAATAGAGCGAGGAGGGGCAACCGGAAAATTATAGGACTTCCTGAAAACATTGAAGAGAAAAAAAGCCTGGACTTAATATTACAGGATCAAGTGATGGAAAACTGCCCTGACATCATTGAATCGGGGGGCAAAGTAGTTATTGAAAGAGTACATCGATCCCCACCAGAAAAAGATCCTAAAATGAAAACACCAAGGAATGTTTTGGCCAAACTCCAGAACTATCAGATAAAAGAGAAAATCCTGCAAGCAGCCAGAAAGAAACAATTTAAATATCAAGGAGCCACAGTAAGGATCACGCAGGACCTGGCTGCATCAACTTTAAGGGATCGAAGGGCCTGGAATGAGATATTTCGAAGAGCACGGGAGCTTGGAATGCAGCCAAGAATCTACTTTTCTGCAAAGCTGAGCCTTCTCTTCCAGGGAAAAAGATGGACATTTTAATGAAATGGAAGAATTCCAAAAATTTCTGATGAAAAGACCAGAGCTAAACAGAAAATTTGGATATCAAACAGGAGGTTCAAGAGACACATGAAAAGGTAAAAAAAAGGGGGGGGGGGTAAAAGGAAAAAAAAAAAGCAATCCAGCAAGTTGAAACTGGCTATATCCCAGCATGGGGGGGGGGGGGGGGGGGAGAGACTCTCATAAATCCTGAGAAATGTAACTCTAACAGAGAGAATATACCGAGCCAGAAATGATGGACATCCATGACCTATCCATGAGACTGATATCTAATGGGATGTAACTGGCTTTAACTCCACTGGGGAGAAAGACTCTAATAACTCTCAGGAATTCTGACTCTATTCAACAGAATATACTGAACTAGAAGGGACAGACACTCAGAATTTTCTATGACTTAGATAGAATGATCTAAAAAAATACACTACCTCCCTAAAAAGGGGAACAGGAAAGAGATGGGAGGAGGGAGGGGATTGAATGGGACAAATCTCATTACACCAAGAGGTACAAAAAAAACTATGGTAATAGAGGGGAAGAAGGGAGTAGAGGAGAAACACCTGAATCTTCTTCTCATCAGACTTGGCTTAAAGTCAACCTACACATACTCAGTTAACTTATAAAACATCTAACCTTTCAAGAATTAAAAGGGGAAAAGGGGAAGGGGACAGAGAAAGGGAAGGGGAGTGAGGAAATAAGGGGAAATAACAAAAGGAAGGGAAGGGAACAGGGAAAGGGGAAAGAAAGGGGAGGGTGTGATATAGGAGGGCAAACACACTGAAGGGGGTGGTATTCAAAAACAAAATACTGGGGAATATGGATAAAAGGGGAGAAAGGGGGGAAAAATACAAACAGAGGAAAGATAGCACAGAGGGCAATAAAGAATTAGTAATCATAACCTTGAATGTGAATGGGATAAACTCTCCCGTAAAACATAAGCAAATAGCAGAGAGGATTAAAAACCAGAATCCTACAATATGCTGCTTACAAGAAACTCATTTGAAGCAGAGAGATACATATGGAGTAAAGGTAAAAGGCTGGAGCAAAATATATTTTGCTTCAGCCGAAGTAAAAAAAGAAGGGGTAGCAATCCTTATCTCAGACAAAGCAGCAGCAAAAAAATAGTGTTAAAAGAGATAAGGAAAGAAACTTTATCCTCCTAAAAGGTACCATAGACAATAAAGTCATTTCAATATTGAATATATATGCACCCAGTGAGACAGCACCCAAATTCTTAGAGGAGAAGCTGAAAGAATTACAGGAAGACATAGACAGCAAAACTCTACTAGTAGGAGACCTCAACCTCCCACTATCAGATCTAGATATCTAGATAAATCAAATCATAAAACAAACAAGAAAGAAATTAGGGAGGTAAATAGATTGTTAGAAAAATTAGATATGGTAGACTTATGGAGGAAACTGAATGGGGATAGGAAGGACTATACCTTTTTCTCTGCAGTACATGGAACCTATACAAAAATTGACCATGTACTAGGACATAAAAACCTAATGATCAACTGCAGAAAGGCAGAAATAGTGAATATATCTTTCTCAGATCACAATGCAATAAAAGTCATATGCAACACTGGGCCAAGGAGATATAGACCCAGAGCAAATTGGAAACTGAATAACCTCATCTTAAAAAATGAGTGGACCAAAAAACAAATTATAGAAAGAATTAACCATTTTATCCTAGATAATGATAATAATGAAACAACATACCAAAACCTATGGAGTTCATTCAAAGCAACTCTCAGGGGATATATTATAGCTCTAAATTCTTATATGAATAAATTAGAGAAAGAGGAAATCAATGTGCAACTAAAAAAATTAGAGAAAGAACAAATCAAAAATCCCCAATCAAATACCAAATTAGAAATTTTAAAAATTAAAAGAGAAATTAATAAAATTGAAAGCAAAAAAACTATTGAATTAATAAATAAAACCAAAAGTTGGTATTATGAAAAAACCAATAAAATTGATAAACCTCTCGTCAATTTGATTAAAAAAAAAGAAAGAAGGAAACCAAATTGCTAGTATTATAAATGAAAAAGGTGAACCCACCACCAATGAGGAGGAAATTAAAGTAATAATTTGAAATTATTTTGCCCAACTTTATGCCAATAAATTTGATAATCTAAGTGAAATGGATGGATATTTACAAAAGTATAAGTTGCCCAGGTTAAATGAAGAAGAGATTGAATACCTGAACAACCCTATCTCAGAAAAAGAAATTCAACAAGCCATTATTGAACTCCCTAAAAAAAATCTCCAGGGCCTGATGGATTCACAAGTGAATTCTACCAAACATTTAAGGAACAATTGGTTCCAATCCTATATGAACTCTTTGGAAAAATAGGGAAAGATGGAACTCTGCCTAACTCTTTCTATGAAACTGATATGGTACTGTTACCTAAACCAGGAAGAGTTAAAACAGAGAAAGAAAATTATAGACCTATTTCTCTGATGAATATAGATGCAAAAATCCTAAATAAAATCTTAGCAAATCGACTACAAGTCATCACTAGGATAATACATTATGATCAAGTAGGATTTATTCCAGGAATGCAGAGTTGGTTCAATATTAGGAAAACTGTTAGTATACTCAATTATATCAATAACAAACCCATCAGAAACCATATGATCATATCAATAGATACTGAAAAAGCTTTTGACAAAATACAGCATCCATTCCTATTAAAAACACTAGAGAGTGTAGAAATAAATGGACTGTTCCTTAAAATAATTAGCAGTATCTATCTGAAACCATCAACAAGCATTATACTCAATGGGGAGATAGAGGCATTCCCAATAAGATCAGGGGTGAAACAAGGGGGCCCATTATCACCACTACTATTCAATATTGTATTAGAAATGTTAGCATCAGCAATTAGAGAAGAAAAAGAAATTAAAGGAATTAGAATTGGGAAGGAAGAGACAAAACTCTCACTATTCGCAGATGACATGATGGTCTACCTAGAGAATCCCAAGAAATCATCTAAAAAACTACTGGAAACAATTAGCAATTTTAGCAAAGTTGCAGGTTATAAAATAAACCCTCATAAATCCTCAACTTTCCTATATATGACTAGCAAGAAACAGCAGGAAGAGCTAGAAAGAGAAATCCAATTCAAAGTAACCTCAGACAGTGTAAAATACTTGGGAGTCTATTTGCCAAGACAGACTCAGAATCTTTTTGAAAACAATTATAAAACACTTCTCACACAAATTAAATCAGATTTAAATAACTGGGCAAATATCAACTGCTCAAGGATAGGTAGAGCTAATATAATAAAAATGACAATTCTACCGAAACTAAACTATCTGTTTAGTGCCCTACCAATCAAAATTCCAAAAAATTACTTTAATGAGTTAGAAAAAATTGTAAGTAAATTCATATGGAGAAATAAAAAGTCAAGAATTGCCAGGAGCTTAATGAAAAAAAAAATGCAAATGAAGGAGGCTTAGCACTACCTGATCTAAAATTATATTATAAAGCATCAGTCATCAAAACTGTTTGGTATTGGCTAAGAAATAGAGTGGTGGACCAGTGGAATAGACTAGGTGTAAAAGCAGGAGAGGATTATAATAATCTGCTGTTTGATAAACCCAAAGAGCCCAGCTATTGGGATAAAAACTCCCTCTTTGATAAAAACTGCTGGGATAATTGGAAGTTAGTATGGAAGAAACTTAGATTAGACCAACACCTCACACCCTTTACCAAGATAAGATCCAAATGGTTACAGGACATAGACATAAAAAACAATACTATAAGCAAATTAGAAAAACAAAGACTAGTCTACCTGTCAGATCTATGGAAAGGGGAACAGTTTATGACTAAGGAAGAGTTGGAGAACATCACTAAAAACCAATTAGATGATTTCGGTTACATTAAATTAAAAAGTTTTTGCACAGATAAAACCAATGTAATCAAGATCAAAAGAAAAGTAGTAAATTGGGAAACAATCTTTACAACTAATGATTGTGACAAAGGACTCATTTCTAAAATATACAGAGAACTGAGTCGTATTTTTAAAACAAAAAGCCATTCCCCAGTTGACAAATGGTCAAAGGATATGCAAAGGCAATTTACAGATGAGGAGATCAAAGCAATCCATAGCCATATGAAAAAATGCTCTAAATCATTAATTATTAGAGAAATGCAAATTAAAGCTATGCTGAGATACCACCTCACACCTCTCAGATTCGCCAGTATGACCAGGAATGATAATGATCATTGTTGGAAGGGATGTGGGAAATCTGGGACACTATTACACTGTTGGTGGAGCTCTGAACTCATCCAACCCTTCTGTAGAGCTATTTGGAACTATGCCCAAAGGGCAACAAAAATGTGCATACCCTTTGACCCAGCAATATTACTACTGGGTCTATACCCTGAAGAGATGAGGAGAAAGGGTAAAAACATTACTTGTACAAAAATATTTATAGCAGCCCTATTTGTGGTGGCAAAGAATTGGAAATCTAGTAAATGTCCTTCGATTGGGGAATGGTTTAGCAAACTGTGGTATATGTATGTCATGGAACACTATTGTTCTATTAGAAACCAGGAGGGATGGGATTTCAGGGAAACCTGGAGGGATTTGCATGAACTGATGCTGAGTGAGATGAGCAGAACCAGAAAAACACTGTACACCCTAACAGCAACATAGGAGTGATGTTCAACCTTGAAGGACTTGCTCATTCCATCAGCGCAACAATTGGGAACAATTTTAGGCTGTCTGCAAAGGAGAGTACCATCTGTATCCAGATAAGGAGCTATGGAGTTTCAACAAAGTACAAGGACTATTCCCTTTAATTTGGGGAAAAAAAACCCAGATGCCTTATTGTTTGATCTGATTACCTCTGAGAATTCTGTTCTCTTTAAGGATATGATTTCTCTCTCATCACACCCAATTTGGATCAAGGTACAACATGGAAACAAAGTAAAGACTGACGGAGTGCTATCTGTGGGGTGGGGGTGGGGGGAGGGAAGCAAGATTGGGGGAAAATTGTAAAACTCAAATAATACCTTTAATAAAAATTTAAAAAAATAAAAAGGAGTGAAGAAGGCAGAAGGTAGAAATAATTGAGGCTTGGGGGGTTGTCAAGGCAGGAGTGTGATAGGACAAAGGGACAGGGGATTCAAGAATAGACTACATCAGAGTAGTCTACTCTTACTAAGTCAAAATAGAGTGGAAAGGACTGTGTAACCAGTGCAGAAGCGATGGCCTGAGAAAGAATTTGAGTTGGTAGTAGATAGAATGGAGACCACATAAGGAAGAGGAAAACAGGGGTTGGAAGGTATAGGAAAGGATGCAATTGTGGATGGAAAGATTGTGATCAGCAGAAGAATTCCAGAGTTTGTGTATTTGGAAATGGAATACGTGAGTGAAAGTAAGAAAAAGTTATGACTATCTCTGTGTGTAGCTGAGGTGGTGGACAAGAGGAGGAGGTCATGGGAATTAAGTAGATGAGAAACAGAGTTATTGAGGAAGGTACACTAATTGAGGAAGCATCCATATATGTTTTGAATTGTTCTAGTCTGAGGGCAAGGTTTGGAGTGGAGAGAGACTGTGAGTTGGGCACTATACTTAGTAAGACAGGAAGGAGAATGTCCAGGAATGGGGATGGGGTCATTATAATGGCCACTAGGGTCTGGTTTGGGTGATAAATTTGTATAACATGAACTTCAAGTGAGGAGAGATTGCTGAGGGTTGATAGAGGAAAATTCAGGAAGTGTTAATGCCTATCAACGAATGTTCTTAGTCTTCTGCCACTGAGTCAAGGTTATGAGAAAAAAATGTAGTCAGTGTTGGTCAGAGTGATAAAGGACTCAGTGAGTGCCAGAAGATGGCAGGAGAGAGAAAGGAAAAGATTTAGGATAAAAGGACATTTACTAATATGGAACAGGCATTTTGGAGGGTACAGTGGAAGGAGTGGGAAGATCCGAAACTAGAGATTAGAAGGAAAGCATGGAGGGAATGGAAGTATGGTAGCAGGTAGTTAGGAATGAAGAAATATACACTGGCAGATTTATTTAGCATCACTGTGTGTGTGTGTGTGTGTGTGTGTGTGTGTGTTGTGTGAATATGTTAACTATTGAAGAATGAGTCCAGCAAGATCATATGTGAAGAAAAAGAGGTCCACTGAGGGAGGCATGTGATTATAAAGTTCAAGGTCCTCACTAAAGGTTCAAAGTCATGGCAGGTGGTAATCCTGTGAAGTCCAGTTAAAACAAGGTCCTGGGAGTAAAGACACAAGCTAAAATCACCATTCTTTTTAGCCTTTGCCCTTACTATTACCTGTAATCTTTTTTCTCACCTTGTTTACCTGCTTACTAGTTACCTAGTCTTTCAAATCCAAATCAATAGTTACTTCTCTATGAAACTTCCCTGATTCCCTCTCAATAACCACTTACCCTTATGAATTCACATAGGCCATTGTTTTGGAACTATCATGCAAATGGTGCACAATATTACGTGTAATAGTTATCTAGATTTATTATCACCCTACTGAACTGAGAGCTCATAAGGGAAAGGACTGAGTTTTGTTTTTTTAAAGACAGATTTTAACTATTTTATTTGTTTTCCAATGTAGTTTCTACCTATCATTTTTTTTGGTAAGGTTCTGAATTTTATACATTTACTCCCCCCGTTCCCTTCCTCCCCCTCCACAGAAAGCAGTCTGATAATCTTTACATTGTTTCCATGCTATGCATTGACCAAAATTGAATGTGTTGAGAGAAAAATCATATCCTTGAGGAAAAAAATAAAATATTGGAGATAGGAAAATTATGCAGTACATAAGACAATTTTTAAAAATTGAAGGTAATACTCTTTAGTCTTTGTTTAAACTCCCCTGTTCTTTCTCCAGATACAGATGGTATTCTCCATCATAGATACCCTAAAATTGTGTCTGATTATTGCACTGATGAATTGAGGAAATCCAGTAAGGTGTGTGACCATTTACCCCATGTTGCTGTTAGAGTGTACAATGTTCTTCTGGTTCTGCTCCTCTCACTCAGCATCAGTTCATTCAAGTCTTTCCAGGCTTCTTTGAAATCTCATCCTTCCTGGTTTCTAATAGAACAATAGTGTTCCATGACATACATATACCACAATTTGTTCAGCCATTCCCCAATTGATGGACATTCACTCAATTTCCAATTCTTTGCCACCACAAACAGAGATGTTATGAATAATTTTATACAAGTGATGTTTTTACCCTTTTTCATGATCTCTTCAGTGTATATTCTCAGTAGAGGTATTGCTGGATCAAAAGGTAGGTACATTTTTATTGCTCTTTGGGTGTAATTACAAATTGCTCTCCAGAAAGATTAGATCAGTTCACAACTCCACCAACAATGTATTAGTGTCCCAGATTTCCCACATCCCTTCCAAAATTGATCATTGTCCTTTCTGGTCATATAGGCCAGTCTGAGAGGTATGAGGAGGTACCTCAAGAGATGCTTTAATTTGCATTTCTCTAGAAAGAACTGAGTTTTAACCAAACTTTTTATCTCCCAGAGTACCTAACATCTTTATTGCTTAATAAATATTTGTTAAATGATTAAATAAAAGTGAAAAATCAAGAAATACCCTTTGGGGAACAATTCACCATTTTAAATTCTATTGTGACTGGAGAACTAAGCACAATGGAGGATATAAATGCATGCAATTCATATACGCCAATGAAAAAGAGGTTCTCCTAAGTCCTGTTCCTGAATGTGATTCATGAGGAAATGCCCCTGAACCAGGGTCATGAAACAATTCAACAATCTTTCAGAGAGACAGTGACGAGATCCCAAGGCCTCCACGAGGGCGTAGTACAAACAACCTTTGCTTTTCCTGGTGCTTTTAGCACCTGACTCACGGAAGACTAGGCAGACATCTCCCAAGCTTCCTTAGTTCTTTTTTGTTGAATGTTATTTTATATTATTTTTTCAATTACAAGAAAAGATAGTTTTCACATTCATCTTTTTGTATACTTTTACATCCCACATTTTTCTACCTCCCTTTCTTAGCTCCCTCCACCCTGTGACAGCGAGTAATCTGATACAGGCTATACATGTATAATCATGTTCAATATATTTCCATATTAGTAATGTTGTTAAAAAAGAATCAGAAACAGAGGGAGGAAAAATCTCATAGAAACAAGTTTTAAAAAAGCGAATATAAGTTTGCTTTGTTCTGCATTTAGAGTCCATAGATTTTTCACTGAATGTGAATGGCATTTTCCATCACAAGTCTCTCAGAATTTCAAGGTATAATTCTTAAGGTAAGCACTTAAAAAGTGATGAAAAATTGATAAGCCACCAAGAATTTGTGTCTCTACAGTTCTGTTTGTGCTCTGAATATGATTTAACAGTAATGATAAATCCCTTCTTAATCCTATATAGATTAACATCACTTCTGAGTTAACTTTAATCTATCTTTAAGTCCTTTTTAACATTACTCCCCTCCATTCAATTTACACTCCAAGCTAAATGGGCTGCTATCTATTTCCTGAATTTAAAGCCCTACTCTTCCATGCATTGATTCAGGTCGGCAGGATAAACTAGGAGCATTTCCAATAAGATCAGAGCTGAAAAAAGGATGCCCATTATCACTATTACTATTCAATATAATGTTAGAAATGTTAACTTTAGCAATAAGAGATGAAAAAGAAATTGAAGGAATTAGAATTGACAATGAGGAAGCAAAACTTTTGCTCTTTGCAGAAGACATGATGGTATACTTAGAAAATCAACTAAAAACTACTTAAAAGCAATGTAGCGGGATATAAAATATACCCATAAAACCCATCAGGACCCATATATGAACAACAGAGTCCAAGGACAAGAGACAGAGAAATTCCATTTAAAGATTCAGGCTGCCACCTCCCTTTGCCCTTTGCCAAATCTACCAAAATCTTTATTTCTTGGAGGTTCAGTTCAGGTGTCACCTCTTCCATGAAGCCTCTTCTGATTCTCATAACTTGGTGTTTTCTCCCTCTTCATCTTTTCCTAAATGCCAGGATCTCTCCTTTGCCCCATGGCCCTCTACCTTATATTAATATTATATGGATACATTCTTCTAACTCTCAGAAGATCCTTAAAAGCAATGAATGTCTCAATTTTGTCTCTGTATTATTTTGATACCTTGTCTAATGTCTGATACATAGTAGATGTTTAATAAATACTTATTGATGATTACATATAAAATAAAATCTTATTTCTGGAAAACCATGCTCACCACTCCTCCATTTTTATTTTTCAGAAAGAGACCAATGAGACTGAATCTCTCCCACTCTCAGAAACTCATTCAGAATTTCTGCGATCTCCAGTGTCTACAGAAAGCTGCAGCTAAGGTCTTCCTTCTGGATCAGCAGCTGGGGGACAGGAGGAGCAGTGACCCATGCCCTCCAGCCCAGAGTTACTGTTAACTGTGTAAGACCCATAACTGATAGTTACTGATAACTGTGTAAGACTCCCTAGGAGCTCAGAACCAACCTCCTCCCTAACTCCTCAGTCTGCTTTTGGGTAACGGCTGAACCTTAGCCACAACTCTGCCAAGAAGACAGTGGCACAAAAATGACAAAGACAAAGGAGAGAGAGATAGGGACCTGCTGTGCCATAGATAAATAGTTGAATGTGTTTCTGTGGGAGGAGGGGCAGCCCCTCTGGTTTTCATTCTTTGCAGAGGGATGTGTGACTGAGAAATTCCCCCCCCCCCATATCTCAAGGAATCTTATCATTTCTTACCATAAATTCTCTGTTTTGCTCAAGAATCTCAGAATTGAACAGCTGTGGCAGAAATCCCCTGTCCCAATGATTACTCAACTCTTATTTGAATACCATCAGTGACAGGGAGCTTAGCATCACCTAAGATCATCTGTTCCATTTTGGGATGGGTCTAATTGTTAGACCGTTTTCTCCTATGTTTGAGCCAAAATCTGGTTGCCTGTTTGTTCCCCTCCACTCAGCATTTTTCTAGTGAGGACAAGAGGCTTAACACCCCAAGATAGTACTCACCACAGTTCCCAGCTGACCCTTGCCTCTCTTCATACCCAGATAAAGAGAAAGTGTCTTTAGTCCAGGGAAACCCTTTTGCCTGCATGGAATAGAAGTAAGCAGTCTTCTGGGATTTTCAGGCAGCCAAAGACATCTTCCAATTGCCTTTGGGATGTGGATCTCCTTTTCTTCCTTCCCACTTCTCCTCCCTACTTCTCCCTGATTGGGGGGTGGGGAGGGTGGGGAAGGGGTTCCATCTGCTCAGTGCTTGGCTCCTTTTCATACGCAGGGAGGGAGAGAGGGAGGGGTTTTGGTGAAAGGGAGGGGGAGCCTGTGTATTTAACTATGTCTATTGATCTGTTTATCACAATATTGTCTATTGTTCCTAATCTTTCCTCCTTATAGGCATCCTGGTCACAGAAGTCACCTGCTCTTGTGGACAGGATAAAAGACAAGGTCTCAAACACTCCCAGTTCCCTGCTAAATAAGGAGATGTCTGCACTTGAGATGAGAGATGTAGTTGAAAAATCACTGCTTTCTGCTCTAAGCCCAGGAGTAATCTACACGATGAAATGGAAAAGTCACTTTTTATTTGGGAGACAGGGTAAGATGGAGAATAGTTAGTTTGCCTCTCTCTCTCAATATGACCTGAAAAAAATAGCTGTCTTTTGTTCCTTCTGGGAATTTTGGAGGAATCAAAACTTTTTTTTAAAATAAATACTGTTTACCCATCCCAAATAATTTCCAAAGCATTATGTGAATAGTACTATCCTCATCAGAAAAGACCTGGTTGCTAAACCAAAATGTAGCCACTTCCAGAGTGCCATACAACAATCACTTGAACTGAAAAAGTAAAAACTGATGATGCTTTTCCCAAGGGTTTGTGGGAAAAGAATTTAACTGTGTGAGCTGGGGTCTAACTAGTTATTTAACATTTAACTCTTTCCTAAAAGAGAAACTCTGAAAGGAAACAGTTTGCATTCTGAAGGTAATTGAACCAGTCCCACTTCAGTTAAAAACCCTCAAGTTCCAGTCTCCTCATTTTACAGAAGAGGTAACTGAGGTTCAGAGAGGCCCTCCAACTTCATCCCACTTTACAATTCTTAGATCATCTAAAGCAATGTAACTGTTTCCAGCTGGATAAAAAAGTTGGGATGACTTCAAAGAATATAGAGTTCAGTTTCACCAAATAAACTAGCTGATCCTTCTAATATACTAGGAGAGACAAGAACATCACAGGGGTCATGATTCAGCCAACACTCTGGCACTACAGTTGTGGCTGCTCTTCTTATCACTTCTCATTCATACCTTAACTTGGAGTGAAGGTAGGTGAGCGTTACTGGGATAAGAGAGGTCAGATGTCTCAAATACAATAATTATATTTATATTGTTTTTTACATTTTACAAAAGGCTTCCACACATAATATCTCATTTGATTCTTACACTTTGTGAGGGAAGTATTTGTTGTAATTATTTTCATTTTACAAAGGCAGTATTTATTAGGTCTTTATTAATAAACTTAGAAAGTTAAATGGCTCAATGAATAAAGTGCTGGGTCTGAAATCAGACAAACTGAGTTCAAATCTGGTCTCAGATCCTTACTAGCTGTGTGACCTGGTCAAGTCACTTAACTTCTATTTGCCTTAGTTCACTGTAGGAAGAAATGGCAAACTACTCCAGTATTTTTTTTTTAGTTTTTGCTAGGCAATGGAGTTAAGTGGCTTGCCTAAGGCCACACAGCTAGGTAATTATTAAGTGTCTGAGGTCAAATTTGAACTCAGGTCCTCCTGACTCCAGGGCCAGTGCTCTATCCACTGTGCCACCTAGTTGCCCTGCACTCCAGTATTTTTGCCAAGAAAATCTTAATTATAGTATGGTCTATGGGGTCACAAAGACTTGGATATGACTGAATGACTGAACAAAAACAATATACAAGGGCTACTGGAGACTCAGATATAATAAAAAAAGATAAGCCTTTGCCCTCAGATCGCTTCTGATGGAGGAAGACAATGAATATAGAGAAGCTGGTGATAAGGAGACCTGAGAAAATGAGGAAAATGATGGCCAAAGATGTAGGCAAAGTGTCCAAGGTTACATAATTTGTTACTAGTAAAGGTGAGATGCCAAAGCCAGATCTGACTTTAAGCGAAATATTATTTCTATAAACAACAACAACAATAATTAGCATTTATATGGTTCTTTAAGGTTTACAAAGTGCTTTATAAATATTATTTCATTTTGTCCTCACAACAGCCCAGCAAGGTAAGTGCTATTTTTTTATTCTCATTTTACTGAGGTGGAAACTAAAGCAGTCCAGAGTCACATAGAGAGTGTGAGAAGCTGAATTTGAACTCAGGTCTTCCCGACTCTAGGCCAATACTATCCATTGTGGCTATATGGGGCAGTGAGGGAGGTGGAGCGTGATAGAATAGCAGACCTGGAGTCAAGAAGACCTGAATTCGAATTTGAACTCAAATATTAACTGTGACTGGGCAAGTCACTTCACCCTGTCTGCCTCAATTATTAAAGGAACTGGAGAAGGAAATGGCAAATCATCCCAGAAAACCTTAAATGGATCACATCTGAAATGACAAAATGATGCAAAAACAACAAAATACTACCTCTCTATCAAATCTATGTAACCATTAGTTTGATGCAATATATTTGATGTATGTGTATGTTTGTATCTGTGTGTGTGTGTGTGTGTGTGTGTGTGTGTGTGTGTGTGTGTGTGTGTGTGTGTGTGTGTGTATAGTCTGGGGAATTATAGAGGAAAGGGAGATTAGAAGAAAAAAACCTAAGGTAATGGCTTAAAGTGACTTTTTGGAATTTATTGATGGATTTCTCTTATTCAGCATCCCCCTCCATTTCTCACCTCTGTCTTACTACTTGTATGCTTCAGGAAAATCATTTGACCACCTGGGCCTCAGTTTCCTTATCTGTTAAGTAAGGAGATTTGACTAGATGGCTACAGGGTCCCTTCTACTCTACAGATATGACCCTATGGCTGTGGGGGGGGGGATTTCCACTGAAAGAAAATCAATAAATAATAATGATTGACATTTTTATAGCCCTTTAAAGTTTTGCGAAACACTTTACATACATAATCTTACTGAGTGTCACAATGAACCTCAGTATCATTGTCCCCATTTTGCAAACAGGCAAATTAAGGTTCAAAGAAACGAAATGATTTGCTCATTGACAGAGAGTTAGTAAGAGATAAAGGCAGAATTGGAATTCCAAGTCCACCACTCTATCCATTGACACTCTTACCTGGTTTCCTGAGAGAGGACAAAGGAGGACTTTAAAGTAACTTTATGAGTACATGAAGTACCTGCTTATTCCTAATGTTGTTTCAGCATAATCATTGGAATTCAATGGAATAAGACTCTGAGAGGAAGGGGGAGAGAACAGATTCCTCTTGGAAGATTTTCAAAAATATCATAATGAAAGAAAAAAAAAACCTCAACAGTGACAATCCTTTAGACCCCAGCAAAGCCAGGATGGAGGGCTTCTTCCTTCACATCACAGGATCCCCCACCCTTCTCTATTCACAGAGGAGAAAATTTTCACAGCAATTAGCCATCTTCACAGATGGGAAGGAGTGAAACCCCAGAGACCTTCTGTAGGAGAAACACCTTCAACATACCCCTTGGCTGGCTTGGTGGCAGTAGCAGGTTTCCTTTCTGGGCCCTACTTTTCAAGGGAAGTGACTTCAGAAGTAAAGAGATGATCTTGGTAGGAGAGGGGAAGAAGGGAGGGATGCTGAGTGACCAGTTAAGGTTAAATATGTACACATTGGCTCTAGATTTTCCTGAACCTCAGGGGAAATACTACTGAAAAGAGAGCAAAAACTTGAATGTCACTCAGGATGGATTCAATCTCTATGGCCCCATTTAGAGGCTGTACTTGAATGGGAGGGGGAAAAAAATTGTACAGAGTCCTGGCCCTTTTAGTCCTGGCTTCACTTCTGATGTTTCCTATCCAGCTGACCTTGGGCAAATCATTGTAATCTCAGTTAAATGAAGGAGTTGGACCAAATAGCCTCTGGGGTGCTTTCCAGGTCATTTATGATCCTAAGATGAGAACATGAGATGGGAAGCCATTTTACTTCTTTTCCAGTCAGCTGGAGCTTACCCCCAAGCTTTGGAAAGTCTCTTGCAGAAATTCTATGCTTGTGGAGAAGCACTCCCCCAGCCCACTTTTCCTCTTGGTTTTAAGCACAACCTGGAGGACCCCTGTGGACTATGAGTGAAATCTCTGGTTGTTGTCTTAGACTAACATCCTTCTGTTTCCATCTGCTGAGGATGTCACTTAGTTTCAGTTCTTCATTTGGGAATCCTAAGCCCTAAAGTTTCACTGGAAAACTTATCTGAAATATCTTTTTAATCTAGATAGCAAGGGAGGAAAGCCCAGAGGTCAAGATGTCAGAAGCAAGAAACTCTCCTTTACAAGACATGTTATTTGCTAACTCCTTGAGGGCAGAGATACTGACTTTTATTTTTTTTTTTGAAGTCCATAAAGCCTGAAAGTGCTGGCTATGATAGAATGACTCAGGGAATACTTGTTGGCTGACTTGTTGGTTAAGGAGGCAATACCGGCTAAGTGGTAAAGCATCAGGGGGGGGTTAGGTACCAAAGATCCTGGTCATGTTGAGTCTTATTTATGGAACCTTAGTCAAGTTGTTTAGAGTCTTTTAGAAACTCAGCCTTTGGAGAAAATACAAAAAGTAGATGATACATATGTATATGAAAATATTTATAATATATTTACATAATATAACATATTTTGTTATATAATATAAACTACATAATCTATTTATATGCTATATATCACATCATATTTGTTATATATTCTATATATTCTATTTATATATTACTGACATATCCATAATATATGCATATGAGTATAAAAGTTGGCTTGAAGAGTAAATAATAAATAACAAAGGGTTTGGAAAACCTTTCTGGACAAGGAAGAAGTTTAGACTTCTAGTGTATGGTATCTTTTGCTTCCTCTGGTAAACTGTGACATTCTGATGCATTCCAAGCATGAGTTAGGATATTTGCTTCTGCAGCTATATGCTCTTGTGGTTAAAGAATTCCACTGTAACAAACCTGTCATTAAAATCCCAACCCATTACTTCTATCGACCCCTTTCTCCAAAGCACTATATCTTTTGACATCATCTGCTTCCAGATGGGAAGGGGCAGAAAGTAGCCCAAGCATAGGGAGCCAAGAACCAGATCAACACTGCCAACATAATAGCCCTCCATCAATATTGGTTTAGTTGCTGAAATTCCAAGGGCGGTGTAGAACACAATTGCATTTTTCAGATTCCGGTCTGACATGTGATAGGGAGGAGGGGAATATGGGGAGGAGAAGGAAGAGGATGGCAGGAGGTAGAAGCATCTGTTCCTCCCCTCCCTTCAACCCTTTAAATTTACATCAAATACAGACATTAGTCTGGAAAATTGCTACTGGAGGCTTAAAGTTCTACAGGGTTAGAGGAGAAAAATCATAGCAGTTAGGGAGAGGGGAGGCCACAGAAAGACCTTGTTCAGGTACAAGATATAGCATTTTAGCTGAAAATCAAGATCCCAAATTCCTGTAGCCATGAATGTAGTGGTTGGAAAGAACGTCTCTATGTATTGTATTTTGAGCTCTCTCACTTACCAGTGATATAAACTCTTTGTCATCATCAGGATTGTACCTTTGGATTAAGGGAGAAAGCCAGAGTGGGGCATATCAGCAAACATGAACCCCTGAGGAATGGAGCAGGTTGTTTAGTGGTCAGTAGAAATCAGTGGAAAGAGGAATAGAAGAAGTCACAACAATATTTTACCACAGTGACTGGAATATTTCTCTCTCTCTCTCTCTCTCTCTCTCTCTCTCTCTCTCTCTCTGTCTCTCCATTATTGTCTCTGATTGTTTGTCTGTCTCTCTCCCTTTCACTCTGTCTTTTTTAGGATTCAGGAGAGAGGAAAGGACAAAAGCAGGGGCATCTGGAAATTTTATACCCTGGAGTCCTGTGGAAGTGGACAGCACATTGACTTTAGATTCAGAGGACTTCCATGGGTTCAAAGTCCATCTCTGAAACCAACACCTTTATGACCTTTTTCTTGGAAGTCAGTTTTTTCATCAGTAAAATGGGAGGGCTGGGTTGGATGACCTCTGAGGTCTCTTCCAGCTCTAATTCTGTGTTCCTATGATCTCACAGCTACATCATTGTCTACAGTTACTGGTGACTCTAGGAAAAAGTGGTAGGCTAGGGCTTAGAGGAAGTGTCTTCATAAGGCATTGGTCCTTTGAATTCAGGATCAATATGCCTTTTGCTAGACAAGGTTGTTATTCAGTCTGACTCTTTGTGACCCCATTTTGGGGGTTTTCTTGGCAAAGATACTGGAGTAGTTTACTATTTCCTTCTCCAGCTCATTTAGCAGATGAGGAAACTGAGGCAAACAGGGTGAAGTGACTTGCCCAGGGTCACAGAGTTAGTAAGTATCTGAGGCCACATTTGAACTCATGGAAATGTCTACTGACTACTGGCTCTATCAACTGTACCACATAACTGCTTCAAATCAAAATACAAAAGCATAAAAAATTTATTCACATACATTGCCCCTTCCTGATAATTGTCCCTGGAGGAGGCCTGGTGATGCCAAGATTGGGAGGGAAGTTGCAAGAAGGGGGCGTTATGGTGCAAAATTCATCAGATTCCCTTATCTAATTCCCCAATCAATTCCCTCCAAGATTTTAGTGGTTTCCTTCATCCATAGTTATATGTCCTCAGATCTCCACAGTACCCTGTAATCAAAGGGGAATGGGATGGGGGCAGCTGAGAGGAATAAGAGACTAGGCGCAAGGATGGGTAGAGAGTTAATAAGCATGAAAGCAATTAACCAAATGGATCCATTTGGATAATTGGGGTTCTGGAGGAGCCGGCTGACTTCTAAGCTATGCGTCAGAGGACAGGTGTCTGCCCCCTTGACCAAAATTGGTAAGCCAGAGTATGAGGCTGGCTGAGCTGTTTTACATGGGGGAGGTGAGGATTAAGTCCAAGCAAGTGACAGAGGCTCTCGGATGCTTCCAGGGAGGGGTTGGAAAGCAGGAGCAGATGCCATAAGGCAGCTCCAGATGGCAGGGACTTCAGAAACAAAAGGCAAAGAGCCAGAGGGAACAGCGGATGGGACAGGAGGGAGCCTATCCTTTAGCAGGGCTCATTGTCAGATCAACCTGATCAGAGAGAATTAAATCCACACCTGGCTACTGACTATGGGTAAATGCAACAGAGAGAACTTGATTGTCCTGTTCCAGGTAATGTTGCATGGTGATGAATATGAAAATCAGCACCACTCCTAGAACATTAGACCTAAAGCAGACCAGTCAATGGACCTAAAGAAAACAGGATAAATTCCATGTTGGTCAAGTTTTATTCCTAGTTCCTGCTTGAGAGTTCACTGTACATATCTTCATTCTTCCTAATGGACCTCTGACATATGTGTGTATCTATCTGTCTGTCTATCTAGATCTAGATATATCTCACCATCTCTACATCTATCTCTATCTACTTCTAGGGAAATATAGTCCACATCAATGACAACAGGACTGGTGAGACAGGAAAGAAGAAATACTAACTCTAAGAAACAAGGAAATCCAGGTTTTGAAAAATGAGAGATCTTAGATCACCTCCAAGGTCCCTTTCAATAGCTGACACACAGTAAGCACTTAATAAATGAGTGTTGACTGACTTCTAGATTTAATATTTATGATACCAGCACTATATGGCCACTCTATGAAGCTGTGACCTTAGGAAAAGTCACTTGATTTTCCTAGTCCACTGGTGGGGTGGGGTGGGGAATCTTTTTTTCTGCAAATTTGAATTCTCTCATTTGGATATTTATATATTATTCGTGGGTTATATTTGGTCATACATTTAATTAATTTGCTCCTAAAAAACTGTTAGATTTATTGCCTTGACAATAACAGTCCAACATGATCCATGGGCCAGAGGCTTTCTGTCCCTGTTTTAAATGGTGAGTATAACTGTTTATATGTTTATTGTGTAGATCATGATGTATTTTTGTGGTTCAGTTGATTTTCAGTCATGTCTGACCCCATTTGGGGTTTTCTTGGCAGAGATATTGGAGTAGTTGCCATGTCCTTCTCCAGCTCATTTTACAGATGAGGAAACAGTGTTAAGTGACTTGCCCAGGGTGACACAGCTATTAAGTATCTGAGGCTAGATTTGAACTCAGGAAGGTGAGTTTTCGTGACTTCAGGCCCATAGCTCTATGCACTCTAGCACCACCTGGCTATTCCTTCCTGATTTGAAAATGCTTCTAAAAATTTTAAAGGAACTTTTCTTAAGGAAGCAAAAAATTGTTCACAAAGTGGGTGCCTGATGACTGGCTGAACAAGTTGTACCATATGAAAATGGGAATCGTGATTGTATCTATCAATTGTTGTGAGGATCAAATGAGATAATATTTGTAAAGTACTGAGCACTTAAAAATGCATAGTTTCCATCTTTCAAACATCTTAAGATAAAGTAAATAGGAGGAATTCAGAGAAACACAGGGAGATGTCAAGTAAGCAAAATCAGGAAAAAATATATACAATATAACAAAATTGTTATATACAATATAACAAAAGCAAAAAGGGCACTGAAAGAAAGCTTAATGGAGTGTGATTGAAATACCCAATCTTAGAAGAGATGCACTCTCTCCTTTCCTTGGACAGGTGGGGGACCATGGACTTAGAATATTACACTTTATGTCATTGAATTGGTTTTACTCAATTGTTTTTCCTTTGTTACAAGGATGGAGGGAAGATGAAGTGGGGGAGATAGTGTTGGCTTATTTAGAAATAACAATAGAAATTGAATTCATAAAACTTGTAACTTTTAAAAAAGAACTATTAAAAGTGCTATATAAATATTAGGATCAATACAATCAATGAAGCTAGAGAAACTGCAAAGAAGTAAATACAGTTGCATCAAATATTAACTATAAGAGTTAAATACCTGTGATTTATAGGGAATTGATACAATTATATAACCCAATAGATAAGTAGTCAAAAGAAATGACTGCTTTTTAAAAAAAGGATTACAAACCATAAATGACATTTTAAAAAATGCTCCATATCATTAATAGTAAGATAAATGCAAATTATAACAACACCAAGTTTTCACCTCTTATCTTGCAAATTGGCAAAGATAATGAAAAACAGAAATAATTAATGTTAGAGAGATTGTGAGAAGTCAGGCACACTAATACACTGTTGGTGGAGTTGTAAATTAGTCTAACAGTTCTGGATATTAATTTGGAATTCTGCAAGAAAATAATGCCCTTTGAGCTGTAATCTCACTATTGTCATCTGCTCTAAGAAATCCAAGTTAGAAACAAAGGTCCCCATATCCTATAATATTCATAGCATTACCCTTTGTGGGAGCAAAGAACTAAAAATAAAGTGGGTGCCTGTTAGTTGGGGGATAGCTGAAAAACTTGTGATATGTGAATGGAATAGAATATTATTGCATACAAAATGACAAATATGAGAAATTCAAAGAAATATAAATTTATATCTACTAAGACAGTGACATAAGTAGAACCAAACATCATCTACAACTGTGTAGATGAAAATTTTACTAATGGGAAACTAAACAAAATCAAACCAGATTTGTGATTTTAATTTAGTAAAGGAAGCCCCTGGTCAGGGAACTTCTAACAATGTAAACAAGCACTTATATAGTCAGAATTGTCAGAGAGTGGAGAAATTAAGTTGTTTAGGGTTACTCAAATGGTATGAGTCAAAGGTGGGACCTGAACTCAGATCTTCCTGACCCTGGGGCTAGGTTGTTATCTATACATCTTTCTTTGGCACAAAGGGGGTTTCAATCTGGTGGAGGGTAAAGGTTCTTCCTAGACATGATGGTTATGTTAAGTCAAAGATACCAATAAAACATACTTTAAAAAATAAATGGAATTATTAATAGGCTAGAAATGACAAGAGGATAGAAGCTATGTCTAATTCACCTTCCATAGCACTTAGCACCAATAAAATACAGAAGTTGGCTTGGGTTAAGAGAGATGACTGTTTCCCTTTATTGGGATAACTTAAGTTAGAGAATTGGGTTCTTTCATTCTCACAGTCCATTATCTGGGTAGAAGAAAAGGAAGTGGGTAGAAGTGAAAAAATTGGGAAAAGAGCTGAAAACTCAAGACCAAAAAAAAAAAAGAGAGTAATAATATAAAATTGGATTTCAGCACAAATCCTTCCCAAAACCAATGACCCACTCCTGTGCTAGTTTATATCATTTATGTATCCATTTACATAAATATTCATGACATTATCTGAGATGAGTGAGCTCAAAATATAATAAAAGGAAGGTGATGGGGGCAGAATAGTATTCACTGCAGAGGAAAATGGGGTGATGCGGTGAATTTCTTATCTGTCTGATGAAGCCTGGCAAAATTCTAGAGACCATAAGGCTGGAGAAGCAGGGGCTGTTGAGAGGCCATTTATGAAGAGTACCTACATTCTACTTCAAACACAAAAATAATTTAAAGGCTTCCCAAACATGCCCTACTTCTAGCTGGACCCTATTCATGAAAGAACAAAAGGCATTTGGAGAGGAACCTCTGATGAGGAAGGAAAAACTCTACGGAGAGATGTCAAACCCAGGGAATTAAAGGATCCATTCTGGCTTCTGAGCTCTTTATCAGTGCCACCCCAGTTCTGAAACTCAAGCAATAAACTTGTGATAAATTGCCAATTATTTTACCATTAAAATTTCATACCTCACTTCTTTCATTTCCTTCCCTACTACCCAAGGGGGTTGAGGCTAAAACTAGCATTGCTTCAGGGCAAAAGGAAGTTTGAATCCCAGATGGGGAAAGGCAGATCTCAGAAATATTGAGTTGCTCTAGTTTAGATCTCCCCCTGTGACCACTCACTGTGCCCTTGGACAGCTGTTCATCTGCCAAGAGCCAATTGTTCTCCACCTCTTCACCCTCCCTTGAGGGTCCCTCCCATATTCCCTGGAGACCCTCCCTCTGATGATCCCCCATATGCTTGAGCTGTCACTCACAAAGCTTACAAAAGATGATGAAGAGATAGAAGCTTGGGGCTTGGGGAAGAGGGTCAAAGGCTAGGCTGTTTACTGATTCTTCAGTGAAGGTGATCACCCTGTACAATCACTTTATATTCATGTCTAATGGTTGCATCTGCTTGGTAAAGGAAAGCCTACATCGATTTGGCTTCAAGTTTTTCCAAAGAAGAAGAAACCCCTCTGCAGCTGGTAATGCAGAACTTTATATACAACACTGAGAAACAGCTTTCCCTGGACAAAAACAAGGGCAGCAGAGGACTCTTTATTTGATTTTTTTCTATCCCTCCCATATCGAGCAAATAGAACTCTGAGGGAAGGAACTTCAATTGTTAAAGGCAACTTTGAGATTACACATAAGCAAAGATTCCCTGAAGATGAGGGGTTTGGAGACTGGGTAACAGCTAGGAGAGTTTGATGGTTTACAGTTTTTAAATACTTCCACAATCTCAAGAAATTCTCCCTAATGTCTAACCTAAAACTCTATAATGCAATTTTTTTTAGGTTTTTGCAAGGCAAATGGGGTTAAGTGGCTTGCCCGAGGCCACACAGCTAGGTAATTATTAAGTTTCCGAGACCGGATTTGAACCCAGGGACTCCTGACTCCAGGGCCGGTGCTTTATCCACTGCGCCACCTAGCCACCCCTATAATGCAATTTCAATGTAATTTCTTCATTTTGAGGGTCTTTAAAGCAGAAAAGAATAGCTAATCCCATGTACTCCCTGGGATTCTTCAGAGACTTATATATTTACAAATATCTTCCAGTCTTCTTTTCTCCAGGAAAAAAATAATGAATTCCAAAGACAATAACTTTCAGAGAGGGAAGGTTTTATTCATCTATTCCTGGAAACCAAGGAATTCTAAGACAAAACTTTGACAACCCCATGTGCCAAGATAATAGTGTGTATATGTATATACACACATATATGTGTATGCATACCAACACACACAACCAAACATTCTCATGGTACTGATTTAGACTGTGCTGTGTCTCTGGGTGGTCTCTGACAAGCATGTTTGATTTCCTGAGATTTGGGAGTTCCTGAACGGACCTGATTAAGACTGCAGAATTTCAGAATTGTAAAGGACTTCAAAGTTCATCCATCCAAACCATAGCTGAATCTTGACTCGCTCTGATAACATCTTGGACAAATGGCCATCCAGACTCTACAGGAAAATCTTTGATGACTAGAAACTTGATCATTTCTGAGGTAGCCCTTTCTACTTATTCCTTATATTTCAACTTCTATTCCTTTCTTCTTTCTTTTTGAATAGGTCAATTCCAGTCCTATGTGATAAGTCTTACAAATATTTGAAGACTGTTCCTGGCCATAAAGATACCCAAAGATTAGCAAATATTTCTCCAGTCAAATAATTCAACCTTCCCCCCAGGACTTTGTTTTCTTAAGCATGGCCCTACAACCCAGGATGCACCTACCTTCTCTGTTTCATTCACCCTCCTTTTGGAAACAGTATTGGAGGCACTGTCCTGGCCAGCAGAGGGATGGAAAACTCCACTTTCCCAAACTGCACATAAGTCAAGAAACCTGTCTCAAAATAAAAAGGAAATTCACAGGGTTACTCCAGGAGAAAGTTCTGTGGTTTAGGGCTGGACATTTCCCAAGAGGTTCATATACATAAGGAACAATATAATGATTTCATTAATTTTCACAATATCACCAGAAAAGCTATTCAATTTACAAACATTTAGTATCTATTATAGGAGTTGAGTTTAACTATTCATATAAGAAAAAAGATAGAAACTCTGTGGGGAATTTACAAACGGACTGGAATGAGAGTCACAAGGGATAAAATGTGGATGGATTATAATCTGCAGTGTTGGGGAAAGCACTCAGAATCTCAGACTGATCAAATTAACATGCATAATTTTTTTTTCTGGCTACCATCATTCTCCCATTTTCTATAGGAAGAAAACAAAGACCTAGGGAGATTTCCTAAGATGTAAAAAAAAAAAGCACTAGACTTGAAAGTAGGAAACAGGTTCTAGTCTTGACTTTGCTTTAGACTTTGCCCTTTCTGTGCCTCAAGCTCCCTATCTGTCAAATGGGAAGGATAATTCCTGCTCTCTAGGGCAGGCATTTCTTCGCCCCCCCCCTTCTTTTTTTGTAAGGCAGTGGGGTTAAGTGGCTTGCCCAAGGCCACACAGCTAGGTAATTATTCCATGTCTGAGGCCAGATTTGAATTCAGGTACTCCTGACTCCAGGGCCAGTGTTCCATCCACTGTGCTACGTAGCCACCCCAGGCAGGCATTTCTTAACTTGAGACCTATGAACTAATTTTAAAAAAACATTTTGATTACATTATTTCTTTTTTTAATTGTCTTTAGAACTTTACAATTTTTTCCCCCGTCTTGCTTCCCTCCCCCCAACTCCCCACAGAAGGCAGTCTGCTAGTATTTGCATTGTTTCTTTGCTATACATTGATCAAAATTGAATGTGTTAAAAGAGAAATTATATCCTCAAGGAAAAATAAAATATAAGAGATAGCAAAATTACATAAGATACCATTTTAAAAAAAATTAAATGTAATAGACTTTGGTCTTTGTTTAAACTCCACAATTCTTTCTTTGGATACAGATGGTATTTCCCATCACAAATACCCTAAAATTATCCCTGATTGTTACACTGATGGAATGAGCAAGTCCATTAAGATTGATCATCAACCCCATGCTTCTGTTAGGGTGTACAATGTTCTGGTTCTGCTAGTCTCGCTCAGCATTGGTTCCTGCAAGTCTTTTCAGGCTTCTCTGAAATCCCATCCCTCCTGGTTTCTAATAGAACAATAGTGTTCCATGACATACATATACCACAGTTTGCTAAACCATTCCCCAACTGAAGGACATTTACTTGATTTCCAATTCTTTGCCACCACAAACAGGACTGCTATGAATATTTTTGTACAAGTGATGTTTTTTAACCTTTTTCATCATCTCTTCAGGGTATAGGCCCAGTAGTGGTATTGCTGGATCAAAGGGTGATGACTTAATTTCAATGTAATTATTTATTATTCATATAAAATATTATTCTGAAAGGAAGTCTCTAGTCTTTGCTAGACTGCCAAAGGGTTACATGACTCCCAAAAAAAGCCGGGTCTATAAGCATTTATTAATAGATGTTTACTACATATCAACATTTTGTTAAGTACTGGGAATACAAATATAAACCAGAAGAAAGAAATTCTCTGTCCTCAAGTAGCTTATATTGTAATAGGAAAAGATAAAATGTAACAAGGAAGCTGAAAGACAAGGAGGATTAAGGTACTCACTTGCAGCCATAGTAAAGAGTAGGACCCAGAGAGAGGAATGAAAGTAAAAAAAGGGAAAAAAAAGTTTAAGAACCTTTTCTCTAGGGACCTATATGAGAACCAAATGAGATAAAATATGCAAAAAATACTTTGAAAAAATGTAAAGTCCTATATATATATGTGTGTGTGTGTGTGTGTGTGTGTGTGTGTGTGTGTGTGTGTGTGTGTGCGTGTGTGTGTGTATGAGGCGTTACTATCATAATTATTCAATGAACACGTATGCCTATGTTTGGATTACTCTACAACAAAATGTTAATCTCAGGCACGTTTCCTCATGCCTACTAGTAAATTTGCAAGTCTCTTCCCTCCTAATAAGTCTGTCTGTTTGGGAACAGAATTTGGAGATGTATTTTTAAAATGTTATTATTAACATCACTCTATCCATTCATTTTGAGACTAGGTTTTCCTACCTTGACCACACTAGCAATACAGGGTCCACTTCTAGGTCCAACTCCTTAGTGATCAGCATGAGAGCTTTGAGTTGCTCTATTTGCAATCTGGCCAGTTCTCTCCTTAGGCAGCCTAGTTATTCTCTGGGAGCTCTCCATATAAGTGCTATACTTAATGAGGACATTCTAACAGTGGCAGTGGCAGCCTCAGCCTCCTTGGTAGCTGAGATTACCTACTGGTATGTGTCATCATATCTGTTGATAACTTTACTTTTACATTCCTTTTATTTCTTAATATATCCCTCCTCTTCCCCTAGCCAGTGAGCCACCTTTTGTATCAGAGATTTAAAAAGAGAAAAAAAAAGTGGGAGACCAAAGGGAAAGAAGAAGGGGAAGGGGAAAAAAAAGAGAAAAGCAAAACCAATCAACTTTGTTTGAAATTATTTATTTAATATTCTGTATCCATAATCTGCCATCTCTGCAAAGAAGGGAGGTAGGCACATTTTATGCAACCAAAATAAGTCATTTAAAAAAGCATGTTGGGGGCAGCTAGGTGGCGCAGTGGATAGAGCACCAGCCCTGGAGTCAGGAGTACCTGAGTTCATATCTAGCTTCAGACACTTTATAATTACCTAGCTGTGTGGCCTTGGGCCACTTAACCCCATTTGCCTTGCAAAAACCCCTAAAACAACAAACAAACAAACAAAAAAAAGCATGGCCTGATAACAGTTATTTTTTAAAAATTCTTTCCATTTAAATTGCTATCTTCATATATCTTGTTTTCCTGTTTCTGCTCACTTTATTCTACCTCAGGTCATATAAATCTTCTTATATTCCTCTGTGTCCTTTTTGCCACTTATTTCTAATGTCATAGAAATATTCTCTTTTTTTCACTCCTAAGAGTGGGTTTTCCTACTTTACCCAGGCTAGAAATGCAGCAACCACTCATTGGGCTCAGTTTCAATGCTGATTGACAGAGCTTTAACCTGCTCTTTTTTTTCAATTTGGAATGATTCACCTCTCCTTAGGCATCTCATGGCTTCCTGCTCCTGGGGACTCACCATATTGGATCTAAACTTACTGTCTAGAATCAGGCAGTATCTGATTAGTGTCTAGAGATTAAAGTCTACAATCAGAACTTAGAAGTCCCCAAATCAAATCATCCACTTGCTTCAGCCTCCTCAACAGCTGGGACTATAGGAAATGTGCTAACATGTGTGGTCTTCTATAATATTCTCTTACATTCATGTACCATAATTTCTTCAGTTATTATCCACTAAAAATGCTCCTATGAATAAATGTAGTCAGGGCATTTTTTCTGAAGATGTATTTTAGCATTATTCAAAGCAAAACCCAACTAGCAAGATGAATTTCCTTCTACCACATAAAGCCAAATAGAATTAATTTTTAAAAATATTGACTTTGGGGGCAGCTAGGTGGTGTAGTGGATAGAGCACTGGCCCTGGAATCAGGAGTACCTGAGTACAAATCTAGCCTCAAACACTTCATAATTACCTAGCTGTGTGGCCTTGGGCAAGCCACTTAACCCCATTTGCCTTGCAAAAACCTAAAAAAAATATTGACTTTGGACCATCTGTATCAATAGAATGATAAACAGAATATCAATTATACTTCCAAACACTGAATATACTAGGGGTTTTATCATCAAGTTGAGGTAGTAGGGAAATTCAGGAAAATTTTAATATTGGGAAACAAATGAATAGCTATATATATATATATATATGTGCATGTATTTGTATTATTTCATGTATATGCACATTTGTGAGTTCAAATTTAGGCTCAAAAACTAGCTGTGTGACTCTGAGCAAGTCACTTAATCTCTGTTGCCTTAATCTGGAGAAGGAAACAGCAAATCACTCCAATAACTTTGCCAAGAAAACCTGTGAACAATATGAACCACAGGTTCAAAAGAGCCAGATGCCATATAACAAGTGGAGAGAAACACTTGGGGAATTTAGTGTGACAGAGAGTGAAGGTAAACGCTTCTCAAGCAGGGAAAAATGTCATGAGAGAAAGCCTAGAAGTAGAGAAGAAAATTCAAGGCATGTTTGGAGAATAGTGAGTAGATCAGTTTTGATTAAAGTAGAAGACTGATGTAGTAGTGAAGCACATTCTAGAAGACCTAGAATAAGAAGAAGCTGGACTTTATCCTATAGAAAATAGGCAAAGTATTGCAAGTTTGTGAGCAGATGAGGGACATACTCAGAGATAGTTAAGGAAAAATTCATCTGGTATCAATATGTAGAATGAACTGGATGGACTAAAGAGTTAGGACCTGGAAGGAAAGCTATGAGTTATTCAAGAATCAATAGGGTATTTGATGATTAGCTAGTTGTGGAGGGTAAGGGCAGGTTTTTAGTGAAGGTCGTAGAAAGAAATTGGCCTAAGAAAATCACAGGATTCAGAGTCAGACCTCCTCAACAAAATCCAATAGTGGAGTGATTTGCTCAAGGTCCAGTGAGAACTATATTGAATATTTTTCTTCTGCATTAAGATAGTCAATTTCTTTTTTCTTTTTCTTTTGTTTAAGGCAATGGGGTTAAGTGACTTGCCCAAGGTCACATAGCTAGGTGAGTGTTAAGTGTCTGAGGTTACATTTGAACTCAGGTCCTCCTGACTCCAGGGCCACTGAGACACCTAGCTGCCCTTGATAGTCATTTTCTTTGAGGAAAAACAGACACTTCTCTTTGTAGTGACCTTTTCAAAGTTCCTTTGGTCTTTAAGAGTCTTTCTTTGCTGTGTTGACTGGAGAAAAACCTCCTTTCCTTGCCCAGATGGGACATAGAACTTCCAAGGATGACTCCCTTCCATTATAAACTCTACATTCCTATAGAAGTAGGCTACTTACTGATTTGTGCATATGACATCATATGTCTCACCTTCATGCCTTTGTGTCTAGACTTTTCTATCTCCTAATCTCTGTTCCTGGGAACCTCTTGTTCCTTTCAGGATCCAGTTCTAGTAACTACTAAAGGCAGCTAGGAGGGCTTAGCCTAGAGTAAGGAAAAACTGAGTTCAAATCCAACCTCAGACATTGACTGTGTGATGCTAGGCAAGTTTGTCTGTTTCCACAAGTGTAAGATGGGGACAATAATAGCACCTCTCTTGGAGAATGGTTTTTGAGGGGTCTAATGAATTAATATTTGTAAAATGCTTAGCACAGTGTCTTTCACATAGGTATTAAATATATGCTTATTCTCTTTCCTTTCTCTATAAAAACCTTTTTTTCTGATTTCTTCACATATTAGTGCTTCCTTTTCTTCAAATTTACTTCATATATTATTCATCTAGGTACAAGTTGTTACCTGCCCCCAGTAGAATGTAAGGTCCCAGTCTGTCTTCTTCAAGAGCCCATTGCTATGTCTTACTTGTTAAGTGTTTATTGAATTGAGTTGAATCTATTTAGCTTTGTATTCAGTTGTCAGAGACACTTCCCTTATACCTGCCAATATATTTAATTGTTCTTTCAAGGAATTTAGGGAAGAGAGGCCTTGTTCTTTCTTATAAAAATGCTACCATTTGTATATCCTAACTAGCATGTCTGTCTTTCATGAAAAATTCACAAATCACAGAGGAGTCCATCCAGATGAATCTCCTTGTACAGAGCCTAGCAAAGTGTCCTGTTAAATAGATGTTTAATACTTTAAAAAATGATAATCATAAAAAGTAAGAGTCACCAGCACAGGAATTGTAGAAGATACCAAGCACAACATTCCACAAGATGAAAATCATGGGATATATTACCCAACCATAGCAGCTTATCTCTCCCATCCCAAAATGTCCCCCCAATCCACCAAGCCTATCTATCTAGTGGAAGTGAATGCATGCTGGACTACTATGTTGCTAATTACAAGGTAATGTTCGCAAAAATGCAGAGATATATAAGATTTCACTTTGGATAGGAAAGTTCTTCTTTAGAAAGACTTTTTCAATTCTTTCCCAAACAGGACATAAAAAATTGGAGATTGTATCTATCTATCTATCTATCTATCTATCTATCTATCTATCTATCTATCTGAATATATTAGTAGATGAAAATTTTTGGATCATTCAACTCAGAAATAAATACAAAAAAGATGGGTCAAATTAAGTAAATTATTAAATTTATTAATTTATTAATTAAAGTAAGGGAAATATTAAATACCTACTATGTGCACGGATAGAGAGGCAGCCTTAGTTAGTAACACTGAGTTCAAGTCCTCCATCTGACACATCCTGGGTGTGTAATTGGTCCTGAGACAGTCCCTTAACCTGTCCTGCCCCCAGAAAACTCTTTTTGATTAGAGTTGGCAGAATAATTACTAATTTGCCTGGATATAGGGAAGTTCCTGTGCCAATGAAATCACAGGACATACAAAGACAGAACAAGCCAGTCTTCTTCCTCAAGGAAGACATTACTAGTGGAGGACATGTTACAATGTTTATTTTAGTAAATAAATATAAAGTCACTTCAAAAAGATATGTCCTCTTCTCTCTTTTCTGCCTGTCCAGATTCTACTTATTCTACATGGATACATGAGCCCCCTCAGCAAAGTCTTTTTTTCACTGATGTATTTTTCCTTAGTCTCCCTCCCCATCCTTCCCTCCCCCACCACCATGATAATTTTTTTTAGGTTTGTTTTTTTTTTTGCAAGGCAAATGGGGCTAAGTGGCTTGCCCAAGGCCACACAGCTAGGTAATTAATTATTGTGTCTGAGGTTGGATTTGAACTCAGGTACTCCTGACTCCAGGGCTGGTGCTGTGTCCACTGCGCCACCTAGCTGCCCCTGTGATAATTTATTTAGTATAATTCAATGTAATTTAGCACTGAATTATCCCCACCTTTTAATCCCTTGTTGCTGTTTTCTTGTTAGCTTTGTTTTTCTCACTAGATTGGAAGCTCTTGAAGGTTAAGAGTCCACTCTGAATCCACCACTTTAGTACAATGCCAAGGACTGTATAGTAGGTATTAATTTCCCCTCCTACCTGACCTGTCAAACCAGAAAGAATTTAGGGTAATTTGGGGGATTCTACTAATCCCTTGCTTTTTAATACACTCCATTTAAAAGCATATTTTTGTCTGTTCTGTTATTTTGTCCTTTTCACAACCCTGTTAGGATTGAGGGGAAAATATAAACATTCCCCATGATAAAGATGTGGAAATCTGGGTATGGAAAGTTTCAGAAGACATGCCCAAGTCAGTCATAGAGTCAAGAATAAAATAAAGTTTCCTCACCTCAGAAAACACTTTGTCTCTCCCATTACTTCTCTCCCTCTCCCTTGCTATGACATTGACATTCACACTTTCTTGCCTAAGTTGATTTTGGGGAGGAAGGGCATAGAGCCAGAAGGAGCCTATATTTGTCAAGGCCAGACAGCTATTTTCTAAACCAGACAGAGCTTGGGGAGCTCATCTAGAAGGCACAGCTTCTCTCTAAAAACTGAACATGGAGTGCATATTACTTGCTGTTGCTGCCCATGTCAGCTGCTACTAGGGATGAGGACTGCAGACAGAACAAAGAGACAGAAACAGAAAAATGGAAAAGTTTCATTCAGTAAATTGTCCTCAGGTGCCAAATTCCTTCCTTGACTCATGCCAAAGGGTTAAAAGCATCAACTTGAAACTAATCTCCAGGCAGGAAAAATCATCTTAATTAAAATGAGAAGTATAATCTGGGGGAAATGTTAACTGCCCTCACCAGCTGTTTATCTAGCAGATTGAATGAGCAAATGATGTGACTTCAGTTTTGTCCAGAGGGGTGAGAAGAAAAGCAAAATATTCCAGAGTTCTGTGATTGCCATTTTGTGACATACCAGCTGAAACTGGTTTTGAGTATGTCTTTCTATTTTAACTATTTGTAGTCCAAATTATTTTCCTCTTATCATAAGCCCTATCTCTGTCATCAAACTAGAAGTCTTTCTGGGCAGGAACTGTGCCTTCCTCATCAAACAAAAGATCCCAGAGGTCAGGAATACTGTGAATTGTCCCCATCTAATTTGAGAGCTCCTTCAAAAAGAGAGTCCTGTTTCCCCCATAAGAATAAAAATTGCCTGATGGAAGGGACTATATGCACTTAATCTGACTTTAACCTCTTTCCTCCCATGGCTTCTGTGACACAACTAGAGTCTCTCAGTTCTCCTCCTATCTATATTACCATTTTCACAATCACCTTTATTGGAACATTATCTACCCCTTTGCTTGGATAACTCACCAGGACTTTGTCTAGTTTCTTTCTATTCTCTCTCCCTTGGTAATCTAATCTGCTCCCAGGGGTTCCAGGGTCATTTCTTCGAAGATGACTCTCAAATCAATTCATCTAGTCTCAATCTTTCTCTTGGATTTCAGTCACACTCCAAAAATTTGTGGGTCATCTCAAACTCAATAAGTCCAACAGAGTAGGTCCCTTCTCCACTACTCTAAACTCCCTATTTTGCTGAAAGATCACTTTCTAGTTCCCCAAGGTTATAATCTCATCATCCTTGGCACTTTTCTCTCTCATCCCTTAAATACAATTAATTTTCAACTTTATGATCTGGTGACACCAGTTTCCTTGTTTCTCCTACAAATAAATATGTATACATATATACATTTATTATATATGTATATGCATAGACACACACACACACACACACATATATATATACACCTAGTAAAATGATAAATTAAATATAGTATCTATAAACACACATATTAGTTTGTGTGCCTATCCAATGAGGGAAAGATAAATGGGGTCTATAACAAATGATGAGGTTACCCATAAAGAAAAATTACTTTTGAAACTGTAATCCCATCACTGTGCTTTTCTAGGTCTCCTTCAATTTCCTTCTGCTCTCTTCTGTGTAGTCTAAATATTTCATTGATGTTCTTTTATTTCTTTTCTTCTGGTATCACTGAGACTATCTTCTCTATATTCCTCCTGATTTCTCCAAATCAAATAAATGTTAGAGTGTGTATCTGTGTGTGTGTGGGGGTCATTGAGTCTATTGATAAATCATTTCACTCCCCTAAAGCAAGTGAGTAAAAAGTTCCTTCCTCTCTTCAAAGCAAGTCAAAAAATTCTGTTATCATAAACATGTGAGATGATACTTCCATGAATCAAAGTTTTTAGATTAAGTTAAAAAGTTCTTGATCAATTTAGATGTTTTTAAGAGGCACTGAATGTTGGGAGAAGCAGTAGTCAGAAACAAAACAGGCTATAGAGGAGCACATTTAAAAGGAGAGAGAAGAATAAATAGCTGGGGGGAGTAGGATGGAGGGAAATACACAGTTAGTAATCGTTCAAGTGAATGGGATGAACTCATCCATAAAATAAGCAGATAGCAAGAATACAACAATATGTTGTTTACGAGAAATAAACTTGGAACAGAAAGATAGGCAGAGAATAAAAATAAGTGCTGGTAGAGAATCTATTATGCTTCAGGTGATATTAAAAACAGAGGGGTAGCAATCATGATCTCAGACAAAGCAAATGCAAAAATAGAGCTAATTAAAAGAAATAAGCAGGGAACTAAATTTTGCTGAAAGGTACCATAGATAGTATCAATACTCAACACACACACACACACACACACACACACACACACACACACACACACACACAGACACAAAGACAAACAGACATAAAGGCATAGCATTACAAATTCTTAAAGGAAAAGTTAAATGAATTATAGGAGGAAATAGACAGTCAAACTATATTAATGGGGATCTCAATTTTGCCCTTTCAGTACTAGATAAATCTAGCAAAAAAAATAAACCAGAAAGCAATTAAGGAGACAAATTCTATTTTAGAAAAATTAGATATAATAGATCTCTGGAGAAAACATAATAGGAATAGAAAGTATAGCCTTTTCTCAGTGGTACATGGTAACTACACACAAAATTAACCAAATATTAGACCACAAAAGTCTCAGAAATTCAGAAAAGCAGAAATATTAAATTATCCTTTTCAGATTAGAATATAATAAAAATTATATTCAATAAAGGGCCATAAAACATAGAATAAAAATTATAGGAAACTAAAATAATCCAATCCAAAAGAATGAGTGAATCAAAGAATAAATTGTAGAAACAATCAACAATTTCATTAAAGAGAATGACATACCAAAAGGGATGCAGTCAAAACAGTACTTAGGGGAAATTTTATATCTCTAAACACTTACATTAATAAAAGAGAAAGAACAGATTAACAAACTGGTATGCAACTAAAAAAACCTAGAAAAAGAGCAAATTAAAAATTCTTAAACCCCAAAATGGAAATCCTGAAAAATCAAAGAACAGAGCGATAAAATTGGTTTAATTAATTAATTAAAATAAAAAATAATGAATAACTCTAGGAGCTAGTTTTATGAAAACGCTCCTTCCCCAATAAAATAATTAAACCATTGATTAATTTGATTTTTTTTAAAAAGAGGAAATCCAAATTACCATTATCTAAATTGAAAAGGGGGACTTTATCACCAATGAAGAGGAAATTAAAACAGTTATTAAGAGTTATTTTCTCCAAATATATACCAATAAATCTGACACTCTAAGTGAAATAGATGAATATTTACAAAAACATAAATTGTGCAGATCAACAGAAGAGGAAATGGATTGCTTAAATAACCCAACATTAGAAAAAGAAATTGAATAAGCTATCAATGTGCTCCCTCAGAAAAAAATTCCCAGGACCAGCAAATTCATAAGTGAATTATAATAGACATTTAAAGAAAAATTCATTCCAAAGCTATATAAACTATTTGAAAAAATAGATGGAGCCCTACCAAATTCCTTTTATAACAAAAAATATGGGACCAGCAATGGAGGACTGATTCAATATTAGGAAACTATCAGCATAAATGACTAAATCAATAACAAAAAACAAAATCATATGATTATCTCAATAGATGAAGAAAAACCTTGTGTTAAAATGCAACACTCATTCTTTTTAAAAACACTAGAAAGTATAGGAATAATGGAGCTTTCCTTAAGATAAGTAGTATCTATCTAAAACCATCAGCAAACATCATTTATATCAGGGATAAGCTAGAAAACTCCCCAATAAGATCAGGGGGTGAAGCATGGTTGCCCAATATCACCATTATCATTCAATATTGTAATAGAAATACTGTCAGTAGCAATTAAAGAAAAGGAAATTAAAGGAATCAGAGTAGGCAATGAGGAAACAAAACTATCACTCTTTGCAGATGATATGATTACATACTTAAAGAATCATAGAGAATCAACTAAAAAACTGAAATAATTAACAACTTCAGCAAAATTGCAGCATATAAAGTAAAGTCACATAATCATCAGCATTTTTATATATTACCAACAAAATATAATAGGAAAGATCAAAATAGAAATTCCATTTAAAATAACAGTAAATAATATAAAATACTTGAGATTCTACTTGCCAAAGCAAGCCCAGGAATGATATGGACACAATTACAAAACATTTTTCACACAAATAAAAGTTAGATCTAAACAACAGACATCAATTACTCATGGATGGGCTGAGCCAATATAAGAAAAATGAAAATTCTACCTAAATAAAGTAGATCATTGTATTGGATCATTGTATTATTGGAAATAGCTAAATCATTCACAATTGATTATCATACAATATTGCTGTTACTGTAAATAATGTTTTCCTAGTTCTGTTTCTTTCACTCTGCATCAGTTCATGTAAGTCTTTCCAGGTTTTTCTGAAAACATCCTGCTTGTCCTTTCTTATAGGACAAAAGAATTCAATCACAATTATCTACCTCAGTGTGTTCAGCCATTCTCCAATTGATAGATATCCCATCAATTTTCAAGTCTTTGCCACCAAAAAAAGTTGCTATAAGTATTTTTGTACCACAGGGCCTTTTCCTTTTTTTAAAAAAAAAATCTCTTTGGGATCCACAATTAGTAGTGGCATTGCTAGGTCAGAGGATATGCATAGTTTTATAACCCTTTCAGTAGAGTTTAGAAAAATAATATGAAAATTCAATTTGAATTACAAAATGTCTAGAATATTAAGGAAATCAATGAAAAAATGATGTGAAAGAAGGTGACCTAGCTATACCAGATTTCAAACTGTATTACAAAGTTATTTTTTTAAGGCTTTTGCAAACCAAATGGAGCTAAGTGGCTTGCCCAAGGCCACATGGCTAGGTAATTATTAAGTGTCTGAGACCGGATTTGAACCCAGGTACTCCTGACTCCAGGGCCAGTGCTCTATCCACTGCACCACCTAGTCGCCCCTTGTATTACAAAGGTATAAAGATCAAAACAATCTGGTATTGGCTAAGAAATAGAGTGGTGGGTCAGTGGAATAGATCAGGTGCATAATACACAGGAGTAAATGACCATGGTAATCTAGGGTTTGATTAACACTAAGATCTAAGCTTTGGGGAACTTATTTGACAAAAATTACTGGGAAAACTGAAAAGAAGTTTGGTAGAAACTAGGTATAGACCCACATCTCACACTGTATAAACCAAGAAAAGATCAAAATGGGCATCAAGAAAAGATCAAAATTTAGACATAAATAGTGATGCCATAAGCAATTAGGGAAGCATGGAAAATTTTGCTTGTCTGATCTGTGAATAAGGGAAGAATTTATGACCAAATAAAAGATAGAGAGCATTATATCTTATTGAAGAGATCATTTTAATTATATCAAATTAAAAAGGTTTTTGCACAAACAAAATAATGCTGTCAAGATTAGAAGAAAAGTAGGAAACTGGGAAAAACATTTTAAAGCAAATTTCTCTAATATAAACCTCATTTTCCCAAATGTATAGAGAAGTAAGTCAAATTTATAAGAACATAAGTCATTCCCTAATTGATAAATGGTCAAAGAATATGAACAGGGAGTTTTGAAAAAAAGAAATCAAAACTATCTATAATCATATGAAAATGCTCTAAATCACTATTGATTTGAAAAATACAAATTAAAACAACTCTGAGGTTCGATCTCTATCAGATTGGTTAAAATATCCGAAATGGAAAATGAGAAATGTTGGAGGGGATGTGGAAAGATTGGGACACTAATGCAATGTTGGTGGAGTTGTGATTTGATTCGACCATTCTGAAGAACAATTTGAATCTATACTCAAAGGGTTATAAAACTATGCATATCCTTTGACCTAGCAATGCCAAAGAGATTTTTTAAAAAAAAAGGAAAAGGACCTATGGTACAAAAAAGACTTAAAGCAGCTCTTTTTGTGGTGGCAAAGACTTGAAAATTGATGGGATACCCATCAATTAAGGAATGGCTGAATAAGTTGTAGTAGATACTTGTGATTGAATACTTTTGTCCTATAAGAAAGACAAGGGGCCGGCTAGGTGGTGCAGTGGATAGAGCACCGGCCCTGGAGTCAGGAGTACCTGGGTTCAAGTCTGGCCTCAGACACTTAATAATTATCTAGCCGTGTGGCCTTGGGCAAGCCAGTTAACCCCATTTGCCTTTCAAAACCCTAAAATAAAAGACAAGCAGGATATTTGCAGAAAAACCTGGAAAGACTTATATGAACTGATGCAGAAAGAAGCAGAACTAGGAAAACATTATTCACAGTAACAGCAATATTGTATGATAATCAATTGTGAATGACTTAGCTATTCCCAATAATACAATGATCCAAGCAACTCCAAAGGACTCATGACAGAAAATGCTTTCCACCTCCAAAGAAAGAACTGAAGGAGTCTGAATGTGTATCAAAGCATATATTTTTAAACTTTATTTTTCTTTGAGATTTTTGATTATGTTTTGGTCTTTGTTTTTCTTTTACAACCTGGTTAATATGGAAACAGGTTTTGCATGATTGCACACCTATAAACTACCATAAAATTACTTTCTTTCTCAAGGAGGGGGATAAGAGAGCAAAATGAAAGTTATAAATTGTTTTTATGTATGATTAGAAAAAAATAAACTATAAATGGTTTCTAAAATAACACTGGATGAATTATGGTACACAGGAAGCTTGCATTGAATTGGTTGAAGAAATATGGTCACATCTTGTAGGTAGCCTATAAAACAGCAGATTGGAAAGGAGTCAACACTTGGGATGGAGGACAGAAAAACTCCAGCTTCAGTCTTGATCTCCCCCTTGATGGAAGATGATCATATGTACTTCAGAAAGTCACAGGATTTGGATTTTTCATTGTTGTCCTAGTAATAACCTTGGCTGATTATAGTAGCTGCCAAGGACAGACTAGATGTGATAAGGAAAGGTAAATTCAAGATTTTGTTTTTTTTATTTTATTTATTTTAGTTTTTTTGCAAGGCAAATGGGGTTAAGTGGCTTGCCCAAGGCCACACAGCTAGGTAATTATTAAGTGTCTGAGACCGGATTTGAACCCAGGTACTCCTGACTCCAGGGCTGGTGCTTTATCCACTACGCCACCTAGCTGCCCCCTAAATTCAAAGTTTTACAAAGAATCTAAGAGAAAAATGATATGATATATAATGGCAACTTTATATGAACCCCTACAAATAGAAGAAAAAGACTTACAGAAACTAGGAGCTCTGTATTACCCATTTGCCCCAAAAGATTCTCTTTGATCTTGAACCCATTTCTCCAAAGACTCTAAATTTGGAGGGGAGACTATGTCACAGACTTTTGGGAGATGGTGTTGTACCAACTATAACATCACAGCAAACACCCCTTTCTAATTAAAATCTGACCAGCTAGTTGATATCACTGATTATTAATAAGGAAAACACACTAGTGAGGGCTTGTGAGAAATAGTATTTGTTCCACCATCCCAATATCTTAGCATTACCCATAGACTCTGAATTAGCCCTGGATCCCTGAGAACCCAACCCTCTGGTACAAATAGGGGAAAATAGTTTTATATGCATTGTACAAAGTAAAACAAAACAAATCCATGTATTTGTCAAGGCTGTTTGGTCTCTCATTTTGCATCTTGAGTCAGTTACCTCTGCCCTGAGAATTGCTCATCATTTGTCTTCTGAAGTCAGAATTCTTAAGTTTTTCAAAGTTGTGTTCCTTTACAATTTTATAGTCATTGTATGAATTGTTCTACTGGTTCTGTTCACTTTACTCTGTAGCAGTTTACGCAAGTTTTCCCAAGTTTCTCCAAATATGTCCTTTTCATTATTTTATATCTTGTAATATTCTTAATTTTCTATGATGTAATTTGTTCTACCATTCCCCAGTTGGTGGGCATATACTTTGTTTCCAGTCCTTTACTGAAACAAAAAGTGCTATGATAAATAATTTTACATGTAGTTCCTTTCCTTCTTTATTTGAACCTTTTGAGATAAATACCTATTAGTGATATTGTTGGATCAAAGGGTTCTACACTTTATAACAAATTAACTCCCATTTTTGCAATTAATTTCCATTTCATCTTTGCTATTCTGAATCTTTTTCCTTCCTCTAAAAACTCAGTTTAGGTCTTCTCTCTCCTTCCTAAGGCTTTCCCTCTTCTTCCCAATTGTTAGAGATTTTGGTCATTCCTCAAGGTACCTCATATCATACTTTTTAGTATTTGATATACCATTCCCTACTCACCAGTGGCATATAAGTTACTTTAAGAGGGAGCCATTCACTTTAGTCTTTGTAAACATAGTATCAAGGACCATGCCTTTGTAAATGCTTAATAAAGTATTATCCCTTCCATCACAATGAAAATTTCCAACACTCTGGAAAGGGCTAGGATGCATAACTGATACAAGGTTAAACAATTCCTGCTCAACCTCTTAAAGTTATATCTGAGGTGCTGAGTCTCTTTTGTATGAATGTGTATGTCAGTGAAGAAAGAAATAAAAGGAAGGAAGAGAGAGTACGGGTCTTAACTCTTGGAATTCATCGAGCTGAATTGAAATGGTAAAGCCTTACCTCTTTTCAGGGGTTGTCTGCTCCTTTCTAGATTCTCTCTCCTGGGATCCTGTCTTTTGACTGCTACTGTTCACTCTGTGAATCAAGGGGAAGACAGGAAAGAAGTCAAACTTTCTTGAAGAAATACTTGGTGTGCTCACTTCTCAACTGGCCTACAGCCTTATTAATCCTTTGTTCTGCATTGTTGCTTCAGAGATTTTCCTCTCTGCTCCTGATTGTTCTGGACAAGGTTTCAAGCAAAACAATCAGAGATTCATGGTTTCCCTTCAGGTGTCTGGTATACATTAAAAAATAGCCTGAGGTGGTACTGATTTTTTCTTTTTAAATCAGAAGTCTTTCTTGTCATGTTTCCTCATGAAATGGGGGTTACCCTGGGTCCCCAAAGGCTAAGCCAGCATAGTACAAGTTCTGGCATGTTCTACCACATTGGAAGAGTTTCAAGAACAGTCCTGGCAACAAACTAAGTCTGGTTTTCAAGGACCAGATTAGCTAAGTACAGAAATGCTCATCACCAGTAAAGTGGTCACTTGGTGATGAATTCTTTGAGCACAGCAACTCCAAAAATCCAAAAGGGCTTTTAGGTTCACAATAAACCTTTGTAATGACGGAAGGGGGATAAAGGGGGGCAAATATCATTTGGTTGATGATTGAACAAATTATGGTATATGAACATCATTTCTGTAAGAAATGATGAAAAAAGATGAATTCAGAGAAAACTGGGAAGATTAACTATTGCTGAATGAAGGAGCAGGACCAGTAGAACAATTTATAGACTAATGACAACATTGTAAAGGATCTCTCTCTCTCTCTCTCTCTCTCTCTCTCTCTCTCAATGGTCATTGCAGGAATTTGTATTTGTTTTGCTTGACTAAGTGTGTTTGTTATAAAATCTTTGTTTTGGGGCAGCTAGGTAGCATAGTGGATAGAGCACCGGCCCTGGAGTCAGGAGGACCTGAGTTCAAATCTAGCCTCAGATACTTAATAATTACTTAGCTGTGTGTGACTTTGGGCAAGTCACTTAACCCCACTGCCTTGCAAAGACTAAAAATTGAGCTTTTTTCTCTTTTTTTTCCCCTCCCAGGGAGATAAAGTATTTTTAATTGAAAAAAATTAAATAAAAATGTAAAAAATAAAGACAAGAAAAGAAACTTGGGCAGAGAGAATGTTAGGGATTATAGTTTCTTGATCTATTAGAACATTAGAAAAGTAATGAAAAAGGAGATGTACTATAGGAGAAACTGAAGTATATCAATCACATTCTTTTTCTTTTAGGTTTTTTTTTGCAAGGCAAATGGTGTTAAGTGGCTTGCCCAAGGCCACACAGCTAGGTAATTATTAAGTGTCTGAGGTCAGATTTGAACTCAAGTCCTCCTGACTCCAGGGCCAGTGCTCTATCCACTGCGCCACCTGGCCACCCCATCAATCACATTCTTATCAATGAAATCAGAAGAAAAACAAAGATGTTAGTGAAATAAAGACTGGCTTTCAATTTCTTCTGAAAGAGGAGAATAAAGGATATGATAGAGTTGGTTTTATTATGAATGAATGTAAAAACAATAACGCAGCTAGAAGTGTTATTTCTTGGGATATTTCTTCATGTCATATTGAGGAGCTCATGCTATATATTTGCAAGAAGACTACTATGAAAATAGTTTCATAGAACATTGCTACAAAGAACTTGGGTAAGTTAAATCAGCAAATATTATGACTCTCAGTAACCTGAATACAATATGGGAACAAATGAAGACAGCAAATATAGACAACATATAAAACAAATATTGCCTATATAAAATATAAAACATATAAGAAAATATGAATTAAGATCAGATACTTTTGGAACACTATCTCCTTCCTCATGGCATATAGAATACTCAGATGTCTCATACTTGCAAGGCAGGAATACTTTCCTTGAAGAAAATTATTAGAACGCACTTGACATGATAAGCACCAAATAAAATTCAATTAATTTCTTTTTTGGTGTGATGTTAACAGAAAGGAAATGACTCATTACTGATGTGAAAAGCATTCCTTTTATACAGTCACACCACTGACTTGTGAGAGTAAGGACTAAATGAGTACAATACTAGAAAAAAAGAATAAAGATGAGACAAAGATATACAGTATAATTAAAATAACTAGATCCTGACCTATTTTAATCAAATTATTAATATGGAAAATAGGATATACATGAAGAAAAGATACAGGAAAGACTACAATAATTTCAGACAATTTTAACCAATATAAATCAATGCCATCAAGGGAGATGAAAGAGCCTAAAAGCTACCTTAGGGAGGAGATAGCTGATTGAATCATTTGGTGAGTGGTGAGATAAGAAAACACTGACTTGAAGTATAAACTCATTTATAAACTCTTATGAAGAAGGATATTGAAGATTATAAGTAATATTGTTTCATTGGTGGAATATAAAAAAAACAGTTTAAGAAAACTTAGTGAGAAACTCAACTAAGCTAAATTGACCTGAGTGCATTTAATAGAGGAAAAAATGGAAAAATTTGCAAAGATCTTGTAAAATAACAAACTTTTTTCACCATCAAGAATATTAAAGTGACAGCACTCTGATGTGTCTTATGGACACATATGTTCTCCGATGTGCTTATGAAGGAGGTAGAAATACATGGAAGAGAACAAAGAGAAGAAAAGCAACTGGATAGTACTACATATACATGGAAAAAAATCTGTGTCTGAACATTGTTGGGAAGGTGTTAAGGGATCAGTTCACAAGATATATAAAGGAGAGAATACATATTACGCATACATGGAGGGTATCCCCAATATAATAAGGAATAGGTAGACCTTCAAAGTGATATTCCACAGGAAACCATATATCTACCAATACACAATTGAAGAAAATACGTTGTGAATACAAAATAGTTCTATTCATTGATTATTAAAAATACTAGAACATATCATCTAAAATTCTCTCTTCCAATAAGTTATCACTGATTCAAACATCAAAATTATTGTGATTTCTTGAAAGATGGAGTAACAGAAATAGCCTTTTCACACAACCCTCTGATCATTAACAATAGGAAAGGTTTAAACCACAGAGATGTTTGCTGGGCACATGAGTGTCATAGAGGAGATCCAGGATGGATTCAGGTGAAAGAAAAATTCTACATGAGTGATGAGATTATCCAGATGTTCCTACCTGAAGATGAATCAAGAACACTGAACCTAATGGAAGAAATCTACATCCACTAAAAAAAAATTTGGTTTAGACATCTATAGAAGAAAAACCAAGTAAATAAAAAATGTCTGTTGTTTAGAATACAATATGCTGTTAGACAATCTCCAGAGCTTATACCAATGGTTGTATGTAAAAAGTGCAAATGTAAGAATGAAAGAAATGAAAGAAAAACATGGAGTAGAATACTTCTGAAAAATTGCAAAGTTCCATTAAATGATCCCCAATCTTCTCCCAAAAATAGAAGTGTCATTTAAAATATCATTGTTCTTGGGCAGCTAAGTGGCACAGTGGATAGAGCACCAGCCCTAGAGTCAGGAGTACCTGAATTCAAATCCAGCCTCAGACACTTAATAATTACCTAGCTGTGTGGCCTTGGGCAAGCCACTTAACCCCATTGCCTTGCAAAAAATTTTAAAAAAATATGTCATTGTTCTACCAAAGTTGGTGTATGACTGGGTCATGGAACAAGCAACTTCTGAAAAATTAAAAATAAGTCCTACTCAGAAGTGAATGGAGAAGTATATGATGGGTGAGAGTAGGCTACAATATAAAACAAGTAGAGAACTATGAATAACATTCTATGTAAAGGATGCCATTAAGGAGATGTCTGAAAAAGAAAATGAACTGGTCAAATGGCAATCAGGAGACAACTCATATTGGCATCTGTGCAACATTTAGTGAAAGCAAGGAGAGCCTGAAGCATGTTGAGTGAATCCCTATTCCAAGGATAAGAGTAAAACAAAATGAGCTGGCATGTTTGGATTATGATCTGTGTTATGGTGTGAGCATACATTCTGGATATTAAAAGTACTTAGTCATTTGTGGGTAATATCAAGAGAAAGAGGTAAGTGACTAATGACATGTAGCTACTGAGCTATGTGTTCAGAGAGCTACACAGATTTAATATCATTCCTACTTTTCTTTTTTGTTCTTTATTAACATTTTATTTGTTTTCCAATTATATACAATAGTAGTATCTACCTATCATTTTTGTAAGGTTTTGAATTTTACAATTCCCCCCCACAGAAGGCTGTCTGATATTCTTTACATTGTTTCCATGCTATACATTGATATAAAGTGATTGTGTTATAAGAGTAAACATACCCCCCCCACAAGATGAGAAACCTCAAGAATAGAGAGAGAAAAAAAATGTACTTCAGTCTGTGTTCAGATTCCAATGGCTGTCTCTTTATCATAAGTCCATCAGAGAAGTTGCTTCAATATTTTTCCCACAGTTGCTATTACTAGTTGTACCTCCACTCTCATTTATTATATTCTCTCTCTCTCTCTCTCTCTCTCTCTCTCTCTCTCTCTCTCTCTCTCTCTCTCTCCTTTCATCCTGGCCCTATCCAAAAGCATGTTGAATCCGAGTACCCTCTCCCTTGATCTTCCCTCTCTTCTATCACCTATTCACCTCCCTTCCCTCCCCCCATCCCCCCTTATCCCATCCCTTTCTTCTCATTTTTTTCTAGGGTAAGATAGATTTCCTCACCCTATTAAGTGTGTATGTTATTTCCTCTTTGAGTCATTTCTGATTAGAATGAAGGCTCACTCATTTCCCCCATTGTCTTCCCCCCTTTCCACTCCATTGAAAAAGCTTTTGCTTGACTCTTATGTAAAATTTCTTCGCTTCTTCATCTCCTTTCTCTTCCTCCAAGTACTTTCCTTTATCACCCATTGACTCCATCTTTTTACTATATTATACCATTATATTCCTGTCTATATATTCTCCTTCTAACAGCTCATATAAATGAGAAAGTTCATATGAGTTATCAATATCTTCTTCCCATGCAGGGATACAAACAGTTCAACATCAAGTTCCCCATAGTTAGTCCTTCTCTTCCACCCCCTCTATGGTTCACCAGAGTCCTGTACTTGGAGATCAAACTTTCTGTTCAGCTCTGGTTATTTCAATAGAAAAGTTTAAGTCTCTGAATATATGGATTAAGGTAATTACTTCAGAACTCATCTTACTTCCCATCTACTAACTTCATTTTAGAGAGGTATAAACTAAGGTCCAGAAATAGTCAACATCTTGTCCAAGGTAGGAAATAGCATCATCAGGATTTGAAACCAAATCTTCTGACTCCACAATCTGCCCCAGTTTTGCTGGGTAGTTGATTCTCGGTTGTAAACCAAGATCTTTTGCCTTCTGGAATATCATATTCCAATCCCTACGAGCTCTTAATGTAGATGCTGCCAGATCCTGTGTAATCCTGACTATGGAGCCTCTGTAGTTGAATTGTTTGTTTCTGGCAGCTTTTAGTATTTTCTCTGATTTGGGAGTTTTGGGATTTGGCTATAATATTCCTGGAAGTTTTTCTTTGGGGATCTCTCTCAGGAGGTGACTGGTGAATTCTCTTGATTTCTATTTTACCCTCTGCTTTTAGGATCTCAGGGCAATTTTGCTGTATTATTTCTTGAAAAATGAAGTCTAGGCTCTTCTGATTGTGGCTTCCAGATAGCCCAATAATTTTTAAATTATTTCTTCTGGATCTGTTTTCAAGGTTGGTTGTTTTTCCAATGAGTTATGTCACATTTTCTTCTAATTTTTGGCATTTTTTGGAAGAGTTTTATTTCTTCCTTATTTCTTGCAAAATCATCAGCTTCCTTTAGTTCCATTCTGCATTTGAAGGAGTTATTTTCTTCAGATAGCTTTTTTATCTCCTTTTCAAGCTGGCCACTTCTGCTTTTTTTTAGGTTTTTGCAAGGCAAATGGTGTTAAGTGGCTTGCCCAAGGCCACACAGCTAGGTAATTATTAAGTGTCTGAGGCTGGATTTGAACCCAGGTACTCTTGACTCCAGGGCCAGTGCTTTATCCACTGCTCCACCTAGCCGCCCTGAGTCCACTTCTGCTTTTTAAGGCATTCTTCTCCTCATTTGCCTTTTGTTTTGCTTTTTCCATTAGGCCTAAACTGGTTTTTAACATATTATTTTCTTCAGTATTTTTTTTGTATATCTTTCACCAAGCTGTTGATTTGGTTTTCATGATTTTTCTGAATCGTTCTCATTTCTCCTCCCAATTTCCCCTCCATCTCCCTTAATTGCTTTTCAAAGTCTTTTTTTTGAGCTCATCTATAGTCTGAGCCCATTTTCTATTGCTCTTGGAGGTTTTAGAATACAGAAGCTTTGATTTTGTCATTCATCTGAGTATGTGTTTTGATCTTCCATGGGACTAAAGTAATTCTCTATGGTCAGATTCTTCTTTTTCTGTTGTTTACTCATTTCCTCAGCCCAAGACAGCACTTCCAAGGCTTTGGGGTTTTTTGGGGAGGATACTCCACTGGGGACCTTTATTCCTCCCAGGTCTTATGCTTTTTTGCCTGTACTTTGATATGTAGATGGCCCCTGTACTTTCCTCTGCCCTGGAGCTATAAGGAGGGTTCCACCTTGGCTACTTAGTATGGAAGCCCAAACTTCAACCTGGACCTGAGTGTAGGCTAGCAGCAGAGTCCTACCCTGAGGGAAAGCAGAGAAATCTCTGCAGACTTCCCTTACTGTCTCTGGGGGTACAGGCTGCTTTCTCCAGATTTTCACTGCAGATTCTGTGGCAGGTACTCCAACAGAGCTCTCTCACTGCCCCTTCAAGCTGTTCCTGGTGATCCCTGGGCTGGGCTGGGCTGGACTGGGCTGGGGCATTTTTTCCAACCCCTGGTCCTGGTGAAACACACCTTTCCCACAGAACTTCTTGGACTGGGAAAATGTATCACTCAGTCTTTCTGTGGGTTTTGCCCCTCTAAATTTTGCCTAGAGTCATAATTTGTTGGCTTTTGGAGTTTGGGGGTAAAGGAGTTCCCGGGAAATGCTGCCTTAATGCTGCCATTTTGGCTCTGCCCCTAGTTCCTACTTTATCTCAGTCATAGACAGTAGAAAGAACTTGATTGTGGAGTCAGAAGATTTGGTTTCAAATCCTGATGATGCTTTTTCTTGCCTTGGACAAGAAATTGACTATTTCTGGACCTTAGTTTATTCCTTTCTAAAATGAAGTTAGTAGATTGGAAGTAAGATGAGCTCTGAAGTAAGATGAGCTCTAAATCTTCTATAAAATCTTTCCCACAGCAGTGTCTTCTTTTTCTTAAATCTTCTAGAACATAGTTACTCCATTCTATCACTTAATCATAGGCTGCTTTATACCAAAGGTGCCAAATAGGAAGTCTATGAAACTACCAAGGGACAGGAACCAGATTAAAATGTAATTGGGACATGTTTAATAAAATAGATAAAAATACAATACAACATAGATAATGTGAATTTGTGGTTCAAAGTCAATGTGTGACAAAGCAAATCCATTTGAATTTGTTTGGTAACATTCCCTTACACTATAATAACTAGCATTTTAAGGTTGTCAAGATGTTAGGAGATTCTGTCTCCCAGAGCTGAGGCCCAGAATGGTTTCATACCAGAATCTGGTATACTTGGACAAGCATGAAGTCTAGCTATGAATTAAACCTGTTACTTTGTAACTGTTATCTCTCATTGTTACAACTCATTGAGCAGCTGTGGGTTTAAAAATTGAGATCTCCCCTCACTGCATTAGGGGCCAGGCTCCGGGACATGTAGACTTGCTTGCAAACTGTGGTCCTCTCTGAAATTATCTTTGTTTGATCCCTGACTCTCATTTCTCTAGCCTGCTCTGTTCGACTGGCCATTCCCAGGTTAGAGATTGGTCCCAGGAGTTCAGTTGACAGTCTACAAAGTGTTGTTTATTTTTTTATGGAAGAAAAAAGTGAGGCACGAGAGAGGTTAAGTGATTTGTTTGGTCTAGTCAGATCTAGCTCTCTATTCACAACTGTTTTATATATTGAGCTCCTTGAAGAAAGGAACTTCAACTTCTCTGAATCCCCAGTAGAAGGATCTAAGAAAAATAGTCCTGAATCCATGATTTATTGGTTGCCTGACTCTAGGCAAGTCACTCAGCCTCACTTGTCCTCAGTTTCTTCATCTGTAAAATGCTTCCTGGAGTCAGGAAGACCTGAGTTCAAATTTGATCTCAGATACTTAATGAGTTATGTGACCCTGGGCAAATCACTTCATCCAATTTCCCTCAGTTTCCCCATCTGTAAAAATGAGCAGGAGAAGAAAACGGAAAACCTCTTTAGCATCTTTGCCAAAAAATTCCAAATGGGGAACAAAGAGTGAGATGGAGCTGATTTTGAAGTGACTGAACAAAAAAAGTGAAAAACAAAATGCTTCAAACAATCCCATCCATACCTTCTCATCTAAAGTGATTCTTGGCCATATATTTTTCCTGTAGATGTTCCTACAGTCTCTCACGTAGATCTTATGCCATTTGTGATTGCTGAGAACCTGGGCCATCCATCTATTATTATTATTGCTCACGCTCACCACAAAACCAGTCCATCTCTTTTTCTGGTCCTTTATGACAATGGATCATCAATAGAACCTTGTATCCACCAGAGATCTCTCTATTTCTCTCTAGGTCATTCCCAACTTTGTTTTAAAAGGCATTTCAATGTTTTAAGATACACAATTGTACAGTATCATGGGGAAAAACTTATGTTGACAAGATGATCCTCTCTGCTTGAATGTTACTTGGGATTTTAAAAAGCATCAATCAATTGCCCAAATGCAATCCAGTCTGTTTCCTTCTGGACCTGACTTGTCCATCTGCATTACCTGTATCAGATAACGAGTAATTCAATGGACTGTTGTTGTTTGTCCTTCCTTCTCCAAGAAGACCATGATATCAGGGAAGTGTTGTCATGACACGGATTGGTTTGGAGTGGAGTGGGGCAATACTAAGTAACCAGGCTTTCTCCTTCGGAGCCGTCTTAGTTTTGGATGCAAGGCAAGCAGGTTAAGTGATTTGTCCAGGATTATAAAACTAGCAAGTGTCAAGTTTCTGAGGCCATATTTGAATTCAGTGACTCTAAGGCCAGTGCTCTAAGCACTGAGTTACCAAACACAGTGGAGAGAGCACTGGTTCTGGAATCAGGAGGACCTAAGTTAGAATCTAGCCTCATTCATTTACTAACTGTGACCCAAGGCAAGTCACTTAAGCTCAATTTCTTCCAAAGAATAACTAAATAAATAAACATATATACATACATATGTATATATAATATATGTTATATATATATAATATATATATATATATATATATATATATATAAAATAAAGCATAGGGTGATCATGTCATTCCCTCTCTTAGCCCCTAATTGTAGCTATTTTTAACTCAATGGATTAGCATTAGAAGACCATGTTATAGTCTAAACAAATATTTTTCATTCATTTAATCTTTGATCTATCTATCTATTGTGAGGCTGATTTCTTTTGAGTAACCATGGATCTTATTGAGAAGAATCTATAATATTCTGGGACTTGATGAAAACAGCAGATATATTTATCAGAAAATCCCTCTTCTTTTTAGACCTTGTATAGGACTTATTTCATGGTCATGGGCAAGCATCTCAGTCAAATGATCATAATATCTCTAATAATAATAATAATAACAGCTAATAATATTCACTTAGACAGCACCTACTATATGTTCCAAGTACTTTATAAATATTATATCATTTGATTCATGAAGTATGTCTCATTTTCCAGATGAGTAAATTGAGCCAAAAAGAAATTTTTAAGAAATTAAGTCTTCCTGTTTTTTTCCTTAACTCACTTAACTACTTTTTATTTACCAAGAAATATCAAATGATTTTAATATGGATTCAAAAAAAGGAAAAATACTACCTATCTACATTTTCAGAGAGTTATTATGAGGGGCCAATCAGATGTCTGTGAAAGGACTTGGAAAATTATAAGGCCCTAGACTAGTATAATATCAGCGCTGATGCTATGTCTTCCATGGCAGTTAGTCTGGCCCTTGGCATATGAGTACTGAGTGAATCACTGGACTCAGCCTCTGCCCTTTATGGACTACACTGAACTTGCCATAGGCTCCCTGGGGACTTATTGATTTTCAGCATGAATGGGCTCCGACCACACTACTACTTCCAACCAGTTTTGGGTATATAGGTTAAACCCCCCAAACAGATAACAAAGAGTTACTCTGCAAATCTCAGAGGAGAGGGTTATTGTTTTTTTTTAATTATTTTCTTGATTCTGAAAGAGCTGGAACAAAGCAGGATTGTGCAGGCTGCCTCCCCTGCAGGAATTCATATTCTAGGACCTTTGAAATGCCAGACTAAAACACAGAATGTAATTACCATCAAATCCAGGCATTTGGGCAGCCGGGTGGATCCACCAGTAGACTGCAGAATATTGGGTCATTCTCTCTTGTTTGCCTTTTCAAACGCTATCCTTCCCATGTCTCGAAGTTATCTATAAAATAATGTTACTTGGGTCTCTGCACATATTCTCAGTTCTCCTTGATCATTTGCTTTTCTCTCTCCTTCCTATTCCTCCTGGTGTAGTTCATTTTTCTTAGTTTTGTATTTAGTGGGTGGACAGAGAAAACCTTTCAATCAACTGATTATGTTCCTTATGTTCCCACTTCTGGAGAGTAATAAAGGTAGGAAAGGAAGGTCAGCATGAGATCCTGCTCTTTCTTATACCTGGAAGACTCCCAGAGATCACTTGTCCCCTACCCCTTTCCAGGTTGCACAGATCCCACCCTCAACCTTTTTTGTCAATGCCTACTCCATCTCTACATCTGAATCCCTGCTCCACTCTGACCCTCAGGCTTACATCTTACCTCCCAGTTTGGGGGGAGTCACTCCATTCCAGGCTCCCTTCTCTCCAGGCCAGCTAACCAAATTCACCCTCAGTACTCCTAGGCCTCCCATCTGCCTACAAGTGAACCCTCCCATATATTTTGTCTCCTTCTAGCAGATATAGACTCCATCAATTAGAAAGCCAGCACCTTAGGGGCAGCTAGGTGGCACAGTGGATAGAGCACAGGCCCAGGAGTACCTGCGTTCAAATCCGGCCTCAGACACTTAATAATTAATTATCTAGCTTTGTGGCCTTGGACAAGCCACTTAACCCCATTTGTCTTGCAAAAACCCAAAATAAAGAAAGTGAGCACCTTGAGAGCTGGACTTGTCTTTTTTGTATTCATAATCCAGGACAGTATCTAGAATATAATAAACATTTAATAAATGTTTGTTGATCAATTGAAGTATCTTTAGATATTATCATCTAATGTAGGGTTTTTTAACCTCAGAGTCATGAAATTTAAAAACAAAACAAAACATGTTGGTCTTTGTATTTCAATACAGTTGATTCTCTTTGTAATCCTTCATATTTTATTTTATACATTTAAATAAATATTTATCATATTATATGAAATATGTATCATTAAATGATATATATCATGCTATATAAATATGTTAAAAAAAATTTAAATACACCTCCCAGAAGGGGTCCATAAGCTTCACCAAACTGTAAAAGGGTTCCATGACACAAAATGTTTAAGAGCTTCAACTAGACTAATCCAACTCCTCATTTTATAGTTGAAGAACCTGAGACCCAGATGGTTGAAGAGATCTAACTGCCCTTAGGCATAAGTATTAATGAACAGATCTGGGATCTGACCCCAGATCCTTAGATATGTAATATGGAGTGGAAGCTATGGACAGACCATAATCAGGGATGGAATGTTAGTAGAGTTGGAGGAAAAAAGGATTCAGACAGAAAGGTGACCTTTTTTATAGGGGATTCAAAGCCCTATGAAAATAACATTGATAAGGCAAGCTAGGAGAAAAGCATGGTTTCTCCAAGAGAGTGGATTTAAAGAGAGGGAAACATATTTATCCTCCATTGTCAGATCTGGCCTCTTCTAAGGCAGATCACAACCCTTCTATAACTTACTAGATAGAACTTAAACAACCTCCTAAAGCTCAGAAAGGTTAAGCCTGGAAAAAAGAGGGCTATGTCTGGGGGTAGAGGATCTTCTCCTGTAACTTACTATTTGTATGACCTTGGGCAAGTCACTTAGCCTCAAATGACAGTTTTTCATCTGTAAAATGAGGGGGTTGGGCTAAATACCTTCTAATTCTGAATCTATGAAACTAATAAGTATCTGAGATGTGATTTGAACCTGAAACCAGCTAGTGAGGAAATAGTTGGGTTGGTAAGGTCCAAAATCTTCATCATCTTCCCCTATTTTATAGGAGATCAACACAACCATGACATGTCTAAGGTCAAGTAAAACTAGCAGCTTTAGCATACTAAAACATGTCATCTACCTCACCAATAGGATGAACTCCAAGTTGTCTTTTACTCATGGAGTTAATTTGGGCCATGGGTCCAGCTCTTCATGGACACCTTCTACTGCCCCCAACCCCCCCTGCCATCCCAGTTTTGATCACATACATTTGGTATCAGTTAATTCTCAACCCCAGGCAAAGAGAGACATCAGTAGAAGCATGGATTTCAGCATGTTGACATTTCATCCATGAGCTATCAGTGTTCACTCAACCAGTGTGGGCCAGCACCAGCAGAAACTGGGATTAAAAAGGAGCAGAAACAAGGCAAAAATACTAAACATGCCAAAAAGGAAATTCTGAAGATGAGACTACTTAACAGCCAAATGACAGCCAGCTGTTTGACCCAAGTGAAATTGATCTGGCTGGCTTCTAAAATCTTTTCCAATGCCAACATTCTAAGAATCTATGAGATCCTAAGGAAAATTACCTAACCAAAGAAACACTCAAGAGACACATATTATTATCAACATTATTCAATAATTAGTATTATTAAAATACTTGAAATCTCATAGATTCTTTCTTAAAGAGATTTCAAAAGCACTTTCATCATCTTTACCCCCCTTCCACCAACTTCCCTTGAGAAAAGAAGTTGCCTCATCTAGACTAAACCTCTATGTATTGCCCTCTGCATATACCCTATTTTACAGATGAACAAATGGAAATTCAGAGAGATTGTGATCACATGGTCTTAAAGCTGTTAAGTATGGGTAGATTCCTAAAAGCACCAGACTTAAAGTCAGAAGATCTAGGTTTAAGTCTCTCTTGATTAATTAATTCATTTACCTAATAAATGGTTATTGAGAAAACTATGGATTTAATCACCAAGATGATCTGACTTTATAGAATGTAAATTACATATGGAGTCTCTAGGAGCTGGAGAAGAGATACTTTATGATCCCTTCCAAAGGATGATTCTAGCCAGAGGGGTTGCAGATGGGTCTGCTCTTTAGTCAGGCAACCTCTCAAAAGCAGTGTCAGAGGATACATGAAATATTTTCTTCTTCAGGTAAATAAGTACCATGTGCCAGATTCTGTGTGAAGGAATATAAAGAAAAGCCAGACAATCCCAGCTCAGAAGAAGCTCATAGTCTAATGGGTAAGGAGATGAGGAGGAAGGGAATTCTGGGCATGGAGAAGAGTCAGTGAAAATGCAATGAAAGAGTGTTTCATTCAGGGAACAGGAAAGATCAGTGTCACCGGGCTGCAGAGTACATGTAGTGGAGTATGGATTATCAAGACTGGATAAGTCTTCTTCAAGGTCAACATTCCAGTTTCTTTCAACTTTTACTCATAAGGCTCGATATCGATGTCTTTCACCATCCTTGTCCCATCTCCTTCACTCAGTAATTACCAATAATGCCCAATTTGCCTCCTCCTTGAGTGCTAATCTTTTGTTTATTTTGCTTGTGACCCATGCTTTGGGGTGAAGATCCTTCCTCCCTCCCTCCCTCCCTCCCTCCCTTCCTCCTTCCTTCCTTCCTTCCTCCCTTCCTCCCTGCCTTCTGTGATTCTTCTTTCTAAAATGTTGGAAGGCAGTATATGGGAGAAGAATCAATCAGGCCTAGCTTCATATTCCACTTCTGTAAACTTACTAGCTATATGACCCTGGGAAAGTCAATTACTCTGTGTTTCAAATAACTCTCTAGGATGAATCTAGATTGTGGATAAGCTGTAAACTGGTGGTGAAAAAAATCTGGGCTGATGGAATTCTTCCTCTGGCATTTCCTACCCACCTTCTCAAAAACCAGCTCCCCCACCTCACACACACTCGTTCTCTCTCTCTCTCTCTCTCTCTCTCTCTCTCACACACACACACACACACACACACACACACACACACACACACATTTTCTTTCTTGCCTTGTCTTCTACTGTCTAGAGAAAGATTCCTTTGTCCATTCCAGGTTAGGAGATGATGACTGTGACCCTTGCCAAGCACAGTATGTTCCTTGTGCCAAGTGGGAACATTCATTCATAGAGTCATGCAGAGAGAGACTCTCCCCAGCTGGAAAAGCAGCAAGATGATGTGGCAAATGGGCCCCAACATAAGAAGAACAGCAACCAGCTGTTTTTGGAGTGAGAGGTAAGCAAAAAAGAAGTCTGGGCAGACTTCAGGAGGAACCTCCTAACCCACTGGGTTGTGTAGCAACCACAGATTCCTGAACCATCTCTTGTCTATACTAGTCATCTGATGCTTAAATGTGATCTCATACTGTTATTTAACTTTTCACATATTAAATATGTGGCATACTAATAGGCTCTTTGGGTTTTCTCAAAGAGAGCTACATTGTTGACAGTATTTCTTCCAGGGATTCAGCAGCTTGCAGAGAACCTAACAGAGAGTCAGAGATCTGAACTCCAGAGTTAAAACTAAAGACAGACATTGCTTCCCCAGCCCTCTTCCTTTCCCTTGCCTGGAGCCTAGAAAGCTAGAGGACAAGACCTGGACTGCTACTGCTACCTAAATCAAGCAAGAATAACACATCTGGAGGAAAAATTCAATGGAAGAACTTGATACGTTACAATCTATCTTCTACCATATTTCCCAACCGTCTCCCCAATTTCTCCCATTCAGCCTCATCACTTGAAGTGTTGAACATGCAGTGGCCACTTAACAAATATGTGTTGATTGTGGATTTGATTCCCCCTAATGTGCCAGAAATTTCTCAAGGATTGACTTCTTTTTTTTATTCCTTTCTGAATCTCCTAAAATACCTACCCCTGTGTTAGGTGAATTGAAACCTCAATAAATACTGAATGAATAAAGATAAAATAAAGAAATGAATAATGTCACTATCAAGAAATCAGGAAACTTCAATCTCTAATTTAAGGGTAGATGCTATCTTCCCAGGATGGTTACTCAAGAAATCAAATAGTTTACTTAACACTTCTGTCTTCAGAGGGCAGTCCATCAAACTCAATCCCCTCATTTGATAAAGAAACTGAGGACCAGGAGATTCAGTGATTTCCCCAAGATAATACAGGTAGCAAGATAATATCAGTATTCTCAAACCAGCTTTAGCCAGGTCTGAAAGTTGGGGAGGGGCCAGTAAGCTTCTGATGGTTTCTTTTGCTTTCTGATCCAATAATTGTATGCAAGGGACTGTCTAACAGAATGACCCTGATCTAATTGTGGATAGAAATTATCTATTAATACTGTACATTTAAAGGGTTTGATATGGTATAAAAATGGTAATGGTCCACACAGTATGGTGGGTAGAAAACTGATGTCATCAGGGGGAGTTTCCTCACTACTAGTTCTCATCATCATGTATAGGAATAGCCTTAACACAGGATAAAGTCAAGGATAACAAGAGAAAAAAACAGAGAAGGATAGAAAGACACAGGGAGCCAGAGACAGAAAAACTGAGACAAAGAAAGAGATAGAGACAGAGACTGAAAACAAGTTAGTAGCACTGTATTGAGCCAGAAGATCTATATTTGATTCCCAACTATGACTTTAACCCTCATGTAAAAGTCACTTTCCCTCTTTAGCCTCACTTTCCTAATTTGTAAAAGGAAGAGCTGAAGGAATCTGAGAATCTGGGTCCAAAATCTTGATTCTTGACATGAGTGTGACCTTGACCTTTCACTTCAATTTTTTGGGTCTCAATTTCTTCATATGTAAAATGAGCAGGATGGATTAGATTGTCTCTAAGGTACCTTTCACTTTTATGTCTATAATCCTATGACCTCTAGGAAACTCTCCTTATTTCGAATGTGTTGCCCAGAGAGTACACAGAAATAGTAATAAGACAGAAGTGACATGAACATTCATTAGGCAATGACAGTTAACCAGAATTGTGCTTCAGAAGCTGGAATTTATATTTTAAAGGCAGAAGAAAAGGCTTGGAAATTTATTTTCCTCAGACCCATGATTTCATTGGTTTAGAGGAATGGTTTCCAATATTTTATGTGCTTTCAACAATAACAACAAAAATGTGTGACAAACCTTAGTTGGCAATTTAACCTATTACTCATAATGTTCTTTTAGATTTATTCATTAAGTACTTATAATAACTACAATGATAACTTTTGCTCTCAAGAGTTCTAAATTAAAATTTATATTATATAATTATAATTTCATAATGTAAAAATTGCATTCTACCTACAGTTATGAAAACTCTAAATACAAATTCACAAAACTCTAATTTTAGAACATTATGGATATTTTATGTGGGGCATTCTATAAGAATTAAAGGAATTCAGTAAGACCCATATGTTTACTATTCAAATCACTACAGAAACAATGCTTCAAGCATACTTATGCTTGTTGTCACTGACAAATAGATTCATAACATAGTTAGGCAATGATTAACTGCTTACAGCACCATTTAAAAAATTTTACCAAGAACTCCTTTGATCTTTCTAGTAAACCACTAAATGTAGTAAACCAACTGATATAATTTCCTTTACCAGTGTAACCTGCTTTGGAACTTGGAGTCTTAAAGTGTTTATTGTCATTATTGTTTAGTTGTTTCAGTCATGTCTGACTCTTTGTGATCCCATTTGGATTCTTCTTGACAAAGATATTGGAGGGTTTGGTATTTCCTTCTACAGCTCATTTTACAAATGAGGAAATGAGGCAAACAAGCTTAAGTACACAGCTAGTGTCTGAGATCAGATTGAACTCAGGTCTATTTGACTCCAGGTGGGGCCACCTAGCTGCCCCCATAATGTATATTAGGGATGTCAAACTCAAATTTCCTCCACTGTAAAATAAAGGGATTAGCTATCTTCTAAGGTCCCTCCCAGGTCTAGACTTAAAATTCCATTAACCAAAAGACTCAAAATACACAGAGACCTAAATGTTGGTAGCAGCAAAAATGACAGATTTAGTCCCAGGCAGAAGTGGGGTATGAGTGCTTTAAGAGAGTTGAAAACTGATGCTATAGGGAACTAGAGCAAGGGGCTGGAGAATCAGCAGAAGGATCATCTCTTAAAGACAAGAAAATACTTTGCTTCTCATTCCAACAAGGACAAGGAATGGAAGGATCATCAGCTCCAGAAGGCAAAACTCTTAGAGGTCTTCCTTCTGTTCTTTCTTTATATTGGAGTTCCATTTTATGGCTCAGCTATCATCTTTTGTCATTTTTTTACAAGGGGATCTATCCATCTGTTTTTTCTAATCATATTTTCAATAATATATTTTAAACTACATCTTATGTGAGAATTTGGGGCAGCTAGGTGGCATCAGCTCTGGAGTCAAGAAGACCTGAGTTCAACAGCCTCAGACACTTATTAGCTGTATAACTGGAGTATGTCACTTCACCCTGTTTACCTCAGATTCCTCATCTGTCTGATGAACTGGGGGGGAAAATGGCAAACCACTCCAGTATCATAACCAAAAAACAAAACAAAACAAAACATAAATCCCAAATGGGGCCACAGATAGGCAGACAAGATTGAAAATTACTATAAACAACAAAATATGCAAATTTTCCTAATATCATGCTATACTTTTCTGACCTCTCCATCCCACCATGTCTGTCCATTGTCATTTTAGTTATTGAATTGATTATAGGCCATGATTTATAGCCATTTAGCAATGCTTGAGTAAGACTGGTCTTTCATTTATCATCTCAATTCAGATTGAATAATATTAATTTGGTAAAAAGAAAGATGCTAACAATGTCTACAAAAAACAATGAAAAGTAAAACAAAAGGTAGAACCAGGAGGGTTGTGTGTTTATGTATATACATGCATCTGTATTAAATGCACATATATACTTATATGTGTATATAGCTCTATAAAAGCATAAAGACAGTATAATAGGAAGAGGCTGTTAAGTAAGTTACTGACAAGTTTCCATTGATCCCTTAATGCTTATTTAATTTTAATGACCTCTAAAGATCCTAATGGGATAAATCTATGATCCTAAGATCCTAGCCATCGCTGCTGACAGAAATTAAACTTCTAGTCAAATAAGAATACTCAATTGACCAGATTAATGCTATTGCTCATCCTGTTCCCTATGCTCAGAATATATCCTCTTCCTCTCCTTCACCTATCTCTATTGAAATCCTACTCAAAGTCTCTCATAAATAGAACCTTCTCCAGGAAACTTTTCTTGAGAGAAATCCTTCAGATCTCTTAATTATAATAAGATCATTCTATTGTTTAAAGAGTATTGTAACTATGTTAACTTCTTTGATTATTTTAATTTTTTTAGAGGCAGAGTTATGTGACTTTCCCAGAGTCACAAAGCTAATAAAGTTGTAGTATTAATAGTAGTAGTAGTAGTGGTGGTGGTGGTGATGTGGTGGTGGTGATAGTAATAGTAGGAGGAGGAGGAAGAGTCACAGTCACAGTAATAGTAATAATCATAGTAGTTATGGTGATGGTAGTGGTGGTGACAGGAGTTTTAATAGCAGTTGTAGTAATAGAAGTAGTAGTAGTAATAGAAGTAGTAGTAGTAGTAGTAGTAGTAGTAGTAGTATAGTCATAAGTAGTAGTAGTAGTAGTAGTAGTAGGAGGAGGAGGAGGAGGAGGAGGAGGAGTAGTAGTATAGTAATGGTAATAGTAGCAGCAGAAGCAACAGCCATAGTAGTAACTTTTGTTTTTGCTTTACATTCTGTATTACTCTGTATTCATTTGTATTTATTTTATATTACAATTCTCTTCACAAATATCCCTTCCCTTTACAAAACGAGGTTAGAGCTAGGGCTACTAGACTGTGAGTGTCATGAAGACAGGCCTTACTAGGCACTATGCCTTATCTAAACTTTCTTTCCTAATCCTCTAGTATAGTGTTCTGTACACAGTAAGTGCTTAATGATGAATAACAAATTTTGCTCTGTTGAATTAACAGAGAGGAATAGCAAGGAAGTTAATTTCATGTCAAACAGTCCTAAAATAATTGTTCCTGGGGCATGGGAAGTACAGGAAGCTAATCTGAGAAGATTATAATTATTATTTTCCTTTCGTCAACAGAACCATCTTCATGATTCTGATTTATTAAGAGGCGGATCTGAGAAGACATTATTGCCCAGTAGTATTTTAGATGGAAGATGAGGGAAGAATCAACTTGGTTTAAAAAAATTTAATAGGATGGGAGATAAGAAGAGAATTTGGAACTGAAAATGTATGAAGGAAAGCATGTTTAAAATAACCAAATAAAAAACTTAGTCTAAGATTAGGTTCTTGCTACTGAAGAGTATGAATCTGAAAATTCCCATGTAAGTTTAAAAACATGATTTACTGGCAATCATTAACAACTAAAAATGACTAGAAATTAAATGAAAGTTTAAACAAAAGCATTTCTTCATTGTTGTATTCCTATTGTGAATATTAAGAGATGTTCTCATATGAAAAATTTGTATGTATATTTATGTAGTTTCTAATTTTGAATGCTTTAAAAAAAAACCTCTCACATCTCCAGGACTTCAACAGATCTATGATTTCATCTAAAGATTGCTTCTAACAATACATACATTCATGCCTGTTTCTCTTGTGTGAATCTCATCAATATATTACTACATAAGTTCATTCACTTATACTTTTCCTGTATTGTGGGTTGAACTTGCCTAAGTGAGCATGTCTCTTACTCAGGAGACCTTAACAATGTTCTGATGGCTGATTCAATCAGTACAATGTCATCTACCAATAGGAGCATCTTGGGGATTTCAATGTCTATAGAAAATTCCTCCTAATGATTCTATTGGATCCTTTCTCCTTACCCCCATGATAGTGCTATATAATAGCTGCAGTGAGTATACACTTACCTGTTTTATGTCTTATGATACTAATAATCAGAGAATCAATGGACGAAGCTATCTTGATTGCTGTTTCTTTTAAAGTGTTATATATGATTTGGATATATGCTTGTGTGTTTTTTTTTGTTTTTTGTTAACAAATATTATACTTCAGCATACCTTGCATTGTCTATACTTTTTAGTCAAATATGTAATTTTAAAGATTTAGTCTACTAGAGAATGTTGCTTTTGAAAGTCAACACTTCCCTTAAGTGAATAACTCCCATATTAATAGTTGAGAGTCTACAATCTACAGTCGCTTGCAAAATTGTCGTGGCAGCTAGATGGCACAGTGAATACAGCACCAACCTTCAAGTCAGGAGGACCTGAGTTCAAATCCAGCCTCAGACACTTAATAATTATCTAGCTGTGTGACTTTGGGCAAATCACTTAACCCCATTACCTTGCAAAAAAAAAAAAAAACTACTCTTCTTCAAAGTTGTCCCATAGAATCCTGGTGAACAGCATTCTAAGTCTTTGTGGAGCAAGGGAAAGAAAGTTCTGGAAGAGAAGACAGGAATCTATGAATAGATTATTGGATAAGCTTGGGGTCTTTAAAACTCATTATTTATAATAAAAGTTTGTAATTATAAAGATCTATGATTTTCTGGTCTTTTGAGGTCTCTTTTGCACCAATATTTCATGATTCTTTTTTGGGCTTATTGATTTGACAATTATTTTTCAGGGGTCTAATGTTTACAAGAGACTCTAACTAAGAACACTGCCTTCACCTATCCTGTACTTTCACAGAGAGCCTATCCCCAGCTACATGTCCAAGGTGTATGATTTTATCCAGGGCAATGAATTACAGTAGCAAAGTGGGGGAAGGGGAAAAACTTGGGTCTTAGTAGCTCTAGCTGTCAGACTATTCAGTTATTTTGGGAGGCAAATATGACCTACACAAAGATAAGATGATCAAGTGTTTGAGATTGTGGTTGAGAGTTAAGGAAGACAGTAACCAGGAAGGGGGAACCAGAAGGGATAAGAACATCATGGTTGTCATTTCCTGATGCCTTTAATGAACTGTTGAATAATAAGATTGGGTCAAAGTGAGGCCCCAAAGTAGAGGGCTAATCATGCAGGCAACATTTGCACCAGAAGAATGAGATTCCTGGACAGTTAAGTCCTATTTACTTATTGATTTGTTAATATCAGGTTTCCATTCTTAGTTTGAGTCTCCCCCAAAGCCAAAAGTCTGTCTATTCTCACCAAGAAATAAACAATTTACTAATGAAGTAGTGTGCCCCACTTCAGGTAAACCAAATATATGAAAATGCAGCCTTAACAAAATAAAATGCAGCCTTAACAAAATAAAAAAATCCCATTAGGGATTGCCTATTTGCAATCTAAAAACATCTCCTTTAGAATTCCTTTCTAGAAGATATTACTTTACAGTTACAAGACTGATTTCATTAGTTAAAAAAATAAGAACTTACAAATGTTTCATGAATGATTAAGCATACACATAAGTACTATATGATTAAATACTCCCTGGATATCTTCCACATCTTTGATGAAGGCCTTACTATACCAGAAATCATGCCTAGAGGCACTTCCAGTTGACCATCCTAATTGGTGAATATCAAAGGCTCATTCAAGAAATCCTGGCTATGCTTCACTTCCACTCCTCCATAGTCCACTACCTACCATTCACCTTCAATCTCTGGATCTAGGAGACAAGATCAAATCAAAATCTGTAACTGTTCTTGGATAGTGTGTGTCATCTCACTATTCCTGCCACTAACTTGACCAAAGTGTCACCCCATGGCTGCCAGCTCTTTACATGTGTTGGCTGAGAATAGGGACTGTCTTGCTTCTGAATTTGTATCTCAGAACTTAGTACAATGCTTAATACAAAATAAGCACTTAAAAGTTCGTGTCCATTCATTCATCCAATGAATGAGTATTTATTAGATGCTGTGTTAGATGCTTGAGCTACAAAAGAAAAACCAAACCAAACCGAACCCCAGTCCCTACCATTAAGGAGTTTACATTCTATTGAATATTTTTGCTCTTCAAAGTAGAGGCTATACATGTATTACAAAGGCCTCAGAACACTTATGGAATGCCTCCTGGGGAAAGGACTACAGAATCAACTAAAAAACCATTCAACCCAACTAATTCAGTTACTTTATGATCCTACCTAAAAACAACAATAACAAATTATAGTACTTCCTCCACTCACACTTGCAGAGGCCAGGCCTCCAGTGGGGTGACTATGCTCAAGTTTAATGTGGGTCCAAACTTCTAAAATGATAGCTAATGAGTCCCCACCAATGTGTTGATATAATAATCAATGAGTAGACACAATTAATTTAAAGAAAGGGTATTTATTAGGGTAGCTAAATAGTAGAGTGGATAGAACACTAGACTTGGAATACTAGTTTTCATAGCTGTGTGACCCTGGGCAAGTCACTTAACCCTGATTGCCTCAGTTTGCTCAAATGTATGAACTAGAAAAGGAAATGACAAAAGACTACAGTATCTTTGTCAAGAAAACTTCAAAATAGGATCACAAAGAGTCAGATACAACTGAACAACAACAAAAGGTAGTTACCATATTGGTATAGTATGAAAATTCCTGCCATAACCTGGGTGCGCTCTACCACTACAACCATGCAAACTATACAAAGAGTCATTGGAAAATGTGGGCATATACAATAGGGTTAGCAGAGAGGAACACATTAAAGGAATACAGGTGGTATAACCAAATCATACCTTCAGAATTGTATGGTCCCAGTGTCTTTCATCTGTTTCTAATTACCTCCTGTGGAGGTGGCATTTCTGTTAGAAAATTCACTTAGCTGCCTTCTCCCCACACTGCTAAAGAAATTTCCTCTTTTTCCTCTACTATAAGAGATTCAATCCTCAGAGTTATCTCCAGGTGGTGACCAATATTTCAATGGCCGATGGAAAGCTGCCCTCTAATTCTATCAGTTTTAATCAGAGAAATGCTTTATACTTGTAAAGGAGAAACAGAATATAAACACATCCTCACACTTCATTTAAAAACTTAACACCCACATATTGCATTTTTTTACCTGTTTGCTGTGTGACTCAGTGAACAGAGTGTGGGATCATGATCTGGAAGTCCTGAATATAACCTCAGACATTTTTACTAGCTGCGAGACCTTGGGCTAGTCACTTAACCTCTGCCTGCCTCAGTTTCCTCATCTGTAAAATGAAGATAATCAGATCATTTACCTCCTACAGTTATTAGAAGTTGTAAAGTATTTGAGTGCTATTATTTTTGTTGTTGTTGTTGTTGTCTGTCCTTTATCTTCAAAGATTTTCATCATCTATGCCAGAGGACAGGAAGCAGTTTTCTGCCCAACTCTCACCTGTTCCATTTTAAAATTCTATATCCTCTAGCTCAATCAGTCACTTTATTCACCAGTTTTGGTTCAAATGATGCTTGGTTATTTTTGAAACTGAAATTCATCCTCAAAGGGACACAGCTTGCTCTGTTGAATTTATTCAGAAGGCTGTACCAGAAACCTGGAAGAGGTTTCTTCAAAGAGGTCTCTCCAATGCATTTGGAGAATAGAAAAGTCATTGGAATAAATGTAAAGTGCTTCAAAGAATCACATCAAACCATAGCTCTCGGGGCTAAAAAGGTGATTAAAAAACTAGCTGTTCTAACCCCTTTGTTTTACCAAGGAGGAAATTGAGACCCAGAGAGTGGGGAATAGATCCCATGTGTCCAAGGTTACTTATATACAAGTAAATTGTCAAAATTTTAACTCAGGCCCTTTCCTTCTAAATTCACCATTCAATGGAATTTCATAAACATATTAACTGCCTACTAGGTGCTAGCAGTTGCTAGCTGTGTGACCCTGGACAAATCACTTCACCCTGTTGCCTTAGTTTCCTCATCTGTAAAATGAGCTAGAAAAGGAAATGGAAAATTATTCCAGTAGCTCTGCCAAGAAAACCCCAAAAGGGGTCCTAGAGGGGTCCCTGAGAGTTAGACATGGATGAAAAATGACTATACAAAAACCATGGGTACACTGCCCCAGTACTAGATATATAAAGGCAAACACAAAGAAATGACACTAATCTTCAAGGATTTTACCATCTCTTATAGGAAGCATCAAGACAAGTAAGCAAATACAAACTATAGGGAAATTAAGTAAAATCCTATTTCAGAGTGAGTTCATTTCTAATGCACATATTGCCTCTCAGGACTTCATCTGGGGGGCATCTAGATAGTGCCAATGGCTGGAATACCTGTCCTGGAGTCAGGAGGACCTCAGTTCAAATCTGACCTCAGGCATGTGACAATTAGTTGTGTGACTCTAGGCAAGTCACTTAACCCTAATTGCTTAGCAAAAATGAAAAAACAAAAGATCATCTGGTCAGATGCTCAAACAGACATCCCATTTTACAGAGGAGGAAAACTGAGACCAGAGATATGAGGTAACCCAGGGCTCCTTCCTCCTAAGGCAGATCTCTTTCCACTACTCAGCACTGCATTGACTGTTTAGGATGAGTTATAAAATTAACAAAAGACATCATAAAAAGTTATATTACTTTGTAATCATACTTCAGTACAAAATGCTTCCAACCTACACTTTATAATAGTTTAATTTATAAAAAATAAAATCACACATGGCTCTTTGGGAGCATGCACATATATATATATATATATACATATATATAATCTAGATAGATAGATAAATATATAGAGATAGATATAGATATAGATATATCCATTGTGTAGAGTACTTCTGTAATTAGCAATAATATCACCATCATATTGTGCTCAAAGTAGTTTACATAAGTTCTTAGTTACACATCCCCTGGCATCTCTTGAGACTGAGGTTTCATCTCCCTCATGGCACTGATGTCACCAACACCAGTGACCTAAAGGGAAGGAAAAGAATGGGAAGGGCTCTCTTCCCTGACCTGAAGTCACACAATGTTGGAGCTAGGATTAGAACTCAGATCTTCTGAACTGCCATACCACAACCCACTCAACCCCCATCCCCACCTGCATTCTTCAAGTAAGAAGTGACCCTGAGAGACCAGGGAATCTACTTGGTCACCAGAACAGAAGTCTACAGACTAGCTGTTTGTTGATCTCAGTTTTAGAGGTAGGTTTTCCTGTATAAGTATTTATCTTTAATGATTGTTGTGAGGTCCTCAATCCCTCAAAATCCCCCAGATACTTAGAGATCCTAATGTCTAGCTTATGTTGGGAGCCATCTTGCCCAGAGGGGATGGACATGATGACCTCAGGAAGGATGTGCCTTCCCAAAGCATCCATGATGTCATATCAGAAGAGGGGGCAGTCACCATCTCTGCCACTTTCCCCATAATACAAAAGACTATTTTGACTCTCCCGAATACTTTGGCATCAGTTATGGTCCATTCTTGCTTGTTCTTGCTGTGGGTTGAAAAATATTCCTAGCATCCCACAGACTCTGGGCTGTGTCCTGAAGGCGGGAGATTCCTTTACAATCCAGTCTCTTTGACTTTCTATGTTGAAGGTGAAACCAAAATATACTGCTAACCAAGAATGTTAGAGGATTTAATGCTGGGGCTACCTACTACTTAAAACCCTTTAAAGTTCTTAAGATTTCAGGCTTTCTGGGTCTCCTACTTCACAGCAAGGACTATAGTAAGAGTTTGATAAACGCTTGCTGTTAGTACAATAATTAAAGATAATTCTAAAAGACACCAGCCCTGGAGTCAAGAGGACCTGAATTCAAATTTGACCTCAGACACTTAATAATTACCTGTGAGACCTTGGTCAAGTTACTTAACTCCACTGTCTTGCAAACTCCCCCCAAATAATGATTGGTAAAAACTACCATTTCATGTACTTAGATAAACAAATAAATGTTTAAAATTTAAAAATAATAATAATAATAGAAATACATGCTTGCTGTTGACTTTTATTGCTTTAGGAAGTGTTCAGCAAACATAAAACAGTGGCAAAAAGTCCCTCTTGAAAGTTTACCTACTCTACACTTATTAGATTCCAAAGGGAGAAGGATCTAGCAGAGTAAGTCTTGGTTAAAGCCCTGTAGTTATTCAATTCAGTTCCATTAACAAGTGCTTATTAAATGTTCACTGTGTGTTAGACATTATTCTAAACTAGAAGATGGGGATATAAAAAGCAAACAAGATATACATCCTTCAGTCAAAGAGAATGCAGACTAATGGGGCAGGGAAAGGGTGGGATTTTAGGAAGAGAAGAATTATAACCTGTAGAGATGGGGAAGAATCCTTTTCTATCCATCATAGGTAAAGAGTGCGTCAAAGCAGGACATTAGGAGAGGGGGTAATTCACCTTGTCTGAAACAGAGCCTATGAAGGACTCTATATAGTGTTAGATAAGACTGAGGTCAGAGGATCATAGGATCATGGAATTAGGTTGGAAGTGACCCTGTAAAAGTTTTTTTTTTTCTGTTTGAATCATTCAAAGAATAAACATTTATTAAGGGACTACTATGGGTCAAGGACAATCCTAAGCACTGGGGACACAAAAAAGAGATTTAAAGACAGTCCCTGCCCTCAAGAAACTAACAGTCTGATGGAGGAAACAACATACAAACAAAAATATACAAAGCAAGCTTTCTATAAGATAATGTTGGGGTTTTTTGGCCTTCATTTTCAAAGAAGACCATGACATCAGGGAGGTGATGCTAAGACAAGCATGTGAATTGGATTTGAGTGAGGGGAAGCTGTGCTAAGCTATCAGTCTACTTTCTCCTCCAGAGCCACTGAGGTACAGTGGTCAGACATGAATCAGGACAACTGGAGATGTCCCTGGATATGAGGCAATTCAGAATCATCTGTAAGATAAATGGGAAACAACAAAGGGAAGGCCCTGGAATTAAGAGGGGCTGGGGAAGGCTTCCTGTGGAAGATGAGATTCTAGGAAGGGCTTAAAAGAAACCAAGAAGTCAATAGTTGGAACAGAGGGGGGAAAGTATTTCAAATATGAAGATGCTGAGACTAAGAGGAATGATATATTCCAGTTCCTACAGGTTATACAGGAGCTAGAATTTGGACCCAAATCCTCTGTTACAAATCAAGTTCTCTTTCCAATAGACCATACTGGCCAAACAAAACAAGTCTTATCTCTCTTCTAGTCAGGAGTTTTGCCCTGGTCCCTCATCTTCCTTTTCAGGATAATGATTTCCGAATCCTTTAACCAATCTTTAGATGACAAGGATCATGTCCTTGCCCAACAATCATCCTAACTATTAGTTTATATAGGGTGTTCCCAAAATCTTAGTGTAGTTTTAAATCATTAAAAAAACCTCAAGATTTTTGAGACACTTTGTACATTATTTGATAGATAATAGAAAATCACTGAAAGAAAAATCAATTCAATTCTACAAACATTTATTAAGCACCTGCTGTGCTGGAGAAGATTGAGCTAGCCTAGTGAAGGAGGGATTAGAGATAAACTAGAGGCAAGTTGAATGAAATCAATTATGGTATCCTAGAAGAGAAGTGCTTGAATTATGGTGGGAGTAGGAAGAGGGGAAAGGTGGGAATAAATAGTATGGAAAGCACTGTGATACAGTGGAAAGATCACAGACTGTAGAGGACCTGGGTTCAAATTTTGCCTCTGATAATTGTTACCTCAGTGATTTTGTCAAATTATTTCATTTCCCTAAGAAACTTCTTTATCTTCAAAATGTGGGGTCTGGTCTCTGAGGTCCCCCTCATCTTGAGAGAGGAGTTGCAGACATAGCTAAATTAACATCTGCCTCCTCAATCACTAGGATCTCTTTTGCTCCTCACCCATACTCTCTCAATCCTGCCAAACCCTTCTCCACACCAAACTTCTTCTCTTAGTCTTGGGGAAATATGAGGGTTTCATTTGACCAAAAACCAAAGTGATGAACTGATTATTCCAAATGAAGTCATCAGTCCCTGAATAACTGAATAGGATTCCAGGATTCCTGCTTCCTAATGGTTGGGATGAGAACAAAGAGAAGAAGCTATCAGAGAAGTTGTGCTTCCAAGGTCAGGAAAATAGATTCCCCACCTCTCACCCATTCTCAAGCAGTGCCATACTCTGACATTAAGAAATGTATACACATAATATACACAACACGCAAAAACACACACACAAGCAGCCCTTTTAATGGCATATAATTGACTTCTTTAGAGTTGGCTTATAGTTAGGAAACTATGTAGATAGAGCACTGAACAGAACTTAAGAGTCAGGAAGATCTGAGCTTGAACCTCACCTCAGACTATGGGACCCTAGGTAAGTCACTTAACCTCTCTTAGTCTGTTTCCTCACCTGTAAAATGGAGATAATAATAATTATTATTATAGCACCTAAATCCCAGGATTGCCATGAGGATCAAATAAAATAATGATAAAGAACTTGGAAAACCTTAAATTGTTAAATAAATGCTAGCTATTATTATGTTTTTATTGTTCATTATCAAGAAGAAATTACTATCCATAATTCTATTATCTGAAAGAAACTGATGCTCATGGAGATAAAGGGATCTCTCTATGGTCAGACAGTTAATAGGATTTTAATCCAGGTCTCTTGACTCAGGTTTTTCTCTGCATTCTGCCATACTCCCTTTTTTCTATCTAGGGTGGGGGTGGGGGGAGAGATGAGGATTAAAACCCAACTGCTGGTTTTCTCCCTTGCTGCCGTGCTTTCAAATCAAATAAATCCCACTTCCAGCTCTGAAGGCATGCACACTAACATTATATGTGTGTGTATATATATATATATATATATATATATATATATATATATATATATATAAATATGAAGTCTCATAGGAAAGTAGCCATTTACCTTCATCTGGTAGGATTCAGCCTCAGAAAGTTGGAAGGGACCTGAGAGATGGTCTATTCCAAGTCACTCATTTTACAGGTGGAGAAAACTGAAGCCAAGGAAAGTCAAATGGCTTACACAAGGTCACAAAGCTGGTGGCAAAGCCATGACTGGATTCCAGGTTTTCTGAATCTCAGTCCCAATGATCTTTCCACCATATCATCGCTGCCCACTTGAACAGGGTAGGGTATTTGCGAAACAGAGCTCAATATTTCAGAGCACCAACTCCAGTCTGATATCTGGAAATTTGAAAACTTGACAAAAATTGATGCAGAGTGCTCTTTAAATACCTACTTTTAGTTTACTATGGCTGTCATCAACAGGTTACCTTAAGGTCTGAGACTAGACCCTCCTAATATACTATATAAATGTGTAAGTACCATAAAGGCAGGAACCTGTCTTAATGAAACTTTGCACCTTCCCTATCATCTGGCACTGCTTTAAACATAGCTAATGCTTACTGAGTGTTTGTTACACTTAATTGAATGAGGACTAGAAAGAAGGAAAGAAGCTATTAAGTTAACTATTAAGTAAGTTAACCATGAGAATAAACTTTCTGGTACTGAGGGGGGGACCTGATCTGAAATTAGCGTGATAAGGTAGAAAAATGTGGAGCAAAGAACCTGATCTTAGGCAAGCTGGTGTACATGATTGTAATGGAATACTATGATGAGTTAGCTGATTTTAGAAAAAAGATGGAAAGACTTGCATGAAATAATGAAGAGTGTTGTTCAAATGTTGTTCAAAGAGTAACAGTGAATGATTAAATTTTTCTGAGAATTATAAATAGTTCAATCAACTACTAAGGACCCCCAATGGAAGATTCTGTCCACCTCCAGAAAAGGAGCTGATAAAAAGAAGTATAGTGTGGTTTTACATAAACTTTGATGGTGATGATGAAGGTGATGAGAATGATAAATAATCTCTCAGGTCTTTTTGGCTGTTGAGTAATTTTATTCTATTCTTTGTGACACCATTTTGGGTTTTCTTGGAAAATATACTGAGGGATTTCTCATTTCCTTCTCTAGCTCATTTTACAGATGGGAAAACTGAAGCAAAAAAGAGTGAACTGCCCAGGGTGACACTGCCAGTAAACGTCTGAGGCTGCATCTTCCTAACTCTAGGTCCAGTGTTCTATCTACTGTCATCTAATACTCTCAGGTCTTTAGTATCCTTTTACATAAAGTCAGTCTGTCAACGAACATTTAAGTCCTTACTCTCCTACCTTAAGTACCTTATTCTCCTAAATCCCTACCCTCCATGATAGATGGGCTATGTGCTAGAGATAAAAAAGAAAGTCACAAAAAAGATTGGACAATGAATGTTCCCATATGATCCTCTAGTAAAATTCAAGGAATCTGTTCTTTGGGCACAAAACTAGTAAGTTTTAGAGGGGAGATTGAATCCAAGAATTCTGACTTTCTACTGCTTCATATTCTCTTTCAAGAGAATGAACATTTTATAGGGTATCCTCAAGTCTACAAAGAACTTTTCTTGAAGGTTAAGTGATTTACCCAAGAATGCATGGAGAGTAAGTGTAGGAGGCAGAATTCAGACCTCTTTGCACTGACTGGCGATACCTAAAGCACAACCATTCCCTTCTCCCTTCAATTTGGACTTATTATGCTTCATTAACAACAGATAGACATAGGCAATTTTCCAAGAAAAATGTCAACCCCTGCCCCCTGGTTACCTCTCTCTGCATTAGAAAAAGGACAGCAGGCTGATAAGCTGGGAACCAACCTTCCTATTTAGGGATGGTTTTTTCCCACCTGCCAGCTGACTGTGGACCACATGCACACTGCCTGTCACAGCTACAAAACCCTACTGGAGGAGAGGCTGACGGGACTGCCACCCACTGAGGAGGAGTCCTGTTGATATGACTTCAGTAAGAGTGAAGCGACAGGGATGGAGCCTGGAGGCAACATTTTACTGTTCTGTGAGGCCTTGAGCAGGCTCTGAACAATGAGAATTCTAAAGAGACAAGGCCACCTCTTGTGGCCCCCTCCCCCAGCATCTTCAATCATTTAACAGCTTTCATCTTGCTGTACATCTTGGTTTTGCTCTCTGCTGTATTCAAGCAAGCAGTTCTTTGCCCATCCTCCTCACCCTGCTCCCTTCCTCCCCATGTCTTGTCTGGTTTTGTTTTTTTTTTGGTAAAACTTCCTCTCAATCTATGTCTTCTTGTTTTCAGCAATACCTGTTTTTCATTATCTGACCACCCCAAAAGCCCTGGTATTAAAAATACTGTGTAGTTTCTGTGTTTGGGTTTTCTCCTTGCCAGTGTCTTGTGAGAGTCATCATAGAGTTGGTCTACGTCAGGTATTCTGAACTCTGTGTGTCATTGATACCTTTGATATTGGAAAAGGATGGACCCCTTCTCAGAATAATGATTTTAATAGCACAAAATTATAAAAGTTATCAATTATGTTGAAGTACAATTGTCAAATTATTTAAAAAGTAAGTTTATAGATCCATATTAAGATCTTTAATGTTCTTTCCATCTGCATCACCCCCACCCCAAAGCCAGGACTGGGAACTCCTGAGGTTCTTGTCTGCTAACCGACTCCTGACAAGACAGGGCACTCCATCTATTAGGCCCTGGCTTCCTTCATGGAACCACCCTCAGTTATAAGTTCCCCCCCCCCAAAAGAAGGAGAGACCAGAGCATGCTGGGGGGGGGGGGGGCACAGAGAACTGGGCCAGGTTTCACTTTTAAAGCGAAGGAAGGAAAGAGACCCCAGGGAGCTAGTGAGTTCCTCGAAGCCAGAGCTCCAAGGTTCTCCTTTTCTTCCCCTCCCCCATGTTCTACTCTTCCCTCACTCAGAGAATTGAGGCACGGGTGACCTACCTCAGACTTAGGCGGAAACATCCCTGGGGGTGGATGGGCTTGGGCAGAAGAAATTCATGGGACCACAGGCTGCTGGTGGGATGAGGTGTCTGAAGAGGCCCCAGCTCCAGCCCTGGCAGGGGTACCATTCTGGGGAGTACCCCAACCCCCAGCCCCACATCACCTCTGTGACAAACAGCCTCAGCACAGCCTGCTCCTGGCAAGTCGGCTGCTGCTACTGCTGCCTTGGGCCCCAGGGGAGCCTCAGTTGCTTGTAACCATAGCAACCAGCAATAGTGAAGAGCCCTTCCTTCCCGATGGGGAGAGGAGGGGATGGGAAGAGAGGCCCTAGGTGTGCTCCCTGCTCACTCATCGAAGAGAGCCAGATCCCCTCCTCCAACAGGAAACCCCCAAATACCTGGATCCATTTTGTCATTTGTTTCTTTGCCTCATCAAGACACAAACAAAGAATGAAGTGTATATAGGGGGAGCTGTCATTTTCTCTCAGATCCTGGCTTTCTTTCTGACTTCCTTCTTTCTTCCACACATTGCTCACTGACAAAACACCTGGGGGCTGCACAAGTGGGAAAACTCCTCCTGGAACTAAAGGGGACCGTGAAAAATCATCTCATCTGTTCTACCTCAGGACAGGAATGGATCTCAATTGTAATTCTTCTGTAACAATAATTGCTGACATCTAGTTGGTATGATTTACATACATTATCTCATTTTCAAGTGTTAAATATTTTGGAGCAAGAAACTATCTAGTCAAACCCCCTCCCTGCTCCATTTTATAGAGGAAGAAAACTGAGGCTCAAAGAGGCAGAAATACCTTGCCCATATAATAACAATAACAATGAAGATGATGATAAAAACAAGATATGAGAATAGACTTAGAGATCTTTGGAAGAAATGAGCTTCCATAATCCAAAAGGGAATGTTACTAAGAACTCTTGATAAAGACCCATTAGCAGAGTGGTGGCAAAGACTGGAGGGGGGCATGAATTAATTCAACAAATATTAAGCAACTATAATGTCAAAGGTTAAAACTAGATGACTCAGTGAATAGAGTTTCTGGCCTGCAGCCAAGAAGACTCATCTGCCTATGTTCTAATCTCATCTCAGACACTTCCTAGTTGTTGTGTGATCCTGGGCTAATCACTGTTTTCTGTCTGTCTCAGTCTCCTTATCTGTAAAATCAGCTGGAGAAGGAAATGGCAAACCCCAAATGGGGTCATGAAGAGTCAGGAACAAGTGAAATGACTAAATAACAATAAAGGGTGAATGTCCCTCAGTTGGGGAATGGCTGAACAATTTGTGGTATATGTATGTTATGGAACATAATTGTTCTATTAGAAACCAAGAGGGACGGGATTTCAGAGAAGCCTAGAAAAACTTGCAGGAACTGATGCTGAATGAGATGAGCAAACCCAGAAGAACCTTGTATACCCTAATAGCAACATTGGGTGATGATCAACCTCAATGGACTTGCTCATTCCATCAGTGCAATAATCAGGGACAATTTTAGGAGATCTGTGACAGAATATCATTTGTATCCAGAAAAAGTACTATGGAGTTTAAACAAGGACCAAAGACTATTACCTTCAATTTTTTAAAAAAAGTTGTCTTATGTACTACATAATTTTGCTATCTCTAATATTTTATTTTTTCCTCAAGGATATGATTTTTCTCTCAACACCTTCAATTTTGATCAATACATAGCATGGAAACAATGTAAAGATTATCAGACTGTCTACTGTGGGGGTGGAGGGAGGGAAGCAAGATTGGGGGGAAAATTGCAAAATCCAAAACCTTACCAAAAAATGATAGGAAGAAACTACTATTGTATATTGTATAATTGGAAAACAAATAAAATATTTATATAAAAAGAACAAAAAATGATAAAGATGGCTAGGAATACAAATTTGAAGAAAGGCAAGAGTTTCTCTGTCTTCAAGGAGTTTAAATCTTATAGGGGAATGAGACAAGCTTATGATTTACTATAATGAGTGCTTTAAGAGGGAATGGATTCCCCCTCACTTCAATTATCTATAATCAGTAAGGAATAAATATTTCTTAAGTGTATACTATTATCCATATCAGGGTCTGACTTGGATCTCACTTGAGATCTTTGGGTGATGGCTTGCCAGGGATATTGCCTTGGAGAATTTGGTAAGATATAGGCTGGACTATTTGGTGTCTGAAATTTCATCCAGTTGTGAGATTCCATGATTCTGGAGCATAGTAGGTACATGGAAATTTCTGGTTGACTTGACTTGACAAAAGCAATAGGGACAGAGAGGAAAATATGATAGAGTGCATGGAGTCAAGAAGACCTGGGTTCCAGTTTTGTCTCTGATATAGGTACACATAATGTGTTTGTATTGCCTACATATATATATATACATATATATATATATACACACTTATATTCATACACACATGTACATATAAACATATTTATATGTATGCACTTATCTATATATCTATACACACACACCCATATACATGTACATACACACTGACCATAAGCCAGTTTCTTAAGTTCTTAATGCCCAAGATAATTATTTAAGATTCTAAGTTACAAACTGGCTATTGATTTCCAACAATCAAGGGAATTTCTATATAAAGGAGTGCCCCACATCTGTGGAATTAGAGGGGAAAAAAATTGTGGCAGAGTCCAGACAAGCACTCAAAGAAAACAGAGAAAGGAGAGAATGATCTCCAGTGGGGGGGACGTCAAAAAGGAGAAGGGCAAAAGTATGACTTTTGTAGTGAGGGGGCTTTTGAATTGATCCCCAAAGAAACAAAAGGATTACAACAGGCAAAGATGAGTAGGTAGGAAGGTCTAAGCAAAGAGGAGAGACCACATGCACAGAAGAAGTAAATGGGGAACAGGAATGGAGTTATTTTGGTTGGAACATAGTCTACAGGAAGAAAGTGTTGTATAAAATTAAGACAAAAAAAGGATAGGTAGAAGATAGATTGTGAAGGGACTTTATTCCAAAGTTGAGAAATTCATTTGATTATTGAGGTCCTGGGGAGCTGCTGCAGAATTCTGAGAAATGGAGTGATGTGTTCAGACCTGTGAATTAGGAAGATTGTTTTGGCAGTCATGAAGAAGCTGGATTGGGAAGGAGGAGAGATGGGAAGTAGAGAGATTAAGTGGGAAGTTGTTCCAATATTCTAAATTGAGGAGGTTGGTCTGGGGGTCTCTGCAGTCTCCTTCAGCTCTTAATCATCTTTCATATAATGAAGGTCTAAATTTGTGAAGTTATGGTGTGAGTGGGTGAGTGAAGAGTATCTGATACATGGAACAATACTTTGGAGTAGAACCAACAGACTATGGGGGAAAGATCATAGATGTAAAGCAGAAAGTAATCTTTGGGGTCATCTTGTACAGCTCCTTTATTTAACAGAGAAGGAAACTGGGGCCTACAAAGATTAAGTGACTTCCCCAAAGTTATACAAGTAATGAATTTAATAGATGTGATCTGAACAAAAGTCTTCTGACTCCAGAGAAAGTTTTTGTGGTTCAGTCTTGTAAACAGGGTTAAATGACTTTCTCAGAGTCACACAGTTAGGAAGTGTCTGAGGTTGTATTTGAACTCCAGAAGATAAATCTTCTTGACTCCAAGCCTGAAGTTGTATCCACTGCACCAGCCAACTATCCTCCAGAGACAGTATCCTTTCCAATAAACCACACTGCCCCCAAACGAGACAAAGGATAGGTATAAAATTATTGACCTGGGGGAATAGGAGAACAGTGGTGCTATCAGTGGAAGGCACAGTGATAAAACATGACCTCACCCTGGAATTTCAATGCAATCTCAAGCACTGAGGAAATAGAGAAGAGGAATAACTTTTTTTTAATTTAATTCAATTAATTTTTGTTATGTTTTAAGTTTGAGTCTCTCTCCCTCCCTACCCCATACTAGAGAAGGTCCCCATTTAACAGACAGATAGATAGATAGATAGATAGATAGATAGATAGATAGATAGATAGATAGATGATAGATGATAGATAGATAGATGATAGAAAGATAGATGATAGATAGATGATAGATAGGTAGATATATATATATATACATTATATATATATATATAGAGAGAGAGAGAGAGAGAGATAAATAGATATAGATGGATAGATGGATGGTTGGATAATGGACAGACATTGATAATTAGATAAAGATATAAAACCATATTGTGCATACTTCTATTTATCAGTTTGTTCTCTGGAGGTAGATGACATCTTCCCTCATGGATACTTAGTAGTTGAATTGAAAATTTATAATATTTAGAATTTAGTCATTTACAATTATTCTTCTAACAGTACTGCTGTTACTGTATATAATGTTCTCTTGGTTTGGTTCATTTCACTCTTCATTATTTCATGCAAGTCTTTTCATGTTTTTTCCCCCTAAAATCAACCTGCTCATCATTTCTTACAGCACAGCAGCATTCTCTAAGAGAGAAGGGGATTATCCTGAACTTGCCTCCTTCTCTGATCTTGCCTCACTGTTGGACAGGTCTTGGGGAATTATCTGCTTCTTGTCAAAACCATCATCTTTTCCCCTACTCAGCAGAACCTCCAAGCAAAATGCAATACACAGAGGGAAAACACTTTCAGAATGGGAAGTCTTCCCCCTTCTGCCAATTCTACTCCCCACCCACTGCCAACTTTCTGGATTTTGTTCAATAAAGCAGAAGAGAATAACGAGCCATTAGAACACAATCCAAGCAGAGCAACAATGACCAGGCTCCCAGCTGGAGATGAATTTCACTCCATGGTGCCCAGATTGGTGGATTCCCTTGTTTGTTCTCAACTCTGGAGAAACACAGAATCCAGCTGGCTCTTCTTTCCTCTTCTCTCTCTCTCTCTCTCTCTCTCTCTCTCTCTCTCTCTCTCTCTCTCTCTAATCTATCTATCTATCTATCTCTCTCTCTCATTAGAAAGTTGAAGAAGTCAGATCCAGATCTGCACTCCTTCCTTATCTTATTTCAAGGAGAGCAGGAGAGTTTCTTTGCTTTATTTGAACAATCGGAGGGAAGAATGTCCCTTGCCCACAATTTCTATCCATTGACATTTTACATAGCCTTTAAGGTACACTTAGTAAAATTTTTCATGACTTAACCCCACCTCCCCCACCACTGAAATAAGAAAAACTTCCCTTGAATTTCACAAAGCATTTTGTTTGTACCTCTATATAAGAGTCTTGGATTGGGAATCAGAGCCCTGGTGTTGCCATTTCCCAACTACGTGTGTGATACTGAGCGAATCACTCAGCATCCTTAGATTTCAATTTTCTCCTCTATAAAATGGGGGGATTTGAATTTGGTGACATCCAAGTAACCCTATAATCCTATTATGACTTTTTAGTTGGACAAGATCGATGATTTAATTGGTAATACAAATTCCTTCTACCAAGACAAGTCAGGACCAGATATGCAACTTTTGGAGTTTTAGAGAGTTTCCTGGGGTGGGGATGGGGGGTGGGGGGGAGTTGGGGTGAGGAGGTGGGGCACTAGGATATTAAGTAATTCACCCTGGGTCATACAGCCAGTATGGTCAGAGGCAGTGCTCAAACCAAGATCTTCCTGACTCTATAACATTCCACACTAACTTCCTTCATCCCATAGTAGTAGCTCATGGGTTATATAGTGCTTTATAAAGGCTTAAGTATTTTCCTCATTATACCCTTATGAGACAAATAGAGAGCATGATTAGTAATGTTTGTCCGTCATTCTCAAAGAAGACCACAACATGGTGATGCTATGACAAGCACATGAATTAGATTTGGGGGGGGGGGGGCGGGGGCTGTGCTAAGTCACCAGTCTCACTTTCTCCTCCAGAGCCATCTAGATCTGGTGGACAGATATGAATCAGGACAACTGGAGATGGCCATGGATGTGAGGCAATCAGGGTTAAGTGACACAGTATCAGAGGCTGGATTTGAACTCCTGTCTTCCTGATTCCAAGGTCAGTGCTCTATCTACTTGTATTAATCCCAAGAAGAAACTGAAGTCTTGAGGGGGTAAGGGACTTGATAAAGATTATCTAGTTAGAAAAGGGGCAAGAACAGGGATCCAAATGTAGGCCTCTTGACTCTAAATTCCGTATCATTTCTACTCTACTTAAAAACCTCTAGAATTATAGATTTAGAACTAAAAGGGACCTCCATGTTCAGCAAGTCCAATCTCTTCATTTTGGAGATAAGGAGCTGAGTCTAAGAGAATTAAATGATCTGCTTTGGGCTACATGGAGAGTGTTTAAGGTGGGATTTGAATTCAGGTCTTTCTAATTTGATGCCAAATTCAAATAGAAATGGGAGTTACTAATCCATACACAGGGATCCTTATAGGCAGCATCTTGATTTAATTTTAAAATATAATGTCTATTTTTACTATATTTTTAATTTATGTTGCTAAATATTTCCCAATTCTATTTTAATCTGATTCTGGAGGCACCAAAGAGTTATATGGGCTGTCTGAGGTCTATGGGCCATGATTCTGACACATCTGCACTATACCATGTTGCCCCTCCTTGACCATATTTAATTAGACATTACACTCAGGAAGCATGGTTCCATTAGTTGCACTACTAAATATTAAACCCAACAAGGAGGGAGACCATCTCTGACCTAATACCTGATGTGAGGGCTGCTGAGTCCTTTTCAGGGTTACTCATATACTTTTGCTGTTCACCTATCACTTAGTTCTCATCTGTGGCTTCAAGAAGCTGTAGCATTGCAGTGGCCACACCATGGTAAACCATCTTAGCAGATAGGTTAAACCAGGTTGAGGGTAACAACAGGCCTCAAATCCATTAGTGAGTTTAGGGGATGTCTACCCCAAGCATGTGAAAACTTCCCCCAGCGGAATGGGTGGATGAGAACAATTTGTTCCAATACACATGAAGGTGACTGAAGCAGGAACTGGGGAGAGATTAAAGCTTGATCAGACATAAAAGATGCCAAAGTCATCCACTGCATCTTGGGTCATTGTTAGTCATCTTAACTTTTGTGCCATTGGACTTCAATATCTCAGCAAGGGAGTGAGCTTGGTGACTTTGTGCAACTCTGGTTTCTTTAAATACAATTTATGTTATGAGTCAATACACTGTCATTATTCCTTTTCAAAAATGAAGGATAGAGCACCGACCCTGGAGTCAGGAGTACCTGAGTTCAAATCTGGCCTCAGACACCTAGCTGTGTGGCCTTGGGCAAGCCACTTAACCCCATTTGCCTTGCAAAAACCTAAAATAAATGAAGGATGATATAAGTTGTTAGGGACTAAACCTACATTTTTAATTGGTATAGAGAGCTCTTAGGTAAGGAAATTCCCTCCACCAAGGCAGGTGCTATATCTTTTTATCTTTGAGCCCTACTGTTAATCTGCTATAATTTCTGATACTTATTTGTGTCATAAGTATTTGATTTTCATTTGGTTGGTTTTTTGTAACGCAATAGGTATTAAGTGACTTGCCCAGGGCTACACAGGTAGTAAGTTTCAAGTTTTGAGGTCAAATCTGAACTCTGATCCTCCTGACCTTAGGGTAAATGTTCTATCCACTGCACCACCCAGCTATCCCTAATAAATATTTTTAAGTATCTTTGGCCTAAGGAGATGAAGATGTACTAGTGTAATTATTTCCTTCAACATGTTTCCAAAAATCTCAGGAAGCTAAATGGACTGACATTTAATGACAAGACTGAAAAAGAAAAAAATTTCCCACGGAAAAAAAATCCAAGTCTTATGTCCCAGGGAAATCCTTGTTACTTGTCAAAGATTCATCTGAGTATGTCTGAGAATGCAAACAGAAGGAAAAGGAATCACATCTTATTCTAATATCAGAAAGTGAAGTTGAAAGCATCCTTCTAAAACTATCTCATTTGCTGCAATATCTCTTATCACCCTGGAAATAATGCAATTATTTTAGGAGAAAGGTTGATTTTTTCCCCTTAATATGAAGATTGGAACCTTGAAGTATAGAGAGGTTAAGCAAAACCTACTTAATATTTCCCAGAAATTAATCCATCAAGCATTTGGTGTTCAGCTGTTCAGTCATCACCATCCACCATCTCTTCATGACTCCTTGGACCATAGCATGATAGACCTTTCTATTCTCCACTATCTCTCAAAGTCTGTCCAAGTTCATGTTTATTGCTTCCATGACACAATCTAGCCATCTTATCCTCTGCCATTCCCTTTTCCCTTTGCTTCAGTCTTTCCCCATATCAAGGTTTTTTCCACTGAGTCCCATCTTATTATGTGGCCAAAGTATTTAAGCTTCAGCTTCAGTATCTGACCTTCCAGTCAATAGTCTGAATTAATTTCTTTAAGCATTGACAGATTTGATCCTGCTGACCAAGATCAAAAATCTTCTCCAGCACCACAATTCTAAAGCATCAATTTTGTGGTGCTCAGCTTTCTTTATGGTTCAACTCTCACAGTCATACATTGCTACTAGAAAAACTAAAGTTTATACAGATCTTTGTCAGCAAGGTTTTATAGTATGTAGTTTTATAAAGATTTGCCATACCTTTCTTTCTAAGGAGCAAAGGTCTTTTAATTGCATGGTTGCAGAGATCTTTGAGCCCCAAGATACAAAAGCTGACGTGGTTTCCTCCTCTTCTCCCACCATTTGCCAGGAAGTGATGAGATTCGTTGCCAAGATCTTGAGGTTTTTCCCCCATTAAGTTTCCAGCCAACTTTTGCACTCACCTCTTTCACTCTCAAACATTAATTATGTGCTTACTCTATATTAGTAATTTTAGGCACTGAGGATGCAAAGAAAAAGTAAAAACTTTCCCTGCCATCTAGACATTCATATTCTAAAGGAGAGAAACAATGTGCACACACATTGGTTTATACAGAGTAGATAGAAGGTGGATTTTAAAACTCCAGTCTGAATAATGCTGGAGACCCAATCAATTGACTTTAATCCCTACTGTCTAAGCCAAATCACTTTCGATAACTACTCTCTTCATATTGTTGGAAGACAAAAAAGTTTTCAAAAAAAAAGACCAACAAATGACATATCACATAATGCATCTGGGCCAAGTTTAATCTCCAGATCATGAAAACACGTTCACAGTGTTAAAGGATTTGGAGACATAAATGACTGTAGAGATTATCTACACCAAAAGAGAAGGAGGAAACTACAGAGGAAGTAAACAAAGTTTCTGAGAGCTAAGTGAATAGTCCAAGGTTGCAAACAAAAGAGCTGAACTTTGTATTTTTCTTCCTGGATGTATTTTTTCCATAATATCTTACCCCATAATATTGGTGATGGGGCAGGCAACAAATACTTCTGTACATATAATCTAACTACAACTGGAATTATGAAATGTACCTGTTACGGTAAGCTATCTTCACCCGAAGCTGCTCTATCAATCCCTTTAATCCACCAGCAGGGTGAGTTGCTCCTCTAAATCCAGTTTTGCTTTCCTCAGGCTCAATTCATTGTATTTCCCAAAATAGGTTGAGAAGACCTGGATCTTAGAATTTAGCTCTCCTTGGTCCAGGATAAAATGGTCCTGATGAGAATGGCTCTGATCTTCATGCTAGCAAATATACTTCCAGGAATAAAGGGAGGAAATCTGTTGAGATGATGGGAAAAAGAAGAGAGCCACACTCTTGCCCCACGTGACTCTGCCTCTGAAAATAAGTTAGGATTTCCTTCTCATACATGTCCCAGACCAAAGATTAATTGCTTCTGTATCTCCAAATCCTTCCAAGGCAAAATACACCTCTTTTGCTTCCTCCCTCAAAAAAAATTTTCACTGAACGCCTTGAATTCTCTATCCTTCAAATTCTCTTGGAAGTCAGAATTCCTGAAGTGACTACAAAGAATAGGACCCAAAGATGTAAAGCCAAGCTTGGTCTAGAAACAAGCAAAGTGGGCAGCACAATAACACAACATACAACACAAGAACATTTTTTCACATTTTCCTAAATAAAAAAGAGACTTTATATAGACTTCATAGTCTATAAATCATAGAATTTAGTATGTATTTATATTTATGTATTTATTTTCCATATTATATTCATGCTATCTATTTATAATAGCTATACTATATATTTATTTTTACATGTATACATAGATAATGTTTTTGATTTTGTAATGCAATGACTACAGTAGATAGTAACATACAGGAGGTAAAATTTTTAAACTTTGTCTCCTATGTATGAAAGCACAGTTTCAACTTTGGTCAGGCCCGAGGCTAATGATACTGAAAATTCAGTGCCCAAATCCCTTTGTGAGTGATTGTAGAAAATCAAGAGAATGTCATAAAGACTCACAGATTTAATATTTGAACAGAATCTTACAGGTCATCTATTAATATAATCTCATTTTACAGATGAGAAAATGAGGCCCTGAGAACACAATGATTTAAAACCCCTGACTACTGATTCCATTACCATCCCTCTTTCCACTGTAGAACAGTGAGACTTAATTTGGGAAAAGAGACCCTATCCACTGACAGAATAGGGATTATAGGTTTGTATATCTAGGTTAATAATTGGTACAATCTCATTTTGTCTATATGGAAATTCAGGCTACAGAGAAAAACAATTATTTGTCCAAGGCTCCATAGGTGACAAAACTGGGATTCGGATAATCCCTAATTTAGCAGGATTTCTATTGTACTACACTGCTAAGAGCTTGGTCTGGACTCCCTTTTGATGAACTCACCTTCAAGTGAGGAGGTAGGATTTCTCAAGTAGAAATTGAGAAAGTAACTACTGAAGGCTGTTATTTGTTTGTCGTTCAATTTGTCTGACTCTTTATGACCTCATTTGGGATTTTTTTGACAAAGATACTGGAATGGTTCGTCATTTTCTTCTCCAGCTCATTTTACAGAGGAGGAAACTGAGGCAAACAGATTAAGTAACTCACTCAGACAGTAAGTATCTGATTTGAACTCATGAAGAGGAGACCTGGGATTCTGTCAATTTTACTACCTAACTGCCCCTGCTGAAGGCTGGGTACTAAGATCAAAACAAAGAATGAAGACTTCTAGATTCCCTGTGTACTTTTGAACACGATTTTGAACTGAACCTAAGTGATCTACCCCACACACCATGCCTCCCTCCACCTCTACCCACCACCTTCAGAACTGCAGAGGTCAACAAACAAAAGCCCCTCAGGGGTTCCCCTTCCCAGGTTGGTGGAAAGCTCAGTTAAAAATGTGTCCCTCTGAATACTCCCTTCCAACCCCAGTTAATAATATCCTGTCACATTTGGGGGATTTGGGGTGTGCGTAAGTGGGGAGGCTACCACCTGCCATTGGCTGAGGTGGGCTGTTAGACACATTACAATGTCATTTACCACAACTCCCCCTACAAAGGACCCACAGCAGGGGAGCCTGAAGGACTGGGGAGAGAGAGAGTGTGGTTTGTGTGTGTGTGTGTGTGTGTGTGTGTGTGTGTGTGTGTGTGTGTGTGTGCATGTGCATGCACTTGAGCTAATATGTCAGAAGAGAAAGCTGGGAAGGGGGCAGGGAAGCCTGTAGAGGCTGGGACTGTACCCCTCTGGCTCAAGGCTGCCTAACCCTTAAGTCTGGTGAGGCTTGTCGGCTCTTCAGAAGGATGCTTCTAAATGTAGAGAATGAGCTATATAAGACTACAAAAGAAACCAAAGATAGTGAAAAGAAAGACGCAAATTTTCTTTTCCTTTCCAGGGTCACAGTCCACCTGAATACTATTCATGAGTCTTTGGGGGTCTGTGCACCCAAGGTTAAGAAAACTCCCTATTCTAATTGATGTTCTTTTCCTAGAGAAGAGAATAAATTATCCTGCAACAGGGTTGTTTTTTTTCACAGCTTTATTCCCCAAAGAAGGGAAAAAGAAAGGACCCTCTCTTTTCAAATTCTAGATTAACTAGAATATTAAAATAACAGTAACCCTCTTCTCCAACCAACACACACACACATACACACACCTTCTGCTATCTAGCTCCTTTTTAATCTGTTGGTACCCAGAATCCTCAGCTTCCCCTAAGGATGAGGATTTGTAGGAAAGAGGTACTATGATTTACCTGAAATCCTCAATTTAGCAAGAAGGTTCCCATTCAGGCAGGTAGGTGGTACAGTGGCTAAAGCACTAGACTTGGATTTAGGAAAATGAATTCAAATCCTGCCTCAAATATGTATTAGCTGTGTGACCCTGACCAAGTCACTTAACCTCAGTTATAGCATCTGTAAAATGAGGATGATAACAGCAAATACCTCCTGGGGTTGTTGTAAGGATAAATAAAATAAGATTATACTTACAATTCACTTTGCAAATCTCAAAATGCTCCAGAGATGGAGCAGATAGATGGCACAATGGATAGCACATCTGGTGTCAGAAGAACCTGACTTCAAATCAGATACTTACTAGCTAGGTGATCCCCATTTGCATTAGTTTCCTCATCTGTAAAATGAGCTGGAGAAGGAAATGGTGAACCACTCCAGTATCTTTGCCGAGAAAACCCCATATGAGGTCATAAAGAGTCAGATATGACTAATCAACAAAATAATAACCTCCCAGGGTTATTTTGAGGATAAAATGGGATGCTATTTATTAACAATTTAGCAAATCTCAAAATGCTATATAAATGTTAGCTATTATTACATCTACCTCCCAAAATTGTTGTGAGGATCAAATGATTCTTTACATTAGTATGTAAAGAATGTCATTCACTTTAAATGCTTTTTGAATGGTGACTATCATTGTTATTAATATATCAGCTATCTCCAGCTAGAATCTTCTACACACCTGAAAAGTCACATTGGGATGTATTTACATAAGTGAATAATACAATGTATTTATATATAAGTATAGCTAATAAATATATAAGAGAAGACATACATAATTATATGTGCATATATATATGTGTATATAAATATTCACTTGTTTTACCCTCTAACTTTTCCCAAGGGGTCAGAAACAAGACTAAATGGCATCACAGAATAACATCCCTTCCCCATAAATAAGTGGTTTTGAACTTTGCAGTGACACTTCTTTCATTCACCCTATATGCACACACACACACACACACACACACACAGAGTCAAATAGGGAGCCTGAAGATTCTGTCTGGAAAAATGCAAGTGTGGGGTCTCAAACATTTACAAATGTTTAATGGGAAGAAGGCAGCCAGAATCAGTCTTTAAATCCACCAATGGAGGCTGAATGAGAGTGTAAACAGAGGTGATTGATAATCAGGTTGGGGGAAGGAGCTGACCTTTAGAAGCAGCTTGTGTATGAAAAGGCAGAGGATGGTTGCTGAGAAGGAAGTGGTCAAAAGGAAAAAAAGTACAGAAGTTAGAACAGAGGAACCAAAAGCTGAGAACCAGATACCAGCCAATTTGATGAGGACTGTAGCCACAGAATCAGTGTGATTTTACTGTAATCGGAAACCAAAAGGGATAGATCAAGGACCCACAAAAGAGAAGAATTTATTCCATCAGAAGCTAGGAACTGAAACTAGAGGAGGAGAGATGGAAAGAATGATGGTGAGATGAACTGCTTCCAAAGACTAGGGCTTAGAGAAGGTGCCAACAGTCTGAAGGGGAAAAATCATGGAAAGTGACTGGAAGCAGAAGTGTGTTGTTTGCAAGCTGAGTATCATTATGCTTAGGAAGACATATCAGCTATATATAGGTTGGACCCCAGGTCTACTTCACACTTTATGGAATAAGGTTTAATCATGTTCCTGACTCCTTTGTGTGTTTTAGATAAGAGTGAATAGGTAGAAGGAAAGGAGCACCACTGAAGAAACTAAAGAAAGACAAGAGAAAGTCTAAGCATCAGAGGCATCTTTTTTGACAGAGAAATCTTTCTCCTTGTTACCTGTGGGTACAGTGAGGGAAGAGGAGGGAGGGTGAAAAGATCCATTCATCCAAAGCACAGAATAACCAGCTAGAGTGTTGTGCTTTTCACAAAAGAAACGTTTCTCCCCAGCAGTAGCATTTCCTTGCACTAACATTCCACGATTAGAGAGAGGTGGGCTAAGACCTTTTTACATGGAAAGAGAAACTAGGCAGAAGAAATTTTACAAAGAAGCAAGTATAGTTTTAATGAAAGGAAAAACTTCCTAATTATTAGAACTATTCCAAAATGGAATGAGTTGCCTCAGGGGTTTTCTAGAGCCCTCTCAAACTTGGTTCACCTTGTAAATTTACAGTGTGAGTACTGACACCTTGGAAATCTACTATATATCAAGGCTTGATTTACTATATTGTTGATTGTTTAGACTTCAGAAAGTGATGGAGAAATTATTGCTGATGCAGCTTAAACATAAGGATATATCATGCATACAACTGGGGTGTCAGAATTCAGTTGTTAATTTACTGGTACACCCCTAGAATCTGCTGGTTCCCTCCTCACTGGAGATCTTAAAGCAGAGAGTGGATGACCATTTTGGGGTATGATATTGAAAGGATTCCTTTTCAAATATGATATGGACCAAATCTTCTGAGGTCTCTTCTAACTGTGGGACTCTGAGAAGGTACAGCCATGTGGCTCCTACATCTCTCCAGGCTGTACTCCAGACTACAAGATTTCACCAAGCATTCAGAGATGTTTTTTAATAAGAGAAATCTCCATCAAATGGGCAGGTCAATCCTATTTCCTAGGAAATGGGACTCTTTCCATCTATTAGTTCTAGCAACCCACACCCCCAGAAGCTTCTTACCAGACATAGGGTCCAGAGATACCAAATAAAAGGGAAAGGGAACACAGAGAAGATAACTCCCATTAGGCTCGCTGCCAGGTCCTACCACGGGTCCCATGCTCTAAGACCTGCCTCCTGCTGTGTTAACCATACCAAGCTGAGCTCTGAAGCACTAATGGAGGGTACATTAAAAAACCAGAATTGTTTCAATGCTCCCTGTGGTGTTTTTCAGAGCTAACCACAAGAGTGGGTAGAGGGGAGGCTTGAATGAGTTAATACCTTCTTAAAGAGCAAAGACTTCTCTGTGGAATCCAGAACAGCATCCTCCTTCCTTGATTCCTATCCAGTGCTCAGGATTCTGCCACTCCTTGGTTAACAGCGTGGGCTATTAGTCACCTGTGTGCAATTTGCTTTTTGCTGTCTTGATTTCTGAAGCAGGATGCTCCTTCAAGGTCCTAGGAGGACAAGTTTCTAAACTTCAGAATGCAAAGGTGAGAGGAGTCCTCCAAAGGTCAAGTGTTCTCACCCTTGTCATCACAGAATTCAAGGTCCTTGGTAATAACAGAAAGTCTGACCTAAGTCCTCAGTGGGGACTGGCCATCTTACTAGTTCTTCTGGCAGTGGTGAAATTAAGGGGAGTGAAAGTGTCCTTGGGTGAAGTCATCTGATCACCCCTCTAGAAAGTCTCTCACTCTCCCAGCACCGTGACTTTTGGAAGTCTTTCACTAAGACTGAGAGCCATATAGAAGAGAGTCCGAAGGAGCATTTAACAGAATATAGGTTCACTCCCTCTAAGCAGGCTCTTGGGGATAAGGGACTAGTTGGCCAATGAGCCTCTGTGTTGGAGAGAGTTGGGACTCTGTAAATAGATCACAGTGAAAGGTGCTCTGAGGAGGATGCTGACATTTCCCCAAAATAGTCACTATGTTGGATGGGGCGGAAGCAAGAATCAAAATCAGTGAATCTGCATTATCTGTGAGCAGCCAAGGGTCTAGGGAAGGAGCTGTAGTTCTGAAAATAATCTCATCCCTTGCATTAATCAGTACCATAGATCAGGGTGAGAAATAGGTTCCCCAAGAGTACGCTGTGTGCATGGGGAGGTGTTTATGTATGTGGGTACATAAGGGGGAGTAAAAGCAGGGGCCTGAGTTCCAAAGCCTGCTTCTGCCACTTACTTGTGTGGATCTGGGACAAGTCACTTAACCTCTTTGGTTTTAATTTCCTCAGCTATAATATGAGGGAGCTGGATTACATGAACCCTGAGGTCCCTTTCAGTTCTAGGTTTATGATGCTTTGATGCTATATATCGACTCATCTGGGTTAATGATTGTTCAGTAATCCTTCTTTATCTTTATTGTCTCCCTGTCTCATTCACTTTTCCTTCTCTACTCAAGTCCCTACTTGTAACTTTACCTCTATTATTTGTGCACGTGACCTAACTTCCTATTTCACAGATTGAAACCATTCCACAGGATCCTCAACAATGACCTTCTCACCTCCTCATGACTCTTCGGGGTCACCAATCTACTCTCTTCTCTTCTGTCACAAAAGAAGAAATATCTCCCCTTGTTTAAGATAATCCTGTAGTTTACATCTTTGATCTCATTTACTGTGTCCTTCATGTCCTGGTCCCACCACTTCAAATATCTCTTCTGCCTACCCCTATCTACCTAGCACTGTGGTCAGGTCTCTACAATCCTTTAAAATAAATAAAAAATAAATCCTCCCTTTAACCATTTTGCTTCAACCAACTATTGCCACATCTCTCTCCTTCACTTCATTTCCTAACTCCTTTTAAAAAGTCATCTACGATACAGACCACAAGTTCTTTATTGCTCACTCTCTTCCCAACCCATGGCAATCTGGTTTCCATCCTCATGTCTCTTGGGAAGCTTCTCTTTCAAAGGTCACTAAGTATGGAATTGCCAAATTCAGTGGTCTTTTCCCAGTCCTCATTCCGACCATCTCCTATTTCTGAGACTCTCTCCTCTCTTCAATTTAATTCAATAAATGGGGATATTGCTTAGAATGTTGGTCTGGTTAGGGGGAGATGCCAACTAAAATCCCAAGCCTTTCCCAATCTCTCAGTTCTAGTGCCTTCTCTTTTAATTATTTCCTCTATCATATATATATATATATATATATATATATATATATATATATTCTTTCATATATATTTGTTTGAATTTTTTTGCATTATTTCCTCTATTAGATTATATACATCTCGAGGGCAGGAACTGCTGTTTGCCTTTTTTTGTATTCCTAGAAGTTAGCACGATGTCTGGCACATAATAATCACTTTATAAATATTGATTATTTACTGAGTTCAACAAATATTAAGCCAACACCGTTTGGAGCCCTATGTAAAATTAGGGAGGCAGGAAGTTTAGCCTGACTTTACAAAATATACAGTTTAATAGGAGGATAATATCACATGGAGCTATTAAAAATATTATGTGCTAAGTGACTTCCTTTGGAGAACTTATGTAAGGACATGGTCCTTCTTAGAGGCAGTATGATTTAGCATGGGGCAGCTAGATGGTAAAGTAAAGTAGATAGACAGTAGTAGTCCTGGAGTCAGGAGGACCTGAGTTCAAACCTGGCCCCAAACACTTGACTATTAGCTATGTGACTTTGAGCAAGTGACTTAATGCTGATTCCCTTGCATCCAGGGCCATCTTCAGTCATCCTGATTCATTTCTGGCCACAGGACTCAGATGACTCTGGAGGAGAAAGTGAGGCTGGGGACTTAGCACAAGTATTCCCTCACTCAAATCCAATTCATGCGCTTGTTATGGTATCACCTCCCTGATGTCGTGATCTACTTTGAAAATGAAGGACAAACAGTAGATAGAGCACTGGATTTGGAGTCAGAAAGGCCAGAGTTTGAATCCTTTCTCAGCCATTAGCTGCAATGTCATGGGCAAGTCATTTTGCTTCTCTCAGTTTGATCTTCTCATAAACAAAATGTGGATAAGAACATCTACTTCACAGGGTTATTGCAAAGATCTAACTAGATAAAATGTGTAAAGCACTTGACAACTCTTAAAAGTGTTATGTACAGTTAGATAGGATTATCACGATTATTATCATCATGTGTACCACAGGATGGAAGGCATGAATGAGCTGATTTTATTATAGGAGGAAATATGCACACTGGTGAGATGACAGGTCCATTGGAATATTGGAAGGTGCATTCAGGAGATTCAAAGCAAAATATCATATGGGTCCAAGAAAGAAGCTTACTTATTACCTTCCTTCAGAGACACTCCTCACCTCCATCTCTTCATTCTCCTAAGTCTTTCACTAAGCTTTTTGAATCTCTTTCATTACCTTCTTGTTCTCTTCAGTCCCTCTAGAGTAGGTGATCCTCAGAGTCTGCCTGGGACCTCTTCTCTCAATTTTCTCCTTTGACAAATTCATCCACTCCTCAGCTTCCAGTATCACTGCTACAGCAATGATGTCCAAAGTTGACTCTCAGGAGTCCTATTCTCTCTTCCAAGCTCACACAGCTAATGACCTTTAGCACCAGTGGGATGTATTTGCTTCACACTTAATTGACCAAATCTACTTGTTTCCATTTTTCCCTAAAGTTACTTCTCCTGATTTCACTATCTTTGTCACCACTGATACCTTCAAAATCTTAGTTTTGTCTGTGATTGTTACCTTTCCTTCCTTCTACTATCCATTTATCAAGTTCTGTGAATTCTACTTCCTTCATTACTTCCATTGCTGTCACCTCCTCTATTATCACTTGTAATAAGGGCAGACCCTTATTACCAAATGCTTAAAATGGACTTATTGGACTTATATGCCCCAAACTGAATTTATCTTTACCCCAAGACCTTCCCCTCTTCCTCACTTCCCTATTAAGGTACCACCATTCTCCCAATGACTCATTCTTAAAAATTGGGCACCATTTTATACTCTTCATTCTCTCTCACTCCTATATTCAATCAGCTAAGTCCTGTTGATTCTGCTTTTGCAACTCTCACATATTCTTCCTTCTTGCTGCTGATATTTCTGCCACCCAGACTTTTCCTCATCTCCCTCCTGGATTATTGCAAACATCTCAAGTCTCTTCTGACTCCAATCCATCTGCCCTCAGCTGTCAAAGTGGACTTCCTAGAGAATGGGTTTGACCAGGCTATCTCCCTATTTAATGAACTCCAGTCTTTCAACATTACCTCTAGGATCAAATATAAAAGCATCTTCATAATCTGTCTCCAGGCCTTTTCAGTCTGATACCTCACTTCTGACCTTGTTGTTCCTTGCATAAAATGTTCCATCTCCTGAATTTTGTCTTGGAATTCTCTTTGTCTTTTTTCCTACCTTCAGGCTCCCCTGACTTCATATTCTACTTTCTGCAAGGATTTATATCCTACTTTCTGCAAGAAGTCCTTGCCAATTCTCCTTAATGCTACCACTTTCTCTTGCTTATCTTCCAGTTATCCTGCCTATAGTTTGCTTGCCCATGGATGTTTGCATGTTGTCTCCCTCATCATACTGTGAACTTCTTGAGAGCAGGTACTGGAGTACTGTTATTTTTGTTTTGTTTTTCTTTGTATAGTCAGTGCACATTATCAGGTACATCAGAAGATGCTTGGAGACTTATTCCACTCTAAATCCTTCACTAGATCCCTTTCGCCTACCAAGTTAAAACTCCTAGCATTCAAGACTTTCACAAAAATCACAACCCTGATTTTTCAACCTGCTCATATCTTCACTCAAACTAAACTGGATGCCTTGCCAACTCTTACATATGATCTGTGCATTTGCAAAATATGTCTTGCCTAAAAGTTCTATGTGCTCCCAGGACTCAGCATAGAGCTCTGAACACAGTAGGTATTTATCATTCTTATTACTATTACTAACAAATAATAACAATAACAAACAGTAACAATAATAGCTAATATTTACATGACTCTACAAGGTTTTCAAAGAAATTTATAAATGTCTCATTTTATCCTCCCAATAATTCTGGAGATAGGAGCTATTATTGTCCTCATTTTACAAATGAGGAAATCAAGGCAGACAGTTTAAATGTCTTGCCTTGGTCACATGGCTAGTGAGTGTCTGGAGCAGGATGTTAACACGTCTTTTTGACAACAGGTTTAATGTTTTGTCCATGGCATCCATCATGTGTGTTATAACGAGGATTCTTTTGTATATGACTAGTGAGGTTCTATTGAAATCAAATTCACATTCTGTGATGCTGTGAAATATTGGTTACAATAAATCATTCTTCTTGATTTAAGGGAAGGTATATCAGGGTCAGGTCTAACATTTCCAGAGCCATTTTGTGAGTACTTTTTCAACGTGATAATAACCTCCTCCTTAAATTAGACACTCTCACCTTTCTACATGCCCCAAATCTCCCTATTATGACAAAATGTTATTCACTGCTATGGAAGGAAACATTCAGAAGGATGAATTTCCATCAACTGGGAAAAAGAACTCCCTATGGGCCTTTCCTTACTGGGATTTTCACCCCACACAGTTGTGAGTAGAAGGTAAAAGAGAAACCCTCTTAAGCTCAGCTTAGAATTGCACCCCATAATAAAGTTTCTAAACATCTATCCTGCAACATCACAGAGGAGTGAGAGATCCCTGTGTTTGTCTGTCAAATTCTTGGCAGGACTATACCTGAGATCTGCAAGAAAACACAGACCACACTGCCTTTAACTCCTAGGCCCCACCTAACTTTTCTTCAGACTGGACTACCTCCCAGGCCAAAGGGAATGATTTCCTAACCCCTCTTAAACCTCCAAAATACACAGAAAGATCCAGTTTGATGAGCCAAAGCAATGATGACAGAAGTGACCCGGCCTTTCTGGGGGGCTTCCTTGTCCACTGGCTGAGGGGATTCCAACAGAATCACTGGGGCAAGGCATTCATTTTCATCATCCATGTCCATGTGTACTCTTGGTTGTCCCCCATGGCTAGAATAAGCTCCCTCTCCATACTGTCTCTCAAAATTCAGTTTCCTTCACAACTTAGCTTAAATGCTACCTTCTACAGGAAGACTCTCCTGATCCCCCCGCAAACTACTAGTGCATCCTCATCTACAAAATTAGCTCATTCATATTGATATATGTACAAATTCTCTCCTGCAATAGAGTCTAAGCTCCTTGAGATCAGGGACTATCTCACTTGGGTATTTGGCTCCCCATTATACCTAGAACATAAGCTAGAACATAGCAGGCAATAAGTGTTGGTTGGTTGAACTGTTATCCTTCTTCAGAAATCAACACAATGAAAAAGATCCTTTCTCTCCAACCCAAGGCTCTGGCAGATTTGTCCCTCCTTCCTCCCTATACAGAAGAGTAAGAATGAAACAAATAGACACTCACAGCCCTTCTCTCCATCATCCAATTCTCTTATCTTCCCCATGCCTTTAAATGTCAGAATTCCTCTTTGTAGACAAAGCTCTCCATTTCTCAAATAACCAAGCCTGCTGATTCAGGAAGCAGCTTGCTCCTCCCTCTCCTCCACCTTCACCCATTCTGGTCTCCCCTTTTACCCCCCAGCTTCAGCTGTTTTATCCTTCTTAGACTCTGCCTCTAATCTAAGCCAGCCTCCATTTTAGTTGGGACAGTGAGACAGAGATTATTCAAAGGAGGGAAGATCTTCCTTATGTGGAAGATAAACAAGATACTCAAATCCAAGCATTGCCCAGGAGAGAGGAGCTCAGAGCTGAGATGTTTCAAATGGCTCCTTAATAAGGAAACCTTATTAGCCGAGAGGGTAATTGCATTGAGGGTAGATAGAAGGGAGATCCCTTCAACACTCCCAAATAAGAGAAATGTAACTGAATCAGTCTCAGGTCTCTCTAGTCTTAGCCTTTAACAATATTTACAGCACTAGATAGCTGGTATCAAGGAAAGGGGGGGAGAGAATAGGAACAAGACACAGATTAACCCGAATCCTCCTCTCAATACAAGTCTATAACACAAAAGCAGTTCAGTGCTGTGGACTATGTAAACAAGTAGACATACACATACATACATACATATATAAACATACATACATTCACATACACACACACACACACACACACATCCAGCCCTCACACAGCATCCTCTGGTTTGTTTCCTTTTTCCTCAGAGTTTAGAGGAAAGGACAAAGCCATGAGAAACCAGAGTTTGTGTGTGTGTGTGTGTGTGTGTGTGTGTGTGTGTGTGCATAGTTCAACCAATAAGTGTACTACACACACACACACACACACATACACACACATACACTATTAGGGTATAGGAGAGAGAATTTCTCACCCTACCTGTTCTCTGCAGGTAGCACGCTCTTATTCATCCTGGATCTTCTCAGTCTCCTTTGTCCCACTCCAGAGTGTCCTCCATGGAGAAGTAGGGAGGGAGTTGGGGGGAAGAGTGGAAAACTAGGACTCTTTCAAGCCCCCCACCATCCCAGCAAGGAGACAATCTCAGGACAAAGTATTTAGATCTGACACTTCTTCCCCTGAGCTCTGCAGCCCTGCCTAGTGAAGAGTCAGAATAATTAAAGATTCCTCCCCACTACCAGCCAACCTCCTCAGCCCTCACTGGCATAAACAGAGCATTATTATTATCTCAAGCCCACCGCATCCTCTGAGAGTCCAGTGAATGGAACCCTACACAATACCACTTGTTTATTAATAACCACTCTCCCCCTCCCTTCCTCCCTCTCAGCTCTCCTCTCTCTCTCACCCTGCCCCATCCCTCCCTTCCTCACCACTGGGTCCCCCCTCATGCATAATGGAGGAGTTGTCTGAGCCATGACACAAGCCAGGCTGTACTTCTCCGGCCCCGAAGCGGAGGCCAGGCAGAGAGAGGTACCAGGCTGAGCCAGGCTCCTGGGGTTGGGGGATGAAGACCCCCCAATTCAGGAACCTAAGACATAACCTTTCACTGTGTGGGAGACAGGAGTGGGACATGAGAGGCAGTGACTGTAACACCAAGCGTGAGTCACCTTCATTCACTCAATTTGAGTCATTTAGGCAACAGATATTTATGAAGTGTTCACCATGTAGAGTAGCAGACACCAACCAGCTTTGGAGACAGAAAGAGCTGGGTTCCAATTTATCCTCTGACACAAGCTGGTTATGGGATCCTGAGCAAGAAGCTTAATCTTTTGGCCTTTAAGCCAGAGATATCAAATACCAGATATGGCAAACACTGGGGAATTGCAAGAAGAACCAGATTAAAATGTAACTGGGAAATCCTTAACAAAATAATTAAAACATAGCATTATATTTTAAAACTAAGCCAATATGAAGCCAGCAGGGATCTTTATAATATGTGGATTAGTAACACTGCCCACCTTTTCTGTTTGAACTATCACTGCTTTAAACAACTCCTTTAACCTCTAAATTAGAGCAAAGCCAATCTTAATCGCTAGAGAGAGTTGCCTATGTTCCTATATGAAACCATGGGTTTGGTCTTTGACCCTAACCCTATATAACATTTGCAAAATATTACGTTTGTCTTAGATATGGTCCCCATTCTCAAGGGTCTTGTGTCCTAATAGCATAAGACATGAACACAACTAATTAGGAAATGAAGCAAAATGTAGTGAGTACTATAAAAAAGAGACAAAATACTAAGGGATTTCAGTGCAGGAAACCACAAATGTATGCAAAACACATTTCTGAAACGATGTCTTATCTCCATGGGTAGAATTTCTATGAGCAGATAACACATGTAAATAACTATGTACATAAAAGATACTTATACTCTTATGGGAAGTAATTTCAAAGGGAAGGTAATGGGAGTGAGGGTGGGGAGAAAAACCACCAGGAAGGCTTACCTAGAATTTGGGATTTGCTCTCAGTCTTGAAGGAAGTGAGGAAGGAGAGCATTCTAGGCATGTGGTCAGGGTACATGGAGTTGGCAACCAAGGCCTAAAAGGATTAGGTAGAATTTGTCCAAAGTCACAAAGTTAGTGGTTGACCTGAAACAAAAATCCACCTCTCCCAATCCAATAATCCCTCCAAATTTTAAGTCAAGAGAATGACATAAACAAAGGTGAGGAGATGGATAAGTTCAGGGTGTGTTTGGGGAATTACTAGTAGTCTAAAATTGGTGGGAATATAGAATATATGTGAGACAATGCTACAGAAATTGGGCTAGGAGCCCCCAAAATAGAAAGTCTTAAATGCCAGATCAAGGAATTTAAATTCTGTTCCATTGGAAGTGGAGAATCATGCTTGAGCATTAGTGAAATGATCATGACTGATCTATAGGGAGATTAATCTAGCAGTAATTTTAAGATAGATTGGGGGGAAGCCAAGAATGATGGAGACACTAAGATGAATTGGGTAGCTTTGTAATAGTCAAGATAAGAAGTTATAAGAGCTCAAACCAGGGTGGCATGAATGAGGAGAGAGAGGAGGATCCATTAAAGAGAAAATGCAGAAGTAAAAATCAACAAGTATTAAACAAATGGTACTACACATATGTAATGGAATAAAACTGAGCCAAAAGGAAAGAATATGAAGAATTTAAAGAAGCATGTGATGACCTGTATGAACTGATACAGAGTGATATAAGCATAACTAAGGAAAACAATACATTAGCTATAACAATTTAAATAGGAAGAATAATAAAATGAGATTGCAAACCAAAGAACTTTAAGGACCAAGATTAGACTGGAAAAAAAGAGTTGAAAGAATGAATCAGCCACTACTCTCATTTATTAAAGAAAGAGAGTACTCTGATTGTGGAATAGAAATATACTGTAAACATGGCTGATATGTTGGTTGGTTTTACTGAACTGCTTTTTTTTCTGTCTTTGTTTTAATCTCTTTTACAAGAAATGGCTTGATGAATAGAAAGAAGGATGTGTTGAGGAATAAAAAGCTCTATAAAAGTGAATGGCTTCAGTACAAAGGTGAAACAATTTTTCTCAAAAGAAAAAAATATTTTAAAGGACTAATGGGAATTCACTATGAACATGCTATGTATGCAAAGTGTGGAGGGGGAATGTAATGTATCCTACATCCATCCTTGAAAGTTGGACAAATCTGACTTCTCTTGTGGGGCCTTTATGGAAGTTCCTCAAGGGTAGAGTTTGTCTTGCTTACATATATATATATATATATATATATATATATATATATATATATGTATATATATATATATATATACATATATATATATATATATATATATATCCTTAGGGATTGGCACATAGTAAGACTTTAATAAATATTGTCTGTCTATCTGACTTCTTAGTTTCCTTCAAACTCTAGGATTCTATGACCATTTGCAACCCAGGTACCCTCACAATGTCTTGCTTATAGGAAGGATTCAAAAAATTGGGGGGTGAATTAAACTGATAAAGAGGAGGGAGGGCACCCCGAGAAATGCCTAGGGGCATATGGAGAGAAACAAGATTGACAAATCCCACTTAAAGAGCAAAGAGCTAAGGATCTGGGATACATCAGCCACCAGGCAACTTTGGCCTTTGCTCCCATCTTCTCACTCTCTAGTCACACTTGCTGAGGGAGGGTGGCTCCTCAGACAGAACTGACACAGTTCTTGACTGTTCCCAGCAGACACCCTCTCATACTCCCTATGGGTTTCCCCCAGCTTCTCTCTTCATCACAGCAGCCAGAACAGGACCAACTGCCAGAAGCAGAATAATACATTGGATTCGGGAGTTAGAAAGATATGAGTTTGAAACTCCATTTTCTCTAAATGATAACTGAGACTTCCTACCTCTAGACTGTGGAAAAAAATCATTTTACATTTTAGAACCTTAGTTGCTTCATCTGTAAAATGAGGCACTTGGTCTAGATAATATCTAAAGGCATTTCCAGTTCTAACCCTAGCTCTCAGAGTTATTCTAGAAGCAGCAAAAGTTCCCACACCAACTAGGAAGACCCTAGAGGTGTCCTCACAAGAGAGTAGACTCAGCAGCAAAACAGACCAAAGCAACAGAAGGGAGAGGCACAGTCGAAAGAGGGAAAATGGCCAGACTGAATGTGGGTCACATTTGCAAAGCCCAAGTGGCCATCTCCAAACAGCCAATTCACAGCAGCTGAAACAGCTGGCAAGGCCTTGAGGAAGGTTTCTGTCCACAACAGGAAAGCCCCCAAATAACCCAAGTTGTCCCCATTCCAATCCAATGCTCTTCCCTGAGGTCAATCTGATTACAGATTCTCCCAGGTAACCCACTCTCTAAAATTTATCACTGAGTGAAATGTTTATGGATTTAGGGTAGAATAAAATTATTTCTAAAGGATTTGGGGTCTCTGATTCCTAAAACGAGTCATTTGGATTCAGTGTTCCCTTTCAGTTCTAAATCTATGAACTTCATGACTAGAAAGAGACAAATGAAAGCAAGTCATCTGGAACCAGTGAACAAGGGAGAAAGACCCTGGAGCAGACAGGGATGGAACTCCAGAGTAGAATTCTCAGTAGAGATGGGGCAGGAGTATATGTGGGAAGGGTAGTGAGGGGTGAAGTGGAATTCTTGAGTTAATTCCATCCTACTTTACAAAGGAAGAAAGTGAAGCTCAGAGAGGGGAGATGGCTTACCTGAGCTCAAATAATCTGGATGTGGGGGAAAACTGGGTCAGAATTCACCCACTTATGTATATATATATATGGAGCTTAAAGTACAAATACTGAAATGTCAATCCAGATACATATCTTCTATCTTCTATACAGTCTAGGGAAAGCAAGGGTAATTTCTCTGGACCTCTTTTTATCAATTCTAAGAGAAGAATTCTCTCCACCAACTCCACCCAACTTTTCTTGGCCTTTCAGGAATGCTAAGAAAAAAAAAAGTTTCATGATACCTTGGAAATGATAGGAACAACTAAGATCAGGCTTATAGGTGTTTGGGGCTGGGTGGGGGTAACTCTGTCATCCTTCCCCTATCCATGGGAGATAAATGAATCTGAATAAAATACTGACACATATAAACTGGCCTCCACTGGCAGGAACTCTCCTGCCCTGGCAAAATCAAAGGAAAATGTTTTCTTGACTTTTCATACCTCCCTGGGTCAAATGTTGTCCTTTCTTGAGGGCTCACCTCATTCTAGGGAAATCCCTCCTGTCTCTGGAAATCTACAAAGGTAAGGCCAGAAGGGGCCTCTCAAAGCTCAAATAGGTATTTCCACTTTAGCCAGTGGTTTCTCCTCTTTATTCAAGAGATAACTCTTCTTGCAGTGGGTCTTTCATGGAGGTTAAGATTTGTTCCCTAAGGATGTGACTTATTCTAAGTTGCTCCCTTCAACTTTTGACTCTCTTATTGTACTATATGTTACAGAATCACAGAATTTGCATTGTATTGGTACTTAGAGGTCATCTAATCCAATCCAGGTATTAGGAAGGTAGCAGAGCTCCAATGGGGCCTATGGGAGGAGAGGACATCCAGCTTTCACCAATGAAATGTCAACGTGCCCAAGTCAATGATGGATTAAATAAATCATAAGAAATGACTTAGTGCTTCTTAGGCTAAACATTTATTAAACAACTACTGTGTGCCATACATTGTTCTAAATGCTCTACAAGTATCTCACTAATTTTCACAACAACACTGGGAGATAGGTGCTATTATTATCTCCATTTTTATAGTTGAGAAGTGTCTAAGGCTGAATTGAACTCAGGTCTTTCTGACCCCAGGTACAATGCTCTATATACTGTGTCATTTGAATGTTTATTTTCAGCCCTATACAATTTCCATGACTCATGGAAAGTCACTGATGGAGAAGCTGGGGAACCAGGAACACTGTTGGTAGAGTAGTGAATTGTTCCAACTACTCTGGAAAACAATTTGAAATTTTGCAAGAAAAGTGACTAAACTGTTTATTCCCTTTGACTCAGTGACCCTACTAACTGGGCTTTTCTCCCAAGGAGGTCAAAGGCAGAAACAAAGATCCAGTGTTTACCAAAATATTCGTGGCAATACTTTTTGCCATAGCAAAGAACTGGATACAAAGTGAATACCCAAAAGTTGGAAAATGGCTGAACAAACTGTTGGTCCATGTATATAATGGAATATTATGATACAGTAAAAAATTATGATTATGAGTTCAGAAAAACATGGAGAGTTATATGAATAGATCCTGAGCAAAATAGGCAGAAACAGGACAATATACACAATCATCAAACCAATGTAAATGAAAAAATCACTAGAAGGAAACAAAATTCTGAGTAAATTGGAAAAAACTAAAGACTAAAGACAGAAAATTATTTCATTATGAATTCATTATTTCATTATGAATAAAGCAAACCTCTCCAGAGAGGAAGAGAAAGGTGGTCTGTGAAGGCAGAATGCTATATACATCAGTAGATATTGTCACAGTTTTTCTTTGTGACATTTTAGAGAAAAAAAGCTGATTGAATTCTAAATCCAGAAAAGACTATGATGTGTAAGGTAGAAAAAATTTTTTTGACTCCAGCTATATATTCAATCCCCAATCCATTGTACAGTATAAAGAATAGTCATTCTAGAAAGAAGGTATCTGGGCTAAATTCCTGGCTCTGTGACTCTTGACAAATGGCAACATCTTTGGGTCTTAGTGTCTTCATCAATCAATCAACAAGTATTGATTAAGCTTCCAGTGTCTGCCAGTATACTTGTATCAGGGATGTAAATACAAAAATCAAACAGTCCCAATGAGTTTATATTCTAATGGGAAACACAATTATATCATAAAATATATACAGCATAAATATAAAATTGATAAATATATATATTAGTTTATTATAGGATTGTTTGGAAGTATAGCCAGTAGCACCTAGAGATATCAGGAACATCTCATGAAGATGACACTTGAGTTCTTAAGGGAAGAGAAGAATGCTATGAAGCACATTTAAGAAGAGAGGACATTCTAGGCATGGGAAGGATTGCTGGTATAAAGATATGGGGACAGGAAATATAATGCCACATGTGCACAGCAGCAGGATGGTTGAATTACAGAATGTAGGAAGAGAAGTAATGGCCAATGAAGCTGGAAAGATGGGCTAGGAATAAACTGTGTAGAACTTTAAAGGTTAAACCAGTGTTTCTATTTTATGCTAGAAGCAAAAGGAAACCACTGGAATTGATTAAATAGGGAAAAAACATCATCAGATCTGTTTCTAAGCAATCACATTTTGATAGCAATGTGGAGGATGGAGTGGGATAGAGAGAGAGAGAGACTTGAGACAGGCAAATCAATTAGGATACTATTGCAATAATCTAGGGAAGAAATGATGATGACTTGAAGGAAGGGGGATGGTTGTGTGAATAAAGAGGTTAATTGTAAAACGTGTTGTGAAGATAGAAATGGCAATATTTGACTATTGATTGAGGGAGAGTCTAGAATAATGCTCAGATTATGAAACTGGAAGCTATGGACAGAAATTGGGAAATCTGAAAGAAGGAAGAGTTTTAGAAAAATATATTAAGTTCAGTTTTAGGTTGTATTTAAGCTGTGTCAGGATGTCCAATCAAAATTTCTAATAGGTATTTGGTTATATGGGACTGAATCTTGGAGGAGGAAACTGAAGATAAACAGCAGATAGGTAGCTAGAGATTTAGATAGATGGAAGGATGAGTGGCATGAAGTCATCTATATAAAGATGAGAGTTAAACCTATAGAGGTCGATGAAATAACCAAGAGATAAAGAATAAAGGATGAAGAGAAGTCTATTGATAGAATCCTGATAAATACTCACAGTTAAAGGGAATGTAAATTATCAGATTGTTAAAATGAATTCAAGTATCTCATGTTAAGAATACCTGCTCTTGAACCCTCTAGAAACTTAAAAAGCACAGTATAATAAAAAGACCATGTGGGGGCAGCTAGGTGGCGCAGTGGATAGAACACCAGCCCTGGAGTCAGGAGGACCTGAGTTCATATTTGATCTCAGACATTTAATAATTGCCTAGCTGTGTGACCTTGACCAAGTCACTTAACCCCACTGCCTTGTTAAAAAAAAAGAACATGAAATTTGTATTCAGAGAAGACCTCTGAGTTTGAATGCCAATCCTTCCTTTTGCTAACTCTAGGAACTTGATAAGTCATTTCAAATTACAGAATTTAAAGGACCTCAGAGGCCATTTTGTTTAACCCACATCTAAAAATCATTGCAACATGCTCAATAAAGGTCAGTCAACTTCTGATTGAAAACCCCTACTAAGAGGAAGCCTGCCACTTTCCAAGGCAGCCTATTTCACTTTTAGATCAGATCTATATTCTCCTCTTTTCAGTTTTCATTCATTGCTATTAGAATTCTGTCCTTTGAAAACAGAATAAATTTAATTCCTCTTCTGTATGACAGCCCTTCAAATTTTCAGACAGTTGTCCCCTGAGTCTTCATTTTTCTGTATCTCAGATTGAATGACTTTTAATGTCCTTTTCAATTTTAAAATCCTATCATCTCTGTGGACAAATAAAAATCATAATCATAGATTATTAGCTAGTAGTGACTTCAGAGGTCACCTGAATACCAACTCCTTCAGCAGATTATTGCATTTTCAATCATCCCCCCCTCTCAAATATTCATCTTCTATTGACTAACTCCTTCCAAATTGCTTTTAAGTATCTCCTTATCCTTAAAAGCAAAAACAAAACCAAAAACCTTGCACTAGACCCAATAGAGCTATTAACCTTTTTCTCTCCTCCCTTTCTCAGTCAAATTTTTTAGAAAAAGAAATTGTCTGCACTCCCTGCCCTTCACTTCCTATTCTCTCATTCACTCCTCAGTCCTCTGTAATCTGACTTCCAGCCTTATCTTTCATACTAAAACTGCCCTTTCCAAAGTTTTCAGTGATTTGCCAAATATGATGGTCTTTTCTTAGACTGAATTATTATCAAACTTTCTGTTGCATTCTAAACCTCTCTGAATCTTCCTTTCTGACTTTTTTCTCCTTAGTTTCCTTCAGTACGAAAAATCTAGGGTCCAGGAAAAAGGGGGGAACAGAAAACTTAAAGAGTTTAAAGACTGGACAATTCTTTTTCCTTCTCTTCCCCCCACCAACTCCACCAGGAGCCTTAGCATTCTTGGGATGGACACCCATTCTGTTATATCTGCAAAAATTTTTTCCCAGAGGCCTTGCTAAATCCGTCAATATGAGACCCAAAATACATGATTGCTATACTAATTGAGACAAAGACATGGTACAATTTTCAGAAGTGCAATTTCCCTAGAGGCCTATTCTCTTCAAACATTAGAATCAATGGAATCAATGTCCCATTGTTGTGCTGTGGATGAAAAAAAAATCCATTCTCTCTGAATTGCGGTATGACCTTGGACAATTCACCTACCTCTCCAAGCCTTTTTCCTACTTTTCTCCAGGCTTGGTAAAACGAAGAATTCAGTCTTCCTTCCCTAAAATGCTTAAGAATAAATGTGTTCCTTTTATAACCTATATCAGATTGCTTATTGTTTCAGGGAAGGAGAAGGGAAGGGAGTAGAGGCAAAGAGGGAGGGATGGTATTTGGAAATCAAAACAAAAAAAAAAGTTGAGAAATTGCTTTAACACATAATTGGAGAGAAAAATAAAATATTTTAAAAAATAATGAATGTGTTCATACCACGCCCCCCCAACTATTTTCTTCTCTAGCCCACTCCCTATATTTATCTCCTTGATGTCTAATGTCTCCATTGTTTCTTGGGCCTCCTTGAAAAATTAAAGCCAGGCAAGAAAAGCACTTTGGTCTGCACTGTCAGCCCAACGCCTCTCACTCAGTCATGTGCTTGCAGTCCAGGCTGTTTTACCTTTGGAGAGAAGCCCAGGCTTCAAAGGAAGTCTCACACACACATTAAATTTTTTTTAAAGCTTAATCCAGCCCTGGAAGTGTGACCTTCAAGACAGTGACCCACAAATAACAACATAAGCATTCATATACCACTTCATGTTAACTCAGTGAAGAGGTATTATCCCCATTTTAAAGTTAAGGAAATTGGCATATAATATCAGTCTTATTTTCTGGGGAAGGATAGGACCTGGCATATAATATACAATAGGTAGGAGCATTTTGTGGTTTGGGGAAAAGCTGAAATAAATTATTTTTTGGTCTTTTGAGGTTTTCATACAGATCCAAACCCTAATCTTTTTCCCATAGTGGAAGCGGATGAAGACATAATAACCAGTAGAAAGCTTTAAGAGGTCATTAAAATTACTTTCTCTTTACTAGTATCCTTTTGTCCTCCTCCAAGGGGCACTTTCCCACTTTTAATTCTTGCTTTCATGGAATTACTCTTTCCATAATAATGTGCTGTCTCTACATCTCCTGCCAGCCTGCTCTTCCCCCTACTGCCAGTCTCCATGAGATCATATTAAACAGTACTGCTCCTGCAGATGCTATTCCTAAAATCACAGGATCTTAAGATCTGAAATGACTCTTGGAAACCATCTTCTACAGTTTTTCATCAAATATTCCCAAGAGTTTGACCATTCCAACTTCTGTCTACACACTTCCAGGGTCAAAGAAATAGTCATTCCACTGATGACCTTTTCATCACTGAGACATTTAGCCCATGGGATTGTATATTGAGGGATGGAAGGGACTTTGGAGGGCATCATTTACATTTGAAGAAGTTGAGATATCAGGTTGATAAACCCACATTCAACCCCAGATTCTCAGACTCCAAATTTCCACTGTACCATGCTTCTATTGGTTTTCCAAAAATTCTTCACAAGTGTGTTCACAGTTTAAAAGAAAGCAAGTCCTAGTCACATCTCATAGATTCTGTTCAAGAATCGGTGTCTTACAGAAGTGGTCAAGGACTTTTTCAGAGTAGTTTTATGATTTATGAACCTGGGGGCAGGGAGGATAATCTGGACATTAGGGCTCCAATACAAAGCAGATGGATGAGACATCAACTATGGATGGTGGGGAAGGCAGTGCTACCAGGGCATCTTCCAGGTTGGTGACAATGGCCCCCAGGAGAAACCAAGCTCCTTGCAGGCAGTCTTTCATTTTCTTTTTTTTTTCTTTTTCCTTTAAATCCCCAGTGATTACATAGTGCCTGATGCAAATCGAGAGTTAAATAGTAATTGCTTCCTGAATTGAACTGAAAGACAGTGGTAGTCAGATTCAAACAAAGGGCAGAGAGGGAGTCATGGTGGTGGGAACCAATCTACCAGCTGCTAAAAACCAACTATTAACCTCTCCTTTTTCTTCTTTTTTTTTTACTATGAATTTCTTGGGGAAGGGTCTATTTCTGTCTAACTCCCTACATAGCTTCTAGACCCACATCATAAGCAATTTGTCCCTTGATGAATGTTCTCTGTTCTAATATCCCTTCCACCTCTAAATCCTATTAGAATAGGGTAGGATGGATAAAGATGGACTCTTTAAAGAGAGGGGCAGGATTTAAATCCTCAAGAAAAAGTCAGAGGAATACATTTCCAATACAGTCAGTTCTGTTGTCAACTTCAATTACCTACCACATGCAGCATCAGTCCCATCTGATGGCATCACCATTATTTCTCTCTTGAGTTGGGTATATGCACATGCATTTATATGAGGGAGGAGTTCTTGTGTCCTGAAGATCAAACTACATGGATTCTACTGCTTTTCATGGTTAGGGGCAGAGAGGGAGAGGAAGGGAACCTCCATTACTCTCTTACAAAATACTCCTCTCTCTTCCTTCCCTAATCCCAAGGCAATCTGCTTCCTCAACCCAGATTGTAATCAGGGACCAGAACAGGCCAAGCCAGACCAGAGTAGGAAGGGAAAGAGAAGGGGGAAGGGCACTGATCTCCCAACCTCAGCTCTCCTCAGCCTGCTCCATCCTCCTTCTGATGTCACCTGCTTAGGGGTATGTTTTTCTAATCTCCCTGAGTGAGGATTTACAAACTCAGAGATGAGAACAGACCCTTAGCAGCAATTACAGAGCTAATAACATTAAGTCTTAAACAGATGATTATAGGCCCAGAACTGTTATTAGTTGTGACAGCTAAGTTGAATGGAGGGAGCCATGAATTTTAGCATATATGAAAAATAACTAAAGCAATTTCAAACAGCTTGGTCTCTTAGGTACTGGTATAAGTACTAGGCTCAAAGCCGTACTTTTTAGTGTTGTTTTGGAGAGCACCCAGAGAGGCAGTCAGTCGATAAGCATTTATTAAATGACTACTGTCTGACACTATGCTAAGCCTTGGGGAAACAAATAAAGGAACAAACTATTGCTTAGTCTCAGGGACAATGTACTCTGTACAAACAAGATCTGATAATCTGAGATAATCTGAGAGGGAAGACATTAAGATTATAAAGGACTGGAAAAGGCATCTTCCCTCCTCTGGGAGGAGGGGGATCATACAGATAATGTAAAAAACGAAAGAGATCAATGAAAAAAATTTAAGGCAAACTCCTTATGAATCAGGATGGTCACATTTATTGTATTTGTAACATACAATACAATTGTATTGCTTGGTGGATATACAATAGGTCCTTAAAAATTGCTTATTGATGGATTGACCAGTAGAAGTTATAAAGAGATACTAAAGAGGTCATCTCCCAGTAGCTCCAGAATACCAGGCATTAAGGGATGGTTAAGTGAGCTAAAGAGTAGGAAAAAAGACAGACTAACCCTTGGATCTGATCAATGCTCTTCTTGGGATACTGTTTCCAATTTAGGTAGAGGACAGAAAGGGTCACATCCACAATTGTCAATGCCTGCCCAGGGTGGCATAACCAGATGTTTTGGTTCATTCTGTCCTAATCCCCAAGGATATCCTTAAAGAAGTTGGCTCCTACTTAAGTGCAAGTTAGACATAATGATATGGATAGAAAGAAAATGAAATTAGTTGCACTGGAGAAAAGGATAGAATTGGGCTACAAAGGAGGGAAGAGACTTCCCCCTCCCTGTAACCTGTTTCATTGAGACAAGATGCCTTGGACTGTGAAGAAGAAAGGGGAAATGAATGACTATGACTTGGGGAGAAATGGGTTAGTCTGAGACTTCTAGAATCTTTGGATGGATAATTCAACTGCCCTCAGCTCCAACTTAACATAGGACTGGGAAGTGGGAATGGAAGAAACATGACTTCAGAAAATTCACTGGATGCTCCTACAATCTCTCTACTTTAAGCAGGAAGAGAAGAATCCTAGAAGAATACCTCTGTACCCCCCAAATGTCCCAAAGATGCAAGAGAAAGCCATCCAAAAGTATTAGAAAGGGAAGAATGGGATTAGAGCAGTGACACAGAAAGTGAGGAAGAGGAATAGAGAGAAAGAATTGGAGAGGGAAAAGAAGGGCAGCATCAAGAATACCCATCAGGGCAGTCACAGGGAAGGCAACTGTTACCATGGCAATGTCCTCTTGAATGGAAAAAAGGAATAAATTATTGATTGTAAATTCCACTTCTCTTTACTCTCCACTAGTATCCCAGTGGAATAGAAAGTATATGAGTTCTTGAGTCCAGCATGTGCCCAGAGAATCTACAAGCATCCTTCTCTGGTTGAGCCCACACCTGGCCTAGGTCCCTTCAGCCTTCCTTATGGACTCTGAGTCAATATGTAGGCTGAAATGAGCAATGAATTTAGACCTAGGAAAAACGGGTTAGAATTCTCACTCTGAGACATTCCTACCTATGCAACTTATTCTCCCTGGACCTCTATTTCCTCATCCATAAAAAGGGAGAGGCATTTGTTTACCTCCCTTGCAGCATTTAGAAAAATATTTTGAAAAATCTCAAAGCACTTCAGCTATGTGAATTATCACTCATGTTGTTCTTACCCAGTTTAGAAATACTGCTAGGTTCCCCAAAGGCTCAACTCAGGAGTGAGCTCCTCCATGAGACCTTCCCATGGTACAAAGGAAAGGACCTGTGTTCAGATCATATATTTGGGCCTCAGTTTTCCCCACAGGTAAAAAAAAATTGAACACGATGACTTCTTAGAATCTTTTGAGATCTAAGATCATATGATATATTTGTCAGTGTTCTCCCCCTTCTGAAATTAATTTGTATTTACTAGTTTGTGTTTATGCTGTATCCCACCTACCACCACCACCACCACTCCAAAATACAATATAAGCTCCTTGTGGTCAGGCACTACTCTGCTTTTATCTCCAAAAGTGAATGTTAGAAAATTACAAAGAACAAACATGGATACAAAGAAGAGATATCCCCACCTGTTCCTTTGCAATGGTGGGAGCTCAACCAGGGTGGAATATCACATGTAATTTTTCCCTTCTTCCTCTTTTTTATAAAAATTTCTTTTAATCATAGAGAATGATTCTCTAGGAGGGAAAGGAGAAAGTTTGGCAATGTAAAACAAATGTTAGCAATATACATGTATTTTTAAAAAGAATTACATATTAGAACTCAATTAAGGATTTCAAATTACATCATCATAACAGTACAGGAGATGTTCTGGGTCCCTACCCCAGGTACTTCTGTAATTAATTCCTTTGAACTAAAGGAGGAAAAATGAAGAACAAGAGAAGATTAAAGACTAGAGCTCAGCTCAATGAAAAAGCAGTGGGAAAATGGAGGTTGGATATACCACAGGAGTTTCAGATCTGGCCTTTCCCCTACCCCTACCCTGACAAACCTACCAAGCTCCAGTCTCCCTGCCTAGGATAGGATGAGGCTGAAATGAATACCTGTGTATATCAATTGTAGGCAGTAAAAGAGGTAGCTGACACCCCCGATCAAAGGAGGAAAAGCTAAAAGAAGACCCATTCTGAAGAATGGGGTACAGATGTCTCACAAGAAGACTACTGAGTAAAGAGGTGACCAGTCAAAAGTCAAACCCTCCCTCAGGTATGAAGACTCAAACCTAGAGAAGTTGAAAGATTTTGATAAGATTGAACAGTCAGGGAAATAGCCCTAAGTTTCCAAGCTGAGATTTAGATATCAAACACAGTTCCTGTCATGTAAAGTTCTTTACAGTCTTGTCTTCTCTACTCTTGTTCCCCTGTTTTCCCGTGTATTATTTTCTGCTCTCATGATGCTGGTGTACTCATGCCTCACTGGCATGTCTTGTCTAGCTTTACTCTTTTTTTTAGTTTTTTTTTGCAAGGCAAATGGGGTTAAGTGGCTTGCCCAAGGCCACACAGCTAGGTAATTATTAAGTGTCTGAGGCCGAATTTGAACTCAGGTACTCCTGATTCCAGGGCCGCTGCTCTATCCACTGAGCCAACTAGCCGCCACCTGGCCACCCCCTCTAGCTTTACTCTTAAGTGACTTCATCCTCATCTTTGTCTATCAGAATCCTATCTTCTGCCCTACACAGTGCCAGTCAGTTTCCATGATTAGAACAGTCTTAAGTGAGTTCTCCATACTCTGACCTAGAGTATAAATGTCCCTCACTTTCCCACTTGAGGACAAGGACTATAGTTCGTACTTTTTTTAATCCCTCATCCTTTCCAGGGGCTAATAAAATGACTGATTAAAATCAATACTGATCATTTCCTCCTCTAATCCTCAAGAGTTAATCATAGGCATAATCAGAGACCCAAGTTCCTCACCTCTGCCCCAAATACTTTCTATTTACAATCCCAGTCACAAGATTCCCTCTTTGCCCTAACCTCTTCAAGGCTCTCAAATGATTTGGTCTGATTTCTGGCTTTGCCAAAGAGCTGAGGAATTGGTCAGAAATTTGGGGTTATGTTCCATGGAACCGTCTAGATAGTAACCACACCCTTTCTCCCATTTGTCTACTAGATTTTGAGTTTAATTATATTCAATGGATAAAACATTGAGCCTAGAATCAAGAAATCCTGAGTTCAAAACCAGCCTTAGACATTTACTAGATGTGTAACCATGGCTGTCAACCTTTGTCTGCTTCAGTTTCTGCAAGTATAAAATGAGGGCAATAAGCATTTACCTTGCAGAGTTTTGTGAGGATCAAATGAGTTAAGAGTTGAACCTCCTGGTACCTAGTAGTAATACATGCTTATTTATGTATCCTAATGCTAATATATGCTATCCACCTAGCCATCAGGACCCTCCATGATTTGAATCTATTCTACTCATTTAACTTAACAATTCAACATTGTTTACTATGCATTATCTCCACTCCAATTAGACCAGTTTCTTCTTTAATTCTCCCATACATAATAATCTCATTTCTGCCCTATGACTGTGCTCACTATTTCCCAGTTTGGGAGAAATGTACCCAATTCATCTCTGCTTCCTTACAATTTCTGCCACACTGCCCACTCCTTAAAAACCTTCTGAACAATTCCTGACCACATTAGTGACTCTCCTTTATGACTATGCATATCAATTTATTGTTGCTACAACACTGATTTGTGATTATAGACAATGCAACACTTGGCTAGATAGTGTTATTTTGTGATGTTATGGTTTCCTCTGGATAAAACTTATCTTCCCAATAAGACTATATAGGTTTGGAGAGAACAGGCAATAACACTTTTCTTAAATAAACCACAGAACCAGCTAGAGTGAGAGAGGCAGGGGGAATTTGGAAGCCCCAGGTTCAAACCCTATCTTAGATGCTTTCAAGCTGAGTGATCCTGGACAGGTGACTTAAATCTCTCTCTCTCAGATAACTTTCTATAACCATAAATTATAGACTGAATAAAATATATTCCTAAGCAGTTTCTTGAGAGTGGCTAAATTAAGTAGGTTGTGGGTCATCTTACTATGGTATCTAGGCTGAATAACTTCATTTTCAGATACCTTATGATTCCACTCCTATGGCACCTTTTCCCTCCATAGTCACCTTTCCCCTTCCTAATTTTCTTGGTACTAAAATTGCATTCCCTGAATCCAAGACTGGTAAATCTGTTGCCATAATGGGGTGATATACATAAATAAGAGATGACTCTAACAGCAGATTTATTTTCCCTAAAGAGAACAGCAACCAAAGGGTTAACTACAACCTCCTGCTAAGGAAAGCAACCAGCCAGCCCAGGATCCCCTCCCTTCCAGCTACAACATCTGCTGGGAATCAATATGCTTTCACCCACAGTAGGTAATTAGAGCAGATTAGAGGATTTCTCCAGGTCAGAAGAGGCCAACCAGCAGGGCTCCATTGTCACCCAGCTAGCTCACAGGTGCTGAAATCCCTCCCCTCCCCATCCCCTACTACACACACCTCCTGTGGAAGGTGGACTACTGGGGTAGGCACACTACTCTCTTGAGGTGTGAATAAAGAAATAAATTTCAGATAAACCAAAAACAAAGTACGTGAAAGCTTCCAGCATGATCCAGTTCATGGAGGCAGCCAGATGGTACAGTGGACAGAATTCAATGAACCTAGGATCAAAAAGATCTGAGTTCAAATTTAACCTCAGACTCTTACTAGCTATTTGACTCCGGGCAAGTAATGTAGCTTTTATTTGCCTCAGTTTCCTCAACTACAAAACTGAAAACAGCATTTACCTAGCGGAGTTGTTGTGAGAATCAAATGAGATAATATTTGTAAAGTACTTAGGGCAAGGCCTGGCAGAGAGTAGCTGATATATAAATGTGTATTCCCTTGCCCTTCGTGGGTTCTGAGCAATACTTCTAACAAAGAGCCTCTAGGGTAATTAAGGTTTGTGCCTTCATGGATGGGTCTGGAAATAAGGTAAAGAGGACCAAAAAAACATGGGCAGGCTGGCAGATATGGTGAATCTAACTTGAGGATTAGTTTAATGGTTTAGTCTGGGTTTAAGAGGATTCTGGTCTGGGGAAAGAGGTAACTATTGTGCCTCTCACATGGAGACAAAAATGGAAACCAAAGAGAACTCCCCATGATCAAATCCCAACCCTCTGAAGACTCCCTCCTCTTTCCAATTCTTTTCACCATGACCAGGCTTCTCTTCTCTGCTAGCTCTCGAGGAGTGCTGCTGGAGGGAGCCAGATGAGTTAGGGAGTCAGGCAGGAAGGTCCTGTCTTGCCTCTGAGGAATATAGACAAGAAACTCATTAGCACTACAGCTGCCTCATGTTCACATCCATCAGGGAAAGTCTTTCACATCACTGAGAAAGGCTAGCCTGAGTCTTGGATACTCATCCCAATGTGTCTAGATAAACAATGAGCCAGTGAGACAAAGATGGAGGAGATAGGAATCAATGAGAGGTAGAAACAGGGCACAGTATAGCTGAAAGTGTGCTAGAGAGCTAGTAAGGTCTGGCTTCAAATTTAGGTCACCTTGGACAAGTCAGTTAACTTCTCTGAGACTCGGTTTCTCATCTATAAATTTAAGGGATTGAACTAGATGATCTCTAAGACATCTTTCACCTCAGAATCTATGATTCTGTGTGTCTGTGTAATGTGTGTGCATAAATTATATATATATATAATATACATATATGTGACTATTTATACTCACATACACGTAGATTGTGGGACACCTCCCCTAGTAGAGTGACTACTCAGTGACTATTCAGAAATTGCAATCATATTTCATTCTCCCAAGTAGTTTAATTAAATGAACTGATCTTGGAATCTAAACTTGATGTTTAAGTGATGCTTCTACTTTAACACATATTTACTTAGTGCCTTTTATATGTGACTATAAGCCATGAGATTTAGTCTGTTGATCATGACCATAGATTAGGGACTAGAAAGAGATCTGGGATAAGGAAGAAAAACAGCTCCTATTCTCTGAATGTTCTGAATCTAATGGAGCAAGGGAACATGGGAGTCTGGAAGCTCCAGATACTCTTAAAGAACTCCCAGTGTGTTTTCATCTTTGCATAAAAAGCATCTCACATAGAGCCTGGTACATAGAGGTACTTAAGAAATGTTGGATTCTAACTTATTGATATTGTCCCTGACCTTAGAATGCTGCTCCCAGGATGGGAGTTACTACCATCACCAATCCCACCACTAGCTCTTTCTCACCATCATTCTCCCAAAAGAAAATGTTCAAAATTCAAAGGTGATATATATACAAATATACAAGCTAATTATCATTAGGACTATTAGGAGCAAAAAATAATTAAGTCATTTGCTTCCTGAATCTATGGAAAATGGCTTAATCCGAGACCAACTCACTGTTGATACCAGCAGATTGTGGGACAGCTCCCCTAGTAGACCATCAGTGACTACTCAGAAATTGCAAGCATATTTCATAATCACCTTCAAAGAAAAGTAATGTTATTAGGAAGATAAAACTATTGTATTCTATAATCAACTTAAATTTTGAATCATCTATTCCACTTCTCCTATTAGGACAGATAATCAGGAAGCAACTACGTAATGACTAGCCATGATTCCTGAAGATCAGCAATGAAGCCTGCTACCAGTGCAGAATGAGACACATTTTAGAACTTGATCAATGCAAGAATTTGTTTTGCTTGAATATTATTTGCTAAAAGTGTTTTATTTATATTTTTCTTTTAAATGGGGAGGACTGGACTTGAGAGTAGACAAATTAGATTTTTATTTATTAAAAATAATTAAAATACAAAAAAGTGACTGCATATTCACAGAAAGTCCTGAAATCCAGCTTGAAGGAAGTCAGAATTTATGCAAGATAGAAGGGCTTTGGTCTAAATTTAGAATCAAGTATCTTATCTCCTAATTCCAGGATCTGACCACCAAAGCCACCTTGGGTCTGACCACCAAGCCACCTTGATTCTGAGGGATTTCTAATTATCCTCATTGAGCATAATTCTAATGAAATAGAAGACATTCATCCAACTGTGCTGAGAAAGGTTCTATGGATGGAAATACCTTTGCTTATAAAGTAAATAAGCCCAGGTTGGTCAAATGAAATCTGAAAGGACATCATTATGGAGCCACTACCTTGCCCATGTATGTATGTATGTATTTATGTATGTATGATTAATCACATTCATCCTCTAGCAAAATTCTTTTGGGTCTTGCTTTGGAAAAAAAAAAAGATCAAGTCCAAATATTGAGAATAGGGTTATAAACTGAGAGAATGAAAGGAATGGGGCAACAAGATAGTACAGTGGCTAGAACACTGGCCCTGGAATCAGGAGAACCTGGAGTCAAATCTGGCCTCAGATACTTGATACTTACTAGCTGTGAGACCTTGGGCAGATCACTTAACTCCATTACCCAACAAAACAAATAAAAAAAGAGAATCAAAGGAGTACCTATCACAGGGCTTTAGAACCCCTGCTCTGTTTCTGACTCATGTAGACAATCTCAGATGTTGTTTAGGTCCCTTTCTGGATTTCCATTTCCCCATCTGTATGAAAAAGAATGCCATCCATGCCCTTCCCTACTCTTTTAAATGGAGAGGACTGGACTTGAGAGTAGACAAATTATATTTTTATTTATTGAAAATAATTAAAATACAAAAAAGTGACTACATATTCACAGAAATTCCTGAAAGCTCTTAAAGCACCTGTTAAGGGTAAAACCATTTAAAAAGGAAAATGGAACAAGGCAGGTGAACAGATGCATAAAACTGTCCTTAGATTCTAAACTCATTGAAAGCAGGAACCATATCTTATTCATCTTTATATCTTCTAAAGAGTTCACCTAGTAGTGTCCAACTCATGGAAAATACTATGTCAAAGAATTTAGAGAAAAGTCTTAGAAATCACCTAGGCAACAGACAATAGACAACAATTTATTTATTAAATTTAATATTAAATTATATTAAATTAATTAAATGCTTACTATGTTCCCGATCCTGTGCTAAGCACAAGGAATAAAAATACTAGCAAGAAAGACAGCCCCTTCTCACAAACAGCCCATATTCTAATGGCATGTAACAATTCATAAAGGAAGCTGAAAGGGATTGTGAGAGTTGCTTTCATGGGAGTATGGTGGCAAAATCCAAATAAAGTCTGAAGCACAGCATTGAGGGGAATGAAGGAAGGTCAGCCTGGGTCTATCCTCAAAATGGAGACCCAGGATAGAGTTTATAGATGGGAGAAGAGGGACATGAGCAGAGGATGGTGTGGGATGAGAAGACCCCAGGCACTGGGGAAAATTCAAGGGTGAAAGTCAATGAAATACGGTAAGCAAAGTTTAGAGAGTCAGAAGTAAAGTTTAGAAGGGGAATCTAGTCTGACACCCATAGAGGTCTTTTTTTCCCCAAAGCAAGACTCAAAAGAATTTTGCTACAGGATGAATGTGATTGATCATACATACATACATGGGCAGGGTAGTGGCTCCCTAATGATGTGCTCTCAGATTTCATTTGCCCCAAGTGTGCAAGGGTAGTAAGACTTAGGTGTAAGACTCTGATTCAAAATCCAGGTCTTGCCATTGTTCTTCCTCTCCTAACTGTTGAGGGTGCCCTATCTAGTTGGCCCCAGCCACCTGATGATACTTCACTATCATTTTTCTTCTTTACTCTAGGGACAGTAATCAAAGAACACCACTTTTTCTGTTAATCATTTGTCCTATGACTCCATTTACCATCCCTATAAAGATTTAAATCAAAACAGCCTCCTATGGCTATCATATCCCTGTATGTTAGAATGTAATCTTTTGGGGGGTAAGGCCATTTTCTGTTTGGGATTTGTATTAAGTGTGCTTAGCACTATATGTGTCACTAATGCTTTTAAAATCATTCATTCTTTCGATTTCAGCTTCCCAACTTCTCTACATTTCTTTCTCAAGAAAAGTGAATCACCGATCCTAAGGCCACTGCAGGAAGGTTGTGGCAGTGTTGGGACCTGAACAACATGTGGTGTCAGAATTTTTCCTTATCAATCCTCAGGCTACTTAGTTGAACCCGGTCTCAGGAAAAAGCACCATGGACAGCTGCTCCCACCCTCACTGTGAAGGATTCTGGGACAACCAGAACATAGTAGAAAAGGAAAAGGGGAATAGAACTGCTCACCTTCAAGAAATGGGTTTCTTCCTCACCTCCAAGTGCACCAGTAAGCCCACCCCTCCAAGCATAGTCACATACCCCAAGACAAAAGCCAGGGAAGCAGATTGGGACCAGACGATGATTCAGAAATGTGTAAATAGACATACACAAAGATCCCAACTGGTCTCCCTGGGGATAAGCCAGGCCCCTCAACTCTCCAGGGCATTATATTTCATTCTAACTATTATCTTAAACTTCAGCATTTTACACAATGCAGACTGCTTAATAAATAATGATCTGCCTGGGTATTATCTCTGATTATTCAGCTAATTAGAAGTTAGGACAAGAGTGATAATGGACATTTTACTGCTTGGTTGCAGGAGAAGGGTTGGAGAGGAGAAATAGCTTCTAGGATCTAGGGAATCATGATAAGATGATGTAGGACCTCATCTTGTTCAGTACATTTTTCTCCTACATTTCATATCAAATCCTTTCAGCATTGCTCAATTAAACAAGCATTTATTATCTACTGTTATAAAGAGCACAAACTAAATATCTTCTTAATGATGATATAAAGTTTAGTTAAGACAATCTCCTTCCTCATGGAATTCATAGTTTAATAAGGGAATACAAGTAATTAATACAAAATAACATGATAAATGTATAAGAAAAGTGTAAAGTGGTATATGAGATCTGAAAAGAGATTATCTTCATTTTGTTCATAAGATCAAGAAAGGCTTCCTTGAAGAGGTGGTACCTGAAGTAGGCTTTAAAGTATGAGCAGAGATTCAATAGACAGATAAAATATCCATTAATAGGTAATAGGGAGAACAAAGTCATGGAAGAATGGATGGAGTGGGTAGGTACAAGTTCAATTTTACTGGTGTGCAGAGTAGGAAGAAGAGAAAGCATCTGAATGAAGTGGGATGGGGCCAGATTGGTGGTCAGGGGTATATGATACCATTGAGAGGTTAAAGAAGGAAGAAAATTTTTAAAAAGGCAATGGGGGGGGCATCTTTTAAGACAGTAGTATCAGTAGAGGAGTAAAAAACTGGGGAGAGAATAAATGGTGAGAAAGTAAAGGAAACAGGGGCAGCTAGATGGCACAGTGAATAGAGCACCGGCCTTGGAGTCAGGAGTACCTGGGTTCAAACCTGACCTCAGACACTTAATAATTACCTAGCCGTGTGGCCTTGGCCAAGCCACTTAACCCCATTCATTGCCTTAAAAAATCTTAAGGAAGGAAGGAAGGAAGGAAAGGAAAGGAAACAGTATAGACACAATTTTTTTTAGGTTTTTTGCAAGGCAATGGGGTTAAGTGGCTTGCCCAAGGCCACACGGCTAGGTAATTATTAAATGTCTGAGGCTGAATTTGAACTCAGATCCTCCTGACTCTAGGGCTGGTGTTCTATCCACTGCGCCACCTAGCTGCCCCTAGTTACAACTTTTTTGAAAACTTTCACCACAAAACAGATGAAAGCTATCTAACAGTACTTGAATAGGTCAACTTTTCCAGGACAAGAAAACCTGAGTTTATTTGTAAATAGATAAGGAAAGGTGAATGAGAAAGACAGAGGATGGTTGCTGAAGCAAGATCCAAGAAGAGAAAGGAGGGAATGTGATCAAAGGTACAAGTGGAAGGACTATAAAGCATCATTTATATTTTTTCTTTTCCAGGTTCCAATATGATAGACAATTATCCTTTTCACATTGGGACTTTCCCCAACAGTTTCAATATATTGCAGGTTGGTATCAGAAATTAAATGGAAATTTTGGGGGGTTTTAAGAAACCAAAGATGAGCCACCAAGACCAGCAAATGACACGGTAAAAGTTTATAAGCTCAGAATGAAAATATATGTATGTATGTATGTATGTATATATGATATTATGTAATATCACTACACAGAATGCTTAAGTGGGTGACTAGGTGGCGCAGTGGATAGAGCACCAGCCCTGGCTTCAGCAGGGTCTAAGTTCAAATCCGGCCTCAGAGACTTAATAATTACCTAGCTGTGTGACCTTGGGCAAGTCACTTAACCCCATTGCCCTGCTAAAACAAAAAACAAAAACAAAAAGCAGCATGCTTGGGAAGAATGTGTATATACACATACATACATATATACTTAATATGTAACATATAAATAATGTAAAACATAAATATATGTATAGTATTATGTAACATCAATAGTTTATTTTTTAATACCATAATAATTCAGATTTCTCTCATATGAAGAGATTAAAAAAATTTTCCCATATTTTCCAGATTGTGGGGGTATCACATCCCTAAACCCCATGATGTGGAAACAGATAACTGTACTATCAGGCTTGGAATAAGTCTCTCTGAGGGTGGGGAGGAAAGGGTAGGTCGATTTGAAAATAATGACTGCTTCTAATAAAATATCTATATCTATATCTATATCTATATCTATATCTATATCTATATCTATATATATATATATATCTATATATAATCAAATAACAAATAACCAGAACAATACATGTCCTCAGAGTTAGGAAGCATACTATAGGATCTGGGGCAAGTTACTTGACCTTTTAATTCTTGAGTCTATTCAATTCTTTGTACCAGTTGTCTACATTGGTTAGGGGAGTGACTTTTCTCAGCTAGGAGTTTCCTATATCAATGAAATTACAGGTTCAGTCCTTCTCCCCCTTTAATGTGTTGTCTTGTCCTTTGTTTTTTTGGGGGGGGTTTTTTTTTTGCAAGGCAACGGGAGTTAAGTGGCTTGCCCAGGGTCACACAGTTAGGTAATTATTAAGTGTCTGAGGTTAAATTTGAATTCAGGTCCTCCTGACTTCAGGGCTGGTACTCTATCCACTACGCCACCTAGCTGCCTCCCCTTTCACATTTGCAAAGCATTTTGAACATATTCTCTTATTGGAGTTTCTTGGCACTCTCATGAAGTATTATTGTTCTCATTTTACAGATACAAAATTCAGAAAAGTTAAGTGATTGACCTCAATCACACAGACAATAAATGTCAGAGGTAAAATTTGAATTAGGTCTCCTGACTCCAAGACCAGCACTCTTTTACCCCTCATTGCTTGCCAGTTCCTCTGTGTCTCATTTTATAATGAAATTGAATTCTTTCTTTTCCTAAAAGAATTGTTGAAATCCACAGAAAGCAAACAGATGGATTCTGTAGTTAGGAATTTTTCTAGAGAAGAATTACATTGTCACCTGTTTTGGGGCAAGAACTTTGGCACTTGCTTCCTATACTGAGGATTCCAAATGAAGCTGTGATCTCCAGGTGGGGACAGACTAGGATCAAGAATTAGAAGAGGAGGTGGAGACTGTAACAAACTCAGAACAGCCATGTTGGTATCTGGAAGCTGGTTAGAAAGAAAAAAGAAAACCGGAGGAGGTCTCTGGATGGAGCCCAGTTCTCTCCAGCATTATGACTTCTTTGTTTTCACAGTAAAAATAAAAGGGAAGATAATCAGAGAAAAAGCAGGCTATAGGGGTAGCTAGGAGGCATAGTGGATAAAGCACCACCCTAGAGTCAGGAGGACCCGAGTTCAAATCCAGCCTTGGACATAACAATTACCTAGCTATATGATCTTGGGCAAATCACTTAACCCCATTGCCTTGCAAAAAGCAAAAACAAACAAAGAAAGAAAAGGTAGGTTACTATATGGAAGGAAGGTGGGAGTGGGGGAGTAGGGGTGGGGTGTGGGGGTGGGGAACAAAGGGTTGAGTGAGTATTCCAACTGACCTTCCATAAAAATAGAATGAATAATCAAAATAATCCTATCAAAAAGTATTTTACAGATTACACAGGGATTTTCTTATAGAACCTCCATGAGGCAAGGTGGGTGGAAAGCTAATTTTGTACACAGAAGCATCAAAGCTCAAATCCTACCTCTGACACCCAATGGCTGAGACCCTGGGTAAATAATAACTAAGTTCCCCCCAAAACTCTCTAAGATAGTAATTTATATTAGTATACAGGATTTCTTCATGGAGTTTCCTACACCAATAATATTATAAGTCCCTTGGGAGGAAAAAAATTGAGATAGGTATTCCAAGTTATTAGTTTGATTAAATAAGTAAAAACATATTTATTAAGTTCCTGTTTACTAAATGCAACATAAATTAAAAAAGTAACACAGTCCTCATTCTCAAGGAACTCATATTCTATAAGAGATATAGAAAGTTTGAGCTTTAAAGAGGTTTCAGCCAAAGGACCACAAAATTATTCCCTGGATGATGATTGAAGGTTAGTGGCATTTTTGGCACTAAGGGTAGAAGTGCAGAGAGATTCAATAATTTGCCCAACTTTCACAAGATAGTAAGTACTGAGTCCAGGTCAGTCTCCTTGCTCCAAAACCAATTCTCTCTTTACTCCTTGAAAACTACTACACTCTGAATTCCTGGAATCATAAATTTAGAATCAGAAGGAGCATCTGTCATGTAGTCCAACCCTCTAATTTTAGTAATGAGGGAACTGAAGTCCAGAGAGATTGTGACTTGTCAGGGTCATCTCTAAATTTCAGTATTCTCCTCTAAAATGAAGGATTTGAATGAGATGATCATGGTTACTCAAGATTTTATGGAATACAAATTCCTTATTATCATAGAACTTCTCTGATTGGGAATAGCTAGAGAACTTGGCTCTTGGTTTGAAGAAGACCCAAACTTTTCCCCTTGATGTGGCTGTGATTATGAGATCCATCCATTGGCAACATCAAATCCATCAAAGACAAATCATGACCAGAGGACGGTGGTCTTGCCATTCTTCACATATTCCAACCCATCTCTGTTTCTTTACACAGAAGGTTCCCTTGGAATAAACTATTCCATCTTTACCGCTACCTCCACTTAAATGTCCTCCTGCATGAAGTTCGTTCTCTCTCTCTCTCTCTCTCTCTCTCTCTCTCTCTCTCTCTCTCTCTTCTCCATATGTGTGTATCTAATCTATACATATAAAAATACATATACATACATATAATATGTGTACATAAACATATATAAAATACACATATGTATACATTTGTGTATATGCAGATACCACACATATACAAATATTTATATATAATTACATATACATGCATACTTATTTGTATACATGTCTTCTCCAATACAGTGTAAACTCAATGAGGGCAGGTACAGTTTAATTTTACCTAGCATGGCACCTGGCACAAAGTAGATGCTTAAGTAATTAATGTCTGTTGATTGATCAGATTGAATTGCACTAAATGGTGCTCATCTCAGAATGAAAACACAAGGTTATAGCCTCCTCTGGAAAGTCTGACAATGTTGAGGAAATCTCTGCTGTGAGTTTTATGATTTGTGAAGTTCCTGGTGAAGATTATAAATCCTTGACTACCATAAGAACATTGACTATAGTCCTGTAATTCAACTCAAGTTGATTACAATATGGCCCTCCAATCTCTTCTCAAAGTTCTTTAAATCAGATATCACACACACACACACACACACACACACACACACAAACGAAGTTCTAGACCAAGACACAAAGACCAAAGACCTGTTTAGAAAGGAACTGAAAGGCAGCTAGGTGATACAGTGGATAGGGAATCAGCCCTGGAGTCAGGAGTTTCAAATCGAACCTCCAATATTTAGTAATTACCTTGCTGTATGACCTTTGGCAAGTCATTTAACCCCACTGCCTTTCAACCCCCCCCCCCAGAGAAAAAAGAAAGAGAGAAAGGAACTTAGACTCCACTAGTTAATCTGGCAGTTGTAGATCTCAGCAAGGTCCATTATCCCAAGGATAACCACCCCAAAATGGCTGACAAATCATACATGATTTAGTGTCCAATTTGCAGGTCCATTGATGAAATGGATTTTCCTTTAATTTACAAAGATATAAATCAGTAGGATTTTTATGTGAATTGTTCCAAAAAATGGAGTTGGGTTATGTAAAACTATTCCCATGCTTTCCTTACCAACTTTCTCTTGTAGTTACATCCATGAGAAGGCTGGTCAAAGCTAAGGGTAGTCAATATACCAGCTGTATCCAATTATTTTCAAAAGGGAGAAAAATGGTCCATTGATGGGGTCCAATCCATGGTCTAACTCTCCTTCCAGTCATGTTGCAAGCATTGAACCAACCAGACCAAATGTCAGTCGATTAACAAAGTTTTATTGAGTTACTGAGTGCCTATGATGTGCCAAGCACTACACTATTGGTGCTATGGGGTGAAGTAGGGGGAAGTTGGGCTCAAAGACAACACAGCCTCTGTCTTCAAGCTGTTTATAATCTAGTTGAGTCAGCAAGATTAATGGGAAAAGATAATTAATCATTTAATCAGGCAGACAAATGAGGTAGGAAATCTGTCAATAGGAAGGATAAGAGGCAGAATTCTCTTAAGGTGCTTGACATTCAGTCTTTGCAGAGAATACCCCTCTATAAGTCCCAGTATAGATGTTCAGCCTGCTTTCTTTTGGCCAGGTGCTCTGCACCTTGAGATCATATCCAGAGACAATGATATGTAATTAGATGTCTTGTCACAAAGCTCTCCTATTTTCTCCCCCATGACTGCATGCATCTGGGCCCATGTCACCAGGCCCTTGGTACAAAAGCTGCTAGATTCTCAACAAGATCCTTTTGTGGCTGACTCTGTGAGGAAAGTTGAAGTAAGACTCTGGAGTCCTGGTACCATTTAAGAGATGGAAAGAAAAAGGAGCTTCTTGCCTCCCCCCTTCCCCTCCCCCCATAAGTTTTTATCTACAGATTCTCCTTCCATTCCTCTATTTGCATTGGCCCTGCAGGAAACCAGCTCAGCACAATCTCAGCTTTAGCATAGCCCCACTGGGACAGCAAGATGCCTGACTAACCATAAAAGAAGACACTGTCACTGCAGGCATAGAGGTAGCTGATACTAGCTGAGCCCCATGTAGACGCCTTGGAGAGAAGGCAAAGACAGTGCCACACACCTGCCCCAGAATCCCCTCCAAGTACTTATGCATACTGTTTTATATAACCAGTTCTCATTTCTGTCCTTATTTAATCTTATTGGCTCCAAGTTTTTTTTCACCCCATGCTGTTTTTTTTTTTCCTCCCTTTAGATTAGATGTTCAGGCTTTTCTGTCTCTGGTGTTGACAACAGTGTCTAATACAGTGTTGAGTGTAGCAAATGTTCAATTAATGTTTAAAGACACACCTTACAGGTATTAAGCCCTTTGCCTTCAGAGAGGTCAGTCATCAATTCACTAACAAGTATTTATTAAGTCGAGTCAACAAGAATGACAATTTGTCTATTTTAGGACATTTTCAAAGCATTATATAATATTCCTATAAGCCATAAAATTGAAGAAGGCAAAATGCTCAATTTCACTTATTAGCTATAAGACTTTGGATAAAACATTAAACATCTCAGGGGTTCACTTTCCTCAAAATGAAGACTGTACAGACCACATGGTCTCAAAGATGTCTTCTAGCTATGTCCTAGGATTATCTTCATTGCTTGTCCCACTCACAGAGCATCCTTCACCAATTCTCCCAAAATGACAGAGAAAGACAAAGGTAGCTATGTCTAGACCTGTCAAACTGGATGAAGAATTTTACAAGGATCACCAGAAGCTTCTCCTGGAGGAACATAACATGGTGGGTTACAAATATATGGACACTGCCTTATTGTAAAGTCTGTGTTTTTATTGTATTTAAATACTTACTCCTCTATTTAATCAGGGCTCCAAGTTTCTGTGAAGAAAGTCACTGGGACCCTAGCCAGTCGCTGAGGAGGCCTCTCTCTGTCCTTGAAAGAATGCTGCAGTGCTGCACACACTGAGCTCCTAATTGTGAGGACAAGAGAACCAGGGCAAAAATCAGAATCAGGCAGGAATTTCCAAACAAGCAACAGCAGGGTCTTGCTGCCTTAGACCTGCCAAACACGTGCCATCAAAAACTCCATTCTACAACAAGGAGAAGTTTTTTGGGGGGAAGATGTGCATCTAAAGGGAAAAGCGCAAGGATTCAATTATATAGAGGATCAGGTATGTTCTATATAGCCAATTTGGAGGGTCTTGACCTCTGTTGTTCTCCTTATTTTGAGACCTTGCTGAAAATTTCTCATTTTTTCTAAGGGAATGAGGAACTGAATGATATAATTACAACTGATATATAACTATAACACTACAAGTATTCTACATATATTACATATTTTGTGTTACCAGTCCTGTGAGGAAGGAAGTTAAACATTATTATCTCCGTTTTTCATATAAGAAAACTAAGGCTTAAAATAGTTAATTTTCCCAAAGTCATGCAATTAGTAGCAACAAAATTGGAATTTAGGCCCCAGATTACAGATTCAGCATCTTTTCAACTATGCCCCCACTAACTGAATCAGCAGGGTTGGTATGCATGTCAAAACCAAGTACTTAGGTCAGGACAGCCCAGAAATCAGATATGTTTACACATACTAAGCTTCCTCCCTAATGACTTCCCTCTAAGTTTTTCCTTCTCCCACACAAACACAAATAAAACCCCAATCATTTAATAAGAAAAATTCACAATAAAAATTTCACAATAAGAAAATTACTCAATTTAATTATAAGACTGCTGGATAATAATAGGATAATTTGATTTAGACCTGGATGGGGATTTGAAGATCATCTAGCCCAGCACCCTCATTTTACAAATGAAGGGACTGAAAACAATTTAATTTCTCCTTAGTAATAGTATCAAATGGAGTCTAAATGCAGATCAAAGCATATTATTTTCACTTTATTTTTGCCCATGTTACCTTTTGCTGTTTCTTCTTTCACAATATGACTAATATGGAAATATGTTTAATATTATCACACTACATAATCTAATCAAATTTTCTATTGTATTAGGGAGGGAGGAGGTAAGGGAGGGAGAAAATTTGAAACTCAAAATTAACAACAAAAAAAGGATGTTGAAATCTTTCTTTATATGTATCTGGAAAAAAATAAATACTATTTTTTAAAAGTAACAGAATATTGGAGATCTTCTATCACATCCAATCCTGAACAGGTTTCCCTTCCATGGTGGTTATATAGCCTCTACTTAAAGATTGTCAATACTAAGGGAATCTCACTACTTTTCAATATTTCAGATTTTAGAGTTAGAAAGGATTTTAGAGATCATCTAGTAAAGGAAATTGAGGTTGAAAGATGTGAAGTGACTTAGATAAAATAACTTTCAAAAAACTGTTAACTTTTCCTAGTAATGAGCTGAAATCTGCCTCTTCGAAATGTTAATCTTGCCCTCTGGGGCTAAGCAAAACAAATCTCATCCTCTCAACATGAAAGCCCTTTCAGCTACTTGAAGATAGCTCAAAATCTGCCTACAATTTCCATTTGAAGTTGCTGACATTTTTTCACAAATCTCTGCCCTAATACTACACAAAGTTCGGGGGGAAGCTTTACACCGGGTCTGTTTCAGTACCCTGGACAGCAACCAAGTTCCCCTCTTGAGCCTTGGGAAACTCCAATTCACCAACTGCCCAAATTCATCCACTAGCTTTGTTTTTCAGTCCCCAGGAGATGCCTGTGCAGAGGTTTCCTAATCAACTTCACTTAACACCAAGGACTCTGATTTCAAAGGAAGGGCATATTCAGCTAGAGAAAAAAAAACTTGCTAATGAAGCAACAGGGAATGAAGTCAATATTCCTAAAAATCATTTTTATACTGTGAGAACTAAAGTGATCTTAAACTGAATTAAAAGAGTTAATGGTGTCCAGATCTATGGTGAAGAAAGTCTTACTGAATCCCACCCTTGACATTTGAAGTATTATGTTCAACCCTGTCCCCATCTTTTAAGAGGAACACTGGAAAGTCAGAGAGCATCCAGAGAGAGAAGAGTAACCAAGATAAAGGATTTTGAGTTCATATCCACTGAGGATCAACTGAAGGAAATGAGGTTGAATAGCCTGGAGAAAAGAAGAGAAGATTGGGGGTGGGGCACATGAAGCATGATAGATACCTTCAAGTGTTTGAAGAGTTATCATTTGAAAGAGAGGTTATGCTTGTCCTGCTTGATTCCAGATTACAAAACTAGAAGCAATATAGGCAACAGAGGCAAAATTAGATTTGATATAATGGGGGGGGGGGGCGGGAGGGAGGGAAAATCATACAATATGTGCCATCAAAAATGGAATTGACTGTCTTGAGAGGTAGTAAATTCCTCACAAGCAAAGACTGGATAGATCACTAGTAGAGGGGATTTTTTTCAGGTATATATATATATATATATATATTAGATTAAAATATCCACTAAAGTGCTTTGAAACCCAAAACTCTGTGATATCATGCCTATGCTCAAACACCTTACTGGCTCCCACTGACTATAAGATAAAGTTCAGTACGACCATTATGGCATTTAAGATCATCTATGATCTGACCCCAATCAAACTACCCAATTTTAACTCCCATTCCTCCCCTGTTCCAGTACTTAGCAAGTACCTGGAAATAATAGCCACTTCATAAGTGCACTGTGTTGTTGGATGATACAAAGCACTGCACAAGCTAGGACAGTGGTTTTACGTTCCCTTAATATGTCACATTGTTTTATTGCTTCAAGACTTTGATCATGTTTTCCTCTGCTTGAGATGCCTTTTCCCTTTGAGTAATCTGCTTAACTTTAGGCTTCAAGGTAATGTTCTTTCTCCACTACATGGAGAAAGTGTATAGTCAATTGTCCTAGCCTATACTTAACTCCTTTTCCAACTTTATGTTCATCCAAAGAATCTAGTGTTTATGAGCTACTTTATGATCCATAAGGCTCATGTAGGGCAATCTGCTTCTGCTCTAGGTGATGGTAATATCTCTTGCCCCTAACATTCTGCTCTATATTTTTTTTCTGGAAACCTGTATGCTCTGTGATTTTGTTCCTTATATGGTTCATTTGGGCCTCTTCAACTAATATCTAACATTTAACTGCCTGAGACATCATCAGAAATAGGAAATCAACCAGTTTCATCCAAGAGAAAGACTACCTCTTCCATATAAAACCCATATCCTTTGACAGCCTCACTGAGCTATCCGGATAGAAAGGCAATAGTAACTTTAGCACTCTATACCAATTAGAAGGAGTGATGGAAAATTTTGTGGAATTGAGTGTGCTACAACTTCTCCAAAAGAGCCCTTCCACCTCATATGATGGCACCAAACCCAGACCATTCAAGAGCCCAGTGATTTCTCTGGTTATAGCTTTTATTAATCCCACTCCTGCCATATCACTGCCCCATAGTGTTTCGCTTTGTCCTCTAATGTGAGTTAAAACACACTATAATAATAATAACTAGCATTTATATAGTGATTTAGTCATTCCAAAGCACTTTATAAATAAACGTTATCATAGTTTAACCTCACAATATTGCTGGGAGGTAGTTGCTACTATTATCCCATTTTATAGATGAGGAAACAGAGAGAGGTTAAATGGCTTGCACAGGGCCACATAGCTAAATGTGAAATTGCACTTGAATTCATGTCTTCTTGACTCTGGGCCCAGTGCTCTATATACTTCACCACCTATCTGACTACAATTAAAGTCTATTATTTTACTTTATTAAATTACTAGAGATCTGTTTTATAAATTTGTAAAGCCTTCTCTAAGCTCCATAATAAGTATTAAGGACTAGGATAGTCTTACAGTAGCTATTGTCTATATCCCTTTGTTTAGCACTAAAATAAATTATTTTATATATGTTCTGTTGGAGGAAATTTGTCTCCCTGTGGATATATTGTTAAACTCTCGTGGATGCAATCAGTGACCCACTGATGAGTCACTCACAGGTAGAAGTAGGAAAGGATAAGAGAGGCCAGAGGGAAAGAAGGGTGAACATCCTTTGGATGGTGATGATTATCTTAAGGGGGAAGAGAGAGGGAAGAAAGTGGAACTTCAAGATATCAGGGTTGGTTGAAACTAAAGAGAGAAGATGGAATGGTCCCCATAGCTGATGTGGAGGTTGATATGATACCCTGGATGACGAGCTGTGGGTTCTAAACTATCTTGCCTATTCAACAATAGTTTCACAAGTATGTCTTATCTTTCCAATTAGACTATAAGATCCTTAAGGGCTATAACTAATATTTGTCTTCTGGCCTTCTTCAACATATATACTATGGTGCTGAACACAAAAGGTATTCAAGAAAGGAAAGAGAATTAGAAGCAAGGGAGGGTGGAGGGGATAGAAAGCAAAACAAGAAGGAGGAAATCAATCAATCAACAAGCATTTATTAAGTGCTTACTATGGGTCAGGCATTGAAAGGAACCTAATTCTAATTATGGTTGTTTCCTACTGAAACTAGGAGTTTAGCACACTTGTCTAGAGAGCCCTCAGGCTTTTCTCTACAGTCCTAAATATAGATATACAATATGAGAGTGTGTTTCAAGGATTTCCTTTGTTTCAAGGATTTAATTATCCTTTAGAAGGAAGAGTAGTTCCAGAAACAACTATAGTGTAAAATAAAAGACATCAATAAAACTTAAGGGGGGAAAAAAAGAAACCCAGAGAAGGCGGAAAGAAAGGAATTCATGGAGAAAGAAGTAAAAATCAAACAAAACTAGTGGCAGCTCAGCCACAGAACTCTAGCTAAGCTACCAACATAATTCTTCCCCCAAACTAAGTATGATCACAGAGGGACTTCATCTTTACAGCAGCAAATTCCCCCCAGGCCCAAAGACATTATTTTCAAAAAATGATCAGGTCACTTACATCTGGGAAAGTCATACACTGGAGTTGAATGTTCTCAGATCTCTTTCCTTTCTCTGTCTCTGTCTCTCTGTCTCTCTGTCTCTCTGTCTCTGTCTGTCTGTCTGTCTCTCTCTTTGTCTCTCTCTCTCTCTCTCTCTCTCTCTCTCTCACACACACACACACACACACACACACACACACACACACTTATACACATATGCCCAGGCATTGTCCCATTTACCTCTTAATGAACAAAGTTTAATTCACTTCTTGGCTGGTACACATCAGCCCAGGGAAGATATGGAAGGGAACAAAACAGATGCACAGCCCATAGACTATGCCAAAATAATAAGACTCAGACTGTTCTCACAAGTCAGAATGCTTCATGAAAAAATGTACTTGAAATTCCAATAAGTTCCCTGTTCTCTGCCACAGATAAAGCCTAAACTAATACCAGCACCTGGACTTTTTATCTGTTTGGCCTCCTAGTGCATTTATCCATCAATCTCATTTGTCTACACAGCATCACCATCAAGTACGAAAGAAAGGACAGAGGTTATTCCCTCTCAGATGAGGAGGCTGAATTCTATAGACTTTCCCATAGACATAGGTCAAGTAAGGTCATCACATCTTGTATAGGACCCTATACATAGAGTAGTCATGCTGCTTATGGGATTCCTCTATTATTACCGAGTAGAAGCATATCACAGCATGGTATTACTCAAATCAGAGGCTTTTTTTAATTATAAATTTTATTTATTTAAGGCAATGGGATTAAGTGACTGGCCCAAGGTGGCACAGCTAGGTAATCAAATCAGAATCTTTACAGAATTTTTGCTTTCACATTTAAGAGAAGCAAAAGATCTAAAATTTTGAGCAGAATGATAGAAATAAAGCAGTAATGAAGTGGACATAACAATACCAGATCTTGAACTATATAATCAAGGCATGATCTTCAATATGGATTGAATTGATATGGATTTTAAAAAATAGAAAAGTAGATCAGTGGAACAGATTGGATAAGACAGATGGAGATGCAAATGAATAAAGTAACCTAACATTTGATAAATTCAAAGACAAACTACTGGGGGAAGAACTACTCATTTGACAAAACGTGGTGCAAAAATAAAATGGCAGTTTGGGGTTGAAATTAGTTTTAGATCAGTATCTGATACCCAGGTATCACAACACAATAGATATAGCACTAGATTTAGAGCCAGAACAAGTGGGACTGAAATCTGACTTCTGATACTTAGTTTTTGTGTGATCCTGTGCAAGTCACTTAGGCTCTCTAATTTTCAGTGTCCAGATCAATAAAGTAACAAGGATGGTACTTTCTAGTTCAAAATATAGTCTAAGGAGCTATTGTGGGAAATGAACGGTAATACTGTGATATGTATTATTATCCAACAAATAAATCATGGTGGGAATGAAGGCTTCTGAGTTGGTTCAAGTCCTGACTCTTACCCAGGCTAGCTGTGATAATTCTTTCAGTACTATAAGCATTTTCCTAGGACTAAAAGTTATTAAAAAGTTTCTGCCTTGCATTAGTAGAGACTGTTTCTACACCAGAAGTATCTTCACATCAATGAAATTTAAAGTCCAGATCATCAACTCCCCCCAAAAAATTATTACTTATCTATAAAAGATATTAGATGACTTCAGAAGTTCCAGATCTAACTCCTATTATCCCATAATAACTGTAATAGTACAATAATTATAAGAGTAATGACCTTTTGAAACCCTCAAGTTCTGTTTAAGGTAAACTAAATGAAAAAAGTAGGGGGATCTACTCTGAGGCCAAAAGGAAGAGGTAGACAGAGAGGAAGAAGTCAGAATCCCTTTGCACCACAATTGGGCTGGTGGCAAAAGTGTAGAGATGGAGAAAGCTGCCCTCCCAGATTTTGCAGATTTTGTAGAAAGAAATCTAGTCAAAGAAAAATATCCCAAATAGAATATTATTTTTCTGGAAGAAAGAATAAATATGAAGAATAAAGAGAAACACTGGAATATTTACACAAACTATTTTAAAATGAAATAAGAATAACCAGGGAAACAACACACTCAAGGATTTCAGCAACATGCATAGAAACAACAACAAATTTGAACCTGAGTGGTATGAAACCATGACTAAGTAAAAGAAGGCACCTTCCTCACTTCTTTGCAAAAGTGGGGGTCTACCTATTGTAGGTAGACAAGATATGATTTTTGTTGATGTGCTCATTAGTAGTGCTAAATTGCTTTTTTCTCTTTTCTTTTTATTCAAGGTTACAATGGATAAAAGTAACATAAGGAACAAAAGATATTAATGTGAATTTTTAAAAAAAGAATGCTCCTATTAGTTCTATAGCTGGGATACATCTGTGAAACCCTATCCTCTTCCTGCCAGGGGTTATTTCTAAACAGCTTGATAATTTTTTTAATTTAATTGAATTGAAACTAGAACCATGTTTGTTACCAGTGCATGCAAACTGCCCCAAGACTCTCATTAGTGCACACTAAGTGGGAAAGCATGAAACCTACTGACCCCAAATTTCCGAATTCTGAATTCCCACAGAAAGAAATTTAAGATTGTTCCAGGAAATTTAAGACTGAAGGAAACTGGCTGTTAGCAAGGAAGAGTGTTTGTGCCCTCAACTTGCAGAAGTCTGTAAGGATTACTTTCTTATCTTGGTCATCCTAGCAGCCACCAATAATACCAAAAGCAAGAATCTATAGTCTGCTGTCCTCTCTAGCAACTCACAGATTTAGTGTCTAAAGAGTCTTTAGATCCAAACCATTCATTTTACAGATGAGGAAATTGAGACCCAGGGAATTCAGTGACTTGCCTAGGATCTCATAACTAGTTAAGTGTAGTGAGGTAGGATTAAAACCCCATATTTTTCTGAATCCAAGTCCAGTGCTCATCATAACCCTCTAGGAATCACTGTGTTATACAATTGGTATTCAGAGTAAATAGAGTTAGAGTCAAAGGAGAAGGGTTCAAACACTGTCACTGCCATTTACTAATGGTGTGATACTGTATAAGGTTTTTAATCTCTGTGATCTTCAGTTTCTTCATCAGTAAAATAAGAGGGTTGGACTAGATGACCTCTAAGGTCCCTTCCAGCTCTAAATCTATGATCTTCCCACAAGTGATTACTAAACTTGATCTATTCTAATTGGTTTGGTCAATCAGTTGCCCAATAAGCATTTATTAGATACTTATACATTAGTCTTTGTGCTTAGCACTAGGGTGGGGATACAAAAAATAAGCAAAAAGAGTCCTTCTAGAAATTCAAATTCTAATAAAAAACATGAAAATAGCATGATCTATGCAGAATATATCCAATATAGATACACAATAATCTCATAGGGGAATGCACTAGCAGTTTGCAGGGACTAAAATATCACTTCCTTTTTAGATATACCTTTACCCTTCCTCTTTTCTTATCCATGTCCAAATCCTACCTTCTCCAGAAAAACCTCCCATACCTGCTACAGGTCACAGTGTTCTCTCCCTTTATTCTTAAAATATTTACTGTCTACTATTCTATGGGTTCTTTTTATATTGCTTTATGTAACTATTCTTTTTTCTCCATTAAAAATGGCCCTGTCTGTCTGGGTAGACTGTGAATGCCCTAAGGACAGAGACTATATTTCTGTGCCCCCCCACCCCCAGCAGTTAGAACCTTACCCAATAAATATATGTGTTACTGATGGAAAGGATAACTGAGGACAAGTCTGTTTAGAAAGTCCATCTATCACATTCCTTCAGTTTCACCACCTGAGAGATGGGCATAGGTAGGAGATCTAGAACATGGAGCTAGAAAGGGTCATGTACAAGAAGTCACTGATCCATAGGAAGATATTAAACCTCAGTTTAGCTCAGGGCTAGGATCCTCTTATCCCAGGAAGCAAGAAAGCCAGCCTAGATTCCCTGGCATTTTGTCCCTGACTTGGGTTGGAGGAGAGCTGGGGGGGAAAGGGGGAGGGCTCCTGTTTATCTCTTTAGCTCTGTTTATTGTGATATTGGTAAGAGGTTCTGAGGACCTCCAAGCCCCTCTGTAATTAAATTCATTAGAACAGATTGGGGCTTTCTTTCCAGGATCTGGAAAAATCAACAACACAATTAGCATCATAATGATAGAAAGAGGGGCTGCCAGGGTGGCTGTGGGGAGGGGTGGATTCAGGGAGGGGCAGTGGAAGAGGAGTAAAGAGGAGCAGGTGAAGGAAGAGAAGACAGATGCTAAAGCAGCTGCTTTCTGGAGGAGGGGACTGGGGGAGGGGAGGAATGATGTCACCAGGACCCTCACCACAATATAGTAGGGCACTTTCATCTTCTCTTTTTGAATGAAAGTGAAATAAGAAAAAAGAAATGAGGATTAATGTGAAGTACATTGTACGAGATAGGAGAGAGGGAAGAGAATATATTAAAATCATAGAACTATTTTAGGTCAGGGATTCTTAGATCCTTGGATAGATTTCAGGAGTTTCCTGAACTGGAATGGGAAAACAAACAAACAAACCAACAAAAACAAACTACATTTTTATTTTCATTCAACTGAAATTTAGCATTTAATTCAATCATTTTAAAGTAATATTTTGGCTTCACCAGACTGCCCAATGGACCCATGACACACTTGGGCTATCCCTTTTGAAGAGTTTGATCCCTTCTACAAAATCTTTGAGAAATGATCACCCATTTGCTTGAAAACTTTTGGAGATGGAGAGAAACCTATTCTTTCCATTGAATGGAAGAAAAGCCTGAAACCCATAAAGAGGCAAGGACTTTTTTAAGGCAGATGTAAGATGGAAATGATTTAGTTAGAGATGAAATAAGGATGGAAGCCCCAAGCTCCAGAATGAGGTCCTCTTCTTCTATTACTATATGTTGCAGAGGGTAGGAAAAACTGGGAGAAGGAAGATGGACTAAAGATATAAGAGCATAAGTCAGTCTTCTACTTTTAAATAAGTCATGAAACCACCTCCAAGAAGGGTAAGATATGGCTAACCAATAACAGTTTGGTTAAAAAAAAAGAACTTGGAGAGTTTGCTGACTGCAGATTCCGCATGAGTCAACAGAGTGACTTGACTGAAAAGCAAACAAAAAAGCTAATACAGAATTGGGCTACATTACAAAGAATGTGGAACTTAGATTCAGGGAAGTGGTGGGTTGATCCCTCTGTCCTCTATTCTGGCAAGAACACATTTGAATACTATGTTCAGTTTTGCACACCATTTTTAGGAGAGGCCATGAAAAAGGAGTCACCCAGAGGTGAATGACTAGAATTGTGGTAGATAGGTTAAAAGCAGAAGTGAGGGCATTGAATTGAATTAGAGAAATGAAAAGGGCAAGAGAAAGGAGTTAGGATGACAGCAATGCTTTCAAATAGCCAGAATGTTCACATGTGCAAGATGAATATTCTGGGTAGTTTGAGAAGAATTGAGGCCATATTTTTGGCTCAGTATATAAAAGACAAGGAGAGCTGTCTAGAATGTTAATATTCAACAGATATGAGTAGATGGCCACCCATCAGTGATATTGTAAAAAGATTCCTGAATTTGGTGTGATGCTGGACTAAATAATTCCTAAGTTCCTTTCCAAAGCTGGGATCCTATGCTCAAATTCATTTTCACACCCAGACCTACCTTCTCACTGCTTGACCTTACTGGAATGCTTTCCATGCAACCTGTCCAAATACTACCTGCCCAAATCCCAGTTCCTCCATGAAGCCTTCTCTTTATTCTTCCTAAAACTCTACAAGCCTTTGCAAGCAGTGCCTCACAATTCAATACTTCATTATTTTTCTGCCCTATATAGGTCTCTTGTTTCAAGAAGGTCAAGTGCCTCCTTCATTTAGGTCTCCTTCAGGAAAATGTTTCTATGCTTCTCCCCAAATTAGATTATATATACTTTATAAGGGATTGAGGTGACTACTTTTGTAAAGGATACTTAGAAGCCACTCCATAATAATAGCTAGTGTGTAAATAGCACATTAAGGTTTGCAAAGCACTTCACATTTTCTCATTTGATCCTTCTAATAACCCTGAGAGATATGTTCTAGTATTATCCCCATGTCACAGATGATGAAACTGAGGCTGAGGTCAAGCAGCTAATACGTGTCGGAGACTGGATTTGAATTCAAGTCTTTCTGACTCCAAGTCTAACAGTCTAGCCATTATGCTATCTGATCATCTTTTATATCCTAGTCAAAGTCAATTATTCTACTTTCCACACTGTTTTCCTCTTAACTTTCCCCAGGTCTGGAATGAACTCTCCCCACCCCAATTCCCTCTTTCAAGATCTAACACAGTTGTCTCTTCTTCCATGAAGTCTTTCTTGAATGCCCTTTCACTCACTGTCAGGTGAAAGTGATTTCTCCTTTAAATTTCCCACAGTTCTCTGCCTGGATTGCTCCTTTACCTTTCTATATCACTTTCTACCAGTTATTTATGTACTTATCCTCTCCCCTTTGAGGCTTTAAGGTCTCAAAGAGCTAGATCTGTGTATCCCTGTCACCTGACAAAACTGAATCCTAGTAGACTTGCCTAAAGGATTTTGCGCTGACTCCTTACTTATCTAGCTATCCCATTCTCCTATTCCTTCAAGTAGAGGTAGTACATTACAATGGATAGGTAGGCTGAAGTCCTGCCTCTGACACTTATTAGCTGTGTGAACATGGATAAGTCACTTAACTTTGCCGAGCCTCAGACAACTCTCTAAGACCTCTAATAGATGGACTGCAATGTTTCTTCAAACATTTTATCATAGGGAGAGCAAAGGTTGACTTAGAAGACCCACAGTCAGAATTTAGTCAGTGAATGCAGCAGTGGAGAGGGATGGAGAAGCTAGCACTGTGCCAACCCAATCACCAGGTTGAGCCTCTCCCCTTAGCATTCTCCTCATTGGCCTCTATACCATGTGAATGTCTACCATTTGTATTTTCATCAGATTATGGTTACGGATACTTCAGTCAATCACTTAATCAATATTTATTAAACTCCTACTATGAACAAACTACTGGTCAACTCCAATACTAACCCACCTGGCCTAAGGGTGAATGATAGAGTTTCATATCAATCATCCCTGGTTTGGAATATGGTTTTAATCCACCTTGCCTGGGATCACAGCAGGGCCCAACTCAAGTAAAGTCTAACCTATTCAGAGGGCAAAGAAATAGCTTGAACATCATTTCCCAATAAATTAAGTGAACTACATAGAGAGATGAAATGAGAAATCTCCTGAGTTCTTCTTCAAACTCAGTCATGGTAATCTGGGGTCAGGCACTTAGTCCAAGTCTAGCCAAATAAAAGAGGAAGAGTTACCTATGTCCATTTTTCCCAACAACTCATGTTCTTCCCTTCCCAAATGCACCTGTTCCTCTATCAGGTTTTCTCTGATTAATCCCACTTAACTATGACCACTATCATTAAACAACGTCCATTGAGCATTTATATAGAGAACTGACCCTACATTTATTGCTCCATTGTATTGTTCAGAAGCATGGGCCATGGAAAAAGTCAGAAGATATGGGTTCAAATCTCAATTCTTCAATTTAACTTCCTATGTGATCATTCACAAGTTATTTATCTCTCTCAGATCTCTCTTCTCAGATTCCTTTCATCTCTAAAGTCTCTTGTTTCTTCTTACTCTACATCTTGTCTGGAAGAACTGCATCATAGCAAGAACAATGTCTCTCTTCAAATAGCCTAGAAGCTTCTTGAGGGCAGGAACTGTCTCCATCCTTGGACTCTCTCTGTAGAAACCAGAATAGGTCTCTGCTCATAATAGGAAATTCAAATAGGAAAGTGATTGAACCCGTAAATTGTTAAAGGGAAGAGGGAGATAGAAGTGAACTGTGGACCCTTCTGGAGGAAGGTGCTGAACACATTAATTGTAAAGATTAGATTCTAGAAAACCTTCTGCTCCAGGAGACAGTGGATGCTGATGTTCAAGCAAATTCAGGCATTGTTACATCTGATATACCTGAAACTGCTGGCAAGATGAAGCTGCCCTAAACCAATAGCAGAAAACCCAGTCTCATACCAGGAGACACATCCTGGGTTTATGTGTGCTCCCTCCCAGACAAAGCTTACCAATGAAATCTCTGCTCCACCAACCACTGAATGCCTAGCCCAATAGTCAGCCAAGTCCAAAGTCTAGCAACACCTCAGATTTAACCTGATCACTGCACACTACTCCAACCCACATTTCCAGACAACATCAGCCATACCAGAACTGAAGAGGGAGGTAGAAGCATTGATTCAATTGACATCAAAAGTTCCAATGCACGACAGCCCCTTAAGCTGTTCTGTTTAAAGCAGATGAAGCCTAGAAAACTACTGAGGCCAGCTGACAATATTAAAATGGTTTAATAAGATAAATAAAATTAAAATATGGTATAGGTAGCTAATTTGTTCCACAGGGCTATGTTTTTATTTGACTTTGATTTCACTGTCTAAAGATAGGGATTTAGAGAAACAAACTGAGTTTGTACCTCCCTTCCCCAATACAGCGGGATATTTATTTTCTAAGTATCTTTTTCTTTCCAAGGACAGAGTTCTTTGCTTCCTTCTCATCTCTTTATGCTAGGTGAGACTCAGAGATCTCAATGCACCAGTAGCTGAGGAAGGAAGGTGGGGCAAGGGAAGGGAGAAACCAAATGATCCGAGTCTTAGAAGCCTAAGTCATTGTACAGTCAGGCCCAAACAACAACCATAGAAGACAAAAATTAGGAACTTCAACTCCAGGACAGTAACTTTATCTTCCATGTGTTGCCAGGACTTCAAGCTAACCCAGTCAACCCCAGCCCAGTAACATACTAAAAGAAACAAACTAACAAAGCTGGCAAAACTAGGTCCTTTTTTGAGTTCTGACTTCTCAGTGGATTTGGCCAATAGACTCTGAGCACTGAAAGAGAGGGGTCAATGACATAATCAGGGTAGATGGGACTCAGGAAAGGTGGTGACAAGGTTTCATAGTAAAATTTCGATTGAATGGAACTGAAATGTTTAATCTTTTCACCATCAAACTCATGGTTCAAGCAACTTAAAAAAATTTTTTTTAGGTTTTTGCAAGGCAAATGGGGTTAAGTGGCTTGCCCAAGGCCACATAGCTAGGTAATTATTAAGTGTCTGAAGCCAAATTTGAACTCAGGTACTCCTGACTCCAGGGCCGGTGCTCTATCCACTGAGGCACCTAGCTGCCCTGCAAGCAACTTTCAATTACATTCATAGGCTGCAGCTACTCCTCTTTTCAGAGAGACCTTGCAGACCAATGAACTGAAGTTACAAGGTAAGATTCCCAGTTGATTTGGGAAAAAAGTACTAAACATTTGAGCTTTCTAAAAACAGAATGGCTTGCTGGAAGAAGTAATGAGGTCAATAATCCAAGGAATTAAAATAGGAAGAGACCATAAATGATTATCAGTTTATCTGTTCCACCCCACCTCATTTTACTTAGGAGGAACTTATAAAGGTTAAGTGACTTGTCTAAGATTTCCATATGTAGTAGAGTCAGTATTCAAACCCTGGACTTGATTAAATCCAGTGTACTCAGTCCATTCTTTAACACTAGGAGTTTTTAAGAGGAAGCTGAACCATTTGTGGGGGATACCATGGAATAAATTCATTCTTGGGTCTTTGCTGGATTAAATAAACTTGGAGATCTCTGCCAGATCTGGGATTCTGAAGACTTGGATACCTGAATACAGGAGGATTCCTCATTTCTCTCTATATAAAGCAGGAGACTGTTAGTTCTCTCTACTCTCTCACCAGGCAAAAAGAGAGACTTCCAGAGTTGAAGAGGCAAGCTATTTCAGACTAACATAGGTAAGCTGCACATAGAGAGGTGTGGATTTGAAGTTTGCTCTTATATGACCTGAGATTTAGAGTTGAAAGGGAATGGAGAAAGCCATTTAATTAATCCCTTTATGTTGCAAATGGGGAAATAGGGACCTAGAAAAGTTGTGTTGCCTCATTGGTCATGTTAAATCCTCAATTTACACTCCTAGAATTCCTTATCTGTTCTAAAGAAGGAAGGCATAGTTTTTAGTCTGTTAAGCTCATGTCCTTTCTCTTTCTCTTTCCCTCTCATATATACAGAGCCCCAGTTATATCCAAAAGGGTGAGAGTGGAAAGGGAGGTTGGGAGGCCAGAAGACATATCCTAAAGAGGAATGCTAGGGAGATCAGAACAAAAGGAAGCATGAGTCAGACTTCTTGTCACCTTTAATACTCCTTTGGCCTCCCTGACTCTGTCCCCAGAAGTCCTTCTACATGAGTTGGTCCCTTGATTTTTGTGGGTCATGCATCAATCTGACACTTTGGACTTATTACAAACAATCCAGTTTTTATGAGTGCCTCATTCTCATCATCCCAAGACCTCAAAATTCCAGATCTTGGTCTCCTTTAAGATCTTGTTGACACTTTCCCCCTCCTCTAGTTTCTAGGACAACAAGAGTAAATAAGACATACTTTCTCTGTATGAGGAAAAACAAGAAGAGATGAGGGTGAGAGAATTGTGGTCATTTCTTCTATGATGAGAGATTGGGATCTTTCCCCCTCCCTTCCATCTTCCCCCTAACATGCACACACACACACACATACACACACACACACACACACACAAAGACACACATACTGCACTGTCTGGGAAGGCAGTAAAATCTTGGAGCTGATCTTGCCCAGGGGAGCAGGTATAGAGATAGTATACAGCAAGAGACTGCATATGATGGAAGTCCAAATGATTCAGCACTCTACCCACTCCCAGCCCTGAGGGCTACACAAAGGCATCATGGCTCTATTTGGAGTTGGGAAAACAACCCCCAAATCCTAAATACATCAAACCACCAAAGAAACCTTTATACTGTCATTTCCAGGTCAGAGCTCAGAACAAGAACGTGGAAAAATCTATGAAACCATTATAGTCATCCTTGCCTCCCAACCCACTAACATGCACTCAACTCTATCCCACCACAAAGTCCAACCAGGAAACAAACCAGCCTTCTAAGGCAACCAGAGCAGCTGGCAAAGAGGACCTGGAGGCAGGGAAGGAACAGCAGGGAGGCATATTCCACATCCTGTACCCCAAAGGAAGGCACAAGACTTTGGGAGATAGGAGGTTATAGCCAAAAGCTCTAACAAAGCAAACCCAGTCTTCCTACACCCAAGCTCAAGGATGGGAAAAAGGAAGAATGAGAAATTCTAAGGGAGTTTGCTAGAGTGGGTGATGAAGAAGGTTATAGAGGGGTGTGGAATCAGCTGAGAAAGAGCTGAGGGGTCTTCACTGAAAAGGAATAATGTAAATAAGGGAGAGATGAATGAGAGAGGGTACTGGGATAGAGTATGGAAAGAAGAGCTCGAGTGTGTCATAAACAGTGAGGCCAAAGTGGCAGAGAGAGGGTTGGTACAGGCAGGTCATGGGTAGCTGCGAGTGGGAAGGCTAGAAGGTGACAGAACAGGGCAAGCAGAGAAGCTGGCATGTAATGGGGGAGAAGGTATCAGAAAGGGCTGAGAGGTAAATCTAGGGAGAATGGTGGACGGGACCTGAGGTAAGAGTTAGACGAGAGAGAGAGATGAGGGAGAGAAGTAGCAATGAAGCAAGATAGCAAGGAGGATAGGGCGGGGGGAGGGAGTGGGAAGGTGAAGAGAACAGAGATGGAGAAACAAAATGGGAAAAAAGGAGAGGAAGGGTGATGGGATGCAGATAGGAAGGGGGGTGGGGAATGGATAGGGAGGAGTGTCAGAAGGGGGTGGGGAGGATAGAAAGAGGGATGGGAGACGGATTGGAAGGAGGATGGGAAGCCGGAGGGGGATGGGGACATAGGAGGGGGGGATGGGACAAGATAGGAAGATGATGGTGAAGAAGGCAGACCTGGCAGGGAGCGGGAGAGAGGAGGTGGGAGGCGGGGAGCAGCGGGGCTGATGGAGGGGACGCAGGCGGGAGGGAGCCCTGCCCGCCCGCCCCTCCGGGGCCGGGCCCCTCTCACCTCCGCAGCGCGGCCGACACTCCGGCCCCGGCCCCGGTCCCGGTCCGGGAGCGCTCAGGTCTGGGCGCCGGGCCGGGCTGGTCCCCCGCTACGCCCGCAGCGCCGCTCGCCGCCAGCCGCATTAGGGCAGAGACCAGCCCGTGCGCGTCCCCGGGGCCGGCCGGCGCGCCTCTGCCCGCCTGCGTGCGCGCACCTCCTCCTCCTCCTCCTCCTCCTCCTCCTCCTCCTCCTCCTCCTCCTCCTCCTCCTCCTCCCTGCCTCCCGAGGCGCGCGCCCAAGCTGGGCTCAGGGAGGAAGGATGCTCCGGCCCTGGCCCCGGCCCTGGCCCCGCCCCTGCCACCTGGGCTCCGGCCCTGCCCCCACGCCCATGGCGGCTCCCGGAGGGCCGAGACCCCCGCCAAGCCTCCGGCTGACCCACCGAGCCGCCACGGCCGGAGGCGGGGGTCGCCAGCTGCCAGTCTCCGCAGCCAAGCCCGAGCGGGAGGGGGTGAGCTGAGCTGCGAGGATGCGACGGGTAGATGAGACCTGAGGAGGCACCGTCCCGGGGAAGGGCTGGCGCTGAGCTCTGGCCAAAGTGATGAAAATCTCTGTTTAAAAATGCATTCAGAGCACTATGTTCACTTTCTCAAAATTCCTTTTACGTTTTTCCTTCCTATCCCATGGTTTTCTTTCTTTTCCCTTAGCCCTAATTCCTCATTCACTGAAGGGCAGTTAGATGGCGAAGTGGACGGAGCACTGGCCTTGGAGTCAGGAGGATGGGAGTTCGAATAGCGCCTCAGACTCTTACTAAGTGTGATCTTAGGCAAGTCACTTAACCCGGATTGCCTCACCTCCAGGGCCATCTCCAGTCGTCCTGATTCATCTCTGGCCACTGGACCCAGATGGCTCTGGGGGCAAAGTGAGGCCGGTGACCTTAGCACAGCACCCCCTCACTCAGTTCTAATTCATGTGCTTGTCGAGGCATCACTTCCCTGGTGTGGTGATCTTCTTTGAAAATGAAGGACAACTTCAATTGGGGAATAGCTTAGCAAACTGTGTATATGTATGTCAGGTATGTCACTATTGTTCTGTTAGAAACCAGGAGGGATGGGAACTCAGAGAAGCCTGGAGGGATTTGCATGAACTGATGCTGAGTGAGATGAGCAGACCCAGAAAAACACTGTACACCCTAACAGCGATATGGGGGCGATGATCAACCTTGATGGACTCACTCATTCCATCAGTGCAACAATCGAAGACAATTTGGGGCTCTCTGCAATGGAGTATAACATCTGTATCCAGAGAAAGAACTGTGGAGTTTGAACAAAGACCAAGGACTATTACCTTTAATTTAGAGGGAAAAAAACCTGATATCTTATTGTCTGATCTTATCTCTTTTACTTTGTTTCTTCCTTAAGATATGATTTTTCTCTCATCACATTCAATTTGTATTAATGTAAAGGACTGACAAATTGCTTTCTGTGGGGGGCGAGGAGGGAAATAAGATTAGGGGGAAAATTGTGAAGCTCAAAATAAATAAAATCTTTAAAAAAAAAGAAAATGAAGAACAAATATTATACTTCCTCATTCACAAAGAACTAATATGTAAAGATGTTAAACACAAGTGTACATGTACAATGCTCACTAGACTCAAGGGTAAACAGTGGGAAGGGAAGGTGGAAGAAAATTGTATAACTTATAAATATGCAAGTATATGAATGTTGAAAAACTTTCATAACAAGTAATTGAAAAAATAAAATAAAATAGCAATTAAAAACCATTAGTTCATTCATTAACAAATGTTAATGAACTACCTACTATGTGTTCTGCACTTTGCTGAGAGGGAGACTTATTAGAAAGATGAATAAAACTAAGAGGAGATTTTTAAAAAATGTTAACTACAAAACACATTAGAATATGTCAAGTATGTCTGTAATTTTAAAGTGATATGTGGATAAAATGGAAAAAATCTTATGCACACACACATATGCATAAATATATATATATATATATATATATATATATATATCAAGGGAGTTGAAAACAATCATGTCCAACTTTTTGTGACCCTATTTGGAGTTTTCTTGGCAAAGATACCAGTGGTTTGCCATTTTCTTCTACAACTAATTTTATAGATGAGGAAACTGAGGCAAATAGGATTAAGTGACTTGCCCAGAGTCACATAGCTAGCAAGTGTCTGAGGCTAAATTTGAACTTGGGAAAAGGAGTCTTCCTGTCTCCAGGCTCTCTGGGTGGTACTCTCACCCCTTTGTCACTGACTAATATCATTCCTAGTGACCCTGACTTCTCCAGGACAGTTTTTGTAACATTCTGAGAACTCAACTGCAAGCTTTCATATCAACTAGGGGCCCAGTGATGGACAATCATAAAACAACAAGATTCAAGTCCTGGCTCTGCTACTTTTTTCCTGTGTGATCTGAAGTATGTCATTTTTCCACTCTAGATCTCATTTCCTTCACTTTGTAAAATGAGGGGATAGACAAGATGACCTCTTAGATCCTTTCCAATCTAAGAGCAGAGAAGCTTATCACCTGAAGGTTGGCTGCAAAGTAATGATTTCTTTTTACTGCAGTAGCTCTCCAAGACTACTTGCTAAGACATAGAAAAGTTTGTGAACTATCTCAGATTCCTTAAACACTGAAGGATAAACAAGTACAAAGACAACAATCAGAAAATAATTTGGAGAGATAAGATTAAAGTTTACTATTAACAGGCAGGGGAGATTCTCCATAAAGTTCAATTTATACTTTAAAAACAAACAAATGGATTTTTATCCCTCAGTGATGGCTCACAGGGTGGATAAGATTTGGTTTCATGTTTCTGACTGATTTTTCTTTCATCATTTTCTCTCCCTCCATCACACAAAAAGTCCACACACATAGAATAAAAAGGTGTTAACACCTCCTTAACCCCTTCTTCTTGTCTTCCAAAACAATAACAGCGGTCAAGAGATGATTCCCCTTCCCTCACCTTGGCTGGTGAGGAATAATGACTCAGTTCAGACTTATCTGCCTTGCTCTTCAGTGGGAATCAATATAGTATAATGCTTACTCGGTGCTGGACAAGATTCTCCAGACCTGGCCCTGAAAGCCCTGCGGAAATGTGAAACCAAATCCTGAAGAGTACAAAAAGGAAGGACTGGGGAAAAGAAGGGAGAGGAAAGGATGTTGTTTCAAGGCTGAAGAGTCAGAAGCAGAGAATATCAGTGCTGGAAGAAACTTCAGAAGGCTTTTAGCCCAGCACTATGAAGTCCCAGATAAGGAAAGAAAGGAGAAGGAGGAGAAGCGAGAGGAGGACCATTTGAAAAATTGTTAGGGGCTTCAAAAGCCACCTAGTCCAGTGAGTACCTGACCCAGAATGCCTTCTGCAATCCTACTGACAAACCTTGTCCACTCCAAGGCTACTGGTCTACTCACTATTCAATAAGGCAGCCCATGCTACTTTTGGAATTGTTAGATTTATTAGGCAGATCTTCCCAACAATAAGTCTTAATCTCCCTCCCTTCAATTTCTGTACTCTTAGGACCAAGCAGAAAAAACTAAAATCTCTCTTCCTCATGCCAGCTCTTAAAACAGCTTTTGGGGGGCAGTTAGGCAGTGCAGTGGATAAAGTTGGAGTCAGGAGGACCAGAGTTCAAATACAACCTCAAATATTTGTTAGCTGTATGACCCTGGCAAGTCAGATAATCTTGACTGCCCCCCCAAAAAAACCTAGTTATTATATCTCCCCCCCCCCACACACACACCTTCTCTTACAGTGAAATATCTCCATTTTTGGCTAATTTTCACATAGTATGATGTCCAGGATCCTCAGTCTCCTGGTTGCCTTACTCTGGCTTTGTCTCATTTTATCAATATTCTTTCTAGACTATTAACATCTAGAAGAATACTCCAGACTTGGTCTAACCAATAAAATTCTATGCATTGTGACTCTGTCATTCTAGATGCTTTACCTACTTAGAATCAGGTGAGTGTTCTGACTGCTTTGTCACATTGATTCAAGAACTAATAACTGGTTTACAGTTTGGAAGATGCTTTTAATTATCTCATTTGATCCTAACAGCAACCCTGAGAAGTAGGTGCTATTGTTATTTTAACTATCTTAGGTTGTATTTGAACCCAGGTCTTTCTGTCTCCAGCTCATTGCTCTATCCATGATTCCATTTTCCTGCCTCCCCCATTTTACAGCTGAGGAAACCTGCAGACAAAAAATTAAAAGATTTGCCCAAAGTTACCTGGTTAGTAAGTGTATGAGTCTGGGGATAATCTGTCCAATACATCACCTAGCTATCTCTTTAGAAGGACATGGTAGATGGCATGTTAGACTTGGAATCAAGAGGATCTGAGTTCCAATCCTGCCACTGACACTTGTTGGCTATGTGACCCTAGGTAAGTGAATTGATTGATCTCTCCAAGTTTTAGACAACTCTCTAAAACCATTAGTTAAATCTTATAGTTGTCTTCTAAGAGTTCAATACCACTGGAATCATCAGTCATTGATGTCCCATTGCTGACTCATACTAATCATGTGGTTCACTAAAACCCCCAGATGTTCCTCATAGGATTGTTGCTTTAACCACATCTCCTCAATTTGTGTAGGAAGGTCTTATATTATGTGTGGGGAAACTGAAGCTCATAAGCTCAAGTAAATTCCTGAAGATCACACAGTGTAAAGCACTGGTCCTGGAGTCAGGAGTACCTGGGTTCAAATCCGGTCTCAGACACTTAATAATTACCTAGCCATGTGGCCTTGGGCAATTATCTGCCTTGCTCTTCAGTGGGAATCAATATAGTATAATGCTTACTCGGTGCCTTGCAAAAACCCCCCAAAAAAGATCACACAGTGATTAATTCGTAGGACTCAAATCCAGACTTACTGACTTTAATCAAAGATGCCCAAGTAGTCCACTTGAGATGAGATAAAGGAGCAGAAGAAGCCCCAAGTAGTCTAATTTTAGAACTAGAAGGGACCTGGAAAGAGAATTAACTATGAAATCAGAGGTCCTGAGTTTAAATCCCACTTCTGATTCTTACTACCTGTAGATTCTTTCTCATTCTACCTAAGCTCTCAGTTTTTATGCTTCCACTCCTAGGGCATAGCCATCCTGGAGACAACTCTGCCTTAAATCAGGTTGGTGACTTCCTGATTGGTGATTTCCTCCCAGGTTTGCCATTTTTATGAAAGATCCCAAGAACACTTGGAAGTACACTAAATTTTACTCATATCTGGACTCTGTCTTCTATAGACTCCTCCTCCTCCTCTTCCTCCTTTTCTGCTACTGCATGCTCTTTCCACCTTTCCAACTCCCCTTTTGTTATTTCTCCCCTTTAGAATATAAGCTCTTTGAAGATAGGAACTGCCTAGTTTATGCTTAGATTTGTATCACCAACCCTTAAGCACATAGTAAATGCTTAATAAATATTCTTTATCTCTATCTAGTTTTCTATCTTTCTGTGTCTTTAACCATCTAACCTTGGACAAATTGCTTACCTTTTCTTGGTCTCAGTTTCATCATCTGTAAATTGAGGTTTACTTAGATGTAAACTGGTATCCCTTATAGATCTGTGACCCTTAAACAATATCCAGATCACTCCTTTCATTTGACAGTTGAGGAAACAGGCTGAAGATGAAAAGGACATGCTCAAGGTCCAAGTGTGGCTTATTAGCAAGCTCACAGGACTGGAAATCAAGAGACCTGTCTTCATATCTTGACTCTTTCATGAACTACCTTTGGAATCTTGAACAATTCACTTCATTTTCTGGTCCTTAATTTTCTTTTGTGTTACCCAAAAGTCCACAGAACTTTTTTATCTGATTACTCCTGCATGTAGGAATAAATTGCTGCTTTCTATTTTTCCTACCTTTCTTTCAGTTGATGATTCTGCTCATACTGAAACCCTAATTTCTTAATCCTTTTCCTCTGAGTATGTAATTGAAGCATCCCTCAGGTTTTTTCTTCTGCTTCAAAAGCCATATGTTCAACTTGAGAGACTTAATTAAACCTTTGATAGGCATGGGTACTGTCATATATCTCTTACTATATTTGCAGTTAATGATAGGAATTGTATTGCAGATAATAAATATTTATATTCTTGAGTCCCTGTCCTGATTCTACTTGTTACCAGTTCTGATAGGGGAGAGGTGTGAATGGAATGGTGGGGTGCATTGATCCTTCTCCAATCTGGACAAAAGTTATTTCTGCCCAGGTATAGATGGGAGGAAGGAAGGCAGCAATGGCCTCATTTTTTTCTTTTTATTTCTAGAGTTTAATGAAGTGCTTGGCACATAGTAGGCACTTAATAAATGTTTTTTGAATGTTGAATGAATGAATGATGGCTAGCAAAAGAGTGAAGGATGAACTCAATGAGCATTAGTACTGGGAGTGGGGCAGAATACCTAGATTCAAAGTGAAGCTCTGATGTTTAAACCTTCTGACCCTGAGCAAGTCACTTGACCTCTGTGAGACTCAGTTTCTTCATCAGTAAAATATGTAAGGGGTTGGACTAGATGACCTTTCAGGTCCCTTCCAAATCTGAACCTATAAATTCTAAGAGACAACAGAAGCTGAAGGATAGAAATGCCTCCCTCTGGTAAAATAAGGAAGGGCAGAAAGAAAAAGAGAAAGACAGACAGACACAACAGAGACACAAAATTATTGAGAGAGCTTAAGAAAGAGAAATTGAAAAAGATTATCTTCAACTATTGGGTATATAGGAGGTGATCTATGGAAACTCTTAAGATAGGAAAATTTTCTAGTATTCTTTAAAAGTTCCCAGGACTAATTTCAAGAAAAGTCAAAGATCATAAGGAAGTATGTCAAAAATAGAATGTTCTTCCAAATTCCAGTCAGGGTTTGGCTCCTAAGAGAGCTCCAGGAATCCAGAGGGAAGAAACTGATAAAGAGATTGAGATTTCAATTAAAGTCACCCAAGGAAAGCTAGAAGTTGTGAGTTTGGTTGCCATAGTCTGAATGTAGAACTTCCTTATATACTTGTCATGTTCTCTACATATTACTTGAGAACAGAAGCCATATCTCATTCTATCTTATACTGCTCTGTGAGGTATGTCTTTGATGAACTTCAGAGATGACTTGCATGTTCATAGAATCACAGTTTTAGAACCAGAAGCAAATATAATGATCTTATCCCAATCTGACAAATAAAGAAACTGAGGCCAAGAAAAAATTAATAACTGACACTTATAGATTGATTTAATATTTACAAAGTATTTTTCATATATGATCTTATTTGAACTTCATAAAAAACCTATGAGGTAAATAAAGTACTATAGATTCTCACCCCAGTTTTATAAAGGCAAGGAAATGGATATGGAGAGATGAAGGAATTTGTTCAAAGACACACAAATAGGATTCTGATCCAAGTCATGGCACTCTGAATCTTTCCTCTCCTGCAATAGACTACATTTTTTTAAATTAAAAAAAATCACAAAAAATACCCTTAGCTTCCTTTAATTACTGGATGTAGTTTAAAAAAAAAGAATGAAAGAAAGAAAATTTAAGAGAATGCTCCCATTAACCTTTCCAAAAAAGGAATGGAGGCACACAGACCCAATTTCTCTTCAGTGTTTGATGTCCCCTGTTTCGCAGATGCTTTGCATTTTTCTCTGGGTCAAAGAGACTTTTTCACTCATTTACAATGGACTTAACCAGTAAAGGTTAATGAGAATCTACTTTCCTAGTCCAAGCAAACTGAAGAAATTATACCTTTACAACAGAACAAGTGATTGAGTTGAGTGGGTAGTTCAATTTGTTCTCCAAATGACCAAATTGTGAAATAGTTGTTCCAGTTCTCTCAGGCAATTTAACAATTTGATGTCTCCCAAATGGAATGCAAACTCTAAGGTCAGGGACCTTTTCATTCTTGTCTTTGTGTCTCAGTGCCTGTTATGCAACAGATGCTTAAGAAGTGCTTACTGACTGATTGAATAAAACAGATAAGTTTTACTATGCAAAAGAATGCTGAAAGTTCACTGTGATGTCAGATGATTCAAACTGGAAAATGGTATCAATAAATTCTAGCAAATATATTTCTTTTTTGTCCCTTAGTGGTGTGGAAAGGGTAGCAATAGAATCATAGGAAAATGAATTTAGAGATGGAAGAAACCTTAAAGGTTAACTAACAACACCACAGTTAACATTTGGGGACAGTTAGGTGGCATCAGAGCACCAGCTCTGGAAGTCAGGAGAACCTGAGTTCCAATCCAGCCTCAGACACTTAATAATTACCTAGTTGTGTGAACTTGGGCAAGTTACTTAATTCCATTGCCTTAAATAAAGAAAAATAATTTGTATAACACTATACACCAGGTACTGTGAACTAAGCACTTAATTATTATCTCATTTGATCTTCTCAACGGTCCAGCAAAAGTTGTCACTATTATTATCCCCATTTTACAGAAGAGGCAACTGAAGTGACTTACCCAGGGTCATACAGCTCATAAATGTTTGAGGTTGTATTTGAACTCAAGTCTTTCTGACTCCAGGGCCAGCACTCTATCCACTGGGTCACCTAGCTGCTTCTAGTCCATTCTATTCATTTTATAGATGATCTTCCAATTTCAAATTCTCACTCTTTCCACCATATTCTGGTATGTTCTTAGCAGAGTTAACTAAGGGTTTATGTAGTAATTTGGGCAGAGCATGGGGTCAATAAGAGAAATGAGCAATTTTCCAAATATTCAGTTTAGACTAAATGCATTATTCATTTGCAATGTCTACCCAAAACTCAATTATTGCCTGATCAACTCCATCAATTGTCTTTACAACTGCATATTATTATATGGGTAATTGACTTTCTTCATCCATTTTGTCATCCCAGATCTGTGTCCCCTCCAATGGGATTCAGGTAGGTAAGTGGTATATTGGCTAGAGCTTGGAGTCATGAAGATCTGAGTTCAAATCCTGCCTCTGTGAGAAATAATTCATTTGGATTCCAACTCTATTCCAAATAACATCAGTAAATTTGATATGATTCGATAGGGGTAGTGATAAGTTCTGTATATCAGGTCCAAGATCTGTGAGCTGTAGATTGTAAGATCACTTACATAATCATTGGAAGTCAGAACCCTCCACCCTTGTTTTTCTTGTCATGGTGACAAAATCCATTGTTGGGGAGGTGACTCAATTACAGGAAAATTCCTCCAACTTATTTATCTACCTCTGGTCTATTTTCTTTTGTCCAAAATGAGCAAGTGACCACTTGTGACCACCTAGTCAATGAAGATATTCCTAGCTTCACCCAACTCATGACCTTGCTGTCATTTCATTTTTGCTTATTTTAGGTAATGAGACAAATGTCAACCAATGAGATCTGTATTTTACTATTCTTTTTTTTTACATATTTGGGTATCTAATTCTATAAATACAAGGTTCTGGAGGAAAGGGGTGTTGTCAGTTGAAAGTCTTCAGGGTTTTTTAATTTTCTGAAGAAACAGATTTATGAATGTTGATGAATATTGGCCCACTATTGCTTTTCAGCATTTAGAAGTCAATTTTACATTAAATCCTGTAGGATTTATTCCTGTCATTTCTATCTGATAGATGTATTAATATTGTATTTTTGAGAATACAAGTATTATGTAGAATTTTTTATTTTATTTTGATTCTTTTGGTAAAGAACTAGAAATTGAGGGCATGTCCCTCGATTGTAGAATGGCTAAACAAGTTTGCGGCATATACTTGTGATGGAATATTCCTGGACTGTAAGAAATGATGAGATTGATTTTAGAAAAAACATGGAAAGACTTGCATGAAAAAATGAAGAATGAAATGGCCAGAATCAAGAGAATGCTGAACATAGTAATGATAACATTGTTCAAAGAGAAACTGTGAACAACTATGCTATTCTGAGTATTATAAATATCCAAATCAGTCACAAAGGACCTATGAAGGAAAATGTCTATCTCCAGAGAAAGAACTAATAGAAATATTCATAGATTGGTATATACACACATGTATGCATATATACATACATACATATATTGTGAAATGGTGGCTTTCTCTAGTGTGGAATGGAGAGGGAAGGAGGGAAACAGACAGTTTGGAACCTAAAATATAACTAAAAAATTATTTTAATTGAATAAAAAACTAGATAACTATGTTTCATCATAATTGGTTTCCTTTGTAATCTTATGTATTTTATCTGATGCTTTTAAAAACATTTTTCTGAGGAGAGAATAGGTTTCATTAAACTGCCAAAAAGGGCCAAGACTCCCCGAAAGATTCTAAGAACTCCTCACCTATGGGAACCCCTCTCCCCTGCAACCTATCTCCCCTTCCCTCCCCACCATTGAAAACTTTGACTGGGACTCTGTCTACAAGTTTCCCTTAAGGTGAATCTTTTTGACATCAGTATTCTTCTGGAAAGGCACATGGTATGAATGAGATTTTTGTACGGCTATAAAACTGCAAACTGAGCAGGAAATGCAGTGAGGAGGATATAATCTGAACAGAAAAGTGAAATAAACAGAAAATGAAAAGGTCTGGTCATACAGTGAGAGTAAGGGATGACTGAGGAGAGACGGAGTGCTCCATTGGCATAAGGGTAGCTAGATGAAGTAGTGGATAGAGCCTCAGTCTTGCTAATTTAGAATCTTGTCTCAGACAAGTTACTTATTAGCTGTGTGATGTTGGGCAAGTCACTTGACCTCTTTCATTCTCAGTCCTCTCATCTGCAAAATGAGGTTAATAACAGCTATTATTTACATGTTACTTTAAGGCTTACTGAGTGCTTTACAAATATTAATTTTTTGACAGCAATACTATAAGATAGGTATTAATATGCCCCATCTTACAGATGAGGAAACAACCTGAGAGAAAGTGATTTTCCCAGTGTCACAGAGTAAATATTGGAGACTGGATTTGAACTCTATTCCTGCTTCCAGATCTAGTGATCTATTCTCTGGATTTAGTCACCTAATTATTTATAATAATAGTATCTCCCCAATAGGATGTTTGTGGAGGTAGAGTGGGAGCATGGCAAGGTCATATAAAGAACGCAGTATTGTCAGAGGTGGGAAGACAGGTAAGTAGAGATCTCTGAATTCAAATGATACACACACATATAAACATATATGTGTGTATGTCACTTTAAGATTTACAAAGTAGTTTGCAATTATTATTTTATTTGATCCTCACAACAACCATGGGAGGTAGATACTATTATCCCCATTTTACAGATAAGAAGACTGAGGCGGAAAGTAATTAAATGACTTGTTCAAGATCACAGTAAGTATCTGAGGTCAGATTTTCCAAGGTCTTCCTAACTGAGGCTAGCATTCTATCTATTACATAGATATAAAGTGCTTTAAAAACAATAATCTGTATTTGTTCTGTTGTTTTTCAGTTGTACCCAACTCTTCTCAACTTTATTTGGAGTTTTCTTTGTAAAGATACCATTTAAGTGTCTGAAGTCAGATATGAATTCATAAAGATGAATCTTTCTGACTTTAGACTCAGTGCTTTAGTCACTGTGCCATCCAGCTGCCACAGGAAAATATTATATAAATGTTCATTATGATCATCTATATAATGTCTAAAGATTTTGATGAAAGCTCTAGCATTTTGTGTAGACTGGCATGGGAGGATTTCTCTAGTATATAAAGAGAGCAGTCACAATAAGGGGTGGACAGAATAGGATCTGCTACATTGTGGAGGAATCAGTGGTATCTTTAATACCAAAGGTATCAATAAAATTGCTCATTCACTTAAATAGGGTGAAGAATTATCAGTCTGCCTTGCCAGCAGGAAGCTTTCTCATTGGCTGAAAGTGAGTCCAGAATGTAAAGACTGAAGAATTTAAGACAGAGCTCAGGTAGGCAACCCCAAAATCAGCTAGGTTAAAAGAGATGTTGGGAGCAGCAGCTAGGTGGCACAACAGATAGAGCATCGGCCCTGGGGTCAGGAGGACCTGAGTTCAAATCCGACCTCAGACACTTAATAATCACCTAGCTGTGTGGCCTTGGGCAAGCCACTTAACCTCATTTGCCTAGAAAAAACCTAAAAAAAAAAGAAAGATGATGGGAAATAAATCCTGTCTAAAGCCCCAAGGAGCAGAGATGCCACTTCTGGTCCAGCACAAATCAAGATTGACTAGCTGGTTTATTCTGAGGAAGCTGCAGGAAAGTTCAAGAAGTATAGGAACCACCAGGGAATCTAAGTGGATTTTTTATTTCAAATTACCCTACTTTGGTGTATTTTTTTCTGAATGTGAGGACTGCTGTCTCTTTATAAAATATAAAATGCCACTGGTTAACAAATGGGCTAATGAGCAGACCTTACATGTTGTCCTCATGTATTTTAAAATATATGAGGGAAAAAAAGAATACTGAACACTGTTGAAGTACTATAAAATATTTTCAAAAAACCTTTATTTTTGTGAATAAACATCAGAAAACACATGCATATATTCTATAGTAAGGAAATAGAAAGAAAGGAAAGAGTTGAGTGGGAGCTTGGCAAGGTCATATAGAGATAGTGGTATTGTCAGAGGTGGGGAGACAGGTAAGTAGAGATCAGAAGGAAACAGATCTCTGAACTCAAACAAATCACCTTACTCAAGTAAGAACAAGAGGTTCAGGGTCTTTAGTAGGATAAAAAGGATTAGAAAAGTTTTTCTAGCTAAAAACCTAGTCTGATACCCTGGACCAGATCTGAATGGTACAGATAATGCCCTGTATACTGACTTTGGTTGTGGACATTCAAAAATATCCAATCTGTAAAAGACAGAGCTCTGAGTCAATGGCACTTTATTAAAGGATCCACTGTACCCTCTAATGAAGTGGACCTCAGGTATTCTTCATGATCCAAAATGCCCCCTTCCTTCAGAGCTTACTTTTATAGTGCTTGATACCCAGTTGACACAGGTGAAGCAAACCAAAAAATACAAAATCTCATTAATTAATAGATTTTACCCTTGATCCTCTAGGATGGTCTATATAAAATATAGAATGTCTTTGGTTAACAAATGGACTAATGAGCAGACCTTATGAGACCTATCTTGACCTTTCAGAAGGTCTTAGCAAGTCAATGAGCTCACCCATGGACTAGGCTGATATGGCTTTGTGGGAAGATTCAGACTCCCCATGATGTGGACCTACTCATACTGGAAAATATAATTGCTCAGGATTGATTTAAGCAAGACCATAGATACCTAAGGAGACCTTCTATGTGGAAGGAGGGGCTATGGAATATGGATGAAAGAAAAGAATCTTTTCAATGACTTGAAGGAATTTCAACACTAGACCATCCTGAAAAAAAGTTTCAACTAGTCCTGAGGAATATTGACCCAAGCACCTACCTCCCAGGGATGTTACGAAGATAATATACATATATATATATATATATATATATATATATATATATATATATATATATATATATATGAAGTGTTTTACACAGTGCTTGGTACTTTGTAAATACTTGCTTCTTTTCTTTCTCTCTTCTTTTCTTCCCTTCTCCCTCCCTTCCTACCTTCCTTCCATCTAGTCCAATTCCATCATTTTACAGATGAGAAAACCAAGAGGGTTTAACAAGGTTAAGAGACTTACTCAGGATCACATAGTAAGTTTTGGAGGCATGATTTGAACTCCAATATTCCTGAGGTAGCTTAGTGGTCTCATTTTACAAATGAGATTTAGAACCAAAGCTTCTATGTACTCATTGTCAATGGGAAATAACACTCTAACTCTCAGACCTAGATGTAGGATTCGAAGTTCCTTCAGTTTAACTGTTTTGCACAAACATAATAGTATAGTCCATACTGCGATATAACTAAAGATAAGATTAGCTAGGTGGTGCAGTGGTTAGAGCACTGGCCTTGGTGTCAGGAGGAGAGGAGTTTGAGTGGCCTCAGACGCTTGACACTTACCAGCTCTGTGACCTTGGGCAAGTGACTTAACACTGCCTCACATCCAGGGCCATCTCCAGTCAGCCTCATACAAATCTGGCCTCTGGACCCAGATGACTTTAGAGGAGAAATTGAGATTGGTGACTTAGCACTGCACCCTCTCACTCAAATCCAATTCATATGCTTATCACGGCATCACCTCCCTGATGCCATGGTCTTCTTTGAGAATGAAGGACAAACATCTTCATCCTGAATCCAAGTCTAGCACTTTATCCACCATTCCATGATGTCTGGTATGTGATGCTGGTCTAAACTTATTTTCAATCACAATATCTGTCAAGTTTTTTTTTTTTTGGTTCTTATGGTCAGATGCAGTTTATGTCCTTGGGTTTATCAAACATGAGGTGGGGGCACTACATTTGATTACATCTAGATTTAGCTCATACTGTCCATTCTACTGATATACCTTTTTATCTTTGCTTTTGTTGAAACCTATAAAATATCTCCTTGTAGCATGATTGATCCTCCACTTAACTTCTATATTTACCTAGCTAGCATTGTCATTTTGTTTCTGTTGGCATGGTGAAACAATACCAATGAGTAACTTTCCTGTTATTTGTCATCTTTAATTTCTATAGCATGTTCTGTAGTTTTATTTATGAGTCCCATGAGTGTCTTGATAGCTTAACTCTCAAATATTTTATGCATTTTATAGTTATTTTTAATGAAATTTTTAATTATTATTTCTTTCTGTTTTTTGATAGTACTATAGGGAAATACTAATGATCTTTGTAGAATTCTTGTGTATCCTTCTATTGGATTTGGAGGAAGAGAAACTGTCCTTAAGTCCTTGCTATGCTAATTACTGAGTGATCTTGGACAAATCACTTAACAGCATTAATCTATGTTTCCTCATCTTTAAACTGAGTCAGACTAGATGATGACTCAAGTCCTTCTGGTTCTTTATCTATGAAACTTTTCTTAAGCTATAAATAATTTTGGTTTTTAAAAATTCTTTGCCAATATTTAGAGCTTTACTTTCTTTCTCTTCCTACTGGGAGTGCTAACATTTCTAGAACATCATATAATAAGTGGGAGATGACTCTTTTATTCTGATTTTATTTTATTCTATTCCAATTCTTTTATTCTGAAAGAGCTATAACATTTTCCTGAAGATGAAGGAAGCTGTTCCATCAAGGAGTTATAGCAGCAAAGTCAACCCAGGGTGCAAGGGTGCCCATGGGAAAGAAGTCAGTGAAAGAGCAACAAGGAAGAGAGCACATATTTAAAAGGAATAGCAAGTTATACAAAGTAGATTTGTATCTTCATGTACAATTCTTTTTTTTATTATACTATATTATGGAAATGCTTGTTTTATTCCATAAATTGACTATTCATTGGAAGGAGAAATCTGAAGCAGAAGCTTAAATACTTTGGCCACATATTGAGAAGATGAGATTCATTGAAAAAGTCTCTGATGCTGGGAAACATTGAAGGCAAAAAGGAAAAGGGGGCAGGAGCAAATGAGGATAATGTCATAGAAGTAATGCATATGAATTTATACGGACTTTAGGAGACAGTGGAGGATGATGATGATGTTTGCCCCTCATTCTTGAAGAGGACCATGACATCAGAAAAGTGATGCCATGGCAAGGACATGAATTGGATTTGAATGATGGAATGCTGTGCCAAATCACCAGCCTCACTTTCTCCTCTAGAACCATTTGTGTTCAATAGTCAGAATCAGGACAACTGGAGATGACTTTGGATGTCAGATTCATTTGGGGGGGGTTAAATTTTTTAAATTGTTTTTAAAATTTTCATCCATTTGTACATGCATATTTCCAAGTTACAAAATTTCCCCCCACCCTTCCTTCTCATCCACCCCAACCCCAGTAGGTAATAGTCAGATTACCATTTTACATACATATTTTGTTAAACATATTTAGAGATTAGTAATTTATGGCATGAAAAATTGGGATTAAGGGAAAGAGATACATAAGAGATAATTTTTATGGTGTTCATCAGATTCAGTAGGGGTATTTTCTTTCTGTGTGTTTTGTTGTGTTTTGTTTTGTTTTTTCTTCCTCTGGTTGGGGATAATATAGACCATCACCATTCTAATACAGTTGTCCTAGTTCTCTGGACTGTGGAGAGGAGCTACTTCTATCAAGGTTGTTCATCTCATAATGTTGTTGATGTGTACATTGTTCTCTTGGCTCTATTCCCTTTGTTTAACATCAGATCCCATAAGTTATTCCATGCTTTTGTAGAGTCCAACCATTCATGGTTTCTTATGGAACAATAATATACCATAGTATTCATGTAACATCATTTGTTTAGCCATTCCCAACTGATGGGCATCCCCTCAATTTCCAATTCTTTGCCACTATGAAAAGAGTTGCTATGAATATTTTGGAACATGTAGGACTTTTCCCATTTTTTTATAATTTCTTCTGGATATAGTACTAGAATTGGAATTGCTGGGTCAAAGGGTATGAACAGTTTTATTGCTCTTTGGGCATAGTTCCATATTGCTCTCCAGAAAAGTTAGATCCATTCACAACTCCACCAGCAATGCATCAATGTCCCAATTCTCCTGCACTCTCTCCAACTTTGATCATCTTCCCTTTTTCTCATCTGGGCTGGTCTAATAGGTGTGAGATGATACCTCATTGTTGTTTTAATTTGCATTTCTCTAAAAAATAGTGATTTGGAGCATTTTTTCACATGATTATATATATATATATATATATATATATATATATATATATCTTTAATTTCTTCATTTGAAAACTGTCTGTTCATATCCTTTGATCATTTATCAATTGAGGAATGATTGTGACCTTATAATTTGATGCATTCTCTATATATTTTAGAAATGAGACCTTTATCAGAACTCCTGGTTGGGAAGATTGTTTCCTAGCTTTCTGCTTTTCTTCTAATTTTGGTAGTATTGATTTTATTAGTGTAAAACCTTTTTTAATTTAAAATAGTCAAAATCATTTATTCTGCACTTTATAATGTGCTCTAATTCTTATTTGGTCATAAATTTATCCCTTTTCCATAGATCAGATAGGGTATGTTTTGTTCTATTAATTTATCTATGGTATCACTCTTTAAGTCTAAATCCTGTGTGCATTTTGACCTTATTTTGGTAAAGGGTGTGAGATGTAGATCTATGCCTAGTTTTTTCCATGCTGTTTTCTGTTTTCCTGACAATTTTGGTCAGTGGGTTCTTATCCCAGAGGCTGATGTCTTTGACTTTGTCAAATAGTAGATTGCTGTAGTTGTTTACTGCCTTTTCTTTTAAACCTATCCTAATCCACTGATCCATTACTCTATTTTTAAACCAGTACCAGGCAGTTTTGATGACTGCTGCTTTATAGTATAGTTTTAGACCTGGTAGAGCTAGACCACTTCTTTTACATTTTTTTTTATCAGTTCCCTTGCTATTCTTGCCCTTTTGTTGCTCCCCATGAATTTTGTTACTTTCTGTCTCTAGATCAGTAAAGTAGTTATTTGGTAGTTTGTTTGGTATGGCAAGGAATAAGTAATTTAATTTGGGTAGAATTATCATTTTTTTATATTAGCTCGACCTAATCATGAGCATTTGGCATTTTTCCAATTATTTAGATCTGCCTTTATTTGTGTGAGGAAAACTTTATAATTGTGTTCATACAGTTTCTGAGTTTGTCTCGGGAGGTAGATTCCCAAGTATTTAATGTTATCTATAGCTATTTACCTGGAATTTCTCTTTCTTTGTTGTTTATATATAGAAATATTGATGATTTATGTGGGTTTATTTTATATCCTGCTTCTTTGCTGAATTTATTAATTATTTCAAGGAGTTTTTTAGATGATTTTCTTGAATTCTCTAGGTATACCATCATATCATTTGCAAAGAGTGAAAATTTTGCTTCCTCATTGCCAATTCTTCCTCCTTGCCAATTCAATTTCTTTTTCTTCTGTTATTGCTACTGCTAGCATTTTCAATACCATATTGAATAGTAGTGGTGATAATGGACATCCTTGTTTCACCCCTGAATTTATTGGAAATGCTCTGGGTTTATTCACATTAAATATAATATTTGTTGATGGTTTTAGATAGCTACTATTTATTATTTTGAGGAAAACTCCATTTATTCCTAAATTTTCTAGTGTTTTTAATAGGAATGGATGTTGAATTTTTATCGAAGGCTTTTTTGGCATCTATTGAGATAGCCATATGATTTCTGTTGGTTTTATTATTGATTTGTTTAATTATGTTAAGTGTTTTTCTAATTTTTTTTTAGGTTTTTACAAGGCAAATGGGGTTAAGTGGCTTGCCCAAGGCTACATAGCTAGGTAATTATTAAATGTCTGAGACCGGATTTGAACCCAGGTACTCCTGACTCCAGGGTCAGTGCTTTATCCACTTCGCCACCTATCCACCCCGTATTTTCCTAATGTTGAACCATCCCTGCCTGCCTGGTATAAATTCAATGTGATCATGGTGTATTATCCTGGTAATTACTTGCTGTAACCCCACTGATAAAATTTTATTTAAGATTTTTACATCAATATTCATTAGGGAGATTAGTCTATAATTTTCTTTGTCTGTTTTGGTTCTTCCTGGTTTAGGTATCAGTACCATGTTGGTATTATAAAAGGAGTTTGGCAGAACTCCTTCCTCTCCTATTTTTTAAAATAGTTTATATAGACTAGGAATTAATTGATCCTTAAATGTTTGGTAGAATTCACTTGTAAATCCATCTGGACCTGGAGACTTTTTCTTAGGGAACTTATTGATGGTTTCTTCAATTTCTTTTTCTGAAATGGGGTTATTTAAGTAATTTATTTCCTCTTCTGTTAATCTGGGAAGTTTGTATTTTTGTAAATATTCATCCATTTCTCTCAAGTTGTCCAATTTATTGGCATAAAGTTTGGCAAAGTAGCTCCAAATTATCTCTTTAATTTCCTCCTTATTGGTGGTCAGTTAACCCTTTTCATTTTTGGTAATTTGGTTATCTTCTTTCTTTTTTTTAAAATCAGATTAACCAGGGGTGACTAGGTGGTGCAGTAGATAGAGCATCAGCCCTGAAGTCAGGAGTACCTGGGTCCAAATCCGGCCTCAGACACCCAACGATCACCCTGCTATGTTGCCCCGGGCAGGCCACCCAACCCCATTTGCCCTGCACCCCTCCAAATAATAATAATAAAAAATGTGCTTGAGTCTTTATTCCAACACCAACACCTCTGTCATGGGTGGATCACATTCTTTATGATAAGTCCATCACAAAAGTTACTTCCATATTTTTCCACCATTGCCATTGCTGATCGCAACTCCCTCCTTTCGTATTTCTCCACTACCATGTACTATATTTTCTCTCTCCTTTTACTCTGACTCTGCTGTAGGGTAGCTGAGTGGCACAGCAGACAGATCCCTGGCCCTGGGGCCAAGAGGCCCTGATCCCCCCCCCCCCCACTAGGCCCAGCATCCACCTGGCCCTATGGTCCTGGACAGGCCTTCCAATCCCAGCCCCTTGCAAGAAGTAAAAAAGAAAATGTGTTATATCTGACCACTCTCCCCCCATGGTCCATCCTCTCCTCCATCACTCACATCCCCCCCTTCCCCCTGTCCCCCCCTCTCCTTCTTACTCCAGAGAATGAAGTTTCCCCTCATTCCCCCTTGCCTTCCCCGCTTCCATATCATTGCAACAGCTCATTGTAATAAAGAAAAATCTTATTATATGAAATATCTTGGCCTATTCCCCCCTCTCCTTTTTCTTTCTCCCATTACATTTCCCTTTTCTCTATTGACTCCATTTTTACACCATATTTTATCTTCGAATTCAGCTTTCTCCTGTGCTTCAACTAAAAAAGCTCCTTCTACCTGATTTATTAACTGAGAAGGTTCATATGAGTATTATCAAAGTCATTTTTCTATACAGGAATACATATAGTTCATCATCATTAAGTCCCTCATATTTTCCCCTTCTCCTCCAATCTCTATGCTTCACCCGAGTCCTGTATCTGAAGATCAAACCTTCTGTTCAGCTCTGACCATTCCAACAGGAACATTTGAAATTCCCCTGATTCATTGAAAGTCCATCTTTTTCCCTGGAAGAGGACATTCAGCCTTGCTGTATAGTTGATTCTTGGCTGCATTCTAAGCTCTTTTGCCTTCTGGTATATTATATTCCAAGCCCTACAAGCTTCCCAAGTAGTTGCTGCTAAGTCCTGTGTAATCCTGACTGCAGCTCCACAATATTTGAACTGTGTCCTTCTGACTGCTTGTAATATTTTCTCTTTGACTTCAGAGTTCTGGAACTTGGCTATAATACTCCTGGGGGTTGGTTTTTTGGGATCTCTTTCTCGGGAGGATCAGTGGATTCTCTCCATTTCTATTTTGCCCTCTGCTTCTAGAATATCAGGGCAATTTTCCTGTAGTAATTCTTTGAAAATGATGTCAAGGCTCTTTTCCTGAGCATGACTTTCAGGTATTCCAATAATTTTTAAATTATCTTTCCTAAGTCTGTTTTCCATATCAGTTGTTTTTTCAATGAGATATTTCACATTTTCTTCTAATTTTTCATTTTTTTGGTTTTGAAGTATTGATTCCTGATTTCTGGTAAATTCATCAATCTCTCTGAATTCTGTTCTTTGTCTGAAGGATTTGTTTTCCTCAGACAGCTTTCTTATCTCTTTTCCCATCTGGCCAATTTTGCTTTTTAAAGCATTCTTCTCCTCCATAACTTTTTGAACTGTTTTGTCCATTTGACCTAAGCTGGTTTTTAGCATGCTAATTTCTTCAGCATTTTTTGGATTTCCTTGACTAGGCTGCTGACTTCATTTTCATGTTTTTTCTGCATCTCTCTCATTTCTTTTCCCAGTTTTTCTTCTAACTCCCTCATTTGATTTTCAAAGTCTTTTTTGAGCTCTGTCATAGCCTGAGCCCAATTTCTGTTTTTCTTGGAGTCTTTAGATGCAGGAGCTTGTGCTTCCCCATCTTCAGACTGAGTATTTTGATCCTTCTTGGGCTCATTTGCAAAATATTTCTCAATGGTGTTCCTCTTGTTTCTCTGCTTGCTCATTTTCCCAGCCTGAGCCTGGTTTTGGGATGCTTCCTGAGCTTTTGGGACATTCCCACATGGGTCTCAGTGTGTGAGGTTCTGTCCTCCCTCCTGATCTGTGAATGACCATATGTGCCCCCCCACAACAGGGCTGAAGTGGAGGGGGCCCCTGCTGTTCTATGGGGAGGCCTAGACAGCCATCAGAATCTGAATGTGGTCAGAGCCCCAGAGTCCTGTTCCAGGGGCAGAGGACAGAGCTCAGCAGTCTCTCTTTCTTCACTCCCCTCCCTCAGCTCAATGGGCTCATGCCCTGGGGGCTCCTGCTTACCGGCTCCGCCTGCTTCTGTTCCTGGATCTGGGCTGCGGAAAGACCATGTTGTTCGCTGTGTGCCCTGAGGGCTGGGCTCCACATGCTCGCTCTGGGAGAGGTCCCCAGCTGTTTCCCCAATTTGTTCCTGGTGCTCCCCGGGGTGTAGCTCAGGAAACTCCCCTGCTGCTGTGAGCCGTGGCTCCCAGGGCCCTGGGGCTGTCTCCTGGAGGCTGAAGTTCTTTGGCTCTGGCAGGCCACCCCTCTGGCAGGCCACCCCTCTGGCAGGCCACTCCTCTGGAGGACTGCCCCTCCGACCCGGGGAGCAGAGCCTTTCTGCTCTTTTCCAGGTTACCTTGAGTAGGAGAACTGCCTCACTGGATCCCTCTCTGGGTTCTGTCTCTCGAAAGTTTAGTTAAAGTCCTTAGCTTTTGAGTTTTATGAGAGAGCACCTAAGACACCATCCTTTCTTGTTGCCATCTTGGCTCTTCCCCTTGTTCTAGTAGATTGAAGCAGTTTTCCCATATAATTTCCTTCAGGATGTTTTGCAAGTTCTTTTGTTGGTCCAGGCTTTCTAGTAGTCAAATGATTTGTAGATTGTCTCTTCTGGATCTGTTTTCCAGGTCATTCATTTTCCCTAAAAGGTCCTTTACATTTTCAATTTTTTCAGCCTTTTTAGTTTGTTTGTTGGAATCTTATAGTCTTGTAGATTCATTAGTTTCTGACTGTTTGATTCTAATTTTTAGGATTTTATTTTCTTCATTTATCTTCTGTGTTTCCTTTTCCAGTTGGTTATTTTTACTTTTTTTTTAGGTTTTTTCCAAGGCAAATTGGGTTAAGTGGCTTGCCCAAGGCCACACAGCTAGGTAATTATTAAGTGTCTGAGACTGGCTTTGAACCCAGGTACTCCCGACTCCAGGACTGGTGCTTTATCCACTACACCACCTAGCTGCCCCTGGTTATTTTTACTTTTAATGGAGTTTATTTCTTTGGTCAACTTGTCACAATTTTTCTGCATGATTTTCATTTCTTTTTTCCATTTTTCTTCTTCTTCTCTTCTTTGGTTTTTAAATGATTTTTATACTCTTTGATGAGCTTTTGTATTTGGGTCCAATTTTTAGACTGTTTTGATACTTCTCCTGTGAGTGATTTCTCACAGCCTTCTTCTTCAGACATGGCATTGTTGTCATCTTTATCTGTGAGGTACTTTTCTATAGTGAGTGCTCTTTTAGCTATTTTGTTCATTTTTGTTGTTGCAGTTCTGCTTCTGGGGTATATGGAGTATAGATCCAAGCTTTTATTTTGCTGAGGCTGGGGTCTGATCCCTAGCTTGTTGGTCAAGATGTTGCCTATGCAGTCCAGGGCTTGCCTTTTCAGTGGTTTGTTTCTTCCTTTGTGTCCAGGTTCTGACTTAACAGAAGATTGTTCCCGAACCTGTCCTGTCTTTTATCCTGGTGTTTTCAGGATTCAGACTTTGTTTATGTTTGGAATCCTCCCTCTGGTTTGCTATCTAGATGCAGGGACCTCTGTCAGAGGTCCCTGTCAGAACCTGGATTGCACTATGGCTAAAAGTCTCCTGTTGGCTTTCCCGGCTCTCCTACCTCCTGGACTTTACTTTCCCTTTTTCTCCAAAGAGACAGACCTTCACTTAAGATCCTCCATGATGTCTAAAGTTGAAAACTTCTTTGAATCTTCTCTTTTTCTTGGTAGGATCTGTAGTGTGAATGTCAGAGTAGAGGCTTCATTTATCTTTGGTAGGGAAAGGCTCTGGGAGCAGGTTAGCTTTGCATCACCATGTTGGCTCCACCCCAGAAATTCGTTTGGATGTCAGATCTGAACTCCTGTCCTCCTGACTCCAAAGTCAGTGCTCTATCCACTGTGCCATCTAGCTGTCCCTGTGGAGGATGGAAGGGTCTGGTTAAATGACTAAACAACAACAACAGCAACAACAATATATGGCATATATGGCTATATGCATATTATAATGATGAAGATGTAGGTCCTTCATTCTTGAAGAAGATCATGACAGCAGGGATATTCACATGAATTGGATTTGAATGAGGGGGGTGCTGTGCTAAGTCACCAGTCTCACTTTCTCCTCTAGAGTCATTTGGGTCCAGTGGCCAGATATGAATCAGGACAACTGATTTTTGCAATGATGGGTGAGCAGGTGCATCAAGGTTAATCATTAACAGCCATGACACAAATCATTTCCAAGTAAACCGCCACTTGGACAGTCTCAGGAGCTGGCATGCCACCCTTAGAGATAAGGTGTGCTGGAGTCCTTGGGAGCCGGACATTCCGTCCCATAGACCAAGGGCACAGATGTGCCTTACCACATCCCCCCTAACGTACCCCCTTATCCTGTAATGCAAGAAGCTGCATGTCTGCCCCCATTCCCTCAATTATTCTTTGTTCTACCCCAGAAGACCTGACAGTATATATGTAGAAGCTCAGCAGTAATAAAATTGAGCTGGAGGCATAAGGCAGTGGTGGCTTGACTCCTTATTCTCAGCTCCCCTCTGGGAGGGAGGTTGTCACTGTGGGCCCCAAGGTGAAGCAAGCCACAACAAATGGTGCCAAAATTCGGGATCCCCCCCCCCATTCTGACAGATGCTTCAGAATCACACTCATCCTTGCTGGCCAAGGCAAGTGCCCCATATCGACCAGTCTCTGATAGTCCCCTCGCCCCAGTGACCCCACAGCTTCTAGAGCCCCTTGTAGTCCCTTAACATAATGGGGAATCTTCCCCCTTCTTCCCAAGATACCCAAGTATGGGTTCTTAAACAATTCCTAAGTTCCTGTCTCCTGAAATGCTCTGGAAAAGAATGTAAGATTGCTACAGGCGGTTTTGTTTTTGGCCCCCTGGATTGAAGCTGATCACATCCTGGATCCTGATGTTTGGGGGCATGTTTTGACACTTGCCTGCAGAGCTGAGGTCTGTGGTGACTTTTCTCCCCTGCTGCCCTTCTATCCTATTGTCACGGCAATACGTGCCTGCCTTTCAGGGAGAGAGGAAAAACTTCAAGATACTTTACAGGCAGCTTTAGATGCAGAAAAGGCCAGGGCAGAGAGCCTGTGCCACCTCACTGAAGTCTGTGATGAAGGCACTCAAACTGATGAAAAATCCACTCACCCCCTTCCTCCTAAGCCCTCCCCGATCCTCCACCTGACAACCCTCCCCCACCAAAGCCTCCTCATCTCTACCCTGAGTTGCTTCGGGAAGACGGGCTGGATCCAGCCTCCCCCGAAACATCAAGATGCTCCCCCTGCCCCCTCAGCAGCAGCTAAGGATTTCACAGATGTCAGATGAGAGATTTTTGCTAGGTCTATTGATTACCATTACCCACCCTTCCCCCTTTCTCAAGGGGATTTCAGCACTCCCCATCAGGCTCCCCTTCTCATTTCCCTCCCCTTGACCCATTCCACAGGCTTATGTAGTCTTTACAGATGCAAACAGAAAGCACTTGAGCTATGTAATCTACAGTAATGGATCCGTTTTATTCACTCACAGGAGCCCCCACACCCAGTCTGTGCAATGGGGAGAACTGCAAGCCCTAGCCTTTGGTCCTTGCCTGCTTCCCTTTCTCCCCCATCCTAAGGCAAGGGTGAGGGTTTGCTTGTGTTTTTTTTCCACAGATTGCACCACCCTGCTGCAGATTCCCGACTGTCTGATCTGACCTGTGGCTGTAGCTCTGTCGCTCCACCGGCACAGTAGCCCTGACCAAAAGAATGCAAAGAATGTCTCTAAACAACAATAGATGAAACCCAAGACACAGAGGACTGAGGGGGAAACCTCCTGGCAGCACTCCAGAACCAGCTCTTTACCTTGGCAAAAAGAGCTATGGACTTTTAAACTCAGAGAACACTTGTCTCTTCACCACCTCCTTGTTACTATGCTATTACTGCTGAATACCCCGAAAGCATGGGTCATCCCTCCGTGTGCACTTATCCCCTTCCCCCAATTCTTTAACCCGTGGGTTATGATGCATCTCTCTTCCCTGCTCACTGGCCCCAGAATTTCAGAACCTTGTACCCTGGACCTAAGATTAAAATGACCCCAAACCCCACACACCCCTCCCTGCCCTTTTCTCCCTGACACTGGACACTCCCCTCCCCTTCTAGTCTCCACAGATCCCCTGGACCTCATGTAAAAGCCCCTGTGCATTTTGCATTGTTTATTATGTTTATTATTATTTCACAGTGTTTATTATGACTATCCAGGTTCCCCTGGCCCTAAATGAAAAACAAGGGGGAGATGTGGGAACACAGGCTATTCTAACAGCCATGACACAAATCATTTCCAAGTAAACCACCACCTGGACAGTCTCAGGAGCTGGCATGCCGCCCTTAGAGATAAGGTGTGCCGGAGTCTTTGGGACCTGGACATTCCACCCCACAGACCAAGGGCACTAGACACAACTGTTTTACCACCTCCCCCCTAACGTACCCCTTTATCCTGTAACACAAGATGCTGCATGTACATGCTTGTGTACCACCATTCCCTCAATTATTCTTTGTTCTACCCTGGAAAACCTAACCGTATATATGTAGAAGCTAAGCAGTAATAAAATTGAGCTGGAGGCATAAGGCAGTGGTGGCTTGACTCCTTATTCTCAGCTCCCCTCTGGGAGGGAGGTTGTCACTGTGGGCCCTAAGGTGAAGCAAGCCACAACAAGTATGTACAATGTTCTTTTGGTTCTGCTCATCTCACTCAATATTAATCGATGCAAGTCTTTCCAGGCTTTTCTGAAATCCCATCCTTCATGAATTTTTATAGAACAATAGTATTCCACCATATACATATAACACAATTTGTTCAGCCATTCCTCACTTGATGGGCATCCGCTCAGTTTCCAATTCTTTGCCACTACAAACAGAACTGCTGTGAATAGTTTTGTTCATGTGGGTTGTCCTTTGTTCTTGAAAAAGACCATAAGATAAAGGAAGGTGATGCCATGACAAGCACATGAATTGGATTAGAATGAGAGGTGCTGTGCTAAGTCACCAGCCTTACTTTCTCCTCCAGAGCCATCTGGTCCCAGTGGCCAGACATGAATCAGGACAACTGGAAATGGTCTTGGATGCGAAGTAATCAGATTTAAGTGACTCGCCCAGCTAATAAGAGCTGATTGTCTGAGGCTGGATTCAAATTCCTGTCTTCATCCTCCTGACTCCAAGGCCAGTGTTCTGTCCACTGCAAAGTCTAGCTGCATATTACATTACACAGAGAATAAAGTGAGAATTTGTTTTGTTTGACTATATTTTTTAAAATGTTCTTGCTTTCAAAATGGGAGGGGGAGAGAGGAGAGAATTTGGAACTGGCAATAAAAATAAAATGGATATTTAACAATCCTAGAGCTAATGTGAACTGTATCTTATCTAAACTTTGTATCTTTCTAGTTCTAAAACTGTGTTGTAAACTCTTAAATACGTAATCAACATTTGTACATTGTAATTGAATTGTTATATGACCTTGGCCAAGTTACTTGATCTCTCTTTTCAGAACCTTCCTCCTACTTTAGCTAATTAGAATAGTGCCTTCCCCACCTGCAGGGTACCTTGAAATCAAAATATCCTGATGGGATTTTCAAGAATAAAATCCTCTTTTGTGAGTTTGGAAGCTTTTAGTAAGTAGATTAAGGGGCATTTTCCAAATTTCATAGATATATTCCTAGTCTAGTTCCTGGGTCTCCTGATCTCTAATAAATTTATGGGTAATTGATATCAAGAAGAATGTATGTATTGGGTAACAATGGTGTTCTAAACCAACTGTATTCAGTAATTGTTTGCTGCTCTTTCTCAGATCTCCAATTACAACTGATCTCCTTTCCTGCCAGCACTGATAATTGTTAGCATCAGAGAAAAGGCCTTAATCTTTATCCAAGGCAGCTGCTAGCCTGAGATTTGACTTCATAATTCACTACCTTAGTGTAGCCAAGGAAAGATCAATGTTATCCCCGTGTTGTTTCTATTTGTTTTTGTTCAGTTATTTTGGCTGTTTCCGACTATTCATGATCTCATTTTGCAAAGATACCTCAATAGTTTGCCTTTTTGTTTTCCAGCTCATTTTACAGATGAGGAAACTGAGGCAAACAGGGTTAAGTGCCCAGGATCATACAATGCCCATCATCATTAAAAGTTGGGACTGGATTCAAACATAAATCTTCTTGACTTTAGACCCAATACTCTATCCATTTACCATGACATCTAGCTAACCATTTATCCCCATACCTGCCAAAAACTTGAAATTAATTCAAAGGCAATCACAGTATAAGGAGACCATACTCAATTCCAGGGCAGACTTCCATCAGTCCTTAGTCTGTTGATATTTTCCCATTATTGATCAGTGAGAAGTGAGGGATATGCTTAGGAAATCAGTTTGGGAGATGGCAGGCACCCTACTCTTTCTTCCTTAGATTCTAAATTCCCTGGACTCCACTATAATGCCATAATTCTTGAGACTAATGATATGGCTTTGGGCAAGTCATTTCTTCTCTCTGGGACTCAGCTTTGTTGTTTGTAAAATAGAGAAGTAGATCTAGATAGTTTCTAAACGAAAGGTTAAAAGGTGTTTATTGAGGTCTCATCTAGCTATAATATTCTCTAAGTTTTCTTTACAAAAGATTGTATAGAGAAGTGGAACAGAGACTTCCTTTAGAATCAACAAGCACCTACCTACTACTGTTGCTGATGAGAATTAGGGTGTCAATTAAAGATAGAAATTGAGGGTTACTAAAAAATGAAAGAATTTGCATATTCCTTGGGATTTTAAAATTGCTCAGGATTTATTATAAATTATTGCAAAGTATACAGGCTAAAAAATTTTCTCCTCTTGTAGAGTCAAAAAGCACTTTAGGACAGGGTGAATAACAAAAGGCTAAGGTGAGGCTGCTTGGGAGACAGAGACAGAGAGATAAAGAGAGACAGAGAGACAGTCAAGCAGAGCTGACTGCACCAGAGAGCAGACTGGCCCCAAATGGGGCTCCAGCTCAGGGCACTGAGGGGAAAAGGAGAAATCTCTTCCCCCTTTTGTGATCAAAACCAGGTAAGTTAGAAGCTGGGGGTGGAGAATGAGGAGACAGAATCCAAATTTTGCATTTAACAGTGGAACAATAAAGGCCAGTTTACATCTTAGGAGCAAACAGTTTTCCATGATTAATAAAATTTAACAGCATAAAAGATTACAGAATTTGTTTCTAATTAAAAATTTCCTATATTCATAATTCTCTGCATCATCAGGTAGGATGGAAGGGGCAAAGTGGAGTTAAGATATGTTCTTAGTAATCCTAATTCTGAACTGAAGTACATTGCCTCAAAATAAAATTTTTATTGAACTTGAGAATAGAAGAGTGATAGCTGAATTTGGAGCTGGGTTCAACTCCTAATTCTCTTAAATACTGGATCACTGCCCTGGGCAAATCATTCCACTTATATATGAATCCTTTAAAATCACAAATTGCTGCTATTTCTAATCTAAATCTCAAAGGGAGGAAGTTTACACACTAATAAAATTATGTTTGTAGATTCCCTATTATGTCATAAATCGAGAAAAATGCCATATTTCTTCAACTGTCTTGTAAGTTATATAGTCGATAGAGTCCAGAAAAACTGGATTAAAAAACCTGCCTCTGACATGAAAACTGTCAGATCATAGCCAAGTTATTCAACCTCTATAATCTATTGGTACTAAGACAATAGCAAACTAACTAGAAGAGAGGAGATAGTTGATGGATTAAATAATTTTTTTCTTCAGAAACCTAACCACTTTTTATGGCATCATTTCTACGGATGATGTATTTTCAGATTCATATTAATAACTTACAATGGAATTATTGGTACACAATCCATTCATAAATTTAGAACTGCCTATGAACAACATCTATTAGCATTTTATAAAACACTTATTACTGATTTTAATGAATTTTTTTTTAGATTTTTGCAAGGCAAGTGGGGTTAAGTGGCTTGCCCAAGGCCACACAGCTAGGTAATTATTAAGTGTCTGAGACTGGATTTGAACCCAGGTACTCCTGACTCCAAGGCCGGTGCTTTATCCACTACACCACCTAGCTGCCCCTTAATGTATTTTTCTAAGAGTCAGGTAGGAGGAGGAAACATTCACAACCAAATGAACTTTTGGTTTCTGAATATTCTCATTTCCTCTTAGAATGATCATTTACTGAGCCTCTACCCAGCTGGTTACTGTGAAGGATACAAATAATACAGAAATCTGTAATAACATATGAAACAACCAAAGAAAGAAAGGAAGCTAGCTAATAAAGTGCTAAATTAAAGGGTAGAAATGTAGCACTGTGGGGCAGGGACCATTGGGAAGGTTTCATGGAGGAGTTGGATCATAAAGGATAGAGAAAGAAGAACTTTCTACATCAGGAAGCAAGGCAATAAAAACAAGAAAGGAAGAAAGGATGAGCATTGCCTGTATAGGAGGTCAGGAAGGAGACCAATATGACTAGAATGGTAAATATGAGTTGAAGAGAGTTGAATAGGATTGAATATGCAAAACAGAGAAGCATCATAGGATGAGGGGCTGGGTATGGGAGGTGGAGGTGGGGAGCAGTTGGCCTTGAAATTAAGAAAACCTAGTTCAAATCTGGTTCCTGGCATACCAACTGCATGACTATATGCAAGTCTCAGTACCACAGACAGCACTCTGTGACCATAAGGTTTTTATTATTTCCTTTCATTCCCTCCTTCCCCAAATAAACAAATAAAATAGAAAGGAAAAGAAGAAAAATAAAAAAAATACTTTATAACAAATATGCATAGGTAGGTGAAAAAACAATTCCCATATTGATCATAGTCAAAAATATATGTCTTCTATACCCCAAGTCCATCATCTCTCTGTTAGGGATAGTGTAGCAAAATTGCCAGTGCTACAACAAATCAGAAACAGAACTAAAACACTAAAAACAAAAACCATATTCCAAATGAAATATCATAAATTTAAGAATGGAGGAGAGTTTCTTGAATTCTACAGCAAAGGAGGTTCACCTTCTGGGTGGAGACTCACAGAAAGGACAAACGGATAAAGCTTATATAGGTTTCAATTTAGTCAGGAGGTAAATTGGGTATAGGGTAGCTCAGGATTGGACAGGGCTTGTTGCTGTGGGCCGTGCAGAGTAACATAGGATGTGGTATTTAATTGGACAGGTCTCTCTCTGTGGGGGGCAGTAAGAAGAAAGGTTTTTTTTTCAAGTTAACTATTCCTTGTAACCCCACTCTAATAGATAGGACTATCTATTTCAATGGTAAGGAAGATCCTAAACATGGTGGGGGTTGTAGTGCAAGCAGGACAAGAGGAACTACAAACTTGCTTTAATTTCCTCAGTTACCCACAGTAGCATGTTTCCTTCAGTCTTCTGGAATTATGATTAGTCATTGCCTTAGTCCTGCTTCTTAAGCTTTTCAAAGTTGTTTATGTTTATAGTATTTTCCTGGTTTTGTTCCAATTCGCTTTGTATTAGATGTTCACATATGCCTAAAACCATAAGTCTTCCCAGTCACCAATGGAGTGAAACAAGGATGTGTCCTTGCTCCCATACTTTTTAGCATGATGTTTTCAGTCATGTTATCAAAGGCCTTCACTGAGGATGAACATGGTCTCAAGGTCAGCTACCACACTGATGGCAAATTTTTCAACTTGTAAAGGCTATAAGCCAACATCAAAGTGGAAGGAGTGTTGGTGCATGATCTTCTGTTTGCAGATGATTGTTTCCTCTGAAGGTCTCTGAAGCTGAGATGCAACAAAGTATGGATCAATTCTCTGCTACTTGTGCTAATTTTGGTCTAACAATTAGCACCAAGAAAACAAAGGTGCTCCATTAGCCAGCACCACACCCTCCATATGTGAAACTATTAATTACAGCAAATGGAGAAATTTTGAGTATTGTGGGAAAGTTCACTTACCTTGGCAGTGTCTTTTCCAAGGGAACATTGACAGTGTGGTTGACATACCCATGAGAGGTAGTTTGGTATTTGGGAGGCTCCAAAAGAAAGAGTGGGAGAGAAGAGATATTAGACTGGCTACCAAACTGAATGTCATTGCTATATGCCTGTGAAGCCTGGACAGTCTACCAGTACCATGTCAGGAAACTGAATAACTTCCATTTAAAAATGATCTCTAAGGTTTAACTCAGTGGCATTAGGGCTAAAATTAATTAGTTACTCACACTAAGTCTGGCACCCATATAGTGAATTCCCAAAACAAAACCTCCCCCGCCTCAGTTATCTAAGGATGGACACATTGGAATAGTTTGGAAATAGAGCAGATCAAAATTCCCCCGGGGATCAGTTGTGGGATAGGGCACAGGAGTCATCCCAGTAGCCTAAGTGAAATGCAAGAGACCCAGTCTAAAACAAAACAAAAGAAAGAAAATGAATTCTTTTAAACGGATTGGGTAATAATTGATATAGAACACTTGATATATTATCTCATATGCTGTTTCCTTATTAGGAAGGGATACATACCAAACATCTACCCTGACATAGTGGATAACTTTGGTCTTCTAGTACTGATGACAATAATCCTTAGGAAGATGGAGCTACAGTTCAGAAGTACATTTGCTTCCAATGAGGAAAAGAGAGGTTAGATGTGGGGCCTGGGATCAGAGAGAAGATCAGAGATGATGAGGTTAGCTCAGAGCTGGTAAGGACAGAGCTTCCTGTGGACCTCCCTGCTGGTACCAACTCCTACACTACAGGAGAATAATTATAATAATCATATCTTACATTTCTAAAGTTTTATGGTTTACAAAACACTTATCTCATAGCCAGCTCATTAGAGAGGTAGTGTACATATCCCCATTTCACAAATGAGGAAATTGAGCCTCAAAAAACCCAGAGAATTCCCAGAGAACACAGAGCTGCAAATTATCAGAATTAGGATTCTAACCTCAGTCTTCTGACTTCAAAACCAGTGCTCTCTCCCCTCTATTGCCTGGCTATTTCATTGCAGGAAAATATCATTTTATATAACTTCATTCATTTGATAAATCTTTTGTTAAGTATATGTACGCAGTGTAAGATAAATACTAATGAGTCATAAAGTTTAATTGAGATCTACAGGTCTTTGTTGTTATTGTTGTTCAGTCATGTCTCTATGGTGCCATAGACTATGACACACCATCACTGTCCATGGGGTTTCTCGGCAAAGAGATTGGAGTGGTTTGTCATAAAATCCCAAAGCAAGATATAAACAGAAAGAATTATACTTTTTCTCATTATCAATTTATCAGATCTAAGTGTGGAATATCCAGGCAGTTTCCATGGAGGGTGTGGCATGTCTACTAGGCTTTTAAAAATGTGTAGGAATTTAGTAAGCAAAGGACACAGGAGTTACATTTCAGGCACAAAGAATCATATATTCCAAGGATATGTTCTTGGTCCTTTGATGTTAACATTTTTATTAGTAACTTGGAGAAAAAGACAGCTTATATTCATGATTATTGGATCTACAAATGACAAGAAGCTGGGAGGGATAGCTAACAAATACACCAGTTGACAGTGTCAGAATCCAGAAAGTCCTTAGGTGAGAATATTTCTCTAAGTCCAATGAGATGAAATTTAACAGGAATAAATGTAAAGTCTTACAATTGGATTTTAAATATAAATATTTTATTTGTTTGCAATTATATACAATAGTAGTTTCTACCTATCATTTTTTGTAATGTTTTGAATTTTACAATTTTCCCCTTACCCTCACTCCCCCACAAAAGGCAGTCTGATAATTTTTTTACATATAATTGGATTTTTAAAAGCAGTCCCACAAGCATAAGATGGGTTCCTTGTGGTTTGAGATCATTCCATCTTTAAAAGATTTAAGTTTGGTTTTGATTTTTTAGTGAAGCGAATGTTGTCATAATAAAAAATCATAATCATAGATACTTTGACAGCTTAAAAACTGAAGTCAGTCTTAGAGTGTAATCAAGTGTCCAAGATTCAGGACAAGAATAGTGCTAATGTGTTCTCTTCCATTATATGGCATCTGTAGCATAGGCAAGCCTAGAGATTGAACCAGTTCTATTCATGCCTTTGACCTAAAACAGCATTCTTAAATGTTTTTGCTTGTCATGTTCTTTTTTGGTGAAGCCATGAGCCCCTAAAATAAAGAGGGGAGGAATACAGGAGAAAAAAGGTATGCCAGGTAAACCCCATAGAAACTCTGTAAGGTAGGTGCTATTATGATTTCCATTTTACAGTTGAGAAAACTGAGATATATGTTGTGAATTGCCCAGATCACACATCCAGGAAATAACTGAAGCTGGATATGAACTCAGATCTTTCTAGTTTAGGTCCAGCATTCTAGTCACTATGGCAGCAATTGGTATAAGATATAGAATACACAAGATTATAAAGGAAATCAATTATTTTGAAATACAATTATCAAATATTTAAAGAATAAGTTCATGGACAACAGGTTAAGATCTTCTGATACAGAGTATTGTGTTTGGCTGTAGATATCACATTTGAGTTTTGACATTGCTAAACTTAGCAGTGTCAGAAGGTAGGCAACTAGGATGATGAAGGTTTAGAGATCACTCCATGTGAAGGAACGGGGTGTTTATTTAGCCTGGAAAAGAAAAAAATTTAACCAAGACAAGAGAGACATTTACAAGTATTGGAAAATTGGCTAAAAAGGAAAAAATTAGGGGGCAGGTAGGGGGAGCAGTGGATAGAGCACCAGCCCTGAAGACAGGAGGAACTGAGTTCAAATCAGATCTCAGACACTTAATACTTGCTTAGTTGTGCAACCTTGGGCAAGTGACTTAACCCCATTGCCTTGCAAAACTAAAATTCAAATAAATAAATAAAACGAAACGAAATCTAAAGGAAAAATTAGAGCTATGGGTAGAAGATAAAGGGAGGCATCTGCTATATGAAAGGGTAAACTTCTCAAAAAGAGCTATCTCAAAGTGAAATGAGTGCCTCTGAAGGTGGTAGGCTTCCAAAATGGGATGGTTGCCTCTGAAGACAATCTCTAAGCACAATCTGCATGATCCTGTCAGCTACATTTTGAAATTGGCCTACAACTCTTAGTTTCCATGATTTCATGTGAGCAGAGTCAATGAGATAAGGAAACTCATGACCAGATATACTGTCAGTAAATTGTCCCCTTTGGTTTTGCTTGTGTTCCCAAGACCCAGAACCATGGCTCTCTCTCAACTAGCCACCAGATGGCACTCGAAGCCATCAGATCCCTGCTCTGGCAACTACCTTCGTGGGGGAAAAAAAACCCTTTTCATCCCTGCATCTACCCAATTTTTACTCAGTTTAATTTTATTTTGTAATTTCCCAGTTTACTATGTAATGTAAGGATATAATGCTAAGGACGCTGTCTCTTTAAGATCCTCTTTTTTATTAAGAGCAATCAATGATGAAAAAGAGCAGAAAAAATATGTTGTGTTAAGCAAGAAATTTATATTGATTGTCAAATTAGATTGGATATTGTCTTTGTTATGGATGAAAATTTTTGGTTCCTGCTATGACTGAAAAATAACTTTTCTGCTAATCTGCATGTGTGAAGACACAAACTTTGGAGTATGATTTAGACAATTTTGCAGAGAAAAATGATTTGTGGTATAGATTTTATGACTGGTGGCTCACTCAAAGATTTAATTAATTAAAAATTAGATAATGTGAATCTAAAGAAAAGCAATGTGAAGAATATCAGAGATGAAAGAACTTCTGAGAAGCTCAAAGCTACAAGTTGGATGAGTATCTTGACTAATTTGCACATGTATGTTTTGTGTCTTAAGAGTTAAAACTATGAAAATGAGAAATCACTTAAGCCAAGATTGGGGCATGACTTTTTAAGTAAAAGATGGGTGACAGAGAGTCAGGAGTCTCTTATCTGATCCATCATGTTTTAGCAGGGACATTAGATATTGGAGAACATATGGACTTCATTGGACAAGAACTCCCATGTTAGCTAACCATTATTCATTTGCAACACCTAGAGAAGGAAAAAGGCAAAGAAGGACTAGTTTCTCTCTGTTGCCACCTCTAGCTTAAAAAGAAAAAGGAGGTGAGACTTTGAAACTGCTTTGGTAAGTTGGTGAACTGTCTTAAAGATTGATTTGAAGGGGTGGCTAGGTGATGTAGTGGATAAAGCACCGGCCTTGGAGTCAGGAGTACCTGGGTTCAAATCTGGTCTCAGACACTTAATAAATTACCTAGCTGTGTGGCCTTGGGCAAGCCACTTAACCCCATTTGTCTTGAAAAAAACCTAAAAAAAAAGATTGATTTGAGCTGTTTTGATTTATTTACCAAATAAATTTATCAAATGTATCATATGGTTCTAGATCCAGTTCCCTTGCCTTTGAAATATGGACAATTCAGAAAAAATATGAATCTTTCTTCAAAACAGGAGGTGTCACATTCAATTGAAAGGAAACCTATAGAACTCTTGTATCACTGTATATAGCTGTATCTTGGGCAGCACTACAAATGGATGATGAATTAGGACCTTGGTCTAACACAAAGAAGAAGATGGACTAGGTTGCTTTTGGCAAATTGCAATCCCCTATATCAATAGCATTCCTAAAAATAGTTTATCTTTTAACATCAATATGCTCAAATACAATTGGATGATGAAGAATCCTAGTGAGTGAAGAACTGATAAGGCAGGTTTCTAGTGCTCAGAGATAGCCAGCCTGATTAGCTTTGCAGTTTTCTGGTTTTTACCAGTTAATAAAATAATTAACATTTATCCAATACCGTTTTAAGAGTGGTTAAATATTTGAAAGAGTTTGCGAATGCCATTTAAGCATTCTCTATCTGAGAATAGACAAAGAGGATTTGTTCAGAGAGAGTGTTAAAAAGTAGTGGATAAAAAGGAGAGCAGTAACAAGATGTTTCAGATTTGCTTAACTGACCAATGTCATCTAGACTTGTAGTACAAAGTTGTAAATAATTGAAATTTTTCTCCTTCATTTCTTTTCTTTAGGTTTTTTTGCAAGGCAATGGGGTTAAGTGGCTTGCCCAAAGCCACACAGCTAGGTAATTATTAAGTGTCTGAGGTCGGATTTGAACTCAGGTCCTCCTGACTCCAGGGCCAGTGTTCTATCCACTGCGCCACCTAGCCACCTCTTCATTTCTTTTCTTGCAAGATTTCTATAAGCATTTGATCCTTCTCATCACATCAACAGATACTAAACTCATTGGTGGGAGAAAGTGACCCAGTATATGTATGGATTGCAATGTGTTTATTATTCTTGTATTGTTCTAATATATATGTGTGGGTGCTGTTATTTCTTTTGACTTATTGCTAAGGATTATGTTTAAGATTTAAAAGTGTCATCATTATGAATAGTGATTGTATTCATAAAAGCACACCACTGGAAACACAAGAGCTAAAGTGATGAATGGGGATGGGGCAGAGTGGATAGTATATTCCTCCTTAACAGGGATATTCCTAGGATCCTGAGAAAATTGGAGTATAACCATTTCTTGGTTCTTTTCTGGGAACCTAAATCTGCCAGTGTGACAGCAGATCAGAGTGAGTGACCCAGCTCAAGGATTGAATAGATGGTCACAAACCCCACATGAGAGATCTGTGCTATGGTATCAACATAGACAGCTCCTGCACCTATTATGCACATAACTTTTACAGAAGAAACAATGTAAATAATATCATCAAAGAAATGTTTGAACAAAAATAATGGGCTTATCTTATGTCAAGAGTCAGGAATATTGGATGGAGAGCTATTGTGCATTTTTATCCTGTCAAGAGAACTCAAAGTATGTTTGAATGGGGCCCCCATCCAAGTGAAATACATATAATGAAGAAGCATTTAATAAGCACCTACCAGTAGCAAGCACTGAATATATCAATTGCCTAGGTTTGTTGTGTTATGATTTCTGTAGATCAGAGTCAGAGGGACATTGATCCTGGTGAGGAGAGCAGGTGCAAATTCAGAAAAGATAGGAAGATGCTGTGTAGTTTCTGGGTTCCTTTTGGCAGTCTAGGATATGAAACAGTCTCTGGTGAAGATTAACTTGAACTAACAAGAATATTGTCTACTTCCTCAAAACATCTCATCAGTTCAGGGGAGCCTTCTTTGATTATTCTATCCTAGTTCCTATTCTGAATTTTTCTAGGGTCCATTTTCATATCTAATCATATATGGAGAGATACACATTGATATGTAATATAGACAAATTTTATTTAACATATATATATATAATGTAATACATATATAATATCTACATGCATGGGCATACTTTTTATTTATTTAGTTAGTTAGTTTTAGTTTTTGCAAAGCAGTGGGGTTAAGTGGCTTACCCAAGGCCACACAGCTAAGTAATTATTAAGTGTCTGAGGCTGAATTTGAACTCAGGTACTCCTGAATCCAGGGCTGATGCTCTATCCACTGCGTACCTAGCCATCCCATGGGCATACTTTATGTAAAACACACATACACATACAAACACATACATATATGTCTGTATCTCAAGTATGTATAAAAATCATTTATTTAGGGAAGGATCATAAAAGTCTAATGCCTACATTTTATTTGGGGGGAGGGGTTTGCAAGGCAGTGGGGTTAAGTAACTTGCCCAAGGTCACACAGGTAATTAAGTGTCTGAGGTCACATTTGAAATCAGGTCCTCCTGACTGCAGGGCCGATGCTTAAATGCCCTCATTTCATAGAAGAGATTCCTGAGGCCAAGAAAGGGTCAGAGAGAGAGAGAGAGCACCTGGGCTTTGCTTTGGGCTGAGGTCCAAGTCTAGCGCTCTACCTATTGGACCATCTCACTTAGAGCTTCTTAAAGACAATGGGCTACCATTTATTACTTCTATTTACCTCACAATCTTACACCTCCTGGGTACTCAGTTGGAGCTTATTGGATTGAACTCATGGATAAATTTTTTTTAAGCTTCTCTAGGTAGTGATCCTGCTGAGAGTGTTTGAAAAGAGTCTTTTATAAGAAGAAAAGAATCTTTTATAAGAAGAAAAGAGTCTTTTATAAGAAACAGAATCATTTGCATAATGTGCTAAAAGTCTTCTCAAACTCATTATTCTCTTATGGAGGTTAAATTTCAAATTTACCAAATATTTTTCCAACACCTACAATGTGTAGAGAGCTGTGCCAGGGGTTAGGAGATGGTGCTAAATTTAAATTTAAAAAAGTCTTTTTCCTCTCACTTCTTCAGCTCTCCTATCCTTGGTCATCTCTATTCCTTTATTTAACAAACTCTTTTCATATATAGTGTGGTGATTTAAAAGGTTCAAGAGATTTAGTTTGTGGGCAATTTAATCATTTTATTAATAAGGTCAACATGTTTATTAATAAAAATATAGTCATTTGGTTGTTTCTCTTAGACTAAGGAATGGTGACAGTACAGTTGATGCACCCTTACATTTTATATCCTTACCCTTGTATTTCCAAGGTTGGGAATTAACAATTAATGAGAGAATAAATATTACAATGAGAGGGCTAAGAGTGACATCATGTCACCCTTGAACATAGACTATCTCTATGGCCAGGCCACCCCTAGTCTTGGGCAATTTATTCAAATCATTTATGTATCACCTAAGCCTGGGTGGGGTCTTGAACAAGAAAGCTGATCCAATCTCATTATCAGCAATGTCCTTCTAGACATTGAAATTTTAAAAATCAAGACTTTAGAAGAAAGAGGGAACTCTGGATCTCCCCAAATTATTGATTATTAAAAATCATTTTTCGGGGCGGCTAGGTGGCGCAGTGGATAGAGCACTGGCCCTGGAGTCAGGAGGACCTGAGTTCAAATCTGACCTCAGACACTTAATTACCTAGCTGTGTGGCCTTGGGCAAGCCATTTAACCCCATTGCCTTGCTAAAATCTAAAAATAATCATTTCTCTCAATAACAAGTTAGATCAGTGCAGTTTGCCTTGAATTCTGACACATTCCAAATGAATGACTCAGCCCTAGGAGACTCTGAGTCTTAGAAGATGAGACCAATCTGAGGTCCCCTGGAGACTTGAGGACAGGCATTTTCATTTCAAAATTTCTGTCCTGATCCCAACACAGGGATAACTTGATGTTGTGGCATACATAGAATCCCAGAGAGGCCCTGGTACTCTTCAATCTTTGCAGGTGGGTGCCAAAGGTCATTAGAGCTATCTCCTTGCTTCATGCTATTGACTTTAACAAAGACAAGTCAGCAGCAGTTATTGTATTTTAAAGGAAGCTCCCCAGAGTCCAATCCTCTCCTTTCCTCTGGCTTCATTATTCATCGGTAGTCTGTTCTTCTTTGCTGCCATCTTGTGCCTGAAGCCAAAATGTCCATCATGACAGGAGGTGAAGGAATGACATCCATGACTCCAGAGTTCCCAAGAGAGTGATAGAGGGGTGGAGAAGAATGACACAAATTAAATAAAACCTGAAGGTTCTATAGGAGACCTGTGAGCCTCCATCCCCTATGACTCTGAATCTAAGGCTTGATCCAAGATATGAGAATCCAGGGATTTTTATTCTCCAAGGTCAAAGGAAAACATTTTGGTGGTTTTTTGTGGTGGAAAGAACATTAGGTAGGTAGAACAAGAGCCATGGGTTCTATTCCCAACTACCACCAAATGTGAGTCCTTAAACAAAAATCACCCAACCCATCTGAGTTATTGTTTCCTCCATTGTAAAATGAAGGACTCAATGACCCATCGAGGAAAGCCCTGCTAAAATTCAGTTCATTTCAGGTTTCCAATCTACTAAATCACAAAGTCTTAATCCTTTTTTTTAGTTTATTTCTGTCATAGATTCCTTTGGTAGTTTAGTAAAGTCTCTGGACCCCTTCTCAGAAATATATAAATTGTATTTATTCAGTACAATAAATACTATAGAGTAAATACAACAGAGTTACATATTTATACACATTATATGTGATACTTATATAAATATATGCTCATGTATACACTATATACAATGGATAGAAATATTCAAAAATTTCATAATTGAAGGAAATGCTCAACTATATTTAAAAATGAATGAAAATAAAAATGTTATTTTTCCCATCTGAGTTCAATGACCCTTCTCCTGAAGTTCCCCACTTTGCTTTGGTTAGGAATAGGCCTAAAAGTTAAAAAAAAAATCCCTGGCCTCCATTCTGAATTTCTGATAAAAAAAAAATCTCCCTGGGGGAAAATCCTTGATCGGAGCTCTCAAAACACAGTTGACCTGGAGATACTCCCTTCTCAATATACAAAAGTTCCAGGGACAGGTTCTAGGGCTTGGAAGTCTCACTGATCTGAATGGAGAATACTCAGTCAGGTCCAGGCTCATGAAAAGAGTAGATCTGTCATCTTTTTCTCTTCTGGAACAATACCTTTTGGCTATCCCACAGTGCAATGAGGCCCAGGTTTAAAGAATCCATGAGGAATCCTACGGTATTTATCATTTTGGATTATGAGAAGAAGGGAGCATCCCTAGCTCCAGATAGTTTTGCCCCCATGGCCTAATATCCTTGGCATGTACTCACTGTCTCCTCTGCTTGGGGTTCCCTAGAATGTTTCAGTATCTTCATTAAAGGTATTGTTAAATATTTGTTTAAGGACCTGGCATTCTGGCATTTATTAGTCTGGAGAGTTGGAAGAAGTATTTGAGGTTCTCTAACTAATCCTCTAATTTTAAAGATGAATAAATTGAGGATGAAAGAAGCATCGTGTCCAAGATCACACAATTAGTAAATATTTAAGGGAGGATTTGAACTCAGATGTCTGCTCAGTCCTCTATGCCACACTTTATCCAAATCAAGATGCTTGGCCTCAATTTCGTCATCTACAAAATAGATCTACAAAATAATATTGGTATTGTATACTTCCCTCCCAAGCCTGTTGTTCTGATCAAAGAAGTTAATGAATGTAAAGTATTCTGTAGGTCCTAACATGGAACAGAAAAGCCATTTGTGGTTATTAGCGGTAGGTAGAAGGAATGTCTGAGATGTGGGAACAGGTGAGAGAAGGAGCCACTAGAGAGCAGCAAAGCATCAATGTTTTTGGTCCCCAGTTCAGCCTCCAAGGTTTTAATGTACTAGAGTAGGGGGAGTCTAGACCCCCATCTCATCACCAAGAAAAGGGTAGGTCTTAACCTTCTCTCAAGCCTGGGACTGGAGAATGCTTTCTCACCTTTCAAAATAGGATATAATACCCATTTATACAAGAAGCCTATTTTAAAACCAGGACCTCCCTGCTGAAATAAGCTCCAATTTATACTGCTTCTATCTTTTTCTTATATGTCCTTGTTTGCATGGTGTCTCTACCATTAGACAATGAGCTTCTTGGCAACAGGAACTGATTTTTTCTTTTGCCTCTTGTCCTAGTCCAGGCACAGTACCTGGCAAAAGGTTGAATGCTTAAAACATGTTCATCAACTAATAAGCATTTGCTGACTGAGAGGCCTTTTGCTTCCTGGGTCCTCCTCAGCTCATCCATTGTGCTTGCTTTCTCATTTGAGTATAAGCATAAGAAGGACTCTCCATCAATATAAGGATGGCTGTAATGTCTTAGAACGTCTTGACAGACAAGAACTTGGCCAGGGAATGCAGATTTAGATTTGCCTCAAAGCCAGGAGAGGGAGGACACCATGCAAGTCTACGTCCCTTTGCAGAGAGGGAGCCCAAACAGAGTGGTTCCTTGGCCCTCACAATATTTTCTGCTTCTCCCTTTTCTTTCTCTATTGTGGAAGTGAATCTCCAACCCATTCTCTCCTTTTAAATCAGACTGTTCTCACCAGATGAATTCAAGTTGCCAAACTCAAGCAAAATAAATTCCAGGACAGTAAAAGAAAAAAAAATAGTGAGTGTGATTGTGGAATCAATGTCTCAGATCTGTGGAAAACTGTGGAGAATGGGAGAAGAGTCATATGACTGGATGATGGCAAATGGTGATTTTCTTTTCTTTTTTTAATTTTGAGCTCAACTAACATCAAATAAAGTATTTCTGTGTACAAAGTAATGTTTTGCAGATAATAATGATTCTCTGATGATTTTCAAAAATAAAGGATAAACATCATCATTGATTCTCTGAAGTTATATATAACTTCTTTCCTTTGTAAGTAGAAAATAAATTAATATTTTCAAAGTTATCCTGTTATTTTATACTTCCTTCTGATCTTCCTGTTGGCATTTTAAAAAATGCTTCAATGGCCCTCTTTTCTTTCTTTTGGTGGAACAATAGGGTTAAGTGACTTGCCCAAGAACACACAGCTAATAAATATCAAGTGTTTGAGGCCAAATTTGAACTCAAGTCCTCCTGATTGTAAGACTGGTGTTCTATCCCCAGCACTATCTAGCTTTCTTTTCTTTTTTTAAAATACTATTGCTGCCCTCTCCCATTTGGGGGAAAAGGGGGAAAACAAAATTCACATCAAATAGACATAATTGAGCAAAACAAATCCATACAGCTGGTCATGTCTGATAGTGTGGGTGTTATTTTGCAATCTGAGACTATCACCTGTTAGAAGATAGACCTGATATTTTATCATCAGTCCTCTGGAGTCATGTTGTCATTTCATTTATCAAATATTTGAAGTCTTATAAAATTGTTTTTCTTTAAAATGCTGACATTATGGTACAAATAGATCTATTGCTTCTTCTCACTTTCACTGTATCAACTTATATTTCCTAAGCTTCCCTGAAATATTCTTTTCACTATTTCTTATGAGATAATATTATTCCACTAATTTATATCCAGGCAACATAGAGTAATTGGCCTCAAAGCTAAGAAGACCTAATTTTAAGTCCTATTTCTGAACTGTAGTAGCTGTGTGACTTTAGGCAAACCCTTTCACTTTTCAGTTCTCTGGGTTCATGGTATTAAGCTCAAATAGAATCTAGGCACATTAAAATATACATAAGTATCTCTGTCTATAACAATTAGAAAAATATACATTAACAATATTTATATCTATTGCACCTTGGGATAGCTGATGCTTTCCTATAGCAATGAAATCACAGGCCCAATCATTTTTCCTATTCCTATTTTCTTACAGCAAAATTTGTTCAGTAATTCCCCAATTTGTTTACAATATTGTTGCAATAGTGTAAGTTGGTCTCTTGGTTCTGCTCATATCTCTCTGCATCAGTTTATACAGGACTTCCCAGGGAGGTTTCTTCCCTTTTTATTTTATATTCTTTATTATTTCTAGTAAAATAGTTTTCTATTTCATTCATATATCATAATTTGTTCAACTATTCCCAATTTGATGGGAATAGTTTCCATTTCTTTGCCACCAAAGAAACAATGTTTATAAATATTTTTGTACATATGGGTCCTTTTCCTTTTTGCCTTAACATCTTTGAAGTAAAAGAGTAGAAGTAGTATCATTCCATCAAAGGATATGAATAGTTAGCAATATTTTGGGCATATTTCCAAATTTATGTCCAGAACAAATGTACCAAGCAATTTACAGCTCTACTCACAATGCATGAATATGCCTGTTTACATGCAGCTATCTTTTTTATCAGTTTTGCCAATGCAATGGATATGAAACGGAACTCAGACTTTTTTAAAATTTTCATTTCTCTAATTATTAGTGATCTATAGCATTTTTTCCAAAAGGCTATTGATAGCTTGGACTTCTTCCTGGTCTTTTTTAATGTTCTTTAATTGGGGTGCAGCTAGGTGGTACAGTGGATAGAGCACTAGCCCTGGAGTAAGGAGTACCTGAGTTCAAATCTGACCTCAGTCACTTAATAATTACCTGGCTATGTGGCCTTGGACAAGTCACTTAACCCCATTGCCTTGTTAAAAAAAAACCCAAAATTGTTCTTTAATCTACTATGTAATGGCTCTTGCTCCTCTGTATTTGAATTAGTTTCTTATATGCCTTTGACTATAAGATCTTTATCAGAGAAATCCGGAGCAAAGATTTTCCCCCTAGTTATCCATTTCTCTTTGCCTTTTAACTGCATTGATTTTGTTTGGGCAAAAACTTTTCAATTTTATGTAATCAATTTTTTTTATTTTGTCTTCTATGGCCCTCTGTCTCCCTTATTTAGTTATGAATTCTTCCAATCCATATTATTTCCTTCTTTGCTTCTCTGTTTATGAAGCAGTATTTTATAACTAAGTCCAAGGTTCTTAATCTTTTTTTGTGTTATATGCTTCTTTTTTCAATCTGGTGAAATCTATGGACCTTTTCTGTTTTTAAAGGTTTTAAAAATGAAATGAATTTGCATTATAAAATAAGCCAATTATATAGAATTACAATTATTGAAATAAATTTTGAAAAACCAAGTTCACAAACCCCAAGTTAAGAATCCTTGTTCTGATTCTTGTAAATTATCTAAAACTAATGTATCACAGTCTCTAGAGCTTCTCTACTAACTCTCATTTGCATTGGCATGTTGGGTCTCTAGAGCTTAGTCAGCTAAAGCTCTCCTCCCTCAGAGTAACCCTGAAGGCTTGTATTATAGCTCCTAAGCCCCCACTGATATGCTTCTTCCCATAATTGTCAATTTTATATCAATTAATATGACAGATTAAATTAGCTATTGGAATGCACTATTTACTAAGGAAGTATTGTTAAAAACAGCTGGTACAAAACAGTCTCCCCAAAAGTCTATGACTCTTTCATAAACAAATACAGAGTCCAAGTTTAAAGTACATGTAGCAAGTAGAATAACTCACACATGGTTCCTAGAAACCTTTTTGCCAGAGAATTCAAGATTTTCCCCCAAGACATGGTCTAGCTCTCTGCTGGGCATTCTGCAGCATCTTCAAGCTGCATTTTTGTTTAGTTTTTCTTTTGCCATCAATGCAGATACCACTATCAGAGATGCAATTAAATTACTGAGAGAAAATCCAAATTCTCCAAACTTTTGCAGTTTTAAAGATCTCCATCTGGTCATGAGAATAGGAAGACAAAGATTCTCTCTTTCTCTCCATCCCCAAAGCAATTCCTTCTCTATGACCAAGTGCTTCTTTTACTCACCAGCCAGAAAATAGAATCTCTGATTCCAAACTAGCTTGCTGGTTTTACATAAAACCTATAGGGAAAAACTGGATTTTTTTATCAGCCAGTAAAATATACTTCCTGTGGAGCATCACTCCATTTCATTCAAGGATTTACTTTTTCACCGAGTCTACTGCCCTCGACTGATTAATTGATTGATTGATTGATTGGCTAGATATGGTTTACACCAAGTTCATATTTCTATATAATTGATTAAATTGAAATTACTGATCATTCTCATCCTTATACTTATCCTGGGATTTGGTGAGATGTTGATCAAGGCTCAGTTTCTCCCAGACCAATTTCCACTTTTCTCAGGATTTTTAAAAATGTAATAGACCTACTCCCAGAGTTGAGATCTTCGAAATCATTAAACATTATGCCACTGTTTGTTCATTTGTTGTATTCCTAATCTATTCCACTGATTGACTTTTCTAGTTTTTTAAACTAGTACTCAATAAATTTTGATGACTGTTGCTGGATTATTTGAAATCAATGGCCCCTTTCTTTCCACTTTTCTTAATTTCTTGTTGTTCAGTCATTTCGGTTATGTTTGACTCTTAATGACCTCATTTGGGGTTTTCTTGGCAAGGACACTGGAGTGGTTTGCCATTTTCTTCTTCTTCATTAATTCCCTCTAAATTCTTGATCTTTTGTTCTTCTAAAATTTTTTGTCATTTTTTTAGTTCTATAATATAATTTAAAATGCTGGTTTTTAGAATTAAATATGAGTCTGTGATTAAGCATTATAGAGAAGGGAATACCTAAATTGAGCCGTGAAAGAAGAGCAGTGTTTCAATAGGCAAAGATGGACTGGAAATCTTTTTCAGTCATGACCCTGTGAAACTATATGGAGGCAGAAAAGTTTAGTGGTTCACTTTGACTCTAATGTAGAGTCAAGGGATATAGTAAAAGATAAAGTCAAAAAAGTGAACTTAGTTTTGTTTTTTTAGGTTTTTGCAGTCTGAGACCAGATTTGAACCCATGTACTCCTGACTCCAAGGCCAGTGCTTTATCCACTACGCCATCTAGCTGCCCCGAAAGTGAACTTAGATACAAATTGTCTAATGACTTCAATTCCAAGTTAGGGCATTTCTGTTTTATCTTATGGATAATGGGGAACTAGCAAAAAATTTTTAGAAAAAAATGATCAATTCAGTATTTTAAAAATCACAGAATCTTAGTATTAGAAGTGAACTTCAAATTTGGAAACTATTTAGCCTAGTTCATACCTGAAGCAGGAATTCCATTTATAACATTCCTGAAAAGGGACTATTCAGCCTCTGCTTAAAATCTTCAATGATGGGTGTTTTTTTTTCCTATATCATAGCAAAATGTGCCTCTCTGTAACTTTCATCAATTGGTTCCAGTTTTGCATTCTGGGTTCAAGTAAAACACCTATTCCCTCTTCCATATGACAGCCCTTCAAATAATTGAAAACAGGTAATCATGTTTCCCATAAGTCTTCTCTTCTCCAGGCTAAATATTCACAGTTCTTTCAAGTGATTCTTGTTTAACATTGTTTGAAGTCCCCTCACCATCTGCTCTGACTCATCAATGTGCTAACTAAAATGTCGTGCCCAATACTGAACACAGTACTCCAGTGATGAGCTGAACAGAGCAACGTATGGTAGAATTTTTCACCTCTCATTTGGGTTATGCTTCTAGGAAGATTTAATGTGGTCTAAGATTAGTTTTTGCTGCCTCCAGTATCACACTATTGAGGTAGATGAAAATTTGGTTCAAATGCTGCCTTAGATACTTATTAATTTACCTTGGGCAAGTCATGTGATGATTTTTAGCTTCAGGATTATAATTTGTGAAATGCGGATAACAATATCTATTACTTATGTCATAGGTCTGTTATAAGGATCAAATATGATAACTGGTAGGTCTTTATATTCATGCCTATAAAAAGTCATCATTATTTGATAGATTCAGTCTTTGTTCCCATTGTTAATATTTGCTCTTATAACATTTATTAGTTATTTAGTCAGTTAATAAACATTTATTAAATGCTTACTATATTTAAATCATTGTGCTAAGCCCTGGGAATACAAAAAGAGACAAAAGACAATCTCTGCCCTCAAAGGACCTCATAATCTAAGATAGTAATTTCTAGCTTCATGTCTTATTCATATTTTAAAAGCATTCCTTGATCATTGATACTTCACCATGGTCAATGATTAAAAAAAATGTTCAATAGAAAAAACTAAGAGAAGAATTTTTGCAGCATTGAACTAATACCTGCTTTCAATATCAAGTCAATCCATTAGTCATCACTTTTTAGATTAGTTTGTTCAGCCCACCTGCTTGTACTATTACACAGTCCACATATTTCTATCTTGTTCAAAAGACTATAATCAACTAGTCAACTGGCATTTATTATGAGCCAGGAAAAATGAAAATTAAACAGTCCCTGCCTTAAGGGAACTTACATTGTTTGGGAAGAGATGATGTGCACACATATCATGAGAGACTATGTCAAATGCCTTGCTGAAAATCAGGTATATCTTGTCTATAGTATTGTCTTGTTAAAAAAAAGAAAGTGAAGTTAATCTGACGTGACCTATCCATTGTCAAAATGATCATAGCTCTCCTTTCCAATTGAACTCATGTCATTAGTAAAATACTCTAGAATTTTTCCAGGAGTTGAGGTCATTAAGTCATAGTTTGAAGAATCTAGCTTAATCCCCTTTTTGACAGTCTATATATTTCACAATAATAGCAACAATGTGCAATGATCAACTGTGAAAGACTTAGCTTTTCTCAGCAATACAATGATCCAAAATAACTCCAAAAGACTTGGGATGGAAAATGTTATCCACAACCAGAAAAAGAATTATGGAGTCTGAATACAGATTGAGGCATATTTTCCCTTTTATCTTTTGTTTTTTTGCTTTTCTTTTCCGCTAGTGTTTTTCTTTTGCTCTGATTCTCCTCTCACAATGTGACTAATGAAGAAATACATTTAACATGATTGTGTTTGTATAACCTATACCAGATACCTTACTATCTTGGGGAGGAAAGAGGAAAAGGTGGGAGGGAGAAAAATTTGGAACTCAAAAATCTTACAAAAATGAATTAAAAAAAATAAAATACTATTAATAAAATAAACAAATAATTGATCAAAATGTTTAATACAGCACAAATGAACAGATTGTAAAAAAGAAAATCAAAGTATTTGTTATTCTTTAAACCTATGGCACATTCATTTCCAAGAATTTTCAAAGATATAAACAACATTCAATAATTGTTTTTTGAATCAACATCTAATTTTAAAACTCATGCTATTTTCTTGAGACAAAATTATGATCTCATTTAGTACTAGTACTTGATGAATAATTTTTATGGAGATTTGATGTTTAAATTCTTGCTTTTTTAAGCCACATAGGGACTCACTAAGCAGATGCACATAGTACTCTAAATATTTTTTAAATATAGCAGGGTTATTTACCATGACCCCACTTTGGGTTAGGATAAAACAGTTTCCAGCCAGAACTTCCAATGGAATTGACATGGTTCCAGCAAAATAGCCTGGTCTAGGTGGAATAATCTACAAAAGCAATGCTTTCATTAGTCTAAGAACCAAAGCAAATAGCCAGTCAATTAAGGCAATAGAACCATTTCTCAAAAGCTAAAAAGTCCATGGGGAAAGAATCAAGAGGTGTCCAAGAACCAAAAGTTCAAAGTGGCAAGGAAGACAGATTGCTTGGAATGCAAGGAACAAAACACACAAATGTAGAACTTCTATGACCAAGCAAAAGTCCAAGAAATTGAGTTTCCAAACACATTTGAATTATTCTTCAGTTTGACTCACTCATTATATGCTTCTTCCTTCTTTTGAATTCTAGCATTTGGAAGAAAACCTTGTCACTGCCTTGATCTCCAATATGAACCTGAATTGTGAACTATTCTCTTTCACTCTTAACCCAGATCTCACTCAGTGTTTTCCATATGGGAACCAGCTGGTTGCAGACCATAGTCAATTTACTTCATTGTTTATTGGAGCTATGCAAGGTCACCCTTATGGGTGAGTCCATATGCTATATTTTGGAAGGTTAATTAATAAAGGGCAGCTAAATGGCACAGTGGATAGAGCAACTGGTACTAGAATCAAGAAGACTTTGGTTTCAAATCTGACCTCAGCCATTTACTAGCTATGTGAGCCTGAGCAAGTCATTTAACTTTAATTGCCTCAAAAAAAAAAAAATAAGACAGAAGAAAGTTAATCCACAAGTATTTAGGTGGATACAAATCTAAAGAATGAAATGATCTCTTTTTGTGCGTGTGTGGGAGGAATTTACTAACTTCCTGGCTAATGATGGTCGAATAGATAAACTTCACTCTCCAGTCTCTCCTCCTAAAAGTTTTAGTACACTTTGTCTAGAGGGCTCCTTTCCCTTGTCACATTCTATTTTCATATTTGTAGATTAAGCATTTTGAGAGCAGAGATGGTATAATTTCTCATTTTTGTACACACCGTCCTATAAACATCTCAATTCATGAAGGATCTGTGATTTTCCCATTTGTGTGTTTTGTTTCTTGCATTCCAAGCAATCTGACTTCCTTGCCACTTTGAACCTTTGGTTCTTGGACACTTCTCTTGATTCTGACCCTTATGTTCTTGTTAGCTTTTGAGAAATGACTCTGTTGTCTTAATTAACCGGCTACTTGCTTTGGTCTTACACTAATGATCCCAAGAGTGGATTTTTCTCCCCCAACACAGATTGTAATTCATCTTTGACTTCATTTTATAAGTCCAAGGGAAATGCTCAAGACACACAGAGGTTAAAAACCATTCAACTTCTAAGATATAATGAACAATAGAATTCAAATTTAGGTCTTCCTAATTCCAAATCCTAAACTCTATTTACTAAGCCTTGCTGCTTCTGCTCCTTGTGCTTATCAGATCCTTAATAAATGATGATTGAATTGAATCAAATGTTTATGAGCGGATCTCCACTCAATAAAACAATGTATTTTTCTTCCTGTATGTCAATTCTTTTTCCTGTTTTAATCTAGCTTTATCTTGTCTTTGACCTCTTTTGAAATTTCCACAGACCCTCTGAACACAGCATTAGTGATTAAAGTTGCATTTCTAGTGTCTATTGTGCTATATTTGGAATCAGAAAACTTGGATATAAAGTCTGGCTGAGATATTATGCTAGGCACTAGAAATACAAATATAAAAACAACACGGCCACTGCCTTCAAGGAGCTTACATTCCAATAGGAATATAGTGGAATGTTGGCCAGGGAAGATGGTCTGGGAACTCACAGTAGATTCATAAGGCAGACGCTCATGTCTTTTCTGAAAGCCATATTAGTTTTGGTTTGATTAGCATTCTGAGAGCAAAAATGAAAAGAGGAGCTGTGGGAGAAGTCTATAATGACCAGGATGGATAGCTAGAAGGAACATGAAGCATGGTCTAGTCTGGGATCAACTGAATCTAGTGATCTGGATAACCCTCACTCATCCACTCACTCACCAATCAAGAGGACCCAGCTGAGTGAATTAATTGGTGGATTGTTTATGATTGAAGAAAGCACTTTGTAGTCCTTTTAAAAAGTGCAATTGCCTTGCAAAAACCAAAAAGAAAAAAATTTTAAAGTGCTATATGGGGGGGCGGCTAAGTGACGCAGTGAATAGAACACCGACCTTGGAGTCAGGAGTACCTGGGTTCAAATCCGACCTCAGACACTTAATAATTACCTAGCTGTGTGGCCTTGGGCAAGCCACTAAACCCCATTGCCTTGAAAAAAATCTTTTAAAAAGGTGCTACATAAATGTCAGTTGCTAATAATATTTGTAAGATTTGTCCAGATACCCATGCCAATTAAACCACATGAGAAGATGTTCTAGTGGATCACTTGGAAATATGTTTAAATGTCTCGGAGGCTAGGGTGAGTCTTGGAGATGGAGTGGGTTAAATATGACTACTGTGGTTAAGTTGCAAGAAGAGCTGTCCTACCTTGCAACCAGGACTACTCACATAAGCACAACTTGCAGATACCGGCCTGGGAATCAATCTAGAAGGGTGCTCTACAGGGGGAATGAACCATAGTTCTTCTAAAGAAACCAGTCCCATGGCAAGAAGTTTGAATGTCTCTTGTGATTTTCCAGGCTTCATTGTTATGGTCCACTCAACCTGGAATCACAAGATATAAGAATGGGAGAGGATCTTAAAGATCCTCTAATTTAATCATCTCATTTTATCAATGAGACAACTAAGCTCAGAGAAGGAAAGCAGAAGCTGGAGGATCACTCCACATATGGTAGAAAAGATCTATTCATCATTTACACTGCTCAAAGTCACACAGATAATTAATTTTTACTAAGCGTCTACTATGTTACAGATACGATGCTAAAATCTGGATGGGGGGGGGGGTGTAAAAAAGAGAAAGAAGGATAATTCTTGCCCTCAAGGAGTTTATAGTCTAATAGGGAATACCTGACCTGCAAATAGCACTTCAAAATTCACAAATAATTGTGATATATTATTTGGTTTGATCTTCACAATTCTGAGGTAGGTACTACAGTCTCCATTTTTTACAGATAAAGAAACCTGAGTCTCAGAGAAATTGATTGACTTCAATACGTAAGCTCCTTGAGAGCAGGAATTTTTTGAATTTTGTCTTTGTATCCCCAAAGCAGCATCTGGCACAATGGATGTTGATTGCCTATGGTTACCCAACCACTGAGTATTCAAATAGGAGATGAATCAAGGTCTTCTATCTCCTAATCTAGAGCTCTTACTGCCACCTGATGGCTAGTTCTTTGATCAGGAGACGTCTAGAGAGAAGACTGCTTAAGGTCAACAATTTCAGACAGTAATTCAAGTGGCAGAGATTTACTTCTCACAGGCAACTCTCCCTTCTGCCTCTTATTCATTCTGAGGCACTAAGGTTGATATTTCCAGAGCCCTTAGTGAAATGAAAAGATTTAGTTCTGCTACACACACACACACACACACACACACACACACACACACACACACCCTCCCCACCACCCTGCCAGGCATCCTGCTCCAGATGGAGAGTTTCTCATTCAAAGTGCTCCCATCTGAAGCTCCAGATATCCCCTAAGCTGACTGCATTAGCTACAAGTCATCAATATTTATGCCTTTGCTGACGTGAGAAGTGGGGGGAGAGTGAGGGAGGTGGGACCCTGTGTGGAGGGCCTGCTGATGGACACAGATTTCAGGAAAAGGAAAAAGGAAAGCCTAAACATTCTACATCTGTTCAACCCAGGGAGGCAGTGATCACTGTGTCACCGGAGGTGTTAGAGCAGAGGTCAGAGGATCACTTAGCAGGGATTTAGTGTTCTTGGTGGGGAATGAAGTAGAATCAAAGGTGTGAAACTCATGACCCTGGCAACCCCAAATCAGCAAAACTTCTCTATTCCTGCCAAATCAGGTTAAACTGTAATTGGGAAATGTTTAACAAAATAAAATTTTTAAATGCAATTTATTGTAGATAATATTAATTTGTGGTTTTCTAAGTCAATTTGCAGCCTTCAGGGAACTGTTTCTGTTTGATACCACTGGACTAGATGACCACCAACCTCTCTTCCAGGCTAAAGATTCTTTGATTCTATAAGGCACAATTTGTGATTGTTTTACTCAGGGATTCAGATCCAGGTCCCCAATAAAACTGTTGCACATCTGCCTCAGAGCTGCAAGTTCTGGGGATGTTGGCAGCATTATTCTTCACTTTATCCTGCCCCTAATCTCTTCTGATTCTGCTAGGTTCTTGCTCTCCTTTGATAACTTTACTCATATCTAGGTTGCATGTGTGATCTGTGTAATTAATTTCTCCCCAGGGCATAGTCATCTTATCATGATAGAATATCACCCAAGATCAGTTCTCTATCTGACAGTCCTATACATTTATTGGAAATAGTCAATTCCTAAGAGCATGGTGCCATGTCCATACAGTGTCTCAGTCAGCCCAGGGGACAGGCAAGGAAGGAATCTAATAGGCATTTTTCAGGACTGTCTGGAAGGGCATCTAGGTGAGACCAGGTAGGAAGGATGCACTCTCCTCTAGACTGGGGTTTGAGCATAACAGAGCCTCACTGTTCAGTATCCATAGGGTTCACAGTCATAGTAGGGGAAACCTGGGACAGATCAATTTGAAGCCCTCAAACTCCTCTTACAACTATTAGCTTCTAATAGAACCATCCTGCTGCTGCTTCCAACAACTGACTCTCTTTTACCTATTCCTAACTATGTTTAGAGTAACCACTCCAAGGTGTTCACATGGGTTATTTATGCTTGACCTGTGATAGAGCATTCTGAGTTTGTACTAGTCTGATCAACCACAGTCAGACACACTATAACTTGTCCCTAATATAGTAATGTTATTTTTGGTCTTCTTCAATAGCAGACAAAAATCCACCAATTAATTATGGGACAAACCTGACCCTGTGTTTCTTCATATGTAAATTACACAACATGCTACTGAGGTAGCTTCTATATTGTTTTCTCTCAAAATGGAATTAAAGTTCCCTGAAGGGAAGCAGCAGGTACTCAACAGACACTTGCTAAATAAAATAGTTCCTCCCCACAACCAAGACAGGAATTAATTTCTCAATTCTGCCTTCCAAGAGATAAGAAAAATCATTGGATTGTTAGATAATGAATGAATCTGTAACATTTGTTCATTGTCTCTTCATAGCCAGGAACAATGTGACTGGGACAAATCTCCATGATATTTGTCAAAGCCCACTATCTTTTGCACAGTCTACTCCCTATAGAAAAAAAGGACACTATTAATGCTTGTCCTATAAGCCCATTGTCATGTACCTCTAAGAGGGTCCTACTATCCTACCAAGATCTTGATGAACTCTAAGGATAGCCATTCTAGGGGAGATCTGCAGTTCAAGAGACTGCAGAGGGACAGAAGTTCTCTTAGGGTGCCCTGCCTCTCTATCCATCTCTTTCTTAGGAGATTCCACATCTGCACTAAGGAAATAGCTCTTGTTCAATGGTCCTTGAGAGATTGAAGAGTCCTTCACAGATTAACAGTGGACAAGTAGAAACTCCTACCTTTTTCCTGCTGCAATGTTTCTGCCACAATCACCACCCCAGGTTCAGAAGCCAACTCTCTAAGAGGACCAGATTCCTAGGATTTCATGTAGAGTTTAACTCACAATATAGTACAGTAGTATATCTAGTTAAAATGTAAGCTCCCTTTGCATTTCAGAAGTGGAAGGATGTCTCACCCTGGAAAAGTCTTCCATAGGGGAAGAGAACTATGCCTTTGCTGCTACCTTATCCTGAAACTTTCCTCAGTTCCTGGACCTTCCTCACCCTGAAATATTCAATCATCCTTGGGGCTTTCTTAGCCAGGAACAACCCTTTGTAAAGCTCATCCTTTCAGTGAATTCCTCCAAGGACTTCCATTTTATAGTCTTCATTCCCTTTAGGGCCCCATCTCATCCACAAGCAACTTATCCATACAACCCCAATCCCTTTCAGTTCTGAATTAGGTCTAACCTTCTTCCCTTAGATAGTAATAAGCTTGAAGGAAGGACTTTTTTTGTTTGTATTTGCTTATCACATAACATAGTCCTTGATATGTAGGAATAAATGCTGGTTTCCTTCCTTCTGTAGTGAGAGTTGGAGTCCCCTGCTCAGTCATCTCAGTTGTGTCTGACTCTTCAACTTTAATGACCACATTTGGGGTTTCCTTAGCAATGATATTGGAGGAGTTTATCATATTCTTCTCCAGCTCATTTTCCAGATGAGGAAACTAAGGCAAGTAGGGTCAAGTGACTTGCCCAGTAAGTGTCTGAGGACAAATTATGTACTCAGGAAGATGAGTCTTCATGACTTCAGTCTTGGAGTTCTAGTCACTGGACCATCTAGCTGGCCTGGTGGGACCTTATAATAGGGAGAATCTCCAGAGATTTGGTGCTTATAGAAAGTATTCATCCAACTCTAGAGAAGATGAAACCTATGATAACTGACACCCAGAAAAGTGGGAGAACATGAACTCAGAGCTAAGATTTTATGAAATTAAAAAAAGGTGATAGTGGGAGGGCAAAGAGTAGAAGTGAACTTCACAGACAGGGACATAGAAAAATTCTTATTATGGAATAATAAGCTTCTTCATCACCTCTCCAGTGGAGAATGACACACAACAGAACAAGGGGACCAGGAGACAAGATCTGTAAGGCAAAAGCATGGAAACTGTTTAGAAGAATCCCCCAAAATAGGTACTTTATAAACTTGAATTCCATGAGGATTATAGAGACTAAAGAAGGAATGAGTAAGTATGAGAGACATAAAATGAAGACTCGAAAGTATAGAATAGACAGGGGAAAGAAGAGAATGAGAGAAAAAATCCTTTGTCAGAAAAAGGAACATAAAATATAAGAACTAATGAAAGTTGAGCATGAGGTAGGGGTTTTACTTGAACACCCACCTAAGGGGGTAAAAAAGGAAGAATTACATTATAAAAATAAAAAAGCAAAAGAATAAGCTAAGAATGTAATTTCATTGATAATAGTGTTTCATGCTTGTCTTTGTATCTTTAGCACCTAGAGTAATGACTGGCACATGATAAGTGCTTAAGGGAAGTGAGGTGGATCACTAGATAGAGCTCTTGACCTGGAATCAGAAAGACTCATTTTAATGAGTTCAAATCCAGTCACAGACACTGAGAAGCTGTGTGACCCTGGGCAAGTCATGTAATCCTGTTTTCTTCAGTTTCTACATCAATAGAATGAGTTGGAGAAGAAAATGGCAAACCCCACTCCAATGTCTTTTCAAGAAAACCTGGAATGAGGTGACAAAATCCCTACCTCCTGTTCAACTGTCATTAGTTCTTATATTTTGTTTTATATTTCTTTTTCTGAAAAAGAATTTTTTTCATTCTCTTCTGCCACATTCTTTTGTTTGTTTTTGCAAGGTGCTAGGGTAAAGTGACTTGCCCCCTATCACCAAGCTAAGTAAATATTAAGTATCTGAGGTGGTATCTCAGGTCCTCTTGACTACAAGGTCGGTGCTCTATCCACTGCATCACCTAGCTACCCCTCTCATCCTCTTCTTTCTCCTTTCTGTCTATTCTATTCTTTTGATTCTTCATTTTATGTTTCTTATACTTACTCATTCCTTCTTTAGTCTCTCTACTCATCCTGGAACTAAAGCTTCATGAAGAATTTTTACCTGTTTGCCTCAATTTCCTCATAAAAAGAGTTGGAGAAGGAAATGGTAAACCGCTTCAATGTCTTTGCCATGAAAATCCCATGAAGAGTTGGACACAACTGAGCAACAGCAACAAAGCTTACTGTTGCTTCTTGATTGACTGATTGGTAGATAGTGGAAAGAGTGATGGACTTGGGATCAGGAGAAACAAGCCTAAATCCTGTCTTTGATGTTTGCTAGCTGTGAGGCTCTAAGTAACATCTTTCTGAACCTATTTCATCATGTATAAAATACAAATAGTGACACTTGCACAACCTACCTCATAGGGTTTTTATGGGAAAAAGGACTCTGTAAACCTTTCAGCCTTCTCAAGAGCACCATCATGATTTGTAAAGTTATTACCACTGGTCCACACTGTTACTGGCCCCACTGGTCTCCTCCAGTGTTTGTAGAGCAGCCCTACTAGTGTTTCAGAGCAAGAGAGATGCCCAGACAGCTCATCATGCTGGGCAAGATGCCATGCCACTTCCTGTTAAATGAAGGGACTGACCACTGAAGGGCCCTTGCAACTGTCAGAGTTCGATGCCCTATCCAAAAGGCTTCCTAATTAGCCTTCCAAAGCTTACAAGAATGACCAACATGATCTGAATACCAGATTCCATCTTCCATCATTCCTTGGGCTTCACTAGCTTTAGTCCTGATGCTTGCAAGCTGCTACTATCTTTCCCCATAAATTATCTCATACTTCATATATACATATATATATGTATATATATGTATATATATTTCTCATACACAATTATCTACGTACATGCTATCTTCCCAAATAGAATGTAAACTTCTTGGGGGCAAGTTCACTTTGAATCCCCAGCTCCTAGAATTTAATAGGTGATTAATAAATGCTCCTTCATTGATTGAAGGTCCTCTTGTCAGACAGAAAGGAGGTTCAATATCTTGCCCTTGGTGATACAGTTAGGGGCCAAAGTGGGACTCAAATCAAATCCAGGCTTTCTTACAGTTCTAGGGAGTCTCATGTTATCACATGATGCAAGGTTCAGAATGGAAATTGAGTTCTCTGGAGGAACAAAAGGCATTTCAATGTCTAAAGTGCTAGGTAATGATTGTGTGAATCAGTAGCATATTAATAAAAATTTATGTACATAGAATAGTGAGAGGTAACACTGATAATAATAATTGGGAACTGGGTCTGGAACAGGGATGAATGTAAAGTAATAGGAGTCACACAACCAGTATGGAATTTAAACCAGGTTTTCCTGGATTTCCCTTTGACTGCTTCCCTTGTGAGATTCTCTCTCATTTCTACTCTATATTTCTTTTGTTTTGTTGGGGGTTTTTTGGCAAGACAATGGAGTTAAATGACTTGCCCAAGGTCACACAGCTTGGTAATTGTTAAGTGTCTGAGGCTGAATTTGAACTCAGGGCTAGTGCTCTATGCACTGCACTATCTAGCTGCTCCTATGCTGTTTATTTCTTACAATACATAACTTTTATTATTGTCTTCCTTTAAGAAGATAAACTCCTTGAGGGCAGGGACTATTTTCACCTTTTTATATCTCCTTGCACTTGATGTAGCCCTTGTCACCCAGTGGGCACTTATTAAATGCATACTGCTGCTAATGTTCCCAGCTTGAAGTCCAGTCTTATCTACTATGCCAGGTTGTCTTTCATTTCTGTTACATAGTAGGTGCATAATACTTCTTTATTAGAAAGAGAAAAGGCTGCTCGAAGACAAGGGGAGCGTCTGCATCCTTGTACAAGCCTATCAGATAACACCTCCCACACATACTTTTTTCCAGTTGGGATCTGAAACTTAAAGAAGTTTCCACAGTTTGTAAATTAACCCTAATATATCATCATTACCACCATTTTCAACTTAGCTAATATTTCTATAGCACTTACCAAGTGTTAGATATTGCAATAAATTAGTTCTTTAAAAATATTATCTAATTTGATCCTTACAACAACCCAGAGAAGCAGTTATTATTTTTCCAATTTTACAGATGAGTAAACTAACACATACAGGCTAGGTCACATATAGTGGTTAAGAGTGACTTTGTAGACTTGGTTTGGGTTTAAAACCCATTCCGGCAAGTAATTCCAATGTGAACTTGAGCCAATCACTTCTTATTTCTGAAACTCAGTTTCCTCAACTATCAATTGAGGAGGGTGAACTAGATGGTCTCTAAGGGGTCTTCTAGCTCTAAATCTGAAACCCCAAGGTGAACAGTCTATATTGAACGCTTGGGGGGAGATAATTTGAGAAACCCTTGAGCTAGTTTCTGTTGGAGAACTCACGATTCACACTGGAGGAAGCAACAGAGCTTTTCCAAGTAGCATGTAACAAAGTTTAGTTTGTATCTGCTCCCAGTTTTGTCCCACTCCACAATTCATCTCTCAGTGACTGGGAAAATTCTAGGCTCCAGCTGTTTGCTTCTATAGAGACCTCCCAGTGACTTCGGTCATCTTAAGGATTTATGAGGGGAGGACTGTTCACATTACCTTTTCCACCATCTCAGAAGTAAGTCATTAAGAGAGCAGCATCCTCTCTGGCTGGCCATTTTTAATATAGTGTGGCTATTTTACTGCAATCATAAGGATTTTTAGAGGACAGACTACATAGAGATAGAGCATTGCAGAGAAAGAGTGATTTTATCAAGCCCTGCTCCTGTCTAGATTAGGAAATGTTTTACTTAGGGATTCTTTGGTCCTAGACATCTTTGAGAAATAAGAGTTTTAGGCACCTGATAGCATCTTATAATCTTCGAGTTGGAAGGACCATTAAAGGTAATCTGGTTCAAGCTATTTATTTAAAAATTATGAAAGTTCTAAGTTATATCTGAATTCTAAATAGAAGCTGCTGTGTCTGATCCCTTCATGATCCAGGTCTGACTCCTTTCAATTGTCCAAGGGAATCTGTTTTCCTTCCAGATCCCCCCATTTCCCTTTCCACTCAAACCAGTGGTCTGGTTAAACTCTCAAGCTTACTGAGTAAACAAAGTCTTTTTCCTTTATCTCCTGGGACTCCTCTCTTGGTTCAAGCAGGCATCCTTGGATATTAGCTGGGTTGCAGGTCTCAGGGTATATTTTATTTGACATTCTTCTTTCATTTCTTGTCTTCTTACTAGGCTAATCCATCCTCAAACTGATATCTCACTCATTCCTTCTCCCATCCCCTAGAAATATCATTGCACAGTAGAAAGAGGGCTTTACAATTAGAAGACTTGGAATCAAATCCTACATCTGATGATTTTTACCTGTATGATCTTGGACAAATTACTTTACTTTCTTGGGCCTCAGTTTATTCAACAGAAAAAAAGAGAGGAATGGACAAGATATTTTCTAATGTTCTGTTCTTCCTTAGAGCCATGATTTTATGATTCTGTGACTTTCTACCTTTCAATCCTAACATCTGAGTGTTCAGCATTCATCTTGTCTGTCTGTTTGGGAGGTGGATGCCTTAGAATGCTAGACTTTTCTTCCTGTGGACCCATGAACTCCTTAATACAATTCTATATATTTGAATCAATTAAATAACATATTTTGCTAGTTTGTGGAAGTTCAGAGGAAGTCTTCTACCCTCATTTAGTTAAAATCCTGGGATGGGGATAAGACACATAAATAAATAGCTTTAACTCACAATTTGTTGTTCAGTCTTTTGGGCTGGGGTTTTTATTGGAGTTGCTTTGCAAAGATACTGGATTTCCTTCTGCAGTTTATTTTGCAGATGAAGAAACTGAAGCAAACAGGATTAGTGATTTACCCATGATCACACAACTAGTAAGTGTCTGGGGCTATATTTGAACTCAAGAAGATGAGTCTTCCTGACTCCAAGCTGGGCACCCAGCTGCCAATGACTAATAATATTATTATATAAGAAGAATATCTAAGTATTTAGAATTGGAAGGGCTGAAAATTATTTAGTACAGCTCCCTCATTTTACAGATGAATTTTAGAGGTTAAATGACTTGTAAAAGAGCTACCAGATAGTAAAATGCAAGCCCAGGATACAAAAAAAAAGGTGTGATATGAGGTACAAGAAGTAAGGTTTGGGGACATTTGTTTAACCAATAGTTAATATCAGGTAAGGCTTCATGGAAGACACGCCATTTAAAACTGGGATTTAAGAATAAGTAGGACATGAGGAGGAAAAAGGTCATTGCAGGTATAGCAGGAAAATGCACAGAAATGAATAGAATGAGATGTGTTCGAGGTATGGAAAGGACTAGAGGGCTATATGTCTATCTATATGTGGAGAATCTATATGTAGAGGGAAGATTTTCCAGTCAGAAAGTGACATGAGAAAATCAATGGATATTGAAAATTAGTCTGGAAATTCATTAACAGACACAAACAAAACCATTTTCAGAGCCTCCCCCAGAGTGATTTCCAGAGAAAGGTTATACTGTATGCATACAATATTGTTCTGGGTGGTTCAAGCACTAGATTCCCAGATCAATTCTGAGCCTTGAGGGTGGTTTCATTGCTATTTTAGGGAATACCTAGCTTCCAGAAGAGGGATACTATTCCAGTGTTACTGCTGTGGATCCCAATGAGATTAGTTGTAATAAGAGTAGGACTTCTATTACACATGGGAAGTTTTTATTGAAGAGGTTTGTTTGCTGGTGGTAATGGGAGGTCAAGGGTGGACAAAATGGAGGGTACTTTGTTTCCTACATCCTTTTCCTCTTAGGATGGATTTCCATCTCAACAGACTCTATAAGTCAAGTAAAGCAACAAGCATTCAATAGGCACCTACTATGTGCCAGAAACTGGGGAAGTAAAGACAAAAATTGAAATAATCCTTCCCCCAAAGGATCTTGCATTCTATTGGAGGGAGACATGTAAACATATATGTGTGTATATATGTCTGTCTATATACATACATATGTAATTATACTGTATAAATATTTATAAATTTATATAGAATAAATACAAATATATTCAAGGCAATATTATGAGAGTCACTGGCAACTGGGAGTGAGGGCATGAGCAACATGGTACTTGAGCTGAGTCTTGAAAGACAATAAAGACTCTAAGAGAGACTCCCTTTGACTAATTTCCTTAAAGGATAAAGGAAACCGTCTAGAGGGAGTCACTGTGAGTCGTGAGATCCACAGGGATGACTGGAGAGGGTCATTAAGTGTGGTTAGAAACCTCACTTCTAATCCTGGCTTCACTCCCATGCACCAAGTTAAGCTGGGCAAGTCACCGACACGTAGGATCTCAGTTATCTCATTTCTATAATGGGAACAACAATCCTTAGTTCTCTTTTTTTCAGGGTTTGTGTGAGGGGAGAAAAAAAAGATCATAGATGAAAAAAAGACCTTAGAAATAAAGTTGCCATAGTAAGATGGAGAGTCTTTCTCCATGAAGACCTAAGATCTTTCACCCTCTTATTCTGATTCACAGTTACCTTCTCTCTCTCTCCTCTCTCCTGTCAGGAGTTCCTCTCTCTAGGAATCATAATGTTACCTCTGTTACCTCAGCAGGCTGCAAAATCCAATCCAATCCAATCAACATCTGTAGAGAAAGCAAATGGACTCCATAGAGAAAACATAAGATGTTGTCTGAGTTAATAAGATAACAATTTAATATGCTTCTTTCTTCTAAACCCCCCCCTTAACCTCCATCTTAAACAGACTAGCAAATGTGCACAGTTTTCCTTTAAGTAATTTAGGGGAAGGCATTTCAAATTCCCATCTGCCCCTGCTCCCCATCCAGCGATGTTTCTTGTCACCAGCTAACAATATTTAAAATATTTACAACCCTTTCTTTGCCCTAGGGGAGTATCAGAATAAATCATTGTTACCGCCAATAAATCAAAAATTAATCTCCAGAAAGCTCAATGCCTGTCCGATCCCTCAAATAACAAGTAGCAGAATCCATCAAGTGAATTGGCATCAGTGTTTCCCTAGTGGCCCTGGCTGGGTGAAAGAGGTATAGTAAGTAGCATCTCTGAGGAGCTGGCAACTCCCCCAAAACCTGGGGTTGAAGGGCAATGAGCTCTCATGGAAACTGGCACTAATGAGCCATTTCAACTACCCCCAACTACAGCTGGGTCAAGCTGACTCCTCAGCAAAGGAACTTAGGATTCTTTGGCTTCCTCTACCCCTTCTCTCCTCCTCTCTTTGTTTTTCTCCTCCTTTTCTGTGTCTCTTCTCCTCCCCACCTCCTTTTTTCTACTTCTTCCTCTCTCATAAAACATTTCTCAGCTCTCTGTCCTCTTTCCTCTCTTTTGCTTCCTGATTTCTCTTCCTGCTTTTTTTACCTCCTCATAAGTCTTACATCATTCAATATCCTCCTTTACTTCTTCCCATCCTCCATCCCATAGTTTCAATTGAAGGAATACTGGACAAGCTTTATGAGCTTGGGCAAGTTACTTTCCTTTTCGTAATATTTGGTTTTTCTCATTTGTACAATAAGATTAAGTCTAAGGTCCCTTAATATCTAATGTTCAATGACTTCTCTCTCTCTTTGTGTCTTGGCCTTACATGTTTTCCTAGTTCCTTGTTCTGTATTTCCATTTTCCCTCCAGTGTTGAATCTTTTTTCCCTTTTCCCTTATATCCTATATCCTTGTCTATAAATAAGTTCTATCAGGGACCTTGGGTACCCACAGAAAGAGGGGAAATGGTTGAGTCAATAAACTAGAGAAAGTCCATGGTACTCAATAAGTGGGACAAATGGGCTCATAAGTGTTGCCAGAATTGAGGCTCAACAGATGGCCATCTGCGATGTTCTCAAATGATGGCCAGCAGAAGGAGTCCTAGCCAAAATGTCAACTCAATTGGTATTCATCCCTGGCAGGTCAAGATCATCAGTCCCATTTTATGGTTGAGATAATGGAAACCTAGAAAGGTATGGGAACTTGTGCAAAACCAAAACAATATGTTGTGGCAGAGTTGGAAGTAGTACTCAAGAAGCTAGTCTATTAGTCCTTTAGTCCATTCACCCATGCTATTCATATATGTGTGTGCATGTATATGTAGGTATGTGTTCATAAACAAATACATAAATGTGTATCTGTGTATATATATTATACATAATATATATATATATATTATATATATACACACATATGATGTATGTGAACACCCAGAGAAAGCCTGGTTGTCTCTGAAAGTTGTATTCTTTCTCTTCACAAGTGGTCAAACCTTTGTATTTGAGCCACAACTTCCTTACATCATTGGGGTTTATCTCAGAACCTTGTGTCTTGACTATAAGCTTAGATAATAGCTTGTCAGCAACACTTCAAGTATCCTAGAACATGATTCCAGTTCTTCAGGGCAAAATTCAAAACATGAAATTCAGAAGTCTAGCCTTCACCTAAACAGAAATTCCCTCATTTGGTTGGAATACACCTGAAAAATTTAAAATTTGAAAAATTTGAAAAGAGATTCTATCTATCCTTGAGGCAAAAGAAACCCATCAAAGCTTCTTTAATAGTGGAGCCATGGTCAGATGTGTTTGAAGAATGTCAATTTGGCAACTGTGGAGGGAGAAGGATCCTGTTCACCAGGATGTCATGAGAGGTAAAGTATTAGAATTGGCAACAGGAAAATAGGGCTCGAACATTGCCTCATATACTAATTAGACAATTGTGGAAAAGTTATATAACATCAATTAACCTCAGTTTCCTCATCTATAAAATGGGGATATTGTAATAGTACTTGTCTCAGGGATGTTGTGAGGTTCAGATAAAATGCTACAAGCAAAGGGTTTTGCAAACATTAAAGTAAATGACAACTATTAGCACTGCCAGAGACTTTGCTCAATGCCTTGCTGAATACCAGCAATCTGGCTGCAGCATTTCTCTGATCAGAAAACCCTGTGAGAAAGAGAAATGAAGTTATTCTTGCATGACCTATTCTCGATGAGCCCATGCTGGCTCTTAGTCATCACCATTTCCCTTTCTAAGTGCTCACAAACCATCCTTTTAATAATATGTTCTAGAATTTTGCCAAGAATCAAAGACAAGCGCATAAGCCTAGGGTTTGAATAATATACCCTCTTCCACAATAATTGCCCTTTCCTAGCCTTGCAGCATTTCTTCTTCCCATTATCTGCAATTTTTAAAAGATCACTGACAATGATTCAGCAATCACATTCACCACATCTTCCTGTTCTATGGGATATAGTTATTTCAGATCTGGATACTTGAATTTAGGACATTTAGGGCCTCATTTACCACTTCCTCAATTATCTTGGATTTCAGCTTCCTGTTAACCATTTCTATCAATTCTAGTCCAAAAGTTGTTCTCAGAGGCAAAAAATATTTGAGTAGTTCTGCCTTCTTTCTACTGCCTATTATATTTCCATCTATTTCAAGCAGTGAATTCCTCTTACAATAATATGATTTCTTTAAGAAATAACTTAATTGCTAATATTTATGTAGTGCTTGCTCTGGGCTAAGTTATTTTTACATATATTATCTCATTTGATCCTCACAATAGTCCTGGAAGTTATATCCTATTCTTGTTCCCATTTTACCACTGAGAAACTTCGACAAACAGAAATTAAATAACTTGTCCAAGATCACAGACCTAGTAAATATCTGAGGTGAAATTTGAACTCTGATCTTCCTAATTTCAGGCCTGGTGCTCTATCCACTATGCTATTTAGCTATGCTTTGTTTTCCTTAGAACTTGAAGCTTTCTTTTTTGTTTTTTGTTTTTTTTTTTTGCTCCTGACACTATCCCCATTTTTGATAATAATCCTCAGCTACCTTCCTTGCCTCTATTTTCTGAATATGACTTTTTAAAATCCAAATTGACCAATGAGTTTTCTATGCATCCACAAAATTTCTTTTGGTATTATTTTTTTCTCATTGGATTTGTCCATCTCATTGAGAGAGTCCATCCCATTTTCTAGAACAAATTCAGCTTTCAATTTTCAATTCAACAAACAGTTTTTAAATGTCTACCACAGGAACTCTTCTAGGTGCTAGAAAAAATAAGACAAACATAAAAGCATTCTACAGGTGGAAAATAGTTGCACATATAAATGGATATAAAATATAGGCAAAATTGACAGGTAGAAATTGGTGGGGGCAAGCACTCAAAACTGAGGGGATCAGAAAAATTCTTTTATAAAAAGAGACATGAACAACAATATGTTTTCAAACAATAGAATATAGAATGATAAGCCATGATCCTATCTCTATACTCTTACTTACCTACTATTACTCTTATTATTATGGGTCTTACTCTTTTGCTCAACTCTTCCAAAATCTTGGATACTTGAACTACTATGCTCAGCATTATTCTTCTTATTGGGCTGGGGGAGGAGAGGGAAGGTATATGTATAATTTTCCTTCTTACAATAGGAAAATGTCCTCTGGAAAACATGAAACTATGACATATCTAGTCTGGGTAAGGAGCAGCTGCCTTAGTCCTACAGTAGTAAACATAAAACTTATAATACAAATATGATGGCATCAAACACCAGTACTGCCAGTCTCTAAAGAGGAATAAATTGTGCAATGATTTGTTCTCAGTCAATGTGCCCAGACTTATAAGCCCTGAAATAAACCTTATATGTTGGGATCAGAGATGGTTATGTTACAGCAGTACATCAATAAACATTTATTAAGTACCTACTATATGCCATTGTGCTAAGCACTGGGGAGTCAAAGAAAGGCAAAAAAGACAATTTCTTTTCACAAAATGCTTACAGTCCAATGAATTAGGTAACATGAAAACAGGTGTGTACAAACAAGTTACAGACAGGATAACGAATGGAAAGAACATTGGACTTAGAGTCGAAAAACTTGGGTTCAGATTGTGAATCTTGCCTAGCTGTGTGGTCAAGTCACTTAAGCAACCTAAGCTTCAGTTTCCTCACAAGTAAAATTAACAAACACAATTATACTCTAAAAGGAGATGATTGAGTTATAAGTGAATGAAAAAACTTACTATGACCTAAATGATGGGAATGTAAATACCAAAGCAAGATGGTCCCTAATCTCAAGGAGCTTACATTCTGATAGGTGGAGCTAGACATTTTACAAGTGATAGTGGTGTTCAGAGAGTTATATTTTTAGTCTGGGAAGAGTAAGGGATGATAAGTTGAAATGCCTGGGAGTTAATTGACATACACTTTTTTGATATTTTATTTTTCCCCAATTACATATAAAAACAATTTTAACTTTTATTGAATTCCAAACGCTCTTTCTTCCCTCCCTCTTCCTTGAGAAGGCAATCAATTTTATCAAGATTGCACATGTACAGTCATTCGAAATATTGTTCCATGTTAGACATGTAGTGAAAGAAAACAGACAAAAAATGAGAAAAACAAAAAAGTTTTTAAAGGTATATTTCAATCAGCATTCAGATTCTAACAGTTCTTTCTCTGGAGGTAGATAGCATTTTTCAGCATAGATCCTTAGGAACTGTCTTAGATCACTGTATTCCTGAGAATAACCAAGTCATTAAGAGTTGATCATGATATAATATTGCTATTACTTTATATAATGTTCTCCTGGTTCTACTTACTTCATGTTGCAACAGTTCATATAAATCTTTCCAGGTTTTTCTGAGAGCATCTAGTTCATCATTTATTATAGTACAATAGTATTGCATCACTACTATAGACCACAAGTTTGTTCAGCTATTCCCAGTTGATAGGCATACCTTCAATTTCCAGTTCTTAGCCATTATGAAAAGAGCTGCTCTCATTATTTTTACATATATTAATTCTTTTTATTTTTTAATGTTTGGGATACAGACCTAGTACTGTTATTAATAAGTCAAATAATATAAATAGTTTTATAGCCCTTTGGCCACAGCCCCATATTGCTCTCAAGGATGACTGGATCAGTTCATAACTCTGCCAACATTGCATTATGACACTCATTTTATAGATGTAAAGATGCTATTGATTTGATTATGGTTATGAAGGGGAAAAGTGAAATGTAGGGTTTGAGAGAGGGCTGGAAGAAGCAGCAGGGCATATTGGCAGAATCAAGTGTGAGGTATACCACCTACATGATTTGAGTGCTACTCTGGAATCCATGAAAAATGAAGAAAAAAATAGGAAGCTGTCCAAAGCATTAGGTGCCTCCTCTACTAAGGTTTTACAGAAAGTGAGAGAGAAGAATCATGAGCTGAGAAATTATGTTTAGGCTGAGATCTGCTCCAGTGGAAGTTATGCCCACATTGAAGAAATCACAGATCTCTCTGAGAACCGCTTTGTTTCTTTTAAATTTTATTTATTTTTTCCAATTATATGCATACAGAATTTTCTATGTTCATTCTTTTGCAAATTTTTAAGTACCACATTTTTCTACCACCTTCCCTTCCCTCCGTCTTCTCCATGGTAGCCAACAATCTTATATAGGTTATATATATACAATCATGAGCCACTTTGTTTCAAAGTGAATTAATGGAGACAATAATACTTGCACTACCAACCTCAAAGGGTTGAGAAAAGTACTTTGCAAATGTCAAGTCCTGTAGAAATGTGAACTGCAATCTAGAAAAAGTAATGATACAGGTTTGTTCTCACAGCCAGCATTTGCCTATCCATTGACTGGGATAGACTATTGGTTGGAACGATGAAGGATCAGGTCTTGCACTAGGAATCACCATTCTTGGAGATTCCAAGATATAGGATAATGAAGTGTATGTGTCCCTTCTTTCAACTAATCCAAAGGGCTTTTCCTTTAGTTTCAGGATTGCTCCTTTACTATATTCTTAGCTTCATTTGTCATGAAACCCCAGCGGAGAGATAGAATACTTTCAAATCTTCTGAGTTCCTATTTAATTTTCTGAGCTGGGAGATCCTACACATCTCTTTCTTTTTTCTGTTATGTAAATATTTTATTTTTCTAAATTATATATAATGGTAGTTTCTACCAATCATTTTTTTGCCAGGTTTTGAGTTTTACAATTTTTTCTACCTTTCCCTTCCTTCCTCCTCCCCCCAACAGAAAGCAATCTGATGTAGCCTTTACATTTTCATCCATGATATGCATAGATCAAAACTGAATGTGTTGTGAAAGAAGAAACAACTCCAAAAAGGAAGGAAAAAACCATTAGAGATAGCAAAATTACTTAAGATGTAACACAACTTTAAAAATTGAAGATAATAAGGTTAGGTCTATGTTTATATTCCACAATTCCTTCTCTGGATACAGATGGTATTCTGTATCACAGATCCCCTAAAATTGCCTCTGATTATTGCACTGATGGGATAAGCAAGTCCATCAGGGTTGATCATCACCCCATGTTTTTGTTAGTGTTGTATGTTCTTCTGGTTTTCTCGTCTCACTCAGCATCAATTCATGCAAGTTGTTCTAGGCTTTTCTGAAATCTCATCTCTCATGATTTCTTATAGAACAATAGTGTTCCATCACATACATATACCACAATTTGTTCATCCTTTCCCTAACTGATGGGCATCCCCTCAATTTCCAATTATTTGCCACTACAGAGTTGCTATGAATATTTTTGTACATGTGGGATTTTTACCCTTTTTCATGATCTCTTCAGGATACAGACCTAGTATTTGTATTGCTGGATCAAAAGGTATGCATATTTTTATTGCCCTTTGGGCATAATTCCAAATTGCTCTCTACAAAGTTTGGATCAGTTCACAACTCCACCAACAATGTATTTGTGTCCCAACATTTCTTTCTTTTTTTTTCATCACAACTATGTAACTGGATGCCCTACCTAGCAACAATTCTCTTTCTTTCTTTTTATCCTTATCTGCCAGAGACTAGCCTACAAAGATTCAAGGGTTTATTTCTTAGGGGAAAGCAGACATTAAAAATTCTCAAATAATACATGTTTCCTACCCAGTAGGATATAAGCTCCATAATGTCAGGGATTGTTTTATTTTTGGTCTTATATCCTCAATGCTAATCACAATGCTTTACATAGCAATTTCCTAACAAATAGTAGCTGATTGATTAATTTATGGAAAGAAAAATAGTCAATCCCTCACTAACCTAATATTTAATTAAAGTTTTCTGAACATAGTTCAACTACCATAGAGTAGTAAAAGAAATACTAGGGCGGCTAGGTGGCACAATGGATAGAGCACCAGCCTTGGAGTCAGGAGTACCTGAGTTCAAATCTGGCCTCAGACACTTAATAATTACCTAGCTGTGTGGCCTTAGGCAGGCCACTTAACCCCATTGCCTTGAAAAATCTTAAAATATAAAAAAAAGAAATGCTAAATGCTAAAATGTCTAAGAAATAATAATGTCTAACTTCTTTATTTTGCAGAAGAGGAAAACTGAGGCCCAAATGTTCCTCCTTAGTTTTGGAGTACATGCTAGAAAATACTAATCCCCTTCTTGGAGAATGATGTTCTTTGTTCTTCCTTCTGCTTTGTCTCACCATCCCCTACACCCTTACAGATTTGATATTTGCCCATCTGGACACTCTGGCCCAAGCTCACTCTTCCAATGCGCAATCTCAGTTTTGTTCTCAGTCCCACATGATATTTTTTAGTTTCTCACCCATATTCTTATACTATCTCTAGTTATCTAATTTCTTCTTTCATCCAGATGAGAAGAGAATGACAAGGAAATACAAAAAAAAAAAAAAATTAGTGTTCCTATGGCTTCATGTCAGTGTATTTCAACCAAGTGCAAACTTACTTCTAAACTTTACATAGACAATCTCTATCCTTACACTGGTGTTACCTCAGCAAATCTCTGTAGACTTCAGTAATAATAGATTGACCACAGGGTGTATATACGTATGTGTCAGGAGAGTGAATTGTTTTTCCTTTGTAGAGGTTTCTCAGACCCTGAAGCCTGGTGTGTCAGCACCATGGTCAGCAGTATGCTTGGTGGCTTACCTGCTGGCTGGGCCAGCTTATTTCCCAACAGTTTTAGGGTGAAGAATAAAGCACAGTGAAAAGACTTCATGTATTTTATTTTAAAGTATTGTGACAGCTAGGAAATTGGGCTACTGTCAAAAGAAACCACAATGGCTGCTTCCTTTTTTTGTAAGCAATTTTGATCTTTCAAACCATGATGGGGGAAAAATTCTTGACTAAATATACCTCTGTGGGTGTGGGTGTCTATGTGTGTTGACTTTGATGTTTATCTCCCCATCCATTCCCTAGAGAAGAAATCCCTCTATACACATCCCCTCCTCCTTCAACACCTCACTTATTTTTCCTATCTTGACTGGGTATGAAGGAAACCTAATTCCTTCACAGCAGAATATGGGAGAAGGAGGGGCAAACAGCCTAGCTTTGTGAAGATGACCTGGTTAGTTCCCTGCCCTATCCCATTTACCTTGAGGCCTGCCTGATCTGGAGAGGAAGCAAAGTCATTAGGTCTCTCATAATCTTCCTAGAAGCAAAAAGAAAACAATATTTATCATTATAACACCTACAAACTGTGGGTTAGTAATTAAATGTATTTAGTAATATTTAGGCAACATGCCAGTCAACTAAATAAAATCCACATCCCTAATCCCTGAGCTGGATCTTTTGAACTTTTATTCAGGGGATCTGTAGGAATCCAGAAGGAGGGGAAAGAATAATAGCTTTTCATAGGCAATAAAACTAAAAGAAAGAATCTATCAATCAAAATAAAGGAGACAGAAACCAAGTTGGGATTTGGAGTGAAAGGAAAAGAGATAGGAAAAGGAGTTCCCTCAGCATGCTTAAACCTGTGAAGAGAAGAGGAGCTAAAATTGGCAGGTACCTGCTGCACAGCCCAGGGCCCTGGGCAGCGGGTGGCACAATTACCATTCCCTGAACACTATAGCAATTTTCTATAATTACACTGACAGTCCCTGAAGTTCCTGAATCATTGGCAGGAGAATAAAATTGGAGATGGTAGGAGAATCCTGGGTTCTGGAGCTAAGAGGAGCTGGAGACTATATTCCTGTCCTCTGGGCTGTTCTTCCCCACAACTGCTGGCTCTTTGATACCATTTTCTCCAACCCAGTAGATGCCTCTGATTTGGGAAGGGATTAAAGCTGCAAAAAAGATTTTGTTTTACCCTCTGCTTTTTCTGTGACTTTGTTTGCCTCGCAAAAGGGGTGGCCTTCCTGAGGAATTGAAAAGGTTTTTCTTATTAGGGGAGCAATGAGAGGTAAGCTGGGAAAGAACAGAAAATAAGGAGACCTGGGTACCAGTTCAAGCTGGTTACTTGTCCCAGATGTTATACGTGAGATTAATGCTTTGGGTAAGGGTTGATTTCATTGACTTGAGAGCTTCTTTCCAGTTCTGGCATACCATGATTCTCTACTGTTGATATACCTTTATTACCCTTGCATTTAATTGTCTCAAATTCTTTTGTAAAGTGGGGACAATAATATCATCAAATTTCCAGGGTTTTGTGAAGATAAAATGAGATCATATTTGCATAGCATTGTGTAACCATTCAAGCACTATATAAACACTAGCTATTATTATTATTAGCTATTATTAGATCCATCAGAATCACTGAATTGGATATGTTTTCTAGAGACCTTGCCCCTCCCTGACTTCTTTTGCATGATAGAAAAAATTTGTTGTGTGGAAATCCAGCTGTTCCCATAAAAAAAACTCAGATAACACTTACAAGTTTGCATAACCTGAATACTGATTTGGAGGGATTATCTTTCTTTTCGTCATATATCCACTCCCTTCCTTCTTCTGCTGTGACCTGATCATCTCACTGCAGACAAAACTCTACCACAATCTGAGTTGTTTACCCCTTCCAGAAATCTGAGAGTAGATGTTTCTTTCACATTTTATAGTCCAGATGCAACCTTGCCTTCTTTTCCTCTGTGCCCATCCTTGCACCCTTGGTTGCCTGAAGTTAAGCCTTAAGTCTTCTTTTATGGGGAGTAAAAATGTGCCAAATAAAAATCTATTGCTTTTAGCATCTTGCATCTAATATCTGCTGTTTCTAAGTCCCCAAAAACTGCAATAGCATGGAGTACTGAATTAATGTTGATTTTGTTGCAATTAAGAAAACTTACCCAAGGCTATGGGCTTTCAGGATGACTTACTAGGATGAGGAATATCGGCAATCAGAGGAGAGCAGTATACCAAAGCTATAAAGAGGCCTCAGTCTTCAGTAGGTCCTGTTACCCAGTTAGCTACCAGAAAGTCTATAGGAGGTCAGAGGTTATCTGAGGTTTTGATTTGAAAGTGAGGAAGCTAAATGTGTATGTGTGTGTGTGTGTGTGTGTGTGTGTGTGTGTGTGTGTGTGAATTTCAGTAAAATTCTAGTAAACCACAGAAGCAAGGAGAAAAAGGCTAAAGAATCAAATTTAAATTTTTTAGCCTATAAAACTAAAAAATTCTTCTAAAGAATTAGCCATTGTGCAACAATCAAGGACAATTTGGGGCTATCTGTGGGGAGAATACCATCTGTATCCAGAGAAAGAATTGTGGAGTTTGAACAAAAAGCAAGGACTATTACCTTTAATTTAGAAAAAAACTGATATCTTATTATGTAATCTCTTATACTTTATTTTTCTTCCTTAAGGATATGATTTCTCTCTCATCACATTCAATTTGGATCAATGTATACCATGGAAATAATGTATAGACTGGCTAATGGCCTTCTGTGGTGGGGGGGAGGAAAGCAAGATTAGGGGGAAAATTGTAAAACTCAAAATAAATAAAATCTTTAAAATGAAAATAAATTAGCCATTATTCATAGGAGAATAAATTTAGCACTAGAAGGAAACTTAAAGGTTGTATAGTCTAACCCCATCACTTTACATATAAGAAAATGAAACCTAGAAAGATTAAATGACTTAAGGTTTAACAACAATAACTACAACAAAAGCACCAGAATTCAGCATGTAGCAGGATAGATTTTATATTTATATACACACACAAATATATATTATATGTGGGTGTGTATATATATATATATATACATATATATATATATGTCAGGATGTCAATTCTTTGAGGGCAGGGATTGTATCATTTAAAATATTACTGTATTTTCAATGCTCATCACAGTCATCTGCATAGTTTGTGCTTAATAAATATTTGCTATATGAACAAATGAAGAGAAAGGCAATATTTCATATACTATAGAATGAGGAGCAAAAGTTATAAGGTATTAGAATGAGAAACCCAGGAAAGTTATAGAATGTTTTCCTTTCTGAGGGTGAAAAAAATTTTTACCTTTACTTTATTATTTGATTGGTTGGATTCCAGATAGTCAAAAGGAATATGGTTCTGATCTCTTTAGGAATCCAAATAGTAAATGAAAGGCTCATTTTCCTGGAGGATGTACCCTCAGTGAAGAGTTGAAGATATTCATTCATTTAACATAAATACTGAGTAACTACTATATAAAATGAACCAAAAGATGCAAATGTAAACATTTCACGTCAAGATGTCAAGGACTGTGCTTTTTCTAGAAGCTCTCTATTGACACAGATTGTGACCTGTCTATTACTTATAATATTTTTCCAGTTATATGCAAAAACAAATTTCAACATTTTCTTTTAAAAGCTTGAGTTCTGAATTCTCTGTCTTTCTCCCGCCCCACTCTCCCTCATTGAGAAAGCAAGTATAACTTATACTTTTAAAGAGTTTCTTGAGTTTCTGAAGATTTAAGGGACTGGCCTATGGTTACATAGTGTTAGAGGCAAGATATGAACTCAAGGCCCCCTCATTCTGAGTCTAGAATTTCTCTCAGTTATACCATGTTGTTCCAAGAATATGAAACAAACTGTATAGATAATATAGATGATAATGATGATGACAGCCATTCAAAGAATCAGAATTGGAGAGTTAGAAGGGACATCTTGTTCAAACCATATATGATAGGTATTCCCTTTATAACATATCCAACAAGTGTTTATCCTATCTCTAAATGAAGGTCCCCGAGGAAAGGAAATTCATCAGCTCTCCAGGCAGCCTATCCTACTCATTCTTAAGAAATTTTTCCTAACACCAGACTTCAATTAGCCTCTTTGCCATGTCTATCCATCATTCCTGTTCTGCCTTCTGAGGACAAATGGAACAATTAACACTATTCCATCAAACGACTACCTTCATTTACTTGAACACAACCCCTCTGAGTCTTCTCATATCCAGAGTAAATAACCCTAGTTTCCTGCCTGTCCTTATATGGTCTCAAAGACCTTTACCATTTTGATTGTCCTCCTCTGGACCCTCTCTGCCTTATCAGTGCCCTTCTTAAACTTGTATCTGGAACTGAACCAATACTCTACAAGTAGTCTGATGAGAGCAGAATATATTAGGTTTATCACCTCCCCAATCACTGGAAACCATAATGCAGCCCAAGGTCACATTAGGTTGGGGCATTTTTGTTTTTGTTTTTGGTTTCTATATTATACTTCTGGCTTATATTAAGCTTGAAGTTCAGTAAAAACCTTATTTTTTTCCTTTTTCTTATTTTATTTAACATTTTAAAAATATTTTATTTTCAGCTTGAATTCCCTCACTCCCACCTTCCCATTTCCCCCTATTACATATGTGTGTATATATGTATACATACATATATATATATATATAATCAAGCAAAATAAATTCCTTCAATGGTCATGTACATATGTGTACATACCCACACATATACACATATTTTATTATATATTATTCATAAAAATGTGTTTAGCTACATAAACATGTACATATGTACAAATACACCTATACACCTCAATCTTCAATCTGAATCTATTGCTGCATTATCAGAGGTGGGTAGCAGTTTTATCATTAATCTTCTTCAATTGTGGATGTTCATTGTGTTCATCAGAGTTCCTAAGACTCCCTGATCTTTTTTCAGAACAACAAAAGAATGCTGAAGGAAATAGAATGCTAAAAACCAGCTTAGGTCAAATGGATAAAACAGTCAAAAAGTTATTAAGGAGAAGAATGCTTTAAAAAGCAGAATTGGCCAGATGGAAGAAGAGATAAGAAAGCTCTCTGAGGAAAACAAATACTTCAGACAAAGAACAGAACTCAGGGAGATTGACAAATTTACGAGAAATCAGGACTCAATACTTCAAAACCAGAAAAATGAGAAATTAGAAGAAAATGTGAAACATCTCATTGAAAAACAACTGATATGGAAAGCAGATTTAGGAAAGATAATTTAAAAATTATTGGAATACCTGAAAGTCATGAGCAAGAAAAGAGCCTTGACATCATTTTCAAAGAATTACTACAGGAAAATTGCCCTGATGTCCTAGAAGCAGAGGGCAAAATAGAAATGGAGAGAATCCACCAATCCCACCGAAAAAGAGATCCCAAAAAACCAATCCCTAGGAATATTATAGCCAAGTTCCAGATCTCCCAAGTCAAAGAAAAAATATTACAAGTAGCCAGAAGGACACAATTCAAATACTGTGGAGCTGCAATCAGAATCTCACAGGACTTAGCAGCAACTACATTAAAAGCTCATAGGGCTTGGAATATAATATACAGGAAGGCAAAAGATCTTAGAATGCAACCGAGAATCAACTACCCAGCAAAACTTAATGTCCTCTTCCAGGGAAAAAGATGGACTTTCAGTGAACCAGGGGAATTTCAAATGTTCCTTTTGGAATGGCCAGAGCTGAACAGAAGGTTTGATCTTCAAATACAGGACTCAGGTGAAGCATAGAGATTGGAGAAGAAGGGTAGAATATGAGGGACTTAATGATGATAAACTGCATATATTCCCGTATAGAAAAATGACACTGATAATACTCATATGAACCTTCTCAATTAACAGAGCAGGTAGAAGGAGTTTTTATAGATGATGCACAGGAGAAAGCTGAATTTGAAGATAAAATAAGGTGTAAAAATCGAGTCAACAGAAAAAAGGGAAATGTAATGGGAGAAAGAAAAAGGAGAGGGGGAATAGGCCAAGATATTTCATATAATAAGATTTTTTCTTTATTACAATGAGCTATTGCAATGATATGGAAGGGGGAAGGCAAGGGGGAATGAGGGAATGTTTACTCTCATCTGAGGTGGCTAGGAGAGGAAACAGCATATATACTCAATGGGGTATAGACATCTGGAGTAAGAAGGAGAGGGGGGGACAGGGGGAAGGGGTGGGGATGTGAATGATGGAGGAGAGGATGGACCATGGGGGGAGAGTGGTCAGATATAACACATTTTCTTTTTTACTTCTTGCAAGGGGCTGGGATTGGATGGCCTGTCTGGGACCACAGGGCCAGGTGGATGCTGGGCCTAAGGGGTGGTATGGGGGCTCCAGGCCTCTTGGCCCCAGGGCCAGGGATTTGTCTGCTGTGCCACTCAGCTACCCTACAGCAGAATCAGAGTGAAAGGAGAGAGAAAATATAGTACATTGTAGTGGAGAAATACGAAAGGAGGGAGTTGCAATCAGCAATGGCAATGGTGGAAAAATATGGAAGTAACTTTTGTGATGGACTTATCATAAAGAATGTGATCCACCCGCAACAGAGTTGGTGGGGTTGGAACACAGACTGAAGCACATTTTTTATTATTATTATTTTGGGGGGGTGCAGGGCAAATGGGGTTGGGTGGCCTGACTGGTTCCACATAGCAGGGTGATCGTTGGGTGTTTGAGGCCGGATTTGGACCTGGGTGCTCCTGGCTCAAGGGCCAGTGCTCTGTCCACCACCCAGCTGCCCCTACTATTATTACTATTTTATTTCATTTTAGGTCTTTTTTTTCTTTTTTGGTTTTTGCAGGGCAGTGGTGTTGGGGTGGCTTGCATGTTGCACAGCTGGATGATTGTTGAGTGTACAGGCCAGATATGGGCTTGGGTGCTCCTGGCTCCAGGGCTGGGGCTCTGTCCACTGTACCACCTGGCCATACCTACAATTTTTACTATTATTTTTTTTATTTTAATTTTAATTTTTTCTCTCCTCTTTATTACTCAAGTGAGTCCATATTTTGGGGGGGGAGGGAGTATTTTGTTTATTCTTAAACAAGAATATTTTATTAATGTATAAAAAATTATTTGTACAAAATGAGAATAAATAAATATTAAAAAATTTAAAAAAAACCAACTAACCTCTCCTTGCCTCCCCCATCTTTTATTTGTGGAGTTTTGTTATATCAAAGGACATGATTTTACATTCATCTCTATCCACTTTTATTTTGACAGATTCATCTTGCAACACTTGATACTTTCAAAGTTGTTTCACATACTTTTTAAAAAAAAAATTTGTGCCTCCACAATAGACACTGTATTCCTATAGGAGAAATGAAAATATATTTGTAATTTCATTGGTAGAGTGACCTTCCCCACACATATCAGGAATTATCCTGCATTTGATGGCATTAGAAGTTACATTGAGAAAATGAAGGAGAACTAGGCAGGAAAGTAGCATTTTTTTTATTAAAGATTTTATTTATTTTGAGTTTTACAGTTTTTCCCCCAATCTTACTTCTCTCCCCCCACCCCCCAAAGAAAGCAATTTGTCAGTCTTTACTTTGTTTCAATGTTGATCCAATTGATTTTCATTGATCCAAATGGAGTGTGAGAGAGAAATCATATCCTTAAGGAAGAGACAAAAAAGTATAAGAGATAACAAGTTCAGACAATAAGATATCTGTTTTTTTCCTAAATTAAAGGGAATAGTCCTTGAACTTTGTTCAAACTCCATGGTTCTTTATCTGGATACAGATGGCATTCTCCCTTTGCAGACAGCCCAAAATTGTCCCTGATTGTTGCACTGATGGAATGAGCAAGTCCATCAGGGTTGATCATCACCCCCATGTTGCTGTTAGGGTGTGTAGTGTTTTTCTGGTTCTGCTCATCGTGCTCAGCATCAGTTCATGCAAATCCCTCCAGGCCTCCCTGAATTCCCATCCCTCCTGGTTTCTAATAGAACAATAGTGTTCCATGATATACATAAACCAGTTTGCTAAGCCATTCCCCAATTGAAGGACATTTACTTGATTTCCAATTCTTTGCCACCACAAACAGGACTGCTATGAATATTTTTGTACAAGTGATGTTTTTACCCTTTTTCATCATCTCTTCAGGGTATAGACCCAGTAGTGGTATTGCTGGATCAAAGGGTATGCACATTTTTGTTGCCTTTTGGGCATAGTTCCAAACTTCTCTCCAGAAAGGTTGGATGAGTTCACAGCTCCACCAACAGTGTAATAGTGTCCCAGATTTCCCACAATCCTTCCAACAATGATCATTATCCTTTCTGGTCATATTGGTCAGTCTGAGAGGTGTGAGGTGGTACCTCAGAGAAGCTTTAATTTGCATTTCTCTAATAATCAATTATTTAGAGCAATTTTTCATATGACTATGGATTGCTTTGATCTCCTCATCTGTAAATTGCTTTTGCATACATATCCTTTGAGCATTTGTCAACTGGGGAATGGGAAAGCAGCATTTATAATGATTACAATAATATAAATGTACAGGACAAGATCAAAACAATTGAAACTGATTATTATGAAACTATAATGTCCAAAGTTGACTCCAAAAAGAAATATGGAAAGGAACTTCCTTCTCCTCCTTTGAAGAGGTGGGGGCATATATGTATGGAACACCAGATATAATGTCAGACTTTTTTCCCAAAGTTTCCTCCCATTCCAACTTTTTCATTATTTTAAGGGATGATTCTCTACTAAGGAGAAAGGGAAGAATACATTTGAAAAGGTAGGTCAAAGAAGAAAACTTTTGTGAATATAAGTTGTCTTGGAATGCTGAGAGATTAGAAGGGGTGCTCGGGATCAGACAACCAGTGTGTGTCAAATGACTTGAATTTGAACACAGTTTTTCATGGCCCCAACTCTCTGTCACCTCTCTCATGTTCAATAATGGCCACAAGGAAGACAGAATGTGATCAGTACCATAAGAGATCTAGTCATAAAGTGCCCTCAGACCATAGAGGAAGGAAAGATCCTTTCTTGATGGGGAAGGAAATCAGTAAGTTAGATCCCTGAGTATTGGTATGATAATTGTGGGTCACTTCTTTCTAGGCCTTAGTTTGCTCATCTGAATAATCATATATTTGGACTAGCTGAGCTCTAAAGTCAAGATTCTGTGACTCTACTCTGCCTGAACACCACCGGGGTAACCACAGTGGGTTCTATTGGCATTGGGACCTAAAAAAATGAAAAATCTCTTTAGGGATTCATTATTTTCTCTCAAGGCAGTTTGATATAGTGGAAGACATGGGATGAAATCCTTCCTCACACTTACTAACTGTATGATCTTGGACCCAAAAAAATGTAATCAGTTTCAATCCAGTTTCCTCATTTTAAAAAAATGCAGATAATATTAGCCTTTACTTTCCAGGATTGTTATGAGATTATAATGAGATAATAATTGTAAAATGCTTCACATCACATCTGGCACAACCCAGGTACTCTATAAATGGTTGTCATCATTGTCATTGTTGTTTTTGGACACACCTACATACTGTGTAATTCTGGGCAAGTCGCTTAAAAATCTGTGTCTCAATTACTTTATCCATAAAGTGAGGAGTTTGGGTTTCATGGCTATCAAGCCCCCTTCAATTTTTAAAACTTTCATGTTGTGATCCTAGGAGGAACTTTTGACTCTAGAAGAGCCATTAATTTTCTCAGCTAAATAATCCTTCACTAGGTTCTTTAGCTCTTTGTATTGATGAAAATATGACTTTGGAAGGGACAGGGGTGTCCCTTCTAGGAAGAAAGGTTAGTGCTGGTGGAATCCTACATAAGTCCATCTAGAACATAGGAAAGAGTTTTGTTGATGCCCATCAAAGGGCCAAGGACTGCTCCTTCAGGTACTCAGAAGACTACAGATTCAAAAACAGCACGACTGCCTAGGCTGGTAAGTGATCAATGGGTGAATGTTCCTAGTGCTAACACTTGTTATTTCTATGCTTACCTGGCTTCTCTGACTTCAATCACTGGGGCACAAGCAGCCTGATTATTGGAGAGAAATAAATGCTGGGGATGCAAATATCTGAGAAGCAAGGGTGAAGGGAAAGGAAGGAGAAAGATAATACATAACCAAGACATCTGAGCTTGTCTGGGGCAATTCTAAACAAAAAGGAGAAGAGGCAAGGATTTTGAAATCTGGACTATAAGGGTGACTTTCCTAGAACTTCAACACTAGAAAGGTCAAGAGGTTGAGTTAAACTAGATTCTTCTGAGATCCCTAACAACTCTGAGATTCTCTCTCTCTCTCTCTCTCTCTCTCTCTCTCTCTCTCTCTCTCTCATTACTTCTCTCTATGTCTCTCACTATCTCTGTTTCTCTTTCCTTTATGACTGAATCTGTCTCTGTCTCTGTCTCTCTTTGTTTTTCTCATTGACTCTCTCTGTCTCTTTCACTGTCTCTGTCTATCTCTCTCTATCCCCATCTCTTTTTCTCTTTCTCATTGTATTTTTGATCTCTTTCACAGTCTCTGTTTCTATCTCTTTCTCTTTCCTTTCTGTCTGTGTCTGTGTCTATCTTCCTGTCTCTGTCTCTGTGTCTCTGTGTCTCTGTGTCTGTCTCTGTTTCTCTCTCTCTCTCTCTCTCTCTCTCTCTCTCTCTCTCTCTCTCACACACACACACACACACACACACACACACACACACACAGAGACACACACACAGCAGGGCCACCATGAAACAATGAGACAATGACAAATGTTGGTCATTTTGGAGTTGGCTAAGGCTAAGGTGCTTTCAGTTCATAATCATGAACCTCCCTCAGGGCACTAGAAGGTAACAGAAAAAAAACAACAGAGGTATAAAGGGAATTCCACTTTTTTGTGGAAAGCACAATTATAAGAATTATAAGAGCCAGGTTTGAGTCCAGACACTGCCACCTACTAGCTGTATGACACTGGAAAATTAATTTCACTTATCTGAGACTCTATCCACCTTTTTGTACAATGTGGGTAGTCACCATGGTACAGTAGAAAGAGACCCTAGCTCTGTAGGTAGCTGTCCTGAGTTCAAGTCCCCCTTCTCATATTTTTCTACCTAGATGACCTTGGGCAAGTTAATTAACCAACCTGGGCTTTAGCTTCCTCAATCACAAAATGAAAAGGTTTGACTAATGGTCCCTGTATTGCCACTTGTGATCCCATGGTGATACTTTTTTTCTTTTCCACCAGCTACACTCGTTTGGACTGGATTCCAACCCCAGGAAATATCATCAGGAAGCTCATCATCTTACAAGATTCTCCAGCCTTGGGACTACCAGTTGCTTAGTCCCCTCTGCCCCCACCCCTGACTGGAGGCCTGAAAGTACTCCTCCAAAGGCTCCATTTATAGTGATCTCTTCATTTCCCACCAATTCCACTCCTTGCATTGGATGACATCATACTTTCCATCTCCCCTTTCAGCTTTTGTTAGTATGATACTACCCCCATTTGTCCATAAGGTCCTTGAGGGCAGGACCCTTTCCTTACTTTCTTGTATTTGTGTCCTTAGTGCTTAGCAGAGTGCCTTATATAGGTTAATAAAGGTTAATTGACTGACTCACTGTAATTTCACTGTCTTCTTAGTGTTCTGAAAACCTTTATAAAAATTATAGGAATATGAACTATTCTTATTAGATTCAAGTGCTAGAAATGTGGAAGGAACACTGGAGGGCACACATCCCCTCTATGCCTTTCTTGATTTTTCTCTTTAACCTGTGGTGACCTGAGGGAGGTTAATTCTTATGAAGCAGAGGCACCAGGGAAATCTCCTGTCTTAGCCAACCCCCAAATAACCAGCATTTGTCATTGTCTCATAGTTTCATGGTGGGTCTGCTTTGTGAGTGTGTTTGTGTGTGTATGTGTATGAGAGAGAGAGAGAGAGAGAGAGAGAGAGAGAGAGAGAGAGAGAGAGAGAGAGAGAGAGAATTGAATTCTAGTGTCTAGTTTGCAATTAACTCGGGATTTCCTTGGGGAGGTGAGACATTTGAGGTAAATGAACTCTAACTTCACTTCCATTCCTAATATGTGTGGCCCAATGGACCTTGGAGTCAGGAGGATGGGAGTTCAATTCTGGTCTCAGACACCTGTTAGTCACTAGCTGTGTGACCTTGGGGAAGTCACTTAACCCTGATTCCCTCATATCCGATGTCATCTCTTTATATCTGGTTACTGGACCCAGATGGCTCTGGAGGAGAAAGTGAGACTGGTGACTTAATATAACATCCCCCTATTCTATTCATGTACTTGTCATTGTATCACCTCCCTGATGTCAAGGTTTTCTTCGATAATGAAGAACATACATTAGAGTTTTATAAAGGCAGACTAATGGCAGGGGAAAGTGCATGCTGCTGTCAAGGAAGGAATAAGCCACCTAGTAGAGGTGGCACTGGATCTTACTGCTTTTGTCTTTATTGTTACTGCCTGTTTTTAAAGGACAATAGCATGGACACTGGCTATAAGCACTATGCTGCTGAGACATCTCTGGTGATAGAATAGGTATCCAGTCTTGCCTTCTGAACTGAGCCCAAGGTATCTCATAATAATTCCCCCAATACTATCATCATCATTATCACAGTATTTATATAGTACTTTACACATATCTTATTTGTTCTTCACAATAACCCTTTTAGAGATAGGTGCTAATATTATTCCCATTTTACAGATAAGGAAACATTGTAGGAGATTAAGTTTTTTGCCCAGAATCAAATAGCTAATGTCAAGGGCAAAATGTGAACTCAGATTTGAAAGATTTGAACTTCCTGACTCCCAATTCACCATTCCATGGAAGAGACTCGACCAGCTGCACTTACCCAGTTGCAGTTAACAAGAACCTCTTCCCATATAATCAGTGAATGAAACAGAATTTGCTACATTAGTTAGTTTTGTGGTCCTAGCTTTTTTTTTGCAAGAGACTGTCTCTACTGTACACACTTCCTTTCCTCTTGCCTAGTTCCCTCACTATTCCACTTTATCTGGAATCTATGTCAGGATCACAGATTTAAAGACTTTGGATATAGTGAATCCATTTCACTGATGAGGAAAATGAGGCACAAAGTTAAGTAGTTTGTTCCAAGCCTCATAGCTAGTATCTGTCTCAGGATTTGAACCCAGTTTCTTGGTTTAAAGTCTGGTGCTCTATCTACTACACTGGCTGCCTTTCCTAGAGCCTTTCATAGAAGCTTCCATTCCTTTGTAATGTCTCACTAATTTACACTTCCCTGTCTGTGGCATTGGATGTGGGAAACCAATCATACACCTATGCACAAGACTCTGTCCCTCCCAGTGAAATACCTGACCCCCTTCTGGATCAAAAAACATCTTGTTGGATTCACAATGGAAAATTCTTACCACCTCCAGAGAAAGAAGTTGTGGGGTCTGAATGTAGATGGAAGCACACTATTTTTCACTTTCTTCAGTTTTTTTTTTTTAATCTGTGTCTTCTTTCACAACATGACTAATATGGAAAGAAGTTTTGCATGATTGCACGTATATAACCTATATCAAATTATTTACCCTCTTGGGGAGGGAAGGAGAGAATTTAGAACTCATTTTTTTAAATGAATGTTTAAAATTCTCTTTATATGTAATTAGAAAAAATTATTTTTTAAAACTGACTACTGGTGCAGGACCCCAGGTGTTCCTGCACTAAACTGGAAGGAATAAAAAAGACTGGCTTAACTGGACACCTCTTCTTGGATCATCAGTCCTCTTCCTGAACATCATCTCATCTGCACTTTTGATACTCCATGGCTTTTCCCTTTCTGGAACCCAGTTATTTGACTTGTGGCTTAATAGGAATGAAGAGTAAAGGCTAACAGACTGCCTTCTGTGGGGGGTGGGGGGAGGGAATCGAGATTAGGGGAAAAACTGTAAAATTCAAACTAAATAAATTTTAAAAAATAAAGATAATGCTCCCCCTTCACCATTAAAAAAAAGAAAGGCAATTATAAACATATAAGGTTGCTCTTAAAAGTAAAAACAGAAATTAATACAGCTCAATTTTAATCTATCAAAAGCAGGAAAAGAGAAGTAGTGTTTTTATAGCTCAACGGGGACAATACAAAATCATCATTTTTGCCAAGGATTTCAGAAGGTATTGCAGAAAGTTTAAGGAAATTTTGAACTTCAATGAGATAAGAAAAGAATAGGAGGTTTGTGTTAACTGTCAAGTATCAACTTTACTTGAAAGATTGTTTTTTTCTTCTTCAGGGTGTTAGTTTTAAAATTCCTTGTGACTACCAAGTTTGATTTCACAGATTTTAGTATTATTGTGATTTGGGGAAGGAGCTGGAATCATGTATCAACCTTTAAAATTGAGTAATTTAAAATTTGGATTTATCATTAATCTGATGAGTTGGGGAAAATAATTATTCAAATCAGAGTTAAACTGTTTTCTGAATGGTGGCTATTGGTGGCACACCTTTGAATCTCAAAGAACAAAATGAAAATTACCCTTTACAGGTTTCTGAATGCAAATAGTATAGAATACCAAACTAGTAGATGAATGGAATGTTTATTTGTTTGTTTTCCATTGAGATGATTTGGAAATATATTCAACTGGTTTAATGTCATTTGACTGGAAATAAATTGATTTTTTCTTTTCTTTGCATTTCATGGTTTATGTCCATAATATTACTTTGTTAGTGTTAAGATATTTGTAGTTTCTAACATTATGATTTTGGAATTCATTGCAGAGAAGTACTATTGTTTTGGAGGAATGATGCTAACACTGTTGCAATTTTTTTAGGGTTTTTTTTTGCAAGGGAAACGGAGTTAAGTGGTTTGTCCAAGGTCACACAGCTAGGTAATTATTAAGTGTCTGAGGCCAGATTTGAACTCAGGTATTCCTGACTCCAGGGTCAGTGTTCTATCCACTGTGCCACCTAGCTGCCCTGCACTGTTGCATTTTTATGATTAAAAGATTGATTTCTCTTTTGATCTGAAAAAAAAATAGGAATGAGGAGATCTTTATTTATTCAACTGTCTCCTCATTCCTATTAAGCCACAAGTTGAATAAATAAAGATCTATTGCTTTCAGCACATACTGGTTGGTCCATCTCCTTTGTAGAAATCCACAATCCCTTCCAAAGGAGATTAATAGAATAATGGGGGGGGGGGGGCATGAGGTGGAAGAAAGAGGAAATTATGTGGTCTAAGTTAACATTCCAACATTCTTCTATACAAACAGAAAATCACATCTAGAAGAACTGGCTCCCCCTCTTTAATTTCCCCCTAGTAGGGAGAGAACTATACAATAGATCATACTCCCTTGAAGGCAGTGGCTATTTCATAGCATCAAAGATGTGTAACTAGATCAAATTTAATAATAATGATAGTAATGATGAGGGTGAAGATAATTAGAATTTATTATAGGGCTTAAAAATATGAAAAAAGTATATAGATGTAATCCCTTTTGACCTCACAATCACCTTATGAGAGAGGTGCTACTATTATTCCCTCTTAAAGAAACTTGAGGCTGTAAGGAGGTGAAGTGATTTTCCCAAGATCATATAGCTAAACAGTTATCTGAGTCAGAATTCAATTTCATGTTTTCCTGACTTCAAGCCCAACACTTTCTCTACTGCCCCACCTAATTTCTCCTAATTTAGACCTAAGAGTGACCTTAGAGGTCACCTATCTGCTTCTGATTTAAAGCTAAAAGAGACTTTAGAAAGCTTTTAGTCAAATCTTGTTTTACAGATGTGAAAACTGAAGTCCAAGTGTCTTACCCAAGGTCACAAGAGTAGTAAATATTAAAATTCATGATTCTCTGGTTTCATATCCAGCATTCTTTCAATTTCTTATCCCTCACATCTAGCACAATGCCTCACACATAGTTGGTGTTTAATAAATTTGAATTGAAAACCACGATGATCTCAAAGTCAGGAGATTTCAAAATCCACTAGCCTAGAGGCCTAATAATAGATCGCAAACAAAAAGCACCTATATACTGTGAAGTAGCTAATGCTGGCATTTTCATCCCTGTTTTAAAAAGGCCAGGAGAAATGAAATAATTTGTCCAAGGTCAAGTATGGAGTAAATGTCAAAGCTGGCATTCCAGCCTGGGACTCTGTTGCGTCCAAGCTGCATTACCATTAGACCAAAAAAGGCCAAGTCTCACACTGCATCCTGGGTCATCTTCAGTCATCCTGATCCATATCTGACCACTGGGCCCAGGTGACACTGGAAGAAAAAGTGAAACTGGTGACTTTGCACAGTCCTCCTTCACTTAAAATCAGTCCAGTTGCAGGTTATGGCATCATATTTCTGATATCATGGTCCTCTTTGAGAATGAAGAATAAACCACAACCATTAGATCATGCTGCAAGGAAATGACTAATTGACCCTGAGATTAAGATAGCCAGAGGTACAGAGAAAGGCCAAGAAAACACCAAGTAGTAGGGGTCCAGGGTAGGGCAAGAGTATTTGAGACTGAGCAAGAGGGAAATAGATAATAATCATTTCTTTCTATGGTGGTGGAATGTGACTATGCCCCCTTTTGCACCTCTGTGGCTATGTAGCTGTGGGTCAATTCATAAAGAGTGTCAGTAAGCCAGTTCAACAAACATTTCTTAAGTGCTCACTATGGGTTCTGTGCTAAACACTAGGGATATACAGAAAGATAAAAATATGATCCTGTCCTCATGTATCTTACATTCTAAGAGAGGAGACAGCATGTAATAGCTTCATACAAGATTTATACAAATTAGTTAGAAAGCAATCTCAGAGGGAATATTCTAGCTATGGAGATGGAGAGAATCAAGAAAGGCCTCCTGCAGGAGGAAGAAGCTGAGCTAAGTATTGAAGCAATTCAGGGAAACCTAGAGGCAGAGGTGAAGAGGAAAAGGAAGTCAGGCATGGGAGACAGCCAGGGTAAAGTCATAGGATGGAAAATGGAATGACATGTGCAAGAAATAGAAAATTGACCAATGCAGTTGATCTTAGAGTATGTGAACACATATAACATGTAAGAAGACTGGAAAAGTCAAAAGGGTGGGATCAGATTATACAGTACTTTAAATGCCAAATAGAAGATTTAATATTTTATCCTTGAGGTATTAGGGAGTCACCAGTATTGATTGAGAATAGGGTCATATCAGCAAATTTATACTTTTGGTAACTGATAAGAGGATGGTTTGGAATGAGGAGAGACTAGAAACAGGGAGGCCAATTAGGAAACTTTTGCAAAAAGCAAGAGTTAATGAGGACATGAACAATGGGGTGGCTCCTGGAGTGTAGAGGAGGGGACATATAGAAGAGATTTTATAAACAAAGAAATGACAAGGTTTGGTAAAGGATTGGATGTGTGGGGTGAGTGAGAATAAGAAATCCTGTGTGACTGGTCCAGGATGCACTGGGGAAGGATGCAGTTGGGGAAGTTTAGGAGTTTTGTTTTGGATATGTTGAGTTTGAAATGCTAATCTAATTGAAGTGGGTGGACATCTAGTTTAAGATTTCCAAGAGGCATCTGAAAAAATTTCAACATCTAGTCAAGCCAAAGATACTTGTTTTTTTTTTGTTTGTTTTTTTAGGTTTTTTTGCAAGGCAAATGGGGTGAAGTGGCTTGCCCAAGGCCACACAGCTAGGTAATTATTGTCTGAGGCTGTATTTAAACTCAGGTACTCCTGACTCCAAGGCCAGTGCTTTATCCACTGCGCCACCTAGCCGCCCCATGATGTTAAAACTTTTAAAAGGGATTTATCATTTTCCTGTTCTAGGGTCTAGAAACCTGGACCCAAACTCTATTACAAGCATCTTTGGGGGCGGCTAGGTGGCGTAGTGGATAGAGCACCGGCCTTGGAGTCAGGAGTACCTGGGTTCAGATCCGGTCTCAGACACTTAATAATTACCTAGCTGTGTGGCCTTGGGCAAGCCACTTCACTCCATTTGCCTTGCAAAAAAAGAAAAACCTAAAAAAAAATGTTTTAACAACAGGGGGGCGGCTAGTGATAGAGTACTGGCCCTGGAGTCAGGAGTACCTGAGTTTAAATACAGCCTCAGACACTTAATAATTACCTAGCTGTGTGGCATTGGGTAAGCCACTTAACCCCAATGCCTTGCAAAATCCTAAAAAAAAAAAAGATTTTACCTCTGTGTGCATGCATGTATGTATGTTTTTTTTTTAAAAATTAAAAGTGCCTTATCATGCTATGGCATTTTGTAAAAGATGAAAATTTGTTTTTTTTTTCTCTCTCATCAAAGTTACAATTCAATTAAGATAGATTGAAAAATGAAGCAGACAAGTGATCAATATTTTAAGTGCTATCATAGAATTGTGAAGTATATCATAGAATTGGAATCTTAATATTAGAAGAAACCTCAGAAACCATCTGTTCTAACCTTTATCTGAAGCTTAAATCCCCTTTTGCCCCTTCTCTAATAAGGGATCTTCCAGGCCCTACTTGAATCCTTCCCCACCCCCCACCCCCAGTGATGGAGAACTCATTTCATTTTTTGACAACTCCAGTAACTTTAGTACAAATATGACTTGATGGTTTGCAGTATCCATCACCATCCTGACCACCCTCATTTAGGATTGCTTCAGTTTGCCAGTCCTTTCTGGATCCACTCTCAACTCTCTGGATTTTCTCCCTTATTGGGCCAGATTCTTACCCTGAATGTTAACTCACCTTGCAATTCCTTCCTCTGACTAGTTAATTCCTACAAGAACCTCCATTTTAAAGGAAATGCCTAGCCTAGTCGTGTTTTTGTTCCTCTTTGGATTCCATTCCTGACTTTCCAAATTTACTCCAGAATGCCCTTGTATGGGTACCTTCTCTTCCCATTCCAACCTTTTCATCCTCATTTTATGTGTTCTCTTCTTCCATTAGAATGTAAACTCCTTGAGGGCAGGGATTATGTTATTTTTTTGCTTGTATTTGTATTCCCAGTGCTTAGAACATAGCAAGACTTAATATATGCTTTTTAGCTTAATTGACTTGCCAATTACCCAGCTGGAAATGGATGTAATACTTTAGACCTGCACCAATAAGACAAATTACAGTGGAACATCACTTCCTTCATCCTAATAAAGTCTAAAATTGAGCTTTTAAACCCTAAAGTGATCTAGAAATATGAGCTGTTATTACCATGAGGATGCATAAATTTATCCTTGTGGTTACTCCCTCCACATGTCATAACCTAGTAAATGATATTTAAGAATTGTCACCATCAAAAAATTCATCATCCTATGGCTGATTTATGAGACACTCTGAACTAAGTCAGTCTTGTATTCAGATGGTAGATATTCTGTCCATCACTAGGCATTTCCATCTTGGCAGCACCTGTTCACCTGTTCACAGCACAGCCTTTGAATCATTATTATAATTATTATTATTAGTTTTGTTAACTATGGTGTTTCACTGTTGAATCCTAATTGCTTGGATCACACTAAGCTGCCCCCCTCCCCCAGAGTTTTTTAAGACTCAGAATTTGAGAGTTGGAAGAGAGCTCAAAGGTCATCTAGTCTATTGTTGCTCAATCATTTCAGTCTGTTTGATTCTTTGTGATCCTATATACAGTTTTCTTGGCAAAGATACTGAAATGGTTTGACATTTCTTTCCCCAGCTCATTTTATAGATGAAGACCTGAGGTAAACTGGATTAAATGACTCACAGAGGATCACACAAATAGTGTCTGAGGTCATATTTGATCTCAGAAAGATGTCTTCCCAACTCTAGGCACTCTATCCATTGTGCCACCTTAGCTACCCATCTAGTCTAACCCATGCCCAAAAGAAAATCCCACTCTTACATGAAAAAGTTTTCTATAGGACTTGGTTGCAACCCCAACCCCTTCTTATTGATAAAACTACTCAGGCAAATTTAGGAGGTACTTCAGCCTCTTCTTGAAGATCTCCAATGTTTATCTACCTTGGAAGCTCTTATTGTTAGTATTTTCTGACTTGAGCCTAAATTTGTCTCTTTGCAATATCATGATGAGGAGGATGCTGATGATGACAGTACTTTAAGATTTGCAAAGCATTTTTTACATATCATTATCTCATTTGATCCTTCTAATCATTACTTTTGATTCTATCCTCTGGGTCCAAACAGAAAAAGTCTAATTCCTTCTTCAAATGACAATCCTTCAAATATTTGGAGTCAGTTATCATGCCCCTCCCCCCTAGTCTTCTCTAGGCTGGCATTCTCAGTTCCTATCACCAATACTCTATGGCATGGACTCAAGACCCTTCACCATCTTGATTGCTCTCCTTTTGGATGCTCTCCCACTTATCAATGTCCTTCCAAAAGGACGCATCAACTGTCCTATAGCTGCGTTCTTCATCCTGTGCTTGTTACATCTTACAGACTAAACAGGAGTGACAGCCAGGAAGAACCATTAGGAAATTAGAGTCCTATTGTGAAGGATAAGTATTTGTTAGCTTAAGTGAGGCAAGGGTCACAGCTCTTCATGTGAAATGATTACCTGAGCCTAAATCTACAGAGTGAAATTGCCATTCTCTTGTGGAAATTATTATCACTCACTAGCAAGCATTCACTAACAATTCTAATACAGACCAGACACTTTAGCTCAGGCAAATGATTAGAGTTACCAGTGGGACTCTAAATCATTAATTTCCTAATTGATCTTTCTATAGATTCTTCAGTCTTTGGCCTTGACAAGAACAGACTAGCTGTATACATCCTCGTTCTTTTCACTACTGGAGGTTAGAACCAACCAAAAATAAAGTCTTGAATAGATGAATGCCTGCAGGATGTGATTTGAGGGGGACTGGGAAGGTCCTTGTGCCAACCAAATATATCCTCAAGCATGCCTGAAATTAAAGTGTCATTCATTTGGGCATTGCCATCTACCTGAAAGATTTCTTTTGAAAATGCTCCTTGAAAGATTTATTTGGTGGAGATGGGTGATTTCACTTGTATAAGGAATATAACATTGTGAGGAAGACAGGAAGGAAAAAAAGGAAGGAAGGAAGGAAAGAAGGAAGGAAGGAAGGAAGAAGGAAGGAAGGAAGAGGGAGGGAAGGAAGGAAGGAAATAATTATTATTTACTATATGCTTCTTCTTGTTCCATTGTTTTCAAACATTTCTACCCCTTTATGACCCATTTGAGATTTTTCTTGGTATTTCCTTCTCTAGCTCATTTTATAGATGAAGAAACTGAGGCAGACAGGGTGAAGTGACTTGCCCAGGGTCATTCAGGAAATGTCTGAGGCCAAATTTGAACTCAGAAGATGAATCTTCCTAATTTTAGGTCCTGAGCTCTATACACTATGATGCCACCCAGCTGCCCACTATGTGCTAGACATTGTGCAATAGTATCCCATTTGATCCTCACAACAAGCCTAGGATTTAGGTGATATTATTAACCTCATTTGCTAGATGAAGAAAACAGAAGTTAAGTGACTTGCCCGAGATCACACAGCTATTATATGAGGTCAGGAAGAAGGAGAAGGAAGAAGAAGGAATAAGAAGAAATAAAGGAGGAGGAGGAGGGGGAGGAGGGAGAAGAAGGGAGGAGGAGGAGGAGAAGGGGGAGAGGAAAGGAGAAGGAGGAGGAGAGAAAGAGGAGACAGAGGAGAAGAGGAGAAGTAGTAGGAGAAAAGGAGGGAGGAGAAGGAGGAGAAGGAAAGAGAAGGAAAAAGAGGAAAAGGAGAAAGGAAGAAGGAGAAGGGGAAGGGGAAGGAGAAGGAGGAGGAGAAGGAGGAGGAGAAGGAGAAAGGAGAAGAAAGAAGAGAAAGAGATGGAGAATAAGGAGGCAGAGGAGAACTTAATTATTTTGTTGTTTAAGGTATACAAAATACTTTTGTCACTATAACTCCACAAAAAGGGGTAGTATTAGAATTATAAATACCATTTTATAAATGAGGAAACTGTGATCTTGATTTGCCCAAATTCAAATTAAGACTCAGATATATAATAGTTGTATAACCCTGGGCAAGTCATTTAACCTCTATTTATCTCAGTTTCTTCATCTGTAAAAAAGGGAATGATAATCATTTCTATTTCACAGGATTGTTGGGCGGATCAAATAAAATATTTGTAAAGCACTTAGCACAGTGTCTACTACACGTTGGGGCTAGATAAATGCTTATGTTGTTCCTCCCAAGTTCATACAGCTAGTAATTGTCAGAACCGTCTTGATTCTATGACTGTCTTCTTTTCCCTAACCCAGTAGTTCACAACCTTTGGTTGGAGGACTCCAAGAGTGGGAGAAGGGATAGAAGGAAAAGTTATTACAAGGGATTCAGAATCCATGTAGTCACAGAGCAGTCATTTTGATCTATTGGGGAGGGTGGGAAGCCAGATTTGCTATTTTGTCAGAATAGGGAACTTCCAGTGTGGAAATTCACTCCACTGATTCAGATAATCAACTGTATAATTTACAGTATTAGGGAAATATGCTAAGAACTTATGACTTTCTCAAGGTCACAGGGTGAGTATATAGGTATCAAAGGCAAGATTTGAACTCAGATGTTTTTATTCTAAGGTCTTCCTTTAATCTCCTACCAAATACCAATTTTTTTAAACTGTGAGAAAAATATGCAGAGTGATTCATTATATTAAACAAATAAACCTATTCTTCTGTAGATAATAAACAGTCTCACACATTCTATATATTGTTATTTTCAAATGTCTATAAATGCTGATGTGATTTGTAATGAAATACAAATTTCCTTAAAAGTATTGTTGAAGTCCATCCTAACAGCAACATGGGGGTGATGATCAACCTTAATGGACTTACTCATTTCATCAGTAAAACAATCAGGGACAATTTTAGGGTATCTGTGTTGGAGAATATCATCTGTATCCAAAGAAAGAATTGTGGAGTTTAAACTAAGACCAAAAACTATTACCTTGAATTTTTATAAAGGTATCTTATTATGTAATTTTGCTATCTCTTATATTTCATTTTTTCCTTAAGGATATGATTTCTCTCTCAATACATTCAATTTTGATCAACACATAGCATGGAAACAATGTAAAGACTATCACACTGCTTTCTGTGGGGCATGGGGGAGGAAAGTGAGATGGAGGAAAAATTGTAAAATTCAAAAAATGATAAAAAAAAAGTATTACTGAAATCATAGGCACATTTTATCATGTATTTTCTTTTTTGCAAAACAATGACTTATTAAAAATAAAACATACATGGATTTTTTTAACATATTTACAAATTCTGGCCCAAGTGGATTTCATAGAAAATGCTGTAGCCAGACATCAACTTCTTACAACCAGACAAGCACCCCTGTCTAAACCCTTCCAAGGTTTTGCAACAGTCAGCAGGACATCCTTCCCTCCACCAAACCTCCAAAATTTTAAGATAAGTTAAACATGACAAAAGTCCATGTAATAATAAAAATGAGTTCACTAATGTCTCTAACATGAAAATCTAGACTAGGAGGCAATTTTACTTGAGTTAGAGAAAAGTAACAAATCCCCTCCCGCCCAAGAGAAGCTAATACTGCTTAGTATAGGACCTGACCTTTAATAAGCACTTAATAAATATTAGTTAATAGACTGACAGATGTCCTCCAAAAAGGGCACAAGGTGGGCATCTAGGTGGTGCAGTGGACAGAGCACCGGCCCTGGAGTCAGGAGTACATGGGTTCAAATCTGGCTTCAGACACTTAATTACCTAGCTGTGTGACCTTGGGCAAGCCACTTAACCCCATTGCCTAGCAAAAACTTTAAAAAAAAAAAGCAAAAAGGACACAAGGGAGATAGTTGGGAGGGGCATCAGACTTTGGGGAATTAACCTCTCATGGAACAAAAAACCTCCTGGGATAGCAGATAATTGAAATATATAAACATATTGAAATAGTCTTCTATAGTAAGATATATTTGCTAGGAGGAATTCAGAGAAAACTGGGAAGATTTGTATGCACTGATGCAAAGTGAAGTGAACAGAGAGAAGAGAACAATATTTATTGTGTCTACCATAATACAAATGAAGAGAAGGTGACAAGAAAGCTAAAATGAATACCAATAATAATCAATCTGCAAAAGAGGTAATGAAAATACCTCCTTTCTCTAGCAGGCCAGGAGGAAGGAGCATTTTGGTTATGGAAGTAGAAGAAAATGAGACCAAGATTCTTGTTCCATGACTTATAGCCTCCTCTATCACCCAAACTAGTAGAGGGGAGGGCTCCCCTAGGCTCCCTTTCCTCGTTACTAAGATTTTCTTTTCTACCTTATCATTTGTGTCAAGCTGACTGGGTCTTCCTGGAATGCCATTTGATTTCAGCCCTGTGACAGTAGGCTCCTCCACACTGGAAGAGCTCAGAGAGCTTCCTCTGTGTTTCCACTGGAGTACCCAGTGAACAAATTTAATGTGAGTCTGTAATATGGCCACCAAGAAAGTGAATGACAGCTTGAACCGCATTAGTTACCAGAAATAAGGCAGTACTACCTCTGTACTCTGCCCAGTCAGACTACATTTGGAGAACTGTGTTCCATTACAGGAACCACAGTTTAAGGAGGATGTGGTTAAACTGGATAGGACCAAAGGAGGACAGGATAGTGAAGGGTCTTGAGTTCAAGTCATATAAGAATAACTGAGGATGTTTAGCCAGGAGACAAGAAGACCTAGGGGAAACATGGTAGTTATGTTGAAGAGTTGTAAGCTGAGAAAAGAATTTGACTCGTCTGTTTGACCCCAGAGGGCAGAGCCATAAGCAATGGGTGGAAGTTGTAGAAACACATTTAGATTTGTGTCAGATAAGACTTCCTAACAATTAGAATTGTCCAAATGGGTTTCCTTTTGAAGTGGTGGTTCCTCCTTATCGCAGGTCTTCTAGAAAAGTTTCTTTGTTGGGTGTGTTATAGCAGGGATTCCTTTCAGGTATTGATTAGACTAGATTTTGTTCACTGAGTGCTTCAAATTCACAAAGTACATTATTTTAGATTGTAAGGTCTCCAAAGTCAAGTACCATCTTTTTCCTCTTTTTGTATCTTCAATACCCATAATCCCTGGTACTATAGTAGGTGCTAAATAAATGTTGATTGATTGGCCTGTTATGGTGTGTAGGAGGCCTTTACTGCCAAGAAGGCATTTCTGTGGAGCCGAAACAGGTGGTATATTATTCCATTCCAATTCAAAAATTTTATAATCTCATGGCTCAGTTCTCCTCTCAGTGGCCTCAACTTGCTTTCCCAAACAAGCAAGCACAGAAGCCTTGTTACGTTATCACTGGCCTTGCTGCCAAAGGAGGTATGGGGGGAAAAACAGTCAAGGCTGCTGTTTCTCTCTCCCCATTCCCCATCTCCTTTTCTAAGTTCTAATACAACAGCCATCCTGCACTTTCCTAAAGAAGAATGCTATCAGTAAATGATGTTGGGGATGGGAAGCAGTTCAGAAAAATGTTTGGACTTTAAAAAAATGGGGTCAGAAGTACCATGGATTAGTGTATAGAAGGTGGACTTTAAAATTAAACAGATTCAAATTCAGTTCTTCCTCTGACGCACACTAACTATGACCAAAAGGGCAAGTGACTGTAGTTCAGTGGAAAGGTTTGTGGCTCTAGTGACCAAGTGGGTTCAAATTCCACTTCTAATTATTTCTATTTATATGACTTTGGGGAAATCACTTAACTTCCCTGGCCCTCTGTAAAAAGAATAAGATTAGATGACTCCTCCTAGAGTTATGACCTTTTAACATGTGTTCAAATCCCAGATCCTCCACTTTTTATCTTTCTGAATTTCAGCAAGTCACTCTATCTTTGTGAACCTCAATCACCACATCTGTAAAATGGACTAAACAATATGATATCCCAGTCCTGCTCTGGTGTTACGGTAGGAACTTAGACTATAAAATTACAGATGAATTGTCTATCCGTGGAGGGATCTTTCTCACAAGGAGTTCTACAGACTGATGAAACCACCTGTCTAAACCAAAATAAAGGATATTTGGGGACTTCAAACATGCCCCAGTCGGAGAGGTGTTGCACCCTGCAACCTCTAACTGACCACTAGATGGCACAAGGTCCAACATTGGCAGCACCTCCCTCAGGAGTCTACAATGACGGCAGCCCATCTGACTGATGCCCCTAGTCCTGGCAGCTGTCGACCTCCAGCACAGAATCAGCAGCAGCAGGGGTCCTGCTGTTTATGACTCAGCTTACAGCTACCACCATAACAACAGGATCATTAATTAGTTGTCTATGGCCATTAAAGAGCAGCATGGTGGCCCTTAGGGGAAGGTGCTGCCAATGCCTGACATAGATAAGACCCCTTGCTGGCTGTCTACCTGCACAGATCTGCTGAGTGGCATGATGGATAGATCATTGGATTTGTATCCAGGAAAATCGGAGCTTAGACACACTGACCAACTGTGAGACCCTGGGCAAATCACTTAACCTTCAATTACCTCTGTTTTCTCCCTGTGGAGGGGCACAATAATTAGTTTATTGTGAAAACCAAGCATGATAGCATACATAAAGCACTTTGCAAACCTTTACATACTGTAGAAAGATTATAGAAATGCTGACTAGTTAGATATTATTATTTTATTTTGAAGAACCTAGAAAAATGATTCCTCCCTATCAGCTATACTGAACCTGAGACCTCAACTCTATCACCATCCATCACTTATTTACCTCAACCTGAGTTGTGAGTGTCCAAAGTTCCAGTTTTTTTTTTCCTAAAATGGGAATTAGTGAAGCACTTGGACCTAAGATTTAAAACATAAAGGTACCCCAAAGGACTAATTCAATCTCTTTATTTTGACAGATGAGGAGATTAAGGCCCCACAAGGTTAGTGACTTGTTCAATGACACACAGCATCAAGTCATAGAATTGTTATATGAACTCAGATTCTTTGACCCCATATTCCAGGCACATTCATCTAACCCACATGAGTATCATAGAGGAAGATGGAAACACAAGCAGAGGGAAATGTCAAAGTGAATTGTCAGCTTCAGAAACTTGCTTTCCAGTTAAAGCATTCTTGGGACTCTGGGCTTCACTAAGTGTTTTTCAGTTATGTACCCTTTCTTGGCAGAGATATTGGACTAGTTTGCCAATTCATTCTCCATCTCATTTTATAGATGAGGAAATTGAGGCAAACAAGGTGAAAGGTCCAGAGTCACATAGCTAGAAGGTATCTGAGACTAGATTTGAACTCAAGTCTTCCTGACTCCAAGTCTGGAACTTTACCCATTTGCACCACCCAGCAGCCTCAGTCAAACAGATAGAGTTGGAGAAGGAGGAAATCAAGACAGGGATAACATGGCTAAAGCAGCTGTTGTGTAGTACTTAGAGCTTGGTCAGATATTAAAGCACTAAGATCATCCACTGTGGCCCGAGCCACATGCTTTTGTCTTAATGCTTGTCTTACTACTGGACTTTGGTGATTCTGGAAGAGAGAAAGAGGTTGACAGCTTTGTGTAACTTTGCCTCACAAATCTAATTCACACATAAGTCTTCATCCCATGATGTCATTGATTCTCTGAAAACGAAGTACAAATGGCAATACAAACAATGGAAACAGTGGCAAAGTGAGCCTGGTCCAGTCCTTACAGTCTCCCTGCCTTGATGGATGATAGGGGTTAACTCACTCAACTTCTCAAACTTGACTTCCCCTGCTGAATTCTAGCTTGGTGAGAATGAGACAATTCTCCAAAAAAGACATATGGTTTCTGATGGAAACTCCTTTGGGGGTAGCATTTACGAAACACAAGGAATTACCCACTTGACATTGGATTCTCACAGGGTTATAAAAGTTGCTTAAATGCCAGCACAATTTTCTCTCTCCTTGACATAACCCAAAGTAAGCCAATAATGTTGGCTTGGTTCCCCTTTAGCTTTAGGGAGGTTCTAGGGGGAGTGTGTAGGCATTCCCCTGTTGAATACCTAGCCATTTTTTCCTCCCTTATAAGAATCCATCTCAGGAAAATATGATTGCTGTTTCATAGATAGATAGATAGATAGATAGATAGATAGATAGATAGATAGATAGATAGATAGCTATCTCCATATGCCACTTAGAGCAAAGGTCATTTCCTGAGACCTGGGGAGGAATACTAGATACCCTTTTTCTATATTAGGAATACTGAGGAAAAGTATTGTATTTGTAAAAGTTAACTCAAAATACATTTTCTCTTAGATAAATAATTTCCCCTGAATAAGAAGTATAAAATTTCCATGCTGCTTCATCCAAGGCCATTATTCAGAGTATCACTTCTACCTCTTCCACACCTGCAATTTGAACCCTGTCCCTGGTCCTTCAGATCTGACTGGTCAGCTTTTGTCTTACTTAGTTTGATGGGAACCAGCTCTCTAATCCATCTCTGTCCCTAGCTGGACTAAGTATCTCCCCCCCCCATCTCTCCTTTGTGTATTGTCTTGCTATGTTACATTGCAAACTCCTTTAGTACAAAATTGTTCCAATCCCTTGCTTTTGTATTCCCAGGGCTTAACACAGTGTCTTACACATGATATTGTTCAATCATCTCAGTTGTGCTGTACTCTTTCTGATCCCTTTTGGGGTTTTCTTGCCAAAGACACTGACGTGGTTTGAAATTTCTTTCCCCAGCTCAGAGGAGAAAACAAGGCAAATGAGGAAAAATGACTTGCTCAGGGTCACACAGCTACTCAGTGTCTGAGTCACATTTGAACTCCTTACTCTAGACCCAGGGCTTTATCTATTGTGCTGTCTAGCTGCTTGCCTGCCATGGAGTAAGTGCTTAATAAATATTTTATCTATCAATCCTAAGAAGTTTCTATGATTCTAAGTACAGCTCTCTGTTTAACATACTAAGGGCACAACTGATTCTCATCAAGAATGAAGGCAGAATCATATTACCAAGATAAGATGTGGTACATGTTATGTGAGCAAAGACAAATCACGTAATTTCTCTGAACCTCACTTTCCTCATCTATAAAACAGATGGGGAGGAGGTGGAAGTGATAGTCTGAGTAGAGGTCGTGGCTGAACCAACAGGGAAATTTTGTGCTCTTTATTCAGGAGAAATTTTTTATCTAATGAAAAAAATTTATTTTAAGTTAGTTTTCGCAAATATAATCATTTTCTTCAGTATTCTTAGCATAGATTATATATATATATGTATATATAATAGGTATCATAGCATCTGCCACACAGTATTTCTGTGAAGATCAAATTAAATACAGTATACTCCAAATGGTTCTTTGATCAAATTGATTTAGGAGATTCCTTCCCCCCAGTAAAGGAGTTTATGACTCATTCAGTCCTGCCAGACTGTGTGATCCTTTTCCATGTCCTTCCTTAAGTTCACCACAAGGGAAGCATTCAGGCCTTTTTCCATTTTTTTTTGTCAAGATTCTTCAATGCTGTAACAGAGCATTCTGGTCATCTTGTCATCCCCTGCCCTCATCATACAGTCCATCTTCTCCTGTCAGACAATTCCTCTGTGACTTCTTTTACTCCTGTTCTTCAGAGTTCTTCATTCATTGAATGTTGACGCCTGTTCACCTTCTCACCCTCTGTGTGATGCTCAGTTTTAATTATCTGAAAACTCTTCTGCTTTGTCCCATAATGACAAATCTGTACGCAAACCTCAAAGTGTTGCATAAATGTTGCTATTGTTGTTAGGCCAATCTTGACTTAATGTCCAATTATATTCTTAGCTATCTCTGGTTCTGATTTGTTCCCCCAATTCTTTCTACTTATTCCCTCATACCAACCAATATGGAATCCATTGCAACAAGAATTGATTAATGCCTGCTATATTAAAAGACTCTGTGCTAGGCGCCTGGAACAACAACTCAACAACAGCAAAGATCCTGCTCTCAAGAAACTTACTTTCCGTTGGGAATCATAGAAACACTAAGCTAGATGGGACTTCAGATTTCATCTTGTACCTCAAAAGGAATCCCTTCTATGCCATCCCTAACAAGTGATGGAAACATCGCTGAAAACTGAGGCAGCACATTCTATTTGTGGATAGCTCAGACTGATATGGATAGCTCTCTGGCTTCCTTCCCCAATTTTCAATTAAATTGCTTCTTTTTCTGATCTTGGAGGCTAAGCAGAATAAGTCAATCTCCTATCTAATGATCCTTCAAATACCTAAAGAGAATTATTCATTCTCTTTATAATATGCTTTAAAGTTTGCAAAACATTTGCCTAGACTATTACTTGCTACAGATAAATAAATGTGGGGTAAATGCTACAGATATTATCTCCATTTTACAGATGAAGAAATGGAGATTCTGTTTGATCAAGTGACTTATCTATAACTGGTTGGAAACAGAGAAGGAATTTGAATTCAGTTCTTTCTGATGCCAAGTTCTGTATTCTAAGCACTATTTCATACTGCTGCTTTATAAGGCTAATAGTTCTACTTCTTTCAACATCTTATTGCAAGATTTTGAGTTCCTTCATCATCCTGACTTCTAGACTCATTCTAGTTCATCATTGTCTCATACTCATTCTCCTCTCCACACTGTAATCCATCAAACTTCTTTTTGAAAGCATTTTTGAGACAATTGGAGTTAAGGAAGTTGCCCAGGGTCACACAGTTAGTGCCTGAGAGCAGATTTGAACTCAGATCTCCCTGACTACAGGTCAAGCACTATATCCACTTTGCCATCTAGCTGACCCTCCATCAACCTTCTTTAGAGATGTGGGAAACTATGAGTATGGAAAAGTACATAAAACATTAGATTTTTCAGAGGTAGATAGTTATACTGTCTTCCCCCCCTTTAAAAATTCTTTTTATAAGGTTCAAAGTGAGGGGGAGTAAGTGTAGAGAGATGGAAAAATTGAGGTTATCAAAAAAAAAAACCATGATCAAATAAAAACATCATATTGTAGTTGTGTTATAATCATAGCCAAGCATGGTGTGACCATCACCACTTTCATGCCTTTCTTAATGCAGCTGAATATTAAAGATATGATTTTGGGTTGCCATGCTTACTATAAACTCATAATGAGTTTGCCAATAAGACACAGCCATCCTACTACCCCCCCCATCCTATGCTCTGGCAGAGTACTAGTCCCTCACTGCCACTCATCCACCCACCCACCACCAGCACCTTCCCTCTGAGATGACCTCCTATTTAGACAGTATAATCTTGTATGTACGGTTATTTGCATATCAGAATGGGTGCTTTTTAAAATCGAGGCCTGTGTTTTTGCCTTTTTTGTGTCTCCAGGACTTAGCAAAGTGTCTGACTTATAGGAGATGCTTAATAAATGGTGGCTGCCTTATTGCACTAGACTTTCCTACATGTTCTTATAATTGTGTTCCTCCTTTAAAGCCTGCTCTAGCCTCCTTAACCAGCTCTCTGCTTACAGTAACTCCTGTAAGCAGTGAGGCTCTTCCAGGCATGTTCCCCTCCTGTACTGGCCTCATTGCTCAGACAAACAGCATCTACACCAAAAAGCCTTTTCCTGGACCTGGTGTATTCCAATGTGTGTGTGAACGGATCCACATCTCCCTGGCTCTCATCTGTCTGCTAGTAGTATTTGCCATACCAGTCCATCTGTAATTCAGATGAAAACTCTAGCCCATCGGCAATAACTGTTCTGAACACTCACAGGAGTTTCAGGGAGACTGTCTATCACCTCCACAATATGGGGAGAGTGCAGTGAGTGTGCACATATCTAACATGCGCTCTAAGGAGTGAGAGGAAACGCTCTGGGATGGGGTGAGGTTGGAGGATTTTAGGAACCACAAGATGCTTCATATGGAATGGCAGGCAGGCAGCCAATCCAGCCCAGGGCTCTATGACCCTGCCCTGAGGATCCTCATCTCTCCTGAGATAGATGGTCAGGTCCATGGCCCTGATTGCATGACTATGGCTAAGTCATTTCCATTCTCTTATCCTCAATTTCCTTATCACTAAAATGAGAGGGTGAGATTACTTGTTCAAAGAGTCCCTTCCAGCTCTAAATTCTATGAACCTTTGACTTCTGTCTCTGATGCGATAAAAATATAGCATCAGCTGTTCCTACCCCTACCTTCCTCCCAATCTTCCTAAATCTCCCCAGCAGTTTACATTCTGCTCGGCATTGGAGTTGGATGATTTATACAAAATCTCCTTATTCCTCCTGAAGGCAACAGCCCAGATGAACCTTTATTATCCTGGCAGACACAGGAAATTTGATGCTGGCACTGATGTCGGATTCTGCATCCTCCTCCCTGCCCCCCACCTGCTCCTTCTGAATGGCATCTCATAGCTGAGACTAAGGGAGCTTCCTGCTAAGGAAGATACAAGTCTGAGAGCAAAAGCACACAGCCCAGCCCAGAGCTGGGCTTCTAGGTGAGATCAGGAATGATCCACCCTGAGGGAGAAGAGGACACCTTCAACAAGGTGATCTAACGTTCTGAAGTTCTCATCATGGAAGGGGCTCCTTATGGCGTGTGTGCCATAAAGATCATTCCTGGAATGAATTTTCTCTACACCCACCCTTTGGGCATCCCCAATTGCCTTTAAGACCCTTCAAGTGCCACCTTCTGCATGAGATCTTTTGTGATTTCTGAGCTTCAGTTTTCTCATCTGTAAAATGAAGGATTAGACTTCTTGACCTCAAATCAGTTAGTCTTCCATCATGGTTGCCTTGTATCAACCATATCTGTGTCCTATATATACACTACCCCCTCCTAACCCCTCCCCCCCACAAGTCTGCTCCTGTAGTAAGGAGGACCTGAATTCAAATCCAGACATATGCTTGTGAATGGATTTGATCACACCCAGATAAGGTACCCTAGTGACAGGGGCTTACTACTACACAGCCCATGGGATTCGTGGGAGGCTCTAGAAGGCCTAGTCATTACCTCTAACCACTGAAGAGTCATGCTCTATATAGTAGGAAAGGCTGTCTTGCAGAAACAGATGGGCTAACTTTTTGCTTCCCCTGGGATTTAATTGTTCTGGCCTGAGAGGTCCAACAGAGTCCAAAGAAGGTGTGATCTAAGGTATCTTCTGGAAGAATATCACAGGCCCCCACCCCCTCTAGCTCCAGGGCTATTCCCATCTACTTTATAACTTGGGGGCTGCTTATAGAAGCCTGGGTGGTCATGGTAACCAATTTAACTAGAATGTGGCGAAGCTGGGGGCGATTATGAGGGGGAGGCCTGACACTGTAAAAAGCCAGAATCCATCGTTCCCTCACGTGCAACTTTTTTTTTTTGGCAGTCGCATCAGAATCCTCAGATTCCATCTGGGAAATCAGGGCAGCATCAGTCATTACCGAGAGAGTAGTATGGTTCAGTGGATAAAGCACCTCTGTCAAGACCATTGTTCAAATGTGACCTCAAACACTTCGTATTTGTGTGACCCTGGGCAAGACAATTAACCACTGTCTGCCTCAGTTTCCTCATCATTAAAACAGATAAAAGGCACCTTCCTGCTAGGGTTGTTGTGAGGATCAAATGAAATATATAAAAAAGTGCTTAGTTCACAGAATCTGGCAACAGGGTCTTGTTTCCTTCCTTCTTGCCCTTTTACAATAATTCTGTCAAGTAATTATACAGTCTCTGTTTGAAGGCATCAAAATTAGTTTATCAAAAAGTGCTAAAATCTGGACTAGGTGCTAGCTGGGAAGTGGGGGAAAATATAAAGATATAAACTCCTCGCAGCTGGTAACCTTATCGTGAATCAAGCTCTAGAACTGAGACTGTAAAATCAAAACCAATATAAAAATCAAGAGCTGACCTTAACCTTTATGGTCAGTTAGTCCACAAGCATTTATGAAGTATTTGCTGTGGACTGGGCACTGTGCTAAATGTTAGGGATACAAAGAAAAGCAAAAACTCTATCCTTTCCTCAAGGAAATCATATTCTAGATCCAAGACAATTTTTAAGGACTTGTGGTGAAAAATTCTATCCATGTCCCAAGAAAAAACTGACAGGGTCTGAATGTAAATCTAAGTATACTTTTTTTTTCTTGGCTTGGGTTTGGATATTTTTGGTCTGCGTTTTCTTTTACAACATGAGTAATATGGAAATCTATTTTGCATTACTGGGCAATGGTCTCTATCAAATTGTTTGCTTTCTTAGGGAAGGGGAAGGGGATGAGGGAGGAAGAGAATTTAGAAATCAAAATTTTAAAAAGTAAATGTTAAAATTTGCTTTTATGTATAATTGGGAAAAATAATTTTTTAAGAAAATAAAGTCATATTTTTGAATGAAGAATTCAACATGTGAATATATATATATATATATATATATATATATATATATATATATATATAGAAGGTAAGAAGGTAATCTCCAAAGAAAGAAATACAGCTCTGGGCACCAAAAAAAATGTAGAAAAGGATGAAATTAATTGAACTATAACAGCTAGAAAAAGGAGTCAGGACTAGAAATAGGCCTAGAATTACTACTACTGTAGCACCTGGGTAGAGAGGCACATATTCATGCATCCATGGAGAAGGTTATCTGTACAGAGAATGTTTGTGGTCAGGACACACAAGTGGAGGGGAAGTTCCACTGATAATGCACAGTTGCCAATGTCTTAGAATGATGTCATTGTTCTGCTTTCTACTAAGCTTATTCCCTCGGCCTTTGCTCCAGCTGTCAGCAGTCCAGATAGCTTCACCAAACACCTGTTCTACCACTCATTAATAGTGTTGTGGTTAGTAAGCCTCTCACCTGCAGGGAAGGGATATCACTCTTTTAGCGTCCCACTGTGTCTCATTTGTAATCTTTAACTGGGGTGCTCTGCTATTCTGTCTACCATTTCCTGGGGGGTACTTCAGTTGATGAGCCCCTCCCCAATAGAGGAGGGCTAACTCTTTTCAATTATGTCTCTCATCTAACTCTCAACTAATGGTTGCAAAACTCTTCCTCTTAGCCAGGTATTTTATTCATTTTACCATCATGTTCAATATTGTTTTCTTATTCAGTATGTAATCAAGGGGCCATTGTAATCCCTTGAAAATATTCCTTTCTTGCTATAGTCTACTTACATGTCAGTTAGCAAGATATTAATAAGCATCTTTTGGTACCTTCTTTGTGTTTATTCTATTCTAGGGACTTTGCTAAACATAGCAGATATAAAGAAAGTTAAAGGCAGGACCTTCTCTCAAGGAGTTCACCATCTAATGGGAAGAATCTCTTGATTTCAATCAAAGAGTTTCTCCCCATAGTTACTGACCACTGAAAGCCACTTTAGCACCATAGGAAGCAAGTATCTTTTCCTTAGGTCCTAACTGCCTAGCAGCAGTGTGACTTATGAAAAGAGCATTGGAATATGAGTCAGGAGGCACACTTTCAAGTTCTATCTTTGGCCCTAACTAAAAGACTTTGGCCAAGTCATTTCTTCCCTCTAGACCTCACTTTCCTCATCTATAAAATGAGGGAAGACTGGATTAGATGAGCTCTCTAAGCTCTCTCCTAATCCTAAAGTTCCATGAAAAACTTTCTGCCTTTGAGAAGTTTTCTTCACTGACTTCATTTTGGACAAATGACTTCCTTTTTCTTGCTCCCTATAACCCCACCTGGCCTCAAACCTGGGTAGGTCTCTCTCTCTCTCTCTCTCTCTCTCTCTCTCTCTCTCTCTCTCTCTTTGTCTCTCTCCTCTTACTTCTTTCTTCCTCTCTCTCTCACTCCCCCCTCCTCATCTCTTCTCTCTTTCTTGCTCTCTTCTCCCTCCTTGCCTTTCTCTTATCTCTCTCTCACAACCTTCTTCTCCTTCTCCTATCTTTCTCTTCTATCTCTTTTCTTTCCTCTCTCCTTTCTCTCTTCTCTCTGATTCTTTTATAATATTAATAGTAATTATAGCTGACATTTATTTTTACATTAAGATCTATAAAGTACTTTATATGATCTTGTTACAATCCTGTAAAATAAATATAGCAGGGGCTTTTAATCCTTTTTGATAAAGAAACTGAGGCCCAAAGAGTTTATACAGTGAATAAGTATAAGAATATAAGAACTGAATTCAAGTATTCATGACTCCAAGTTCTATGCTATTCCCACCAATCTGGAAGTTCCAGCAGTAGTGATGTTCAAATCCCACCCTTAAATGTAACACTTAAATAAAATGGGAATATATTTAGGTTATACTTATAAAATTACCCATATAGAGGCATTATGGTATAGTGAATAGAACACTAGACTAACTTGGAGTCAGGAGAATCTGGATTCAAATCCTGCCTCAGACACTTACTGACTGATTAGCTACATAATCTTGGGCAAACAATTTAACTTCTCTTATCCTCAGTCTCACCCTCTTTAAAATGAGATGGTCAGGGGCAGCTAGGTGGTGTAGTGGATAAAGCACTGGCCTTGGAGTCAGGAGTACCTGGGTTCAAATCCGGTCTCAGACACGTAATAATTACCTAGCTGTGTGGCCTTGGGCAAGCCACTTAACCCTATTTACCTTGCAAAAAAATCTAAAATAAAATAAAATGAGATGGTCAGATTCAATGACCTCTAAGACTAGCTCTAAATCTATGATCCTGTCATTGGAGGAGGACAAACAAAAATTTTGAGTAAGAAATCAGTGGGAAGGAGTTGAAAATATAAGATCCACAGGGTCTTAAGGTCAAAAGGGACCTGAAGGATCAGCTGGTCCAGCAGTTCTTAACCACAATCTATGAATTTTTTTAAATTGTATTTCAGTATTATATGTATTAAAAATATTGCTCTGGGAATGTTGTCCATAGGTCTCATCAAAATGCTAAAGGAGTCCATGACACCAAAAAGATCAAAGGCCCCCCCGATCTAGTCCAATCCTTCCATTTTACAAATGGGGAAACTGAGGCACAAAGAAATAAAGATCATCTGGACTGGATCTAATAGAGAATTTTCACTGGAGCCTAGTGGAAGACTAAGTCAGAGAAATAGGATTGGGCAAACTATGCTTAATAACATCATCATCATCTTTCTCTGCTCCTCTGCTCCCAATCCTGATTCTCTCTAGGAAAATGAGAAAAAGGGGATTTATCCAGATCTTTGAGAGTGAGAAACTCTTTCACAGACTGTGATGACTATCTGAATTCCTGGGAAGTGCAGAAGTGGAGCTAAGCATGAGAAATTGAAAACAACCAACCCGAAAAGAGATGTAAGTATATTTCTTCTTAAAACTTCTGTGATGTTATCTAGTATTAGTGGTAGAATTATTTTACTAGTATTGTGGAATATATTTTAAAATTTTAAGTAGGTTTTTATTGATTTCTTTTATTTCCACACCACTTATAATTCCCCCCATATTCCTCCCCACGCTCTCCCAGATAGTTATCCCTTATAACAAAGAATACAAAAAGAGAAAGAAAAAAATGAGCAAAACCATTGGTACTTTGAAAGTCATACATTATATACAATGCTATACCCATGGGACCTCCACCTATGTTTTAGAGCAAAGCTTTTTTGTTTTGTAATTGTTCTTTCTATTTATATTATTGCAGTTGCTGTATATATTGTTTTCCTGGCACAACTTACTTCATTTTACATTGAATCAATCAAATCCAGCATTTAATAAGTGCCCAAAATGTGCCACACTCTGTGCTGAGCTCTGGAGATACAAAGAAAGGCAAAAAAAAAACCAAACAGTCCTTGCTTTCACAAAACTCACAGACTAATGAAGGAGATATCATGTAAAAAACAAAAACAGAAATTCAACCTATATACAAACAGCATACACACACACATATGATAACTTGGAGTTAATCTCAGAGGAAAGGCATTAGCTTTGGTGGACCTAAGAAAGGCTTCCAGCAGTAGGTGAGATTTTAGCTAAGCCTCAAAGGAAGCCTGGAGGTGGAAACAAAGAGGGAGAGAATTTCAGAAATGTTGTTGTTTTTGTTGTTGTTTCAGTTGTGTTTCACTCTTCCTGACACCATTTGGAGTTTTCTTGGCAAAGCTGCTAGAGCGGTTTGCCATTTTCTTCTCCAGTTCATTTTATAGATGAGGAAACTGAGGCAAACAGGCTTGGTCCACGCAGTTAAAAAATTTATGAGGTCAGATTTAAAGTCAGATCTTCCTGTCTCCAGATCAGACACTCTTCTCCACTGCATGACCTAGCTGTCTCAAGCATGGGAAATATCTAGGAAAAATGAATCAGGTGTATGTTGTGCAAGGACCATCAAGGAAACCACTGTCAGTGTATAATAAAATATAAGGAGGGGAGACAAGTGAAGAAAGATTGGAAAGGTAGGAGGCAGCTAGGTTATTAAGGACATCAGTTTATATAGGTCTTTCCAGAATGTAGTTATAGTGTTCTTTCTTTCTTATAATACTATAATATTTCATTACATTCCTGTATCACAATTTGTTTAGCCATAGGGAAAGAATTCTATACCAAACAAAGCATAGAGGCAATTATAGAAGATAAAATAGATAATTTCTGTTATGTGAAATTTAAAAGCATTTGTAGTAACAAAATCAATGTAACCAAGATGAGAAGGGAAATAGTCAATTGAAAAAGAAATTGCATCAAGTATCTCTGAAAAGTGTCTGCTATCCATGATATATGGGGAAGAAGCATAAATATATAAGACTGAAAGTTATTCTCCAACACAGAAGTGATCTAAGGATATGAACAAACAATTCTCAAAGGAAGGTCTATAAACTATTAACAACCATTTGGAAGATAGATCTAAACCCTTAACAATAAGAGAAATGAAAATCAAAACAACTCTGAGATTTTACCTCATATCCAGTAAACTGGTAAAAATTTTAATAAGATGGGGGGGGTTGAATAAAGGCAGGTACTATAAATACCCTGTTAATGGAGTTATATATGAATTGGAGCATTATTCAGGAAAGCTAAGAAAATGGGTAAAACTGCCATACCCTTTGACACAGAGGTCCTGATGTCAGATGTTAAGAAGACTGATAAGAAAAAAGAATACTCATAGCAACACTTTTGTTGTAGCAAAGAACTAGAAATTAATAGATACCTGTTGATAGGAGAATGGTTAAATAAATTGTAGGATATCAATATAATGGAATACTATGCTTTAAGAAATGTTGAGTGTGGGGGCGGCTAGGTGGTGCAGTGGATAAAGCACTGGCCTTGGAGTCGGGAGTACCTGCGTTCAAATCCCACCTCAGACACTTAATACTTGCCTAGCCATGTGGCCTTGGGCAAGCCACTTAATCCCATTGCCTTGTAAAAACTGGGGCAGCTAGGTGGCATAGTGGATAAAGCACCGGCCCTGGAGTCAGGAGTACCTGGGTTCAAAACCGACCTCAGACACTTAATTACCTAGCTGTGTGGCCTTGGGGCAAGCCACTTAACCCCATTTTCCTTGCAAAAACCTAAAAAAAAATGTTGAGTGTGAAGAATTCAGAGAAGTATGGGAAGGCAAATATGAACTGAGGTAATGTCACTAGGAAAATGATGTACACAATATAAATGAAATAATAATATAATTAAAGCTAAATTTTGTGAAATTATAATGATCTTGGCCCCAAAGAAGAACTATGAGAAAGTACTCCTTTTCTTTTACTGCAGAGGTGGAGAACTATGGGTGTGGTTCCTACCATGTCTTGTCAGTCTTGGTTAATATGTTAGTTTTGGTGATCTTTTTTTTTTTTAACCTTACTCCTTTTCCTTCTTTGTTTTAAGGGACATGGCATGGTTTTCTGGGAGAGATTAGTTGATTGAGGACTAAAATGATATTACTGGTACAGTGTGATAAAATGATATTAAGGTACAGTGTGTCCAACTGTAGCTGATTAGAGCAATATGAACACAGAAAACTCTTTCAGAGGTCAGATGAAAATAGTTCATATGAACATTTAGAGTGGAAATGTCTCCAAATTTGCACATCTCATGTTTCTTTTGAGCACTACAATTGTATTTTGCTCATAGAACACATTGCCTTCTTTGCTGAGGACATACTATGGATACTAGGATTCAAACACACATACACATTACACACCTAGAATTTGGTCATCACTTTTTAAAAATGACAAACTGAATTAATTGGTGAGGGGTATGATGTTATAAGTGGATCAGTTTAAAGACTTGGGTTTAACACATATATGTATATATTCTTATATATGTATACATATATATACATATATATATATATGTTTTTTGCAAGGCAATGGGGTTGAAGTGACTTGCCCAAAGTCACACAGCTAGGTAATTATTATGTGTCTGAGACCAGATTTGAACTCAAGTCCTCCTGACTCTAGGACTGGTGCTCTATCCACTGTGCCACCTAACTGCCCTATATCCTTATATACATTTATATATGCATATGTAAAATCACATAGCAAACACCCAAATTTATAGTAGTACCAGATAAAATATCTTCAATTAAGCAAACAAGCATTAATTTATCACCTCCTATATTCCAAAAGTTGGGGGATGGAAAGATAAAAACCAAAACGGTCCCTGTCTTCAAGAAGCTTTTAGTTTGTTGAGAGAGACAACATGTATTTATATAAGCACTAGAAAAAACACATATATAAGTATATAAAAACTCAGTAAAAAATTGTTTTGACTGATATTTTCCTACAGTATCACAAACTCCCCTATTTAATTGATGGAATCAACTCATTATTTTGATGTTGTGTAGCTCTAGCCATACATAAGTACACATCCACATATGCCCACTCACCAGTGACACACCTAAACATATTTGAGTTCACACATACACCCACACCCAAGAGTAGTAGCGGAGTTGCTTACATTTACATAATTAGAAAGTTTTAGTTATGAAACATTCACACATACTACTCTATCTGATCCTCACAATAACCCTGCAGAGGTGGGTAGTAGATACAGCTTTTGAGAAGTTGTGGAGTGAACTGGGTGTTTGGTTGAATTCTCTTTCTGGAGGGTGGGGAAACACTATAATAATATTTCACTGTATTCTTCACAAAGACCTACTTTTATGCCTCTTAGGAAGACTCTGAATTCTGGGAGTCTATGCCAAAACAGCACAAGATTGGACAGATTCTACCATGCCAAAAAGGTCACAGGTATAGTCCTGTTTTACATGGAGCAGCCTAGCTAAATATGGAAGGGGTCCATTACTGGTACTGTAATCACTTAGGGTAATGAATTCTTTTTTAAAATTTTATTTATTTATTTAAGGCAATGGGGTTAAGTGACTTGCCAAGGTCACACAGGCCATTATTAAGTGTCTGAGTTGGATTTGAACTCATATCCTCCTAACTCCAGGGCTGGTGCTCTATCCACTGTGCCACCTAGCTGCCCCCTAAGATAATGAATTCATGGCAATCCATGAAAGAAGAAAAATCCAAAGTGATTCCTTTTCATTTCCATTGGTGAAAGAGAATATAGAAAAGAAAGAGAAAAGAGTCCAGGGCAGAACCTTGAAGAACATCCACAGTTAGAGAGCATGATTATCCAACAAAGCAAACAGAGAGGAGAGGTCAGACAAGTAGAAGAACCAGGAAAAAGCATTCAAGGGACTTGGGAACACAAAAACAAAGAGGATGACTCCTATATCTATGTGACAAGACCTGTTTTTTTCCAAAGCTCTGACTTTTGGAGCTCTGTAATTGGATGTTGAGGTCACTATCATCCTTCTAGTCACTTAGGTTCACAAAATTGGAATCACTCTCAATTCTTCCTCTCCTTCACACCCAAATCCAATCAATAATCATTTTGATTCTATCTCCCTTACCTCTGTTCACATGGCTACCACCCTGGTTTAGGCCTTTATTCTCTCTTGCCTGGACTATTACAACTTCCTAATTAAATTACTGTCTTCCAGATACTCTTCTGAACAAACCATCCTCCACATTGCTGCAAAGATAATTTTCCTAAAACACAAAGCTTACTATGTCAAAGAAACTTGGTGGTTCCCTATTGTGTCTGGGAAGAAAGACAAGTTCTGTAGCTGGTCATTTAAAACCTTCACACACTAGCTCCAGATAACTCTTCTAGTCTGATTTTCCTTTGCTCCTCCTCATTCATCTTAAGTTCTAGTTAAATTCCCCTATGTCCTGTTTCTCAAATTCCCATCCTCTCCCATTCCCTCTACCTCTGTCTCCTTCCCTCCTTCTCCCTCTCCCCTTCCCACTCTGCCCTTTTCTTCTTCTTTTCTTCTTCCTTCTTTTCTTCTTCCTTTTTCTTCTTTCTCCTACTACTATTTCTCTCTCTCTCTCTCTCCCCAATCTTTGCATATATTTTCCTTCATATCTAAAATATACTCCCTCCTTACCTCTACCTCTTAGAATTTTGAGCTTCCTTCAAGGCTCAGCTCACATATCATCCACCAGAAGCCTTTTCTTCTGATTCCTTCATTCATTAATGCTCTCCCTCCCCTACAGATTATAATATAGATTATCAAATATAGGGACAGTTAGGTGCCTCAGTGGATAGAGCACTGGATTTGGAGTCAGGAAAACTCATCTTTCTGAGTTCAAATTTGGTTTCAGTCACTAACTGTAAAGCCCTGGACAAATCACTGAACCTTATTTATCTCAGTTTCTCCATCTGTAAAATGAGCTGGAAAAGGAAATGGCAAATCACTCAAGTATCTTTGCCAAGAAAATCAAAGATGGGGTTATGAAAAGCTGGACATGACTAAAAACGACTGAATTAGAACAATTAAATATAGAGAGCTAGCTGAAGAGTAAGACATAGGTTCAAATCCTATCTGTAAATCATACAGTCTATTTGACCCTGGGCAATAACTTCACCCTTCAGTGCCCTAGGCAACTCTCTTAAAACCAAATTGTAAAGGTTAGACGGATCTGCATAAGTAGAAGAGTACCCCAAAACAATAAAATTCATAGGTTTGGTCCAAAGAAATTTGTCTTTTTAAATATTGTATATCTTCCCTCCCCACCTCCATCCTCAAGTAGAAGAGAAATTCCTTAAACAAAGAGACTTTTTTGTTTTGCTTTTGTGTTCCCAAAACATAATATGGTTCTTTGCATGTAGTAGATGCTTAATAAATGTTTGTTGGATTGGATTTGAAACAAGGAGAATAAAAGAAGCTAGAAACTTCTTTAGTTAGTAAACACTTTGATCTTCTTGCCAAGTAGCTATGGAAGCCAAAGACAGCACCAGTTTAAGATACAAACTTGTTTATAAAATCTTAGAAAGACAGATAGTGGAAAACTGTGAATAATCATAATAGCTAGTATTTATATGGTGCATTATGGTTTACAAAACTCAAATACAAAACTTTACAAATAACTCATTTAATCCTCACAACAATTCTATGAGGTACATGCTATTATCTCTATTTTACAGATGAGAAAACTGAGGTAGACAGAAGTCAAGTGATTAGTGTCCAAGACAGGAGTAGAACTTAATTCCAAATCCAGAACTATAAGGATATACCCAGTATATCCTTATAAAACAGTATGAAGCCATAGAAAGAAAATTAAACTTAGTTTAGCAAAAGATTCAACTAAGCAAAGTGTTCCAGACATCTAAGGATGAAAATGGAAAGACCACAATCAACCAACAATTTATTAAGCACTTCCTGAATGCCAAGAGCTAGGGGTACAAAGATCAAAGCAAAAGCCCTTGTCCTCAAGAAACTCACATTCTAATATAGGGACAACTAAAAGATCAAAGTTGCGAAAGACCTGTAATGATTGTCATAACAAACTCCTCTTTTTTTAACTATCCATCATAACAGGGCCACCACATCTGGTCCCAGGTGGAAAGCATGATGATTTGTAACTGGTATGGAAGTAAGGAAAAATGAAGGAATGCAGCAAGGTACATAAAGGGAGCCATACTGAAGGGTATAGAGGCATCATTTTTCAAGATACATGAAAAATGAAAGTATACTAATGGTATGTGCTTTATTATTTTAAAAAAGAATTAACAGAAAATATAAATAACTGCAAAATTATCGGCCTCCTTTCCCATCTCTTCAAAAATTTTTTGTGAGAATAATCTACACATGCATAGAGGGCATCCTTCATGAGAATATTTAGAAGAGAACAAACAGGCTTTTGCAAGTAATATTGCCCTGGAGGCTACAGCTTTAACATAGCACAATTGAATAAAAGAGGTAGGGAATAAAATATCCCAATGTGCTTATTGTTTATTGACTATAAAAAAAAACCACTTGATTCAATTGAGTAAATTGCTGCCTTAAAGGCTGTCCTCCAACAGGGTGTCTTTTCTGCATAAGTGAAAATCATTCAAGATGATTACCCTTTGATCCAGCAATAACACTTCTAGGTCTATATCCCAAAGACATCAAAGAAAGGGGGGAGAGGACAGATTTATACAAAAATATTTATAGCAGCTCATTTTGTGGTGGCTAAGGTAGTAATCAAAAGGATATCCATCAATTGGGAAATGGCTAAATAAGCTGTGCTATTGTTTGTACTTTGTTTTCAAAGAGAACTGTAACATCAACAAGGTGATGCTATGACACGCAAGTGAATTGGACAAAGTCACCAGACTCATTTTCTCCTTCAAAGTCATCTGGGTCTAGTGGTTACAGATGACCTTGGATGTAGTGGGAGACCTTGGTCGGTATAAGCTTAAGGTCTTTAACAGGTTTCAATTTAATTTAATCAATGCCCATTCAGTGACTAAGGCTGGGTAAGAAAGAAATGAAGCAAAGAATGGAAAAAGTGAGATTGGTGACTTTGCTCAACCCTTCCTCATTTAAATCCAATTCACTTGCAAGTCATGGCATCACCTCCCTTATGTCATAGCCCTCTTCAAAAATAAAGGATAAACAATGACCTTAATGAGTTGTAGGAGCTGACCCTCTACTGGGCAACTCATCTTCTTCCTTCCACCCTCCCTTTCCCTGCTTCCCTCCCTCCCTCCTTTCCTTCCTTTCTCCCTCCCTTCCTCCCTCCCTCCCTTCCTTCTTTCCTTTGCCTTCCTTCTGTCCCTTAGATCATCACACCCTTACCTGTGCCCTTACTGTCGCAAATATCTCTAGCTCTAATTGATTGAACAACACAAGGTGTTGCCTAGGCCCATACTGACTCAGAGTGAATGTAAATAGCACTTGTTCCTTTTTTGACAGAAACCCAAGGGTCCTCCCCTTCTAGATTGTTTTTTTTTACTAAATTCTTTGCTTCATGTCTTTCCAGCCTTAATCACTAAATGGGAGTTGGCTCAGTCAAACTGAGACTTGTTAAAGGTAATTGTCATGAAATATTATTGTGTTATAAGAAATAATTTCAGGATAATTTCAAAAAAAACCCTGGAAAGATTTATATGAACAGATGCATCATGAAGTGAACAGAATCAGGAGAACATTGTACTTAAACATCAATCATTGAAGAACTGTGAATGACTCAGGTATTCCCAGGAATTCTAGGCGATCCCAAAGGACTACTGATGAAGCATACTATCCACTCCAGAGAAAGAACTGATATTTATTGAATACAGATTAAAGTATGCTATTCTTTTTGCTTTGAAATTTTTTTTTATTTGCGCCTTCTTGTTATAAAGTGACTTTTACATAATTGCACATGTATAAATTCTATCTGAATGCTTACCACCTCATGAGGAGGGAGGGAGGGAAGGGAGGAATGGAAGGACAGAATTTGGAATTCAAAACTTTAAATAAAAATACTTAAAAATGTTTTTATTCTTCTTTCACAACATGATTTATATAGAAACAAATTAAGCGTGATTATACATGTATAACCTATATCATATTACTTGCTGTCATGCTTAGGGAGGTAGAAAAATGTAGAACTCAAAAGCTTACCAAAAATGTATATTAAAACTATCTGCATGTAATTGAAAAAATAAAATTAACATTCAACATTTTTTTAATTTTAAAGAAACAAACAAAAAATAAAATCATGCAAGACTGACCAGGTATGGGGTGCAAGTTTATCATCTCTGCTACTGGAAAGAATTAAGTGGTGGATCACTTAAGCACAGGAGTGCTAATTTGCAATGGGATAAGCTAAATTGTTGTCAGTACGAAGTCCAGTACCAAAATGGTGAGTTGGGAGGACAGGAAGCCCTTAGATTTCCTAAGGAGGGGTAGAAATGGAGGAGGTCAAAGCTCCTAGGGCAGTTAGTAATGGGATTGGGTCCCAGAGTGTCTACAACACTTCTAGCCTTGGAGGGATAGGACATTCCAAGAGGAGAGGGTGGGGGGGAGGAAGAGATAACCTGGTGCCCCTCTGATGTTCAAATATCATATGAAACACAAAACTGGGAGAGAGTGTTCATCAATGGTGTTCACCACAGGGATGGAGGCTAGCCAACAAGAAGTTGAAGAGGGATTCCCTATATGTAGCAAGGTTGTACAGTTTCTACTTTTTTCCAGGTGATATTAAGCTGACTGCAACAAGCCCTGAAACACCGGAAAACTGATGGAAGGATTCATAAGCACTTTTTAATATTTGACCGAAAGATATATATGGGAAAACCAAATGGATCAGAATGCCTTTAGTTCAGACTATGACGATGAGTCAAATGGACAACTTGTGGAGCTCATTCATCAGGACAACTATCTGGGACAGACATCACAAATGAACAATGATCTGAACAGAATGAACAGAAATGAACAGAAGGAGGAGAGCAGGCCAGATTGCCATTTGGAAATTACAACATTCTATTAATGACACTCTACTTTGTCCTGAAACAAAGGCCTCTCCCTTTAACTACAGTACCCTCCTGGTGATGTTTTTTGGTGACTCATCTTAGACTGTGGGGTCTGCAAAGAATTAAAATTGACATTCACCCAAAGGACAATGAAAAGGTGGATGGTGAATGTAAGCAAACTTCAACTAATGAGGAATTATTGAGAGAAACAGTGTGAAGTATAGCACCATGGAAATATATGAAAGGAGAAAAGATAGATCAGATATAAAGAGAAAGGGACAACAGATGATTGGTGAATTTATGGGCAGAAATGGACAAGAATCACAGTAGATGAGTAGGCATGGATAGGCCGTAATTTGCATCCTTGGACAGAATACCCTTAACATTCAATTAGAACCCCAGGAGCATAGGAATATATCTTAAGAATTGTCTCCTTTTAATTCTTCTCTGCATTTGGTCAAAAAAGGGAATGCTTAACTAGGTTCTGATTAAATGGAAATAAACATTTGCAACACAAGAAGCCTTCCCAAATGGTTAGGACTAAATAAATGAATCCTGAATGGGACAGTGAACTGGGGCAACTCCAAATCTGCAGGGGATGTTTTGGGGAAAGAAATGACATTTCCACAGGACATGTTTGATCCAGGACTTAGGGGAATTATGGGTTTAGAGGAATTATGGAGGCCAAGGACCTCAGGAGCACTTTTGATTGGTCTAATCATTTTATTGTGAGCTCCTTGAGATCAAGCACTGTCTTTTGCCTCCTTTTGTGTCTCCAGCTGTTAGTGAGATACAAAATATATAGTAGGCATCTAATAAATGTTCATTGATTGATTTATCAGTATGCTTAAAGTGTTTTATTTTGTAATGGCCAGATCAATGAGTGCCTAGGCTCAGGTGTAAGGTATAAGAAGAACTAGGTCAGTAGCTTGGTATCTCAAAGCATGACCCTCTAAATCAAATGCTTCACTCTATCTAGCCCCCTCCTACCCAGTCATGCTCCCCACCCTATCCAGTCCTCTCCCCTTGCCCATTTCTTGCTGTGCCCTCTACCCCTTCAACAGGTTTTGCCCCCTCCTTCTTTGAAGGAATCTCTTTCTTTTGCAGTTGTATCCCCAGCAGAGAGAAAATCCTTAATAAATGTTGTCTATTCAAGCATTCAAGCCAGAGTTTATAGAGGGGAAAAAAGTTTGAAAATATAGTAAAAAGGGGAAGCTAGGTGGCACAGCCCTGGAGTCAGGAGGACCTGAGTTCAAATCCAGTCTCAGACACTTAATAATTACCTAGCTGTGTGACTTTGGGCAAGTTAGTAACCCCATTGTCTTGCAAAAACAAACAAACAAACATTCAAAGAAAATATAGTAAAAAGGAATAGTTTAGCCTAAGGTCAGAGCTTTTCCCTCCTGCATATTTTCACAATGAATATGATTCTTTCATATCTGAGTCCTCCTTGGCTTCCTGGCCTAGAACAAGCTCTTCTAGCTAGACAGCAAAGTGAGCCATGGAGTGGGAGCCCAGATCTTCTGATTTCCAAGCCCCATAATTCTTTACACCAAAAGAAGTCCACCAACTGGACTAATGCTTTCCCACTCTGAGATTCTGGTCAGTTCTGTAGCTGCCAAGCTTTGGAAGCCCATGAATTCTCCAGGAAGCCCTGAGAAATGCTACAAGGTGAGAAATATAGTCCTCTCTTGGCGTATAGCCCAGGAAAATTACTGTCTCTGCTCCTCACAACTCACCGAATGCCGATTGGTAACAGTGAGGAGTGAAGCCACTGGGCTCAGCAAGAACCAGAGCCTGACAAATGAGATTTGGCCCCCAGAGCCAGTGATCATTACTAACCCAGAGAGGCTGTGGGGCTAGCTCTCCCTCCTGCCTAGAATCTGATCCCCTTCCATGGCTGATGCATCTTCTTCCAGCCATGACTGGGGAGCCTCTGTCCTGGGCTTCCTTATCTTCCCTCTCCTTCCCTGTGAGTTGGATGTCACCTCTCCCATGGTTGCACTATGCAGGATGACATTTAACATTTCACATCCCCAAATGGTGTAAATTTTGAACTTGGAGCAAGAATTCTATGGACCAGGGAGAATTTTGCAGTGATCAGTTTCTAGGGATACAAGGAATGGACCAGCAAGAAGGCAGGAAACAATTCAAGTCATCAAATTCATTCTGATCAGTGTGGGACCTGGGTTAATTGGATTAAGGAAGGCAAAAGCTGGGGGGATGAGGAAGGAGAGAGAGGGGGAGGATGCTTTGTTGTGCAAAAGATCAAAGAAATACTAAGAAATGGGAGCAGTTCTTTGCAGAGATGGGAAGTCCATAAATATGGAACATTGTACATAAGATCAAATTATTTTGATGTATTGATCAGTTTTGCTTTAATTTTTTTCTTTTCTTATTTTTCTTTTTATTAAAATTTCTTTTTAAGGTATAACTCTTTGGCAAGTGATGTAAAAAAAATTTAATCAATAACAGTTTTTTAAAAATGAAAACAGTCACCTTTCCCTCTCTCCATGAGGCTTTTGTGGGGGTCTTGAGTTTTGAAGAGAAACAAGTTTAGTAAGAAGAGATTTCACCATTCTCTTTCTACAATGACTCCCTGAGTTAAGAGCTCCACTCCAACATTTTTTCTCTTTTTCTTGCTATTTTGCTTTACTAAATGTTTTTAAATGATCAGATATCTATTTTCTCTCCCTCCTATCTTCCACTCCTAACATTAGGAAAGAAAAACAAAAACAAAACCAAAACCTTTGTAATAAATTATAAAGACAGGCAAAACAAATACCTATGCTGGCCATATCCAAAAATCTATGTCTTATTCTACAACTCGAATCCATCCACTCTCTCTTAGAGGTGGGTAATATATTTCCCAACAGATCCTCAGGAATAATGACTGGTTATTGTTCTGATAAGTTCTTTAGGTTTTCTAAGTCGTTTGCTTTTATACTTTGTTTTTAATATACATTTCTATTTGGCAAAGTCCCTTCCCCACTGCAATCCCCATCTTAGTGTCACCCCTATTTTATAGATAATGAGAGTGAGGCTCAGAATCTCACTAGGGTCACACAAAGAACTTGTGGCAGAGCCAGGATTCAAATTAGAGGTCTCCTGGCTCTGAGTTTAGAGCTTCTCCCACTACACTTTGCTGAGATGCTATGTCGCTGATGAAAGAGGATAGATGGGAGGTAGAGCTTGGGTGGGAGAGCTTTAGAACTGTGACTCTGGGGAGGCTTTTGAGAGTATCTCCATAAATAGAGGGTGTATACACCCATAGACATCTCATTGGGAAGGCTAAGGGCAACCCCTAATTAAATTTCAGTGCCCGAGGATGCCTCAGAAATGAAGCTGTTTCCTTCAGCTGTTGTGAGAAGTCACCTCTTTGTGCTGACTTTTTTTTAATGTGGGGGCACTAGGTGGTACCATGAATAGAGCATTGGCCCTGGAGTCAGGAGAACCTTAGTTTAAATCTGGCATCAGATATATACTATGTGACATTTAACCCTGATTGCCTTCAAAAAACATGTGCAAACCATTTTGCATATTTTTCTTTTACTTTCATTTCCAGAGAGATTCTGAGAGCAGCAAAGGTAGGAACAGATTGGGGATCCTCTCTCTTCCAAGGGGTGAATGCTGACTGCCTTGGAGCAAAGGGTCATGGCAGAATCAAACATCTTCTGATCCTCATGGATTATTCTTGGCCCCTACCCTAAATTTGTTTAAGCTTGTGTAAATTTTCAACCACTTGCAATTGTGGAAGGGAAGCACCCAGGGTTCAAGTACTAAGTGCTGCTGAATTCCAACTTCACCAGTCCTGAATTTCTGAACCTTAGCATCTGGGAGAGAGGATGAAGGATTGGCTGAGCAACACCAGCTCCAAATAGCATTCTGATGAAAAAAAAGAGAAGTTCTCCATAGCACTAGCCTCAGAGATTAACACACTAGTAACCCCAATTTGAATAGTGCTATAGTCCAGTCTTCAGTCAGGGACTAAAGTCATGATGTGGGGGAAGAAGGGACCTGAACTTTCTATCTGCTGTTATTGAGTTATTTGGATGGAGCGGGTCCAGGTACAAGAGACTTGCCTCTTTAGAGTTCCAAAGTCTTCACACCCTCAGACCTCTGGTTTACTGGAGTCAGCTCTTATCAGCCAGTCAGAGTTTATTATTTAATTTTCAGTGGTCAATACTCCAAATCAGGGACTTGATTTCTTGTTTTGTTGATTATCTAGGCTTAAGCAAGCATACTAAACTAAAAAGTGTATCCTATGAACATCCCCTCCACCCCAATCCTTCAACTCACTCTTAAACTTTTACCAGAATAGCACCACCTGAATAGGTTTCTGGTGAAAAAAAATAGAACTCACCAGAATGTTGGAAAGTGGCCTCTGGAAATCCCAAATTAATTCGCCTTCTGAGAGTAAGCCAAACCACTCAATGATGCTATGATTTTGGAGGTCTTTAGAATTCTGGAAAAGTTAGGACTCCCTAGAGAGGGAGAATTCTATCAATTGTTTAGGGATCAATGTGAAGTTTTTTATGTGGTTTTGCATTTTCTGTGAAGTGGAATAAAGGCTATTCTGCATTTGATGTTTGCTTTGTTACCCTGAGTGCTAGTTGGGGGTCTTGGAACCCTATTAAAAACCTAAATAGAATTTATATTCTAGTAATATTTGTATATTTCCCAGAGAGGACTCTAGGTAGAGACTTAACCCCCAAAGAGGGTTATATGGGGAGGAAAGTGGAATATAAACCCCAAGTTTGACACCAGTTCTCGTAAGCCCTTAAGTACATGGGTTCTGAGTCCCAAATTATGTTGAGATGCCAGATATTGATTTCCCAGCTCCCTTTGGGGATTTAGTTTTTCTATCAAGGGAATATGGGTAGACTTCTGTGTCTTGAGCATCATCCAAATGGACTTGTTTGGGGTCCTTCCCTTTTGACTGGCATGGAGAAAGTCCCAAGCATAGGAGTCATCAAAAGAAGAGAGGCCACCAGCTTCAGGCACTGATCTTCCCCCTTCCCCCCCCCCCAACCCCTCAACACACAGTGTATGCAGAGGAAACTCTATGGAGATTGATTAGTCAGAGTCTCCGATTTGTAATTTTACTTAATACTGTTAGAGGGGCAGTTGAGGCCATTTGCGGGAGAGGGGATGGACAGGTTCCAAATCCCCTGCCTAATGAATTCTAAGTATTAATCCCATTAGTCTTCCAGCCTTCCCTGCACTGACCCTTCCTTCCACCACCCCCAATCTATCCTCACTTGCTCTTTGCCTCTTTTTCCTTCTCTCTGCTTTCCCTTGTCACTTTTCTTCCCCTCCCCCTTCCTTCCTTTCTCCCTTCCAGTAAAGCTCACTATTCCAAGGCCCAGGCTTCATCCAGTGGCTGTATGTTTTTTTAATTGTTTGTTTGTTTTTTACCATAAAGAAGGCCAAAAGGAAAAAAAGCAAAGACTACCTGATTTCAGGTATAACCTGAAGACCCTCCTTCCCAACAAATACAGATCCATTGATTCTAAAGAATTGTACTTTAGATATCATCTAGTCACACCTTCTACCTATATCTTGACCTATGCTTGAATATTTCTAGTGACAAGAAAATCACTACCTCATGAGGCAGCCCAGAACTTTAGAAAAAGAGAAAAAAGCAGAATGGAAAGAGCACTGTATTTCTCATGAAAAATTCCGTGTTAAGGGACAGCTATGTAGTACAGTGGATAAAACATCAGTCCTAGAGTCAGGAGGACTTGAGTTCAAATTCAGTCTCATACACTTACTATTACCTAGCTGTATGACCTTGGACAAGTCACTTAACTCCATTGCTAGCAAAAAAAAGGAAAGAAAATCCTATGTTAGCTACTACTACCTTAAACTGTGTGACCTTGGGCAAATCATTTAACTTCTCTGGCTTCTCAATCTTTTTATTGATAAAATGGGTATTATAATATTGGCACTACCTGTTTCACAGGGATGTTTTAAGAAAAGACTTTGAAAAGCCTACATATACATATATATATATATATATATATATATATATATATATGAGCTATTAATATCTTATAACCTCATTCCCACTGAGATTTTAGGGACTTAATGGGTTATGTTCCCAGCAGTGCTTGAATTTAAAAGAGGACACAGGGAGAGGACAGTGCTTAGCCCAAAGAAATATTTCTCCAAAGTCATACATTAATGGGGAAGGTATTTGGGGGTATAAGGACCTTCCTAGTATACCACACAAGTAATTCTAGTTAGGATTAGTTAGGGTTAATTAGGATTAGTCCTTTGGTAATTCTAATTTCTAGATTTGGTTCCTCTTTTTTTTCCCCAACTCAAATCCTACCTACCTATGACAAAATCCCAGAAACAGGGATCCTTCCTAACATCACTGTCCAGGGATACCCTCCTTTCACAGCTGCAGACATGGGAAGCTCTAACTCCTTGGATCCTCTGAGGCACCCAATTCCTCCTGCACTCAACTAGCTGGTTAGGGAACAAGAATCTATTCTACTTTGTGGAGAGGGATCAATGACAAACTCTAGTCAGATCATCAAATTAGAGGGATGTGACATAGTTATAGAATATAGTTTAAACTTTAAGTCATGTTTCCAGTTGACTTTGCCCCACATGCAAACTAACCCCTGGTCATTAAGCAAACATTATTTGACTAGTTTTCTAGGGATTGATCTCCCAGATGAGGCCCTTCAGAGGTTATTGTTTTATAGCTAACTGGGTGGTGGAGTGGAGATGATTCTGGAGATGGAAACCCTGGGGTCAACTCATGTCTCTGAGATTTACTAGCTTTGTGACTAGTTTTGTAACTGAGGTCATATTAACCTCAGTTTCCTCATCTGTAAAATGGGGGGGGGGGGGAGAAGAGTGCCCCTAAGGTCTCTTTTTAATTCTCACTACCAAAGTTATAGAACATTGTAGTTACAAAGGGATTGGGAAGTTATTTAGCACAGATTCAATCTGAAATAGATCACTTCTTTCCCAGTTGCCAGCCTAAGTCTAAGCTTCTCTTACTAGGTTCACTTCTTGATTAATTCAAATTATTCCCTTATTTTCACCCATTGTTCTTCATTCACCTTTCTAATTTTTCCCCTTTCTCTTCCTTTCTTCCTTCCTTCTTTTCTTCTTTCTTTCTTTCCTTCCTTTCTTTTTCCTTCCTTCTTTCCTTCCTTTCTTTTCTTTCTCTCTTTTTTCTTCCTTTGTCTCTCCCTTCCTTTTTTTCTCTTTCTTCCTTCCTCTCTTTCTTCCTTCCTTCCTTTCTTTCCCTTCCTTCATTTTTTTCTCCCTCTCTTGTTTTCATTGTTTCTTTCTCCCCTCCTTTATCTTCTCTCTCTCTCTCTCTCTCTCTCTCTCTCTCTCTCTCTCTCTCTCTCTCTCTCTCCCTCCTTCCTTCCTCTCCTTCCCCGCTCAGCTATAGCAATCTCAAGTAAACTGTACCATATTAGTTCTGTTTTCTGTCAGTCATTTCTAGTTTATCACAAAATGAATGTTTAAGAATATTCATCTTTCTATTTAATATATAAGATAGTTCTTGTCTCCAGCGGGGGAAAAATGAAGTGTATATACATGAACAATTGAGAAGCAGGACTATTAACTGTTTCTACCTTTCTTAGCCATATATTCTCATGATTTCTAGAATTCAAGTTGGAAGCTCTTCCATTTAACTGAAATCTATCCAGCTTTAATTTCAGTTCTCACCTTCAGAGGAGATGGAGAATACACAAAACTATTGGAAGGAAGGAAGGCAGAAAGGAGGATAGGAAGAAAGGAAGGAAGATAAAAAGCAAGGAGGGGGAAGTCAAGGGAAGGAAGAAGGAAGGAAATGAGAGAGGAAGAGAGGGAGAGAGGGAGGAAGACAAATTAAGCACTAATTATGTCCCAGGCATTCTGCTAAACACGTCTCAAATATTAGATCATTTGATCCTCACAAAAACCCTGGAAGGTAGTTGCTATTATTAACATCTCCATTTTATAATTTAGGAAACTGAGATAAACAGGTTAAGTGACTACCCAAGGTCACCCAGCTAGTTCTTAAGTTTCAGGTCACCCCCTCTCCAAAACTAACCCTCCATTCACTATACACCTAACTACCTCTTAGTCATCTTTTCATAGTATAGGTAAACTACAGCCCCTATAGGATGAGATGAAACACAAGACCCTAGGGTCTCAGCTGAATAGGAATGGGAACAAGATGAGAGTAGGAGTGATGCATGAAAGACAGGTTAGGCTTTGGACTCCCTGCTATCTAGGCAGCAAAATCTAAAGGGAAGGGAAGAGTGAACACAAATAACTCTTGTCCTCAATAGATAATTAGTGAAGGGAATATAACATGAAGAATGAGGGAGGATGTAGTCCCATTGTACTCTGCCTGGTATCTGGAGCACAATATTGTATTCAATTCAGTCATGTCATTTTAGGAACTACACAGACAAGATGGAACAAAATCAAAGGACAGTGAGCACAATAATAAGGAAGCATTTATTAATTCTAACCAACATTTTGGGCAGCTAGGTAAAGAAATGGATAGAGTGGCAGCTCTGGAGTCAGGGAACTTCACTTCAAATCCAACCTCAAACACTTACTATGTAATCTTGGACAATTCATCGAACCCTGTTTGCCATAGTTGCTTCATCTGTAAAATGAATTGGAGAAGGAAAAAGCAAACCATTCACTGAGTATCTTTGCCAAGGAAACCCCAAATGGGGTTATGAAGAGGCAGGCATGACTAATCAACAAAACACTAATCAAGAAAAAGGGTATAATATTTATATACCCTTTCAACCCTACAGGGTTTTATCATTATTTTATGGATGAGAAAACTGAGCCTCAGTGATTGAGAGAAGTTTTCATGGTCATACACAAGTGAAAACAGAAGTAGGATTTGAACCTAGATTCAGTTACACTCTTGAGTCTTCCTGCCCTCATCTTAACTATGGCCGAGGAAAGTTAAAGGCAAACAGCAACAAAATGTCCTGGGATCCTTCTCTATATGGACTGTACCAAATGCAATTTATCATGATGTAATAGTGGGAAGAGTACCGGAATAAGAGATTGGACATGGATTCTAGTACTGATGCTGACATTTCCTTCTCTCTGAGGTTGGATAAGTACCTTCCATTTTCTGTACCTTTATTTTTTTCAGGAAAATAAAAAAGTATACTCAGTGGTCTTCGAGGTCCCTCCCTCTACCAACTGTAAAAGGGACATCCCATACCCTTCAACTCGAATGAGTATAAATTAACAAGATGCTCCAAGCCCTTTATCAATAAGAACCCTTCTTTGATTGAATAACAAATCAATTCATCCATCAAAGGTGTCACCTAGCCTGGGTACAAATTGAATGAAAGGAGCTAACACCACATAGGAAATATCTTGTAGTTAGTGGAAGAAAATCACCCTGTGGGACTTTGCACAAAAAAAAAAAAAAAACCAAGCTGGTTCAGAATTCCACTTTCTAATAGTAGGCAAGCCTAGAGTAGTTTAAGTCAAGTGTCTGAGAAGAAATTGCTGGGGGGTGGGGATAAGAGGAGAGAAAGAAAGGGACAGTCTCTGTCTGTCTCTTCCCACCCCCACAAGATTATGAGTTTGTGAACTTTTAAAGGTCAGAAGATTTGGACTTCCCATTGGGGTTAGCAGCAGCATCATCCAATATCAGTGACTTATGGTAGCATCTGTGGCAAGGACCAAAAAAATAAACTAGGCAAACTGAGAATAGTATCAGTCCCAAGACTCTGCGAGGACATTTACCTTTGAAACTCAGCAGAGAGCTACACCAGAGGGGATGTTATGAGAAATCTACAATTAGAGAAAAGGATTTCCTATAACAAGGACTGTGAGCTTTGCTTTGGGCACATGTATACTCTAATGTACACTCTTCCCAGGCCCCTTATCTATAAAAGGGGAGAATATATATATATATATATATATATATATATATATATCTCAAAGACTTATGTTTTTGTGCCTGCTATTGTTACTATACCATCTTATTAAATACCCCCTTTGTAATAGCTAATTAGGTCTATCTGACTGGTTATCAAAGAAATGTCATATATGAAATATCAATATATTCCTAGAAATGTGGGAGGGACAATGTTAAAGAGACCTCAGTCCCTCAGAGTTAGTCACAAATCACTGAGAAAAGGAATATAGTCATCCTCTGGGATCTAGATTGTAAGCACCCATGGGAGTTGGCATTAGAGGGGTTCCTGTGAGTTCTGTGACCCCCTAGTTGTAGTTTCTCCTTAGAACCAGGATTAACAAGTTTCCAGGAGGGTACTCTATGCTTCCACCTACTCCTCTAAATAGTCAATCAGATACTTTTCAATATAGTGCCCATCCTTTTATCCGTATCCCTTAGGAGTCTGCTTCTAATATTTCTGGGCATTGTTCCTGTATATTTTCCTAAAGTACAGCATATAGCTTTCCTTTTCATGATTTTAAAAAAATCTATGATCTTTACATTCTTTTCAAAGTCTATTCTTTGTGTACTGTATTCTTGTTTTATGTAGCTTTCACAGTCTTAAAAAATATATGGTGTCTTTTGTCTTTTCAGGCAATTTAAACCCCTCTCCCTGAAGACTGAACCCATTCTCATAATAAAGGAAAATGAGCCATGATGGAGTACTGAATTTTATTATCTGGACCTGGAGCTACTCCCAAGGATAGGAATGGGGATTGTGAGTCAGAGTCAATAGTTGAAAGAAGGCTGGGGACCAGATAGGAGGCAAGGAACTGGGTGTTAGAGGTTGTTTTGGAAATCAGGGGTCCAGAAAAGGGATCAAGTTCTGAGAACTAGGGACAAGAGAGAAGGCGGCACCTGCTGGGATGATTGAGTGTCTCTAGAACGGAAATGTCTTCACATAACCCTTGTCTTCTCCCTGGGAGGTTTTTCTAAGGAACCTTTCAGTCATCAAATTTTAATCATTACAAGGATCCCATCTCCTTTCTGAAAGCTCCTCTCTGAATGTCTAATGACAGAGCCTGGGAACAGAGGCAGGATACTGTCTCTGGGGATTCCTTTCAGGATCTTTTAGATGCCTGGTCACCTGGACTGAACATTCAAAAAAGCCTGAAGCTTCAGCTTCTGTGAACTTTCATCTAAAGGGTGAATTCAAGGCCTATGAGTGTCTTCTCTCCATCCCCAAGACATATCCCACTGAGTTTATCTTCCCTACTCTAATCTGCTTGTAAACATTCCTCACTCATCCATCCATGCATCCATCCATTCACCAGTTTTGTATTAAACATTTACTAGAAGTGTGAACCCTCTCCCATCTGTACTTAACATAGCTTAACTTTTTAAAAAATATCAAGTTTTCATGTGTATTGTTTCTCCAACTGAAGAGAGGAGCAGATAATGACCTGACCTCCTGGCCAGGAAGACCCAGGTTTGAATCCCAATTCTAATATACTCCTTGCTGTGCCCCCATAGATAAGACCCTCTTCAATTCCTTCAGCTGATGAGATGTGTGTATTCTATAAATGCTATCTAATGTGATAATGGAGAACATTATTATAATCTAAGATCATAGACCTAGAACTAAAAGGGACCTCCAAAGTCTTCTAGTTCCAACTTCCTTATTTTTACAGTTGAAAAAACTGACATCCAAGGGAGTCAGACAACTTGTTCAAGATCAATGCCAGAAGTAAATATTAATCCTGACCTGTGTGTTGAGACAGGATTCTTCCCATTGTACTCTGATTGACATTACGTTCTTTAGGACAAGGAACTCTCATTCTTGTAGATTATAATACTAAATCTCAAACTTGTTCAGTGTCCTGGAAAAGGATTTGTTATTTATTATTCAATTATTCAAACCCATTTGGGGCTTTCTTGACAGAGATGCTAGAGTGGTCTGCCTTTTCCTTCTCTAATTCATTTTACAGATGAGGCAAAAGGATTAAGTAATTTGCTCAGGATCATACAGCTAGTAAGAGTCTAGGACAGATTTGAACTCAGGAAGATGAGTACTTCTGTGCCCAACACTATCCACTATGCCACCTACTGCCCCCAATGGGACCAATGGCCCAGCAAAATTCAATCCAAGGAAAATACATTAATGTTGCCTCCCTTTATCTCCACTAGACTAAACATTGCCAATTCCTTGGTTGACATAGTATCTAGACCTCTTGTTTTCCTACTCATGCTCTTTAGGAGTGTCCATCTGGTCAATGCACCTCTTAAAGGGAACCAGATGTGGTCTGATCAGTGCGGAGGGCAATGGGTCTGCCAATCCCTTTTTTTTTTTACTCTAAATTTCTTTTAATACAGTCTGGGATTGCAGTTGCCATTTTTAAAGCTTCTGAGTCATATTACTGATTCATGCAACGTCTTCTATTCACAACTGATGTCAAGCCAGGTCTCCCCAAGCCAGTATTGAGTAATTGATTTTTTTTATACCTTAATGCAGAACTTTACATTAGTCGTTGTTAAATTTCATCTTGTTGATCTTGGCTCTTGTTCCAGCATATGGAGAAAATAATGGTTGACATTTATATGGGACTTTAAGCTTTGCAAAGCACTTTACTTACATTATCTAATTTGAGCCTTACAAAAACCCCAAGAGGCGGATGATCCTGGCATTGTTGTCCCAGATGACCAAAAGTGAGGTTTGGAGAAATTGTCTTTTATCATACAGTTAGTGTTAGAGGCAGAATGGGAGCATCATCTACACTATACCAAGTCTCTCTCTCAATTTTGTATAAGCCTTAAATTTAAACATATCTTCCATATGTTCATTTAAATTATTGAGGGGAAAAAAATCTTAAATTGGACAGAGTCAGAGACAGAACATTATCCTGAAACATATAATCCCTAAGGCAACAAGGTGGTACAGTGGATAGAGCATTAGACTTAAAATCAAGAAGACCTGAGTTCAGATAAGGCCCCAGACATTTACTGGTAAGAAGTGAGACCCTGAACAAGTCACTTAATCTCTTTGCTTTGGTTTGTTCAAATGTAAAATGGGAATCACAACAGCATACATCTCTAGGGTTGTTGTGAGAATCAAATGAGATAATATTTGTAAAGTGCACAGCACCTTGCCTGGAATATAGGAAATGTTATATAAATTTTTATTGTTATTATTATATTACTAGATAATGGGATACTTGTTGAACCAACTACAAATTTGCTGGAATTCAAGAGCAGAAAGATGAGTTGCATCAGGCCCAGTGAAATTGTCTAGTGAGCCCCTGTCTTTCTCCTTGGCTTAAAAGGTTGTGACATAGTCCAAATTGCAAATAAAACAAATCGTTTCTAATGGGGAAAAGTAAAGTCTTTGAAATCTTGATGCATTTGAGATGAAGAACACTACTGGTGTAAGTAATGCTATATTATGGAGAATGGGAAGAAAGTTGGACTTTCAGATTCAGGACACCAGAGTGTTTCTGTCTCACACTACCTACCTGTATAGCTATAAATAGGAAAATTCCCTTCTCAACTTCAGTTTTATCATCTGTAAAATGAGGATATTCTGTACACATCTACCTCACAGAATTGTTATAAGGAAAGTGCTTTAAAAAGCCTTCTGATGGAGAAGGGAGTACTGTGAGTCCATCGGGATAGGGAAATCCTAGTGAGTTACCACTGATAACTATAACTTGTCTGTAACATATAGTTATCTTTTTCAAAATATATATATAATTTAATATTTTATTTACAGTTTTATGTAGTTTATTTTAATGATTGAAAAAATACTTTTAACTCACTCCAGTCAGCTATATAACTTGGAAGAACTGTGGAAGAAAATATTTACATATATGTCATATTTTAATAACAGTCTAAATATAACATATTCTAGATTTAAATGTTCTTCGTTAATATTCATTTTCAAATGCTTTGAGTTCCAAATTCTTTCCCTCCCTCCAGCCACTCCCTCACCCATTGAGAAGGCAAGAAATTTGATATCAATTATATGTGTAGAGTCATAGCAGATGGTCTTAGAGAGTCGTTTCCAGGACTAAAAGATTGAGTGATTTGCTCAAAGTCTCATAGAGGGGATATAGCAAAGACATCACACTGCTTGTTATAAGCCTTAAAATGTTATATGTATATATGAGTTGTTATTGTTGGTGGTGATGGCAGTATTATTATTATTATCATTATTATTATGGGTCAAAAGTATCTTGGTTTAATGGAAATAAAGTTGATCTCAAAGTCATGAAGACTTGGTTCAGGTCTCACCTTGAGGCCTCTCAGGACATCAGGCAACTAAGATTCTAAATTGCAAAGATGGCACTGACCTACATTGGTACTGAGTGATTCCTCATTTGCAAGTTCCTTATAACTAATGAAATGAAATGATAGGTCCCATTTCCCTCTCTTGTAAGAATCACATGCTGCCCTCCCTTGTGGAAGGGACAAGAAATTTATCTAATTAGACTTTGCTCAAGGAAGTCTAAGTAGGTGACTTTGGAGACAGAAAACAGGCCATTAACTAGGAAGGATTTTTTTGTTTGTTTGTTTCTGGGTTGGGTTTTTTTTTTTTTTGCGATTATAAGCAGATCTAATAAATGTTATCCTGAGAAACTGACCTGATCAATCAAAGTTGTCCTGGGGAGTTTTGAAACAGTCTTTAGAGTGGAGCTCCAGTGAGGATAGTTTAGAAAGGTTAGAGGTCATTCTTTTAACTCTGGGCTTCCCAGACATCCTTGAAGAGAAGCGGAGGAATCTTCACATAAATTTCAGAGGTTCTGTGAACATGGATTAGAAAAAGCACATCTTTACTTTCATTAATCTCGTGATTCTGAGAAGAGGTACATTAGGCTAAGTATATCGTCCCAAAAAGATCCAGGACACTAAAAAAAGGTCAATGACTTCAGCTATAGATGCACCTTTGATTATCTGAAACTCATTATTGACATTTCTGCTAATGCTCTTTCCCTTGCAAATGTGCTAGGAAAAAGAATCTTGTTCTAGAATGTGTGCTAAAGGAGAAAGTAATCTATGCAATTAGAGGACCTATAAGTAAAGTGATTTTTAGTTAGATTTCAGTATAGAATTATTGTGTTTGTCTTTTTTTTTCTGAAAAGGACTGATAATATCATGGATGTTGCCTTGATTTGTGTGTGTGTGTGTGTGTGTGTGTGTGTGTGTGTGTGTGTGTATTGGATTAAATTGCACAAGGTTATCAGCCTCACTTTGTCTTCCAGAGTTGTCACAGTCCAGTGGCAAGACAAAAAGACAAGATGACTGGCAATGGTCCAGGATACATTGGATGACCTTGGCACCTTCAATGTCTGACCAAGCTCTAAACACTCCACAGCAACTGCTTCAGCTGCCTTCATGGCCATTGGAACAAATTGCTTTCATCTGTCCCCTCTACATGAGGAAGTCTTCACATGCTTGGGGTAGACATCCCCTAACCCACTCACAGGTTTGAGGTATATCAGTTATCCTTAGCCTGGTTTAGCTGGTCTCCAGAGACAGTATACCAGGGTGTGGCCATTGCTCCCACTACAGGTTCTTGGAGCTACAGGTAAGAGTTGCATGAATGGGGGGGGGGGGGGACACACCAAAGGTGGAAGAGCAGCCCTGAAAAGCTTAATAAGCCTTCACAACAGAGGTACTAGTCCTGGAAAACCTCATACATCACACAGAGTTTTACAAAGATCAGAAATTATATGATCCCTGAAAGGCTGCCCTTACAGGGAGATGCTCTGTAACCCTTTGCTTCCTTGACCTAATTAACTGTTTGTGCCCAGATCTTGTGGAATTCACTGACCTGGATATATTCTAGACTATTCATTCAATTTTGCCCTACCATGAATTATTTAAGACTTGAACACTTTGAACTCCCCATCTCTGCTGGCAATACACCACACCTTGACCTTACCCCCAACACAAGCCAGATGGTTACAACAAAAGTCATCAAAGACTCAGAGTATTGGATTGAGCTCAGATTGCTCAATAGCATTGGATTCATAGAGACTGGAAAGAGTACTGTGTACAGGATATTAAAATTAGGGGTTCTCCTTTGATCCAGAAACACTACTACTGGGTCTGTATCCTGAAGAGATCATGAAAATGGGTAAAAACCTCACATGTACAAAAATATTCATAGCAGCTCTTTTTGTGGTAGCAAAGAATTGGAAATTGAGGGGATGTCCATCAATTGGAGAATGGCTAAATGAATTGTGGTATGTATATGTTATGGAACACTATTGTTCTATTAGAAACCAGGAGGGATGGGAATTCAGAGAATCCTGGAAATACTTGCATGAACTGATGCTGAGAAAGATGAGCAGAACCAGAAGAACATTGTACACCCTAACAGCAACATGGGGTGATGATCAACCTTGCTGAACTTGCTCACTCCATCAAAGCAATAATCAAGGACAATTTTAGGAAATCTGTGATGGAGAATACCATCTGTATCCAGAGAAAAATGTGGAGTTTAAACAAAGAACAAAGATTATTACCTTCAATTTTTTTAAAAAAGTTGTCTTATGTATTACATTATTTTGCTATCTCTATTATTTTCTTTTTTCCTTAAGGAAATTTTTTTTTCCTCTCAACACATTCAATTTTGATATATATGCAAATCATGGAAACAAATGTAAAGACTATCAGACTACCCTCTGTTGGGGGAGGGGGAGGGAAGAAAGGGAGGGGGAAATTGTAAATTTCAAAACCTTGCAAAAAATGATTGGTAGAGAATATTATTGCATATAATTGGAAAAACATAATATTTATATTAAAAAAAGAATTAGGGGTTCAAATCCTACCTTTACTTAGTATCTATGAGACTCTATTTCTTCCTCAATAATATGAGAGCTTGACTAGAAAGCCACTTCAACTCTGAGTTCCTGGGATTCTGTGTGCAACTCATATTTCCCTTATCACAAGAATATCATGAGGAATTTCAGAAAATGCATTGTTGAAATTAAGATATACAATATCAGTGACATTGTTCTGTTTTAAGGATGGGGGAAAGGACAAGAATGCATATTCATTAAGGTCCTGTCATTGTGCTAAAGGCTTTACAAGTATTAACTCATTTGATAAGGATAGGACCTATGATTTCATTGGCATAGGGAACTCTTGAAGTAAGAAATCCCCTTTATTACAAATCGAAAAAACTTATGAGGGAAAATACTATCCATAGCCAGAGAAAGAATTATGGAGTCTAAATGCAGACCAAAGCATACTATTTTCAATTTTTAAAATTTGTTTTATGCATTATATTTTTTCCTCTCATGAGTTTTTCCCGGTTTGTTCTGATTCTTCTTTCACAATATTACAAGATGGAAATATGTTTAACAAATAAATTTAACATAAAAATAACCCACCAGATTACTTGTTGTCAAGAGGAAGTGGAAAGAAAGGGAGGGAGGGGAAAAAATGTGGAACTCAAAATTGTACCAAAAATGAATGTTAAAAACTAAAAAGAAAAATTAATTTCCATTACTAATACAGTCAGTACCTTGTCTGCAGCCTAGTCTTAGATATTTGTCTAGAACATTGAATGTTAAGTGACTTACCCAGGATCACATATCCAGTATGAGACAGAAGTAGAATTGAACCAAATCTCCCTACTTTGAGACCACTGTCCCTCTTTCTCTGTTATGCCAGTCTAAAAAGAAAAAGCAAATGAGGTATGATGTGTTCTTAGTGTTGGCTCCTTGTGGTTACCCCTTTTTCTCTAAAAGCCACTACCCTCATTTAAGGCTTGATGACCTCTCTCTCCATCCTATTGCAATATAGATTCCTAATTGGCCTTTCTCAAATCTCTTTCCCACTCCAATCTATAGCCCACTTCAAAGTCACAAAGATTTTTGAGGATGTGGATCTGAGTATCTCATCTCCCTATTCAACATCTACTTGGGTCAGGCTTCTTTTCCAAGGATTGACTTAAGCATCTGTTGAACCAGGTTGTTGACTTACCAACAGAGCTACAAGGGCCCAAGTTAGTTCAAGGAAGAGTCTGGCAAAGTCAGAAACTTTGCAAAAAAAGGGGGGGGGCTACCTTAGAATAAGGTTTATGGGATTCCCAGATAAGGCAACTCCTTCTCCCAATGCTAATCAGTAACCTCTCTGCCATTCCTTGTTTTGAGAAATTGCCTAGACTAAAGCAATAAGGGGTTAAATGACTTTTGTTATTTAATGCCCATTAATAAATGACTAAATGTCAGGGTCATATTGTCAGTTTGTCAGAGTCAGGACTTGAACCTAGATTTTCCTAGTTCTGAAACATTTCTCTTCCCAGAATGTTCACCTACCTTAGAGATGTATTGGAAATCTCTGCTTCCTCTAATCCACCTTCTACTCAGTTGCCAGGATGATTTTTGAAAATCAAAAGGATGATTATCTCTCTCTCTCTCTCTCTCTCTCTCTCTCTCTCTCTTTCTCTCTTTCTCTCTCTTGCGCTCGCTCTAATACACACATACACACACACACACAAACACACACATGCACATGACACTCATACCAGGATCAAATACATACACCTTTGTTTGACATTTAATGTTCCTTATGACCCAATCCCTTCATATCTTCCCAGTCTCCTTATAACAGACTTCCTTCTATGTATTTTATGATGTAGCTCTATGCCCCTACTTAAAACCACCCCCATATCCATGCCTTGGCATAGACTGTCTTCCATGCCTAGAGTGCTTGGCCCTCCTCCCCTTTGCCTATTCTTTCAGAACTCAACATGAGTCCCCTCTTCTCCAGGCGTTCTTTCCTACCTCTTGCCAGCTGCTAATACCTTCTTCTTCCAGATTATTTCCATATATCCTGCATATATCTTGTAGGTTCCCAGATAGTGTGCTCATTGGGAGCAAGGATTGCAGTTTTGGGTTTGTTTGATTTGTTTTGAGCCCATTTTTTTTGTATCCCCAGCACTTATTACAGTGCCTGGCACCTGTGAAGCAGATAATAAATGCTTGGTGATTGACTGACTGTTAATAAGTAATCAAAGCTAGACCTTTGGAGGAATCATAGGTTCAGAACTGAAAGGGAGTCCAAGGTCTTATGAGAAGTAAATAACAGAAACAAGATTCCAACCCAGTCCCTTTGATTCTACAGTCAAGCCTCCTTCAAGTTCTACCACCATACCCCTTAGGAGGAATATTAACCCCTTAATAAATCAATGACCATTTTTTTCAGTGCCTGTTATATATCAGATTTTATTTTAGGTGCAGGAGATTCAAAGACAAAAATAAGTAAAACCTTCCTTCAGGAAGACCATACTTCTAAGTTGACTGGCACAGTTAGGAATATCTAAGATCAGCTCTAACCTGAGAAACTTAAGAGCTTTGTGATCCAAAGCAAAGCCTTTAAACCTCTGCCTCAGTTTCTCCAAATGTAAAATACCTCCCAGAATTTTTATAAGGATCAAATAAGATTATCCCTGTATATAGAAAGTACTTAATAAAGGTTTGTTCCCTTTCCCTTCTATTGGTAGAGAGAATATCTTTGCTTATAAGTACATATAAAATAGAGATAAAATAAATACAAGGGAAATTTGGGGGGGGGGTGAGCTATTAGCAACCAGGAGAATTAGGAAAGGACTTCTATAGAAAGTGGCACTAAAGTTGAGCTTTGGAGAGAACCAAAGATTTCAAGAGGCAGAAGTGAGGAAGGAAAGAATTTTAGATGAGACAGTCTGTGCTAAGAGAATCAGCAGGAAGGCTAGTTTTGCTGAGCAGTGGTGTTTGTTAAGGGAAATGATAATAATAATGCTGTAAAAATAAGTAAAAAAAATCAACTAGTTACAGTCTTTAAATGCCAGAAGAGTTTGTTTTGACCCAAGAAGTATTAGGATAATTTAGGAGTATATTGGGGATTCAAATATGGTCATGTCTCCCAAGTTAGATTGGGAGCTCCTTGAGGGCAGGGACAATCTTTTGGATACAATAGATATTTAATAAATGTTTATTGACTGATCAATCTGTTTTGATATTACTTTGGGTCACTTTGTGGAAACTAGATTAGAATGGAAAGAGATTGAAGGTTGATATTGCCATAATACTGATAATAAGTGATAAAGGTTTGAACCAGGATGATGGTCTTGTTAGTAGAGGGGAAAAGATAGTATAGGAGATATTGTTTAGATAAACTGGCAGCAGATTGGATAGGTGAGAAAGAAGAATGGAAGTCAAAGATAGCACCAACCCTGTCAACCTGGATAACCTGAAGGATCATGGTAGCCCCCTCAGAAATGGAACAGTTTGGAAGAGGCGTAGGTTTGTGGGGGGAAATGAGTTGTGGACCCATGAGTTTGGGGTATCTATGGGACATGGAGTTGGTGATGCAGATCTGGAGCTCAGGCAGAGCCATATATACATATATATATATATACAAATACATATATATATAAATTAGGGAGTCATCTGCATAGAGATAAGAATTAGATCTATGGGAGCTGATGAGACCAACAAGAAGAGTCAAGTTTGTAGTTTCTGAATTTTTCCTTTTTTATAAATAGGATTTGTTTAGTATAAGTCTTCTTGCATCTCTCCCCTTCTCCATGATTTCTCAGATTGTTCAATCACTTCTGCATGGTCTTCCAATCTATTCTAAGATGTAATTTTTCTACCTGATGAAACTTTTCATTCTTTTCTCCTACTATTTCAGAAAAAGTGGTCTTTATTCATCAAATGATTTTCTCAGTGTTTCCAAATTCAAACTACTTTTTTTCTTTTATGCTTTTACTTAGACAAGTTTTTGGAATACTCTCCCTCAACACTCTGACAAAATTGCACAAGGGCTAGTTCCATTGCTGCCATTTCATGAAGTCTCTTATTTTCCTTCCCCACCACACTGAAACAAAGTTCCTCTTTTGAATTATCACTGGATATTATTCCTGTTGCTCCTAAAATCCTTAACTCACTCCTCTTCCCACTCCTAGTTATTAGTTCCCTGGTCTCTCTCCTACAGGGCTGAAAGCTCTCTAAGGAATATAGAGATCCTTTCGTACTTAGCTCTGGTTCTCCTGCATCTGAGCAAAAGATGATGTCCTTAGAATATATTCAATAAATACCTGTTGAAGAAATGGTTAAAGAAGTAATTGCTTTAATGAGTGTTGCCTTCATCCATACTCCTCTTTCATCTAACAATTCCTACTTCCCCTCAAATAAATATAATATTGTCTTTCTCTCAAGTCCTTCCTAGTTTTTATCCTATCACACTCTGCCTTGAACTCACCAGATAAGTACTGCAATTTCCCACCCCAACCTCCCTTTTGTCCTCTACTAGGTTCAAACATCAGGGTTGGAAAAGGCCCTGTGCTTCTCATATCTGAGATTTAGAAAAGAGACATGTGAGATCATCTAATCCACCTTTCTTGTAACATGGACCCTTCTGGAAGTCTGGAGAAACCTATACGTTCTCTCCTCATAAAATTTTTTAATCTATTTATTTATTATTTAATCTATTTATTGATCAACACATAAAACAAAATATAGAATGTTACAAATGAAACCAAATATGCCAAAAATAGTTTTCAAAATATTAAAAAAAAACCAAATCCACAGACACTAGGTTAAGAACCCCTGATCTAGTATAACTCTCTCATTTTTCAATGAAGAAATAGCTACAGAGATGATAAGAAAATGACTCACCCAAGATCATACAGGAAGGATGTAGCAAAGCTAAGTGTTCTATCTTCAAATCCAGCCCTTTCCCCTCTATTCTTGTTTTCCTTTCACTCCTTAGGATGTCACTCTCCTCTCCTTTCCAGTCTAGTGTCTCCCAGTGGAGGAGGGCTAGGGGTGGGCAGCCAAGGCAGAGAGGGAGGTAGCCAAGGGAGGACTGCGTGTTAAGCTGAAGAACATGGTGTCTTCTACCTGCTGAAGGCTATTTACACAGTCCCAATTGATTTGTTGTAACCTGTAATTATTTTAGAGGAATTTTTTTTCATGCTCCATTTGTTTTGTGCTCTTCAGCTGAGGAGTTGCCAGAGAGATCAGCTCCTTGAATTAAGAGAGAACCAGAGTCTGCCCCTTTGTGGTGCTTAGAAAAGAAAAACTGGGGAACCAAAAGCCCCATCTCCCCACCTCCTGCCATCTTGCTTCTTCCTCTTTCTCCATCTACCACTCTCCCTTCTAGTTGATCAGAAAGCTGGCAAAGGTATATCTGGACTAAGGGTCTACGTGATGGGATATTGGAGTTATTTATTCTCCCAAAAATACCTTGGACTGTGATTTCTCATTGTTCCCTAATACTTTACACTCCTCAGAACATTTTTTAAGAATCACAGTAGGGACAGCTAGATGGCATACTGGATAGAGCACTGGCCCTAGAGTCAAGAGGGTCTGAGTTCAAATCCAGCCTCAGACACTTAATAATTACCTAGCTGTGTGACCTTAGACAAGTCACTTAACCCCATTGCCTTACCAAAAAAAGAATCACAGTCAACTGTCCAAAAGATCCACCAAATAATTTCTCTAGAACAACAAGCTGGAGAAGTGGGAGGAAATTACTTCACCCTGATTGCCTCACATCCAGTGCCATCTCCAGTTGTCTTGATTCATATCTAGCCACTGAACCAGATAACTCTGGAGGAGAATGTGAAGCTGGTGACTTAGCTCAGCCCCACCTCACTGAAATCCAATTCATGTGCTTGTCATGTCATCACCTCCCTAATGACATGGTCTTCTTTGAGAATGAAATAGAAATATCATCATCATCTCTCCAGATTAAACATGCCTATATGGTAACATATGATAACAATCCTCATTTGCATGCTAGATCCCTCACCATCCTGGTTGCCCTCTCCCTCACTCTCCTAGGTTATCAAGGTCCTCCTAAACCTTAAAGTGTTATAGAAATGTTTACGAGATGTACTTGGTCATGGTTACAGAGTCCATTCTGTTGTTCAGTCATGTCTGAATCTCCATGACCCCGTTTGGGCTCTTCTTGGCAAAGATCCTGGAGTGGTTTGCTATTTCCTTCTCCAGCTCATTGTTATAGTTGAACAAATCATGTCAAATGGGGTAAGTGACTTGCTCAGGGTCATGCAGTTAGGAAGCATCTGAGCCCAGATTTGAACTCAGGAAGATGAGTCTTCCTGACTCCAAGACAAACATTTAACATGAAGTATGTTTTTGATAACATTTTCTGTTTATCCCTTTACTCCCTTCCCACTTCAGTGCCCTCTACTCTTCACTTGTTTCCACTCAGCAAAAAAAAAAAGTTACTCTCAAGACAAAAGTATGCTATCAATCATTTATACTCTTGTGACATGTTGAAAATTGCATTTGCATTTAAACCTGTTTATCACCAGTAAAAGAATGTGCTTCTGGGGTACTACTGTGCTAGATATAGCCCTAATAATGTTAAAATTACCCATCCTCAAATGTCCCACTCCTCCTGAAGTCTTCCATAATTCATAGAGCTACCAGCTATAGTAATCTCTCCTTCCTCTTATCTCCTTCCTCTAATCCTTTGCTTGCCTCTTGCTTATGGCACTTATGACATGATACCTTGTCTTTTAAATACTAGTATACTTCTCTTAACCTTCTTATTAAATTGTCAGTTTTGTATTTCCTCTTATTCCCTGTAAGATCTTATCAGAGTTCCTTGCCCTTAGTAAAACATTAAGCACCTTACTTAGTAAATGAGTGTTGAATGAATCATATAATGAATTACAGGGTTAAAAAATTTTTTGGATTATCCATTGATTTGGTACTATGACTTTCTATTGAATACTGAAAATCATCAAGGTTTCATAGTCAATGTATATCACAAATCGGATTTGAACACAGGCTTCCTTGGCTCTGCTGCCAGTCCTCTATTCCTTGCCAATACTGACTATAAGCAAGAAGGAACTTAGCAATGAATAATTCATCTCCCAAACCTAAGTTTTCTCCACCAGCAAGTCAGAAGGACCAGGGTCGGTTTCTTAAGTAGTTCTAAGTGGAAGAAGTTTTTTGAGGACTAGGGAGGAGAAGATGATGAAAAATATCACAAAATTGAGGTAGAGGGTGATGAGATACAAGGTCAGAGAATCATTTACTGGGAACTGAAAAGAACTTCCCTTTCCCCTATAAGAATTCTGTCTCCTTCTTTTCAAGTACATCTTCAGTCTAACTGCTTTTTCTTGTGACAGAAATGTAAAGCAAATATGTCCAAGTATCTTTGTGGAGGGGGGAAAATAGCAACACTTTTTGAAAGCTGACAAGCCGGTCAAACTGGAACTGCCCAGAACTCGGATTTATCATTGGTCCCTTGGCAGAGCAATTATCACACTCCTAATTAAGAAGTTAGTGTGAAAAGATGAGATGGAAGGAAAAGTCTGAATGACTGGTCAGCAAGGAGGATACAATAGGGTAAGAAGAACTAAGAAAATGGGGGAGAAGAGGGAGAGGATAGTTGAACCCAAGACAAAGGTCAGTTAAAAAGACAAGGACAAGGGTGAGCAGGAGGGGAGTAGGCTAATTTATTCCTGATGGGAATACAGCCTTTCCAAGTCACATCTTATTTTCATCAGCAGATACAATACAAGTAGCTTCTTTTCCTGGGAAGTGGTAAAAAGAGTCAAGAGCACAGAGTCTGAGACAATCTATCATATCACCTGGGACAAGGCATATAAGCTGTCTGGACCTCAATTTCCCCATCTGTAAAACAGTGATAATTCCTGCTGGTCCCTCCCTCATAGGATTGAGTCACAAGTAAATGAAGTCAGAGAAGAGAAAGAACTGAATTATCTTTCTCAGACTCACCCTGGCCTCTCATGACTTATGGATCATCTCTGAATGATCAGCAGATGATATCTCCATTTTATTTACAATTCTACATGTTTGGGATTCTCTTTATGGAACATTTCATTATTCTTCTTTTATATCTCTTCTTCCTCCTCTTCACAGGATTTAAAAATTGAAGGGTACTCAGTCATCATAAAATTATATATAAAGAACTAAAAGGGACCTTTGGGGCCATAGAGTCCAGTTCCCTTGATTTATTGATAAGAAAAGTGACAGCCATGATCACACAATTTTCATGAACTAGAGACAGAATTTAAACCCAAGTCCAGTGTTCTCTCCACATACTGCCTCCTATTTGTCTCTTCTAATCTCCCATTTTACAAATGAGAAAATTGAGGTTGAGAGAGGTTAAATAACTGACCTAACATCAGGAAGATAATTAGTGGGCAAACTGGAAGTTGAACCTAGGTCCCCTAATTCCTCCTTTTCCTTCTCAACACTTAGGCAACAGCTAAGTATGTAAACATAATGGAATGAAGTTGTCTTTTAGAGTCTGAAATATTAGCTAAAAATAAAGACTGAAATTCAATGGAGTTCAATGACTTGACCAAGGTCATATAGTTAGTAGGAATGAGGCAATATGTTACAATGTAAAGTGAACTGAATATTGAGTCAGGAAACAGATTTAAGTCCTTCTTGGGCCTTTAAATTTATAAGGCAACCAATGGCCAGCTGTGACCTGGGCAAGTCATTTAACCTCTATTTGCCTTGGGCTCTCAACTATTAAATGGGGATCAAAATAGAATCTACCTTGCCAAATTGTTATAAGAGTCAAAATAGATAATATTTGTAAAGCACAGTTAGCACAGTGTCTGGATATAGTAGGCACTAAATCAAGACTTAATTCTTTCTCCTTTCCCTTTTTATAGTAGACTAATTTCTAAGCTCCCTTCTAGCTCTACCCTAAGGTCCATATGCTGGATTCAAACCAATATTTCTGACTCCAAATGCTATAAAAGGAATCCAAGAGGTTGCTCGCAGTCTTAACTTATAGATGGAGACATAGATGGCGTTGAGTCATTTCAGTTATGTCCGACTCTTCTTTTTTTTTTTAGGGTTTTGCAAGGCAAATGGGGGTTAAGTGACTTGCCCAAGGTCATGCAGCTAGGCAATTATTAAGTATCTGAGGCCAGATTTGAACTCAGGTACTCGTGACTCCAGGGTTGGTGCTCTATCCACTGAGCCACCTAGCCGCCCCTGTCTGACTCTTCTTACCCCATTTGGGGTTTTCTTGGCAAGGATACTGAAGTTATTTGTCATTTCCTTCTCCAGCTCATCTTATAGATGAGGAAACTGAGGTAAACAGGGATAAGATTTGCTCAGTGTTACACAGTAAATATCTTAGGTTAGATCTGAACTCAGAAAAATGTGTCTTCCTGATTCCCAGCCCACAAACAGAGAAGGTATTTAGAAAATTAATAGCTTATTGTTTAAGACTGAGAGGTACAAAAACATCTTATAGAAGACATTTGTTTTTGTTTGTCCTCCAGTTTCAAGGAAGACCATTACATCAGGGAGATGCCATGATATTCAAGTGAGTTGGATTTAAGTGAAGGGGTTCTATGCAAAGTCACCAGCCTCACTTTCCTCTGGAGGTATCTAGGTCCAGTGGCCAGATATGGATCACAGTGACTAGGGATGGTCTCAAATGCAATGGGAGACCTTGGCTTTTTAAAGTTAGGATTTTCCCAGGTCACAGTTTGACTGAGGCAAGGCCTTTTCAGGATAAATATACCATAATAATCTCCTTGCTCTCACTCACATAGGAGGCTCTATTTCTCTCCATGAGTTTGCCCTGACTGTCCCCCTGGACGTACTTGGAATACTCTCCCATCACACCTCCCTCTCCTGGAGTCTGGATTCCTTCAAGATTCAGTTCAGATGCCATTTTCCAAATGAAACTTTTCCAGTTCTTCGTGCCTTCTCCTCCAAGACTACTTTGCATTTACCTTGATTATGTCACATATACGCCTACTTGTGAGCATGTCATTTCTCCCATTAGAATGTACCCACCTAGAGGGCAGGGGCTGTTTCCATTTTCAACTTTGGGTTTAACATAGGGCTAGGTTCCTGCTGGGTGCTTAATGAGGCCTTATTACTTAATTGATTGATTCTAGCATGGCTTAGAGGAAGTTTATAAGTGGGATGATGGATGAGGAGAGTCTAAAGCTACATTAACCAGCCAAACAAGGCCAGGAGAAAATGTCACTCATTTAGAGGAATAACCTCTATACTTTTCCCTACTAACAGATGGGGATCCAGACATGGCTGCTAAAATAGATTTCCTTAACTCCTCCCTCTCACCCTAGCATTTTGTATCTGGAATCACATGGCAGCAGTATCTTTCTAACCATACAAATATAAGCATTTGGATTTTTTTTTCCAAGTGGAAGAAATAAATCCCCCAGAAAAATTCCATCTGTTTACAAATCGAACAGCAATAACAAAAAAGGGCCAAGTGGATTTCGTTATATCAAATCCCTTGGGATGAGAACTATACCCTCAATAGACAGCATCCCTTGTATAGAAAAACCATCTAATTCAAGAATCTGTCTTTTTTGGTATGTTTCCCTTCCTTCCTTCAATGATTCTCTGAAGTCTCAATGCTCAGAAAGCAGAGGAAACCTCAGGGGTCCAAGCCATGTATCTATTTTTCTTTCTTTCTTTGGGAAGTATTCATGGGCTTACCTTTCAAAATGCTTCATCCTTCAGCATACCACCAGTTCTGACTCCAAGCCAATGCACACAAGATATGAAATGGGGAAGATGCCCCCAGATGTTGGGGCTTCAGAATCATAAAATTGAAAGAAATCTGAGAGATAATTTTCCTGGCTACCTGCAAATGTGTACATTGTATGTACAAAATATAGATTAATAGCTATATGAAGGAACATATACCTCTAGGGATCTAGCTAGCTCAATAGATAGAGACAGGGTCTGAGTTAGGGAGACTTTGGTTCAAATTCTGCCTCAGATATGCATTAGCTGTGTGACCCTGGGCAAATCACTCTCATTCTGCACCTAAAAATAAAAAAGTGGATCTTGACCCCTAAGATCACTTCTGGCTCTAGATCTATTGATATAAAACCTTGGAAGATTCTTTGGAAGAACTGACCTTCACAGGGAAATAAGGGAGAAAGGGAAATGAGCAGAGAAAAGAATGCCACAGAGAGAAGATAATCTTTCCGAGGATCAATCAGACATTAAGTATTTATTAAGCACTTACTGTTTGCCAGGACTGTTCAAGGAGCTGGAGGAACAGTTTTTAAAAACTGAAACAGTCCTTACTCTCAAGGAGCTATCATTTTATCAGGTTCCTTTTTCTGTTATTTTAGAGAGGGTCGGAGGTAGACTATGAGAAGTTACCTGGAGGAAAGAGCACTTGAAGTTAGAAACCTGGGTTCAGATCTTACTGCCTCTGACCTTAGGAAAATCAATTCACTTTCCTGGGACTTCATTTCCTTTATTCCATGAAAAATGAGAGAATTGATCGAGATACTATGATTCTTTTAATTCTTAAATCCTGTGAACCTATGGAAGGGCAGAGGAAGGGGACCGGTGTATGCTGAGTCATGTCTGAAGCTGTCCAGAGCAATCATTGAGTAGAAAATGACTGAGGATGCGCCTGCTCCCTCAGTGGCCCTGCCAAGGTTGGCATCCTCCACATGCCAGCTTCTTGGAGGCTCATTCCCTCGGGACACTTGCTCAGGGACTTCTGCCTCTGGGCTCTTTGCCAAGTGACACTGTACAGAGTCAGAATACAGAAAGCTAAAGAGCAGAATGGGGGCTGTCTCTTCATAGTAGTGAGGAGGTTTGCATGAGGTTCTCTGGAAGGCTCTTTGTTGAGGGGGCTTAAGACACACTCTCAGAGACCAGGTTTTGTGTACACTTGGGTACTTGTGTATGTCAGTGTTTATGTCACTGCTGAGAATGGAGGAAAACCATGTGTGTTTGGGTAAATATACAGAGAACTGGGGGAGTGTGGTGTGTATCTATGAATATGTTTATACATGGGTGTTTGTGTGTAGTGTGGTGAGGGAGTGGTGGGAGGGTGAGAATGTGTGTGTAGTGGATATGTGTCTGAGGCTCGTCTACAAGTCACATAGTGAAAACTGGTCTCATTACTTTATAGTCATGCTGTGTGTGTGTGTGTGTATATACAAGAAAGTAAGAGAGAGAACATAAATATATGTATCTTTTCTTACACACACACACACACACACACACACACACACACACACACACACACACACACACACAAACACCCTGAGCCTTGGAGGTTGTGATAGGACCCCTCTATCATGATTCCTCCCTCTCTTCCCTCCACAGGTTAGGTTAGTTTTTCTCTGAAAGGAGATAAACAGTATTATCTCAAAGACAGCACTGAGTAGTCTGTGGGACTAAGGCTAAAGATATACCTCCCTCCCCTTGGTGTAGGTTTCTGGTAGCCTCTGGTCATAGTACCTGGCGTCCTGATTATTTAGGAGCATGAAAGGGCCCAGCCATATGGAATGGAGTCCTTTGAGACCTAGGGGATATCCCAAGGTGCCATACTCTGTACTCCTGAAGAGATCCATTTTCATATGGAGACCAAGTCGAGGGTGAGTCTGTTAACTCTAGCAAGACAAAGGACGAGAGTATTTTGCTGAATATCCACCTCTTCTGGCTTAATAAATTTTCCTTTAAAATCAGGAATGATAACTTGGACTTTGAACTAACTTGGTATGAACTTGAGTCAGATCTGCCCCTAACAGAGTTCATTTCATCCAATTCCCCACCCAAAATGATGGTGAGTGTGCATGGGATTGTGTGTATGTGGGGGGGGGGGGGAAGGAGAGGGAGAGACAGAAAGAGAGACAGAGACAGGGACAGACAGACAAGAGAAACAGATAAAAAAGAAAGAGTACAGAAAATCAGGCAGAGACAAAGAAAAAGAAATAGGAAGGCTAAGTAATGGGGGATGGGGTGGGGGGGTGTACTCTCTGAAGAGATAATTTGTCATTTCCCTCCAGTCCTAGGGCTCTCTCCATCTAAGCCTCATGGCAGCTTCCCATCCTCAGAGATCCTAAATTTTGGTAATCACAGAGCTCTGAGACATCCACCTTGAAGGGGTCCTTGTTTCTGTCCCTCAGAGCCCGTTAGAAGTGCAGGGGGATGCCCTTGGTCCTAGTACTCCTCAGATGCTATTCATACCATAGATACCCTTTGTATGCTTACTGGGACCATCTAATACAATGCTATAAATTTTCATATAAATATGTCATTTTCTGTGGTGGAATATAAGCTCTTTGAGGGTAGGAGCTGTTTCATTTTTTGTCTGTGTCCCTAGTATATAACATACCTTTAAAAAATGCTTTTTACAAACCAAATAAAAAGCCCCATGGAATTTGAATGAACCCTATATTCACTTTTTAAACATTTATCTTACTTTTTTCCTTCCTATTCCATGATTTTCTTTCTTTTCTTAGTCCTTTTCCTCATACACAAAATGACTAATACGGAAACATATTAAACACAACTGTATATGTACATTTCCTAGACTGCTTCTGAAGGGCAGAGGAAGGGGACCTTCTGAAGGGAGGAGAGGAAGGAAGGATGGAAGAAAATTGTGTAAAATAAATATGCAGCAGGTAGATGAATGATGAAAAATTTTCATTAAACAAAATTGGAAAAATAAAATATCAATATAAATGCTTTTTCATTGATTGGATGATTGACTATGAACAAAGATCTATTCTTAGGAATTTTCTAAGCTAGCAAGATTGTTTTTAGGATCCTCAGATCTTGGACAATTAGGTGGCTTAGTGGCTGGAGTGATGGGCCTGGAGTCAAGAAGACTCATCTTCCTAAATTAAAATTCGATCCTGGGCAAAGGTACAGTTTCCTCATATGTAAAATGAGCTGAAAAAAGGAATGACAAACCACTCTAGTATCTCTACCATTGTGATCCTATTGGGGTCTCCTAAAGTCAGATATGATAGAAAAGCAACTGAACATACATTAGGGTTAGGGCTAGGTTCAAAGAGATGAAGTGACTTATTCAAGGTCATGTTACCTCAGAAAGGGAGACCAACTCTCCCTCCTAGCCTCTGACAGTTACTAATCCCTGGATCTTTCAGTCACTATGAGCCAATTTCTTGATGAAGTAAAATAGTAATAATTGACATTTATGTAGCATTCAAAATTTTTCAAGGGACTTTACATATACAAAGTTCCCACAAAGTTTTAAGTTTTAATAACTTTAAATTGCACTTTTAACTTGGGACAACCTATATTAATTCCTTTGAGCCGTGAAACCATTCTGTAAGGCAGGTCTTCCAGGTATTGTAATTCCCATTTTATAGGTGAAAAAAATAAGACTTAGAATTTCAGTAAAAGTGTGTGTATCCTATAAATATGCAAGTGGATGAATGTTGATAATTTTTCATATCATATAATTGGTAAAATGAAATAAAATATCAATCAGGAAATTCAGAAACTTGCCCATGGGTGACAAGATGCTATTTAATGTCAAAGGTGGGTCTGTCTTGTTTCAAGTAATATATAGTGATCATTTCTGCCCTACTTGCCACCCATTCCTCCCTTAATTTGTAACTTTACACAGGAATTCCTTTTTACACAGGTCTATTTCCCAAGAATGGAACTAAAGTCCACTCGCCACACTCAAACTTCAATGGACCAGCCCAATACTTGCTAATCCCTTCACAAGCTCTGGAATGGTCAGGTCAGAAGAATTTTTCCAATCTCTCTCTCTCTCTCTCTCTCTCTCTCTCTCTCTCTCTCTCTCTCTCTCTCTCTCTCTCTCTTTTTAGAAATAGGTCCTTCTGCCAAGTCCTTCTGCTTCTCTGGCTGACTTTTCCCTCTTTGCTCATTTCTCCCTGCCTCTGTGTAACAAGGTGCAGAAGGCTGTAGGAACTGACAATGGAATTACCTGTAACTCCAGATTCTGTCAATCTCCATTAAGAGCCCAGGGAGAGAACAGTCAAAGCTATGGGGGCACCTTGGTGCTGTTATTGCAATCAGGTCTGATATAAGAGCAAACAAAACAACTTTCCCACCCTACTCCCACTGGGAAGCAGGAGGTCAACCTCTTCTCAGTCTAGAGTCAGCTTGACCCTCAACTCCAAGGTACACTGACATGTTGGCAGTTCTTAAAGTCAAAGCACACAGGAGATGGGGAAGGGAAGGGAAGAGGAGGGAAGGGGAGGAAAAGAAGGGGAAGGGAGGGAAGGGGAGGGACTCATTCTTTCCATTATCACTTATATATTCTTATAAGCCATCAGACTATGGTCCCAGAAATGCCTGCTTCCATTTCCCATTCTTTTTTGTAGATTTTTTTTTTGCAAGGCACTGGGGTTAAGTGGCTTGCCCAAGGCCACACAGCTAGGTAATTAAGTGTCTGAGGCTAGATTTGAACTCAAGTACTCCTGACTTCAGGGCTGGTGCTCTAATTCATTTCGACACCTAGCCGCTCCTCCATTTTCCATTCTTAATGATCACAGAATCACTGAATATCAGAATTGGAAGAAATCCAATTTCAGAGTTGGTGGATGAGTTGTGGATGAATGCAGTTGCCTTGATAGCACCAGACCAAATGATTTTGCAGTTCTTATGTGACATGGGCCAGCTTTTCCCCACCCCTGATCTAAATGGTGTGGTGGACATGAGATACTGGCTTGATTATGACCACAGTTAGAACCTTCACTGTTCTGATTCCAACCTGTCTTTCATGATGGATTTCTGCCTCTCACTCCATGTTCTGGATTCTTGGTGCCTTGACCATGGCATTTCATCTCCCACTGTCTTGACTTTATGCTGACTGTGAACAAGACTAGAACACACTCTCTCTACTTCTTAGAAAGTCTAGCTTCTGTCAAGGTTCATCTCAAATTCCTAGGAAAGGCCTTCTCCAAACCTCAGTCTCCTACTCTTAAGGTTCTTCTAAAATAATTCTTGGTACTTATATACATATATAAACACATATATATGTGAGTATATGCATTATGTACTCTTATAAACATAATACATATTAAGTATATTGTTTTAACTTACCTGTTCTCCACCCCCCAGTAAAATATAAACCACTTGAGGGAGGAACTGTCTAGTTTTTGTTTTTATCTCTCCAGAACCTAGTACAATATCTTACACATAGGAAGTGCTAAATAAATGCCTGTTGAATGAATAGAGCAGTAGGTGGACAGATTTAGAATCATTGGATGTGATTTCTATCCTGACCCTGCTGCTAATTGGCAAGGTGATCATGGGCAAAAGCCTCATTCTCTCTGGATCTCACTTTGTCGTTTGACAAATTGACTCCTAAGGTCCCCTTGACTCCTAAGCCCCTTGTGATTCTGTATAAGCACGTAAAAAAGAAATAAGAAAAATCCCTGCCCCCCCCCCGACAAAGAAAGGGATTTGACTCTCTTTAGGGAAGAGATATCTAAAAATTCAATTTATTTATTTGATCCATTTTGGTGCTTTAAGGTTGAAAGCAGAGGAAATGAGAGATCCTTTCCAATCCTACAAAGATTGTGTGACTTAAAACATAGCCTGATCTATGTGGTACAAATACTATGTTCAGAACCATTGGTGCCAGGAGTATAGTGGGGAAATAATTGGACCTTCCTCCTTGCCTGAACCTCATCAGGATTCAGTTACACCCTCTACTTCCTTCTCCATTTGTAGGGCTCTTAGTGAGTTTCTCATTAATCAAGGGCTCAATCATTGAGTAGATGTTGCTAATGAGCAAATGAGTTTGGTTGTTCCACCATGTATTAAAACTGTGGTCTCCTGTCCTTACAGGGGAAAGGAGGAAGAATATCAATTATTTGCTTATATTAGCAACTAAAAGTAGACCTTAAAGGGTAGAACTAGAAAAATAAATACAACATACATTTATTAAGTTCCATCAACTTGCTAGGAATTGTGTTAAATGCTTCACAAATAGTTAATTTAAGACTCACAACAAATACTATTCCCATTTTACAGATGAGGAAACTGAGGCAGCAGAGGTTAGTTGACTTGCCTAGGTGCCTAGCTAGTTAATGTCTGCATCCAGATTTGTGTTTGAATCCTCTTAACTAGAGTCCAGTACTCTACCTACTTCACTTAAAGTGAGTTGACAACTCCTTTGCCAGGGAAGGTTTGACTTTAGAAAGATTGTTGTTTTTGCCCTTCATTCTTGAAAAAGACCATGACATCAAGGAGGTGATGCCATGACATGCAAGTGAATTAGATTTCAATGACAGGGTGCTGTGCTAAGTCACTAGTCACTTTTTTCTACAGAGCCATCTGAGTCCAGTGAACAGATTTGAATCAAGATGATCCTGGATGTGAGGCCATCAGAGTAAAAGAACTTGCCCATGGTCACACAAGATAGTAAGTGTCAAGTGGACAAGTGAAGCTGAATTTGAACTCAGGTCTCCTGACTTCAGAACCAGGGCTTTATCTATTCCATCACTTAGCTTAATAGCAGAAGAGAAGCAGTAATGTGAGCTTAACCATTAGGATGAAGGAAGAGAAAGAGGTAGAAGACGTCCAGAGGAAATTTATTCCATTCATATATTTCTGGAGGGGAGGGTATAATTGAGCCTTAGCCATGACCAGTGATGACTTGGTTGCCAGAATAATACTGAAGCCTGCAAGAGTGATGTTGCTGTGATCTGGGTACCATGCTTAAGAGATCAGTGTCAAGTCCTGTGAAACTGCTTGATAAATGACTTACTGCCTTGGATTCCACTGGACATTGTCACAAAAGTTTCAGATTGATTATGATCAGCAAAGTCAAGAAAAAATGAAGACGCAAGTCAGTCCTTCCTTCTTCCTTCCTTCCTTCCTCCTTTCCTTCCTTCTTCCTTTCCCCCCTCTTTCCTTCCTTCTTTCTTTCCTCCTTCCTTTCTTCTTTCCTTCCTCCTTCCTTCCAGAAATATTTATTAAGCACTGTGTACAATGAATTAACTTGGAAAAAATATAAAGATATATAAGATTTAATTCATGCTTTCACAGAGTAAACTGGTGGGAGATATTCATGTACCCAGATAAATATAATACAACTTGGGATATGACAAATGTATAAAAGGAATACAAACAACTGTGAGATCAGATGAGAGAGAAATATAAGGAGCCAGAGGGGAAGAAGACTCCTCATCAGTGAGGTAGTAGCTCTACTGGAACCAAATCAGGTTTCACCTCCTTTCACCTCCTTCTTCACCACAGAGTACTCACAATCAACATGGGCACCTGAAGGGAGCTAATTAAATGCTTGTAAAGCTCTTCCAGACTGGCAGGAAGAAGACCTTCATTGTGCCAGGTGCTCCTGAGAGCTTCTGAAACAGCCACCTGCCAGAGATGACTGAGGCTCAATCAGAGGCTGAGGAAAAGGGAAGAAGTGCTCCCTGGGCTCAATAGGACACAGGAGCTGTTGACAGAGGTTCCATGTCCCAGCCCACTCTCTATCACCTGTATACACCGTGTTTCTCTCTATCAATCAATAGATCAACCAATCAATCAACCCAATCAAAAAGCATTTGTAACAAGAGCTTACATTGACAGCAAAGTCAAGTTTGCCAAAGGGTGTTACCTCATGTGAGATTCAGGTAGCTCTTACTATTAGTTCCAGTTTACAAATGAAGAAACTAAGGTGGAGAAAAGTTAAATGATTTGTCAGACTCGCACAACTACTAATGTCTAAGGAAGGATCTAAACTCAGGTCATGCCTAATTTGCTATTCACTGAAATGCCTATTAAGCTCCTGGGACACTTTCTGGGTTAAAAAAACAAAAGTAGTCCCTCCCCTTGAAAAAGGTTACATTTTATACAGGGAGGCGACATATGAGTAGATGTAAAATATATACGAGGTAAATTCAGAAGCTATAAGGCTCCTGGAAGGCAGCTGATTTCAAACTCTTTTGGTCTTACAGTCCTATAAATAAAAATTATTTTGAGCACATATCTCCAATATGTGTCTATTTTATCTTGTTCAGTCAAGTCCAACTCTTTCATGATCTCATTTGGGGTTTTCTTGGCAAAGATACTGGAGTGGTTTGCCATTTCTTTTTTATACAGATGAGAAAATTGAGGCAAACAGGTTAAGTGACTTACTCAGGGTCACACAATTAGTAAGTATCTGAGGTCAGACTTTAACTCAGGAAGATGAGTCTTCCAACCTCCAGACCAGGCACTTTACCCACTGAGCCTAACTGCCCATGTGTCTATTTCCTTATTTTTAATTTTATTATTGTATTAATTATGTACATTATGGGATGGTAGAATTCCATTAGAGTCAAGTACTGACCTTGTGTGCATTAACCAGTTCCTTTAGCTATATGTCACTGTTTTTCCTCTAGCCTAGATGAAGGAGCCTGATAACTAGCTTCCCACTCACTAGAAATGTGAGTTATTACCTCCACGTCTTTGTTCAGGCCATACCTTACATTTGCATTGCCTCTACCTCTCCAGAGCCTGCCTAGCTAGCTCAGGAAATGTGATTTCATAAGGCAACACTGCCAATAGCAGCAGCAAGAACACCCATCTTTCTCCCATTCCTGTAAGTGAAAGCACAGAGAGTTCAGGCTTCAGAGCTAGTGTTTCTAAATTGGTCCTTATGTTATATATGTAGAATTGAGGGTGTCTTTAAAAGGCAGGACAAGATGTGATGTCTAGTGATGGTAAAGTAGCACAGCTCTGGACTATCTCTTGTCCAGTATATTTCCACTGTATCTTCTGGGTCCTTGAGAAAATTTCAGTTCATTGGAACAGACCTAGCAAGTTGCCTGTGGTCTTGGGCATAGAGTTGAAAAATAATGATTCTATCACAAGGTCAAAGACAGCTGCATCCTTGACAACACCTTTTGATTGATCCTTCCCCATTCCCAAGCTTAACTATCAGAAACGAAATCACTTTGGTCATCAAAAGGCATGGAGCAAAGAGCTATAAAACCATGCATACCCTTTGAACTAGCAAAGGTCTGTATCCCAAAAGAGATTTTTAAAAAGCAAAAAAGGAAAAGGACCAGTCTGTACAAAAATATTTATAGCAGCTTTTTTTCTGGTGATAAAAAATTGGAAATTTAGGGGAATTGGGGAATGGCTGGACAAGTTGTGATATATGACTATGATATGTATGAACAGCTAGTTAGTGAAGTGGGTAGAGTGCCAGCCCTGAAGTCAGGAGGACCTGAGTTCAAAATCTTAGACTTACTAGTTGTGTGACCTTGAGTGATTCACTTAACCTTGACTGTCTCTCATCCAGGGCTACCTCCAGTTCCCTTGAGTCATATCTGGCCACTGAACCCAGATGGCTCTGGAGGAGAAAGTGAGGCTGATAACTTAGCACTGCATCTCCTCATTCAAAACCATTTCACTTGTTTGTCATGGCATCTCCTCCCTGATGTCATAGTCTTCTTCCAAAACCAAAGACAAACATCATCATGATATGATTGCATGGAATACTATTATGCTATAAGAAATGATGAGCTAAATGCTCTCAGAAAAGCCTGGAAAGACTTACATGAACTAATGCAAAGTGAAATGAGTAGAACCTGGAGAACATTATATATACATAGTAACAGCATTATTGTATAATGATAGGTTGTGAATGACTTAGTTATTCTCAGCAATATAATGATCCAAGGCAATTCTGAAGGACTCATAATGAAAAATTATATCCCTCTCCTAAAAAAATCTGATGAAATCTGAATACAAATTGAGGCATACAGTTTTACTTTATTTTTCTTGGGTTTTAATTTTGGTCTTTTTTTTTACAACATGAATAAAATAGAAATGTGGTTTGTGTGACTGTATATGTATAATCTATATCAAATTGCTTGCCTTCTCTATGAGAGGGGCAGGAAGGAAGGGAGAAAATTTAGAACTTAATTTTAAAAATTAATACTGAAAATTATTTTTACATTGTTAAGTGGGGAGAATAAAATATTAAACAGATTTCTTTTAAAAGGAAATAACAAAAGTCACGGAGTTTTGTCCCAATGTTCCTAATAACATTAAACACTCCTTTCTCTGAACTTATATAAACATCCTGTCAATGTGGTATAACCATATATTATATAATCACATAATCTCACTATTAGATGAGACAGTAAATCATTTAGAGTTAAGATTGTACATGCATATTTGTATCCCCTATAGATTTAGCAGGCTGCAAGGCTTAGAGTACATAAAGAAAGTAAAAACTTACTATAAGAATGAAGAACAAGGCCAGGGCTGAGAATGTAGAGACTAAGTGTTGGAGGGGTGATCTAGCACAGGTTCCAACATAAGCTCAAGATGTGTATGATTTGTGGTAAACTTCAGAGATTTAGTTAGAATAGGGTCTTGCTAGCTTAATAAACTGTAGGGTATATATTCCTTCATGATGGAATTTCTCTCCGTGTTCTCCTTGGTCTACTAAGTGAATCTGCCATCTCTGCCAGGGAATTCCCACCTAAATCTTCTGGCCATGTTCAGGTGCCCAATAAATCTGAGCCAATGTCAATGGTTAATATGTTGCTACAATATGATTGATAGCCAATATAAAATAGGAAATGTGGATTCAAATTCTGGCCCTGTAACCAACAAACTGTGAGTGTGTTTGGACAAGTCAATGGCCTTTCTAAGCCCTGATCCTCATCTGTAAAAAATGACAGAATTAGGAATGAATGATTTACAGGGTCCTCCCAGCTCTGACATCCTATGTCTATATTGACTATTCTTTCTTCTTTGTGGGCTTGTGGCCCTGGGGTAGGAGGGGAGCATTCCTATCTGGGTCATGGTCCCCTCTTTGCTATTTGACCTTCCACTGCCAAAGACACCTAGGAGAGCTGGACCCTTCTCCATTCTATCTTTGCCAAGCTTCTAAAAGTTTTTAATTAGTTGCCTACAGATGCCTGTGTCCAAGTGGCAGAAGTAGAGACAGCTCTGGACTTTGGATCTGGCCTCAGAGATGCCCGGTACCCCCTTTTTTAATGTGTTGTTTCTCCCTGATGTGATCTCATAGCAACATGTGCTTCTCTCATGTATTTACCTTTGAAACAGAGGTTGTGTTATCGGTGGAGTAGGAAATGAGGTAGGTTTTGAAGTGCTAAGGTTTAGAGTGCATCCTGGAAGTGATAGGGAGTCATTGAAGAATTGTAACAGAAAGTTGACCTTAAAATATATTTAGAAATTCAGATTTAAGAATGAAACTTTTCTTCACAATTTTTGAAATCCTTACTTCTAGGTAAGTCTTCTGGCTTCTCCAGACACAGTTCCACTTCCAACCTCCCCTCCTGTAGCCACAGTACTCAAAAACCACTGCCACATCATCTGGTTACCAAGTTGACTGTTTAGAAAACTACCTTATTGTAGAAGCTCTTCAATTGCACAGTGGTTGTCCCTGCAAAAACTTAGGAAATCCCAAAGGATTTGGGATTCAAGTTAGTACATTACAAAAGTACATTACATGGGGCAGCTAGGTGGTGCAGTGGATAGAACACTAGCCCTGGAGTCAGGGTACCTGAGTTCAAATCTGACCTCAGACACTTAATAATTACCTAGCTGTGTGGCCTTGGGCAAGTCACTTAACCCCTTGACAAAAAATAGTACATAACAAATTTTAGAGGGTTATATAAATGTCAGTTGTTATTACTACAGTTATTAGGTCAAGAGGCCTTGTTTCTAGTACCAGCTCTGATGTTAGCAATGTGACTTTGAACAATTTTTTTCAATACTGACCTCTGTTTCCTCCTCTTAAAAAAATGTGATTTAGGCACAGAATGATCCCAAAATATTAGCACTGGAAAAGATCTTAGTGGACATCTAAGGTAGCTTCATAGACAGCATTGTTAATGGGATGCTAACCTCAGAATTAGTAAGACCTGGATTTAAATCTCACCTCAGACTCTTTCAAGCTATGTGACTATAGGCTGTCACTTCATTCTCTCAGTTTCCTCATCTGTAAGATGGGGATAATAATTGTAGCACTTACTTCATAGGGTGTTGTAATCATCAAATCAAGATAACATATGTAAAGCACTTTGCAAGTCTAAAAATGATATACAGGGTGTTTAAGGCTATTAAAGCTTAAAATGATTGTCAGAGTGTGTGTGTCTGTGTGTGTGTATGTGTGTGAGAGACAGACAGACAGATAGAAACAGACAGAGATAGACACAGAGAAAAAAAGAGTTGGATAAAGAGAGACAAACAAAAACAGAGGCAGAAAAAGAGAGAAATAGAGCTGAAGAGAGAGAAAAAAGGAGAGAAGGGGAGAAAGACCAGAAAGGGGAAATTGGAGGGGGGGACAAAGAAATGGAAGGAGGGTAGAAGGAGTGGAAAGAGATAAAGACAGAGAGGTAGAGGAAAGATGAAGAGAAACACAGAGGGGAACTGAAAGAAACAGAGAGAGAAGGTAGAGGGAGGGAGAGAGAGAGAGTCAGAAAGGAGGCAGAGAAGAAAAGGGAGACAGAGAGACAGAGATAGAGACAGAGAATGATATTATATAAGCAAATCATCTTATTCTATAGCTAAGGAAACTGAGGTCCAGAGAGACACCTACTTGCTCCCAGCTCCTAACAGAATACAGCAGATCTGAGCCTTCAAGACCCAGGTTCAATGCTCTCTCCACCTCCTAAAACCTCTTCCATTCATCACTAACATTCTTGGATTTGCTGACTTCAGGAGTTAGCTTGAGTTTCTCCATTACAAACTGGACCTAATTTGTCTTCCTCATGACAGGGCTACTTTGGAACTCTGCTCAAACTGTGGAAATATTTGAACAATTCAGTTCAACAACATCTCTTAAGCACTTACTATTTACATGGCGCTAGGCCAGGGGTTGGGGTCTCAGGATGAAACACACGGTCCTTGGTGGCCGGTCCCTTACAATTTAGGGGCATGACTCATGCTCAGCTGGATGGACCGTGGAGGTGCCAGGGAGAAGATATGCAGGGAGAGAAAGGCCCTGGCCACCACCCCCCCACGTGGTCTCCTTACAAGCTGAGAGCATGACCCATTTTGAGGGAAAGAGGAGAGGGAGAACAGAGGCACAGCTGCGTGGGTGTCTGTGAGAGGCAGGCGCTGGGAGGGGCAAGGGGGAGAAAATAAGCTTGTCTCTCAACGCTGGTGCAGATGGAGAGGCAGAGGAGCATCATGATGAGGGAGTCTGACTTCCTGCTGCCTGGCCCAGACTTGGAGCCTTCTCCCTCCACCTCCCACTGGCTGAACTCCTACAAGGACTGGAGCTCCAGAAAGCCAACAACCAAACTGAAGTCTGGAAGAGGAGGGAGTCAGTCACTCACTCAAACAGTCACCTGGGAGTGGTTAAGCTTCTGAAGCAGACATCACTTTGTGCATTTGTGCCATCAAGCATAGTCTGGGTACCAGAGACCTGCCACTCGTTCAGAAAGTTCATGATGTTGAACCTATTTTCATAATAATACTAGGGTTGTTTTCATTTCTAATATGGTAAATATCAATGGGCTGACAGCCCACATAAACAAAAGCTCTTGGGAGTGCCTTCAAGAGAGGATAAAGCAATCCTAAGACCAAAATATTTAAAGATCATTAATTTAAAGTCCTACAAATTGATGTAGGTAGGAGGAATGTGTATCTGATCATCATATCCCATTCAAAAATGAGTTCCTGAGTTGGAAATGCTTCAGTCACTAACCATGGGACTGGTGAGTCATCTAATTTCTCTAAGCCTCAATTTGTTCATCTGTAAAATGGGGAGAATTGTCCTTTGCAAATGTTAAAGAAACATTTGTGGATTCAACAAGCATACAAACTAGACTCTGTACTAAATCCTGGGGATATAAAAAAGGTGGAGGGGGGAGTCCTTACCCTTCAAGAAGCTTATACTCTAATGGGAGAGATAACATATAAAAATGTTTGAAATAATCACAGAGGGAACCATGAGGGGAGGCACTAGAATTAAGGGGGATGGAAAGGCTTCTGGCAGAGGGTGGGATTTTGGCTGCTGCTGCTGCTGCTGCTGGTGGTGGTGGTAGTAGTAGTAGTAGTAGTAGTGATAGTAATAGTAGTAGTGATAGTAGTAGTAGTTGTAGTAATCACTGATAACCCAAACCACATTTTACTCAGTTACTTTCTCCTTTGCTTAGACAAATTATTTTAATTCTCTGGACCTTAGTTTCCTCCTTTGTAAACAGAGGGGATTGGACTAGATGATCTCTGAGATCTCATTAGGTCTCTTGACCTAATAACTGTAGTAATAACAACTGACATTTATATAACTCTCTAAAGTTTGTAAGAGCACTGGTTCTGAAGCCTGACACCTGAGCAAATTTTGACTCTGTGACTTATTAAGCTGCCACTTACTAAACTGTGTGACTGATCAAGTCCCTTAATCTTTCCAGGTCTAAGTTTCCATATATGTAAAATAAGGGGTTTGGACTAAATGGCCTCTGCAATTTCTGTTTAGCCCTAATGAATCTCTCTGAGCCAGAGAGACAGAGAGAGACAGAGGAAGAGAGACAGAGGGAGAGACAGAGATAGAAAGAGGGAGGGGGGTGAGAGACCAAGCTCCCACTCTAGGAGCAACCCTGGAGTTTGGAGTTGAAATACTTCTGTTTCTCAGTCTTGCCCAGGGAGAGATGCTAATGATAAAAAGCTTCTGTGCAGGAAGAGAAACCAGGGGTCCAGATGAACCAACACGAGGTAAAGGAAAGTTGAGGCATTTCACTGTCAGGACAGCAGAAGGCTACAATTGGTGTCTCCCACTCAGAGCAGTCTATTCCTGTTTTTTACATAAACAACCAGCCTGGAGAGCTGAACTAATAGGACAATGTCCGGAACCTTTTAATAAGAGCACAGAAACAAATGTAAAGATTGGGGTTTGGGATTGTTTCATTTTTTTTCTCTCTCCTTCCAATTGAATCAGTGCAGCCCCTCGGGCTACAGCAGAGGCTCGTTCCCAGGCAGGATCTGCTCGGAGCTGGCTTCCTTCCTCACAGTGCAGATGCTCCCCAACATTCATCTGGAACCTTCTGATTTGCATCTCCAAAGAAATAACGCAAATTCCACTAAATGCTGTTTATTTTTCCTTCTGTTTTGCCCTAGGCAAACCTTGTTGTGGCTCCTGGGATGGGAATAAGTAATCACAGCCAGCTCTATGAAGCCTGAGAAGGTGGTGGTGGAGGAGGGGGAGAGGGGGAGGGGATGTCACATCAAAAATGTGAAAATAAACTTCCATTGCAAGTGGGAGGGAGGAGGTTGAGGACAGAAGGGGGTCAAAGAAGGTAATCAGAATAAAACCTGCCCCCACACAATTAAAATTGAATTTACATAACAGTGACCTCTACTGGGTGAGAAAGGAAAAGTAATTAGGTTGGAGAGTGGTTAGGAAACATTCCAAATATATTAAACGGCAAAGAAATTGGGATCCAATCGTAGAAGAGAAGGAGGGAGAGACAGATAAAGATAGACAAGCAAAGAGACAGAGACAGAGAGGCAAACTAGAAAGGATACAGAAATGCTGAAACAAAAATAAACTCAGAGACAGATACAGAGAGGCACTAGAGAACAAAGAGACAGAACTAAATTGAGAGATAGAAAGACAAAAACAGTTCCAAAAAGGATTGGGTCCTGTCCCTATCCTTCTTGTGGACACCTCCCAAGCCCTCTTGGACCTATAAACCATAAGAGCCTAGGATTTAGAGCTGCAGATGACCTTAAGAGATCATGAGAGAAAAAATGCAGAAGAGAAAGGGACTATGGAGAGTAGACTTGAGCCCCTTGGAGGAGATTGAGGACACTCCAAATCTGGGCAGCTCTCCCAGGGGACCTTGAAGTCACAGACAAGACACAGTGGAGCAGCAGTGGCAGTGATGAGAGTTTTCCAAATAAGGGAGGAGTTTCTGGACTGAGATGAAGAAACCAAGCTGGAACAAGAACCAAGAAACAGTAAATAAATAAATGGTGCGGTGGATATTTCATCACTGGTAAAGAAATAGCTGCCATATTCCTGACAGATCTCAAGAATCAATAACATTGAAAGATGGGGTCATGAACTTCGCAAAAGAAATAGTGCCTAATAAATTCTATTCCAAAGGACATGAAGGGGGATATATTATTGGAAAAGCACAAGAACCTCATCTCATTAGACAACTCCAAACCTCCATATGTCTTTTTCCTGAGTTTCTGTATCCGTAAACTGCCTGTTGCTCATCTCCTCAAACTTACCATGTCCAAACCAGAATTCAGGAGCCTTATCTTAAAACCACTACTCTCCCTAACTTCTCTGTTTCTGTCTGGAGCACCAGCATCCTTTCAGTCACCCAGATTTGAAACCTCATAATTAATCATCCTGAATTGTTCAAAATTCTCAGTCTTCATTACTAGTCAATTTTCCAATCTCTCCTATCCACCATTTTCTCTCCACTCATACAAACACCACCTTAGTTCATTTCTGCCTCTAGTTTCTCCCCTTTTCCCAATACTACCTAAGTGATGATTCTAATGTACAAATCTGACCATGTCATTCTTCTGCTCAAAAGCTGTCAGTGACTCCTCACTACTTCTAGAATAAAATGCAAGGCAAAAGCCCCAAAATCTCCTTGGAAGAATCCTTCCCAAAATAATCCAGCATAGCAGGGTCTTCATACTGTCAATGAGTGACAGTATGACAGTAAGTATATATATATATTACATATATATATATGTATATATATATATATGTATGTATTACATATACATCTATACCTTATATAAATATATATGTGTGTATGATATAATATCTATTTAATATATTCATACATAAACATATATACTTACATAATATAATAGATACATATTCTTTTTTGTAGGTTTTTTTAGAAAAGATTTTTCAAGCCCTGTATACACCAATATATTTATAGTATCTCTTTTTTGTCATAGCAAAGACCTGGAAACAAAGTGGAATCTCATTGATTAGGAACCAGCTAAAACAGACTATAGTACACAAATATGATGGAATATTAATGTACCACAAGAAGCAATGAAGATGATGAATACTGAGAAATATGAAAAAGATTCATATGAATATATGAAAATAAAATAGACAAAATCAGGAAAATAAGCCAAACAATGACCACAAAAAAAAAATGTTCCTTCATGTCCAAGTCTTCATGACCCCATATGGGATTTTCTGGGCAAAGATACTGGAGTGGTTTGCCAGTTTCTTCTCCAGCTCATTTTGAGAAAACTGAGGCAAGCAGGGTTAAATGACTTGCCCAGGATCACACAGCTAGTAAGACTGAATTTGAACTCATGAAGATGATTCTTCCTGACTCTAATCAAGCACCCTATCTACTGCATTACCTTTTCCCTCCCCATCCCTCTCTGGACATAGCAGTAAATGCTTGTTGAATGGAATATGAAGAAAGTATTGGGACTGAACTTGGCCTCAAAGAAGCCACTTCCTACAGCTTCTTTGCAAGGTGGGGGAGGGTCTTGATATGGAACATTCCATATAATATTATACAATGTATATGGTAATTCATGCTTATGAGTATTATTTGAAAGTATAATGACTCTGCTTGACCCAAAGAAGAGACATAAGAAAGCATGTCCTCAGTTTCTTTGCAAAAGTTAGAGGGGGCAGCATTATGGGTGTGGAACACTGCTTATAATATCATATAATTTTTTAAATATATACAATTTGCTGAACTGGTTTCCCCCCTTTTTTCTTCTTTATTTAAAAGATGACTCTCTGGGAGGAAGAGAGATACTTTAGAAAATGTGGATATATAAAAACAAAGACATCTATACACTTTGATTTTTATTTTTAAAAGAAAAGAGGTTTTTCTTTCTTCTTTTAAGTTGTTGTCTTGGAAGGGAGGTGTTGTGTCAAACCAAGCAATAAGCCAATCCTGGAATTTGTGGTTGGCTGGTTCCCATGACAACCCATGGCAACCCATCAGCTCCCTTCTCCTTCCCTCGTCCCCTGCTGAGGGGGTACACCTTGACATTGAGGTTATGGATCAGCAAAATTAGGAGAATGTCACTCTGGCTCTGCCCTGCCTTCCAACTTGCTTCAGCTGAGGTGCTCTTAGAGAGAGGCTGTTCAAGTCCACTCCCCTCCCCCCACAGAGAGCAAGGAGAACAAAGGGAAGGGTGGGTCCCCATTCCAAGGTCACTCCTACCCCCAGTCCAGGTCCATACCAGTCCCAGCCCCTTTTGAAAGTCTGGCTGCTGCAAGCAGTAGCTGAATCCAGAGAATTAATTACACGCTTGGGATTCTGTTCTCCCTGAGACCAGGTATTAGTTTTTAAAATAGGACAGAAAAGGGGGTGGAAGAGGAGAGGGGGGCTGAGGAGGGGAAGGAAGCAGACACCTTTGGACTTCCTTTGCTCTGAGCAATGGGCAAACACCCAGGCTGCATGTGGAAGAGGCAGGAGCAATGGAAAAGGTGATGTAGTCTCAGGACAAAGACCTATGTTATTGTCTCCCAAAGGTCTTTGGAAATTTGCACGTTAGTCATGTAATGTAGCAGTGTACAGGAACCTCCCACCACCCCCGTGCTAACACCACCTCCACATACACATCCACTCTCAGCCAGAGGGAACTAACCTCCCCAGAGCAGGCCTGGATCATTGAGTCATCAAGTGTTAGAGCTGGAATGGATGATAGAGATCAGCTATAGGATTCCCTCATTTTACAGGTATAATAATAATAATAATAATAATAATAATAATAATAATAATACATAGAAGAAAGAACATTGACTGTGGAGACAGGGAACCTAGGCTCAAATCCCACCACTACTATGAACTGAAGCACTTCTCATCTCTGATGCTCTGTCTCCTTATTTATAAAGAGATGGGTTTGGAGTAGACACTATCTAAGGTCCCTTTCAGCATCCAAGTCCCATGATCCTCTGAGCTCCATGCAGTGAAAGGGTTTGGCCAGGTTTATACAGGGGCAACAGTCAAGCCATGGGTGCTCTGTCCCCTATACACACACACACACACACACACACACACACACACACACACACATAGATTGAACAGGACAAATTTCCCCACAGGTCTTCTGGCCTAGTGCTAGAGTGCTCTGCAGATGGAAGGAAGGGAGGAAAGAGGGATGGGGGACAAAGAAGACTTCCATCTGAATATGTCTCTTCTATCCTAATTTACCTAATCCTTACCCAGTGATCCCAATCCTGGCTTTTTTCTTCTCGGTATCCTTCATTCTAATTTTTTCCCTTTTTAAGTTGGTGAAATCTATGCATATATAGCTCATCTCAGCTGCATCCCTGGGCAAAGCAGAGAAGAAAGCCATAACTTTTGACCTTGGTAAGAATGACACGGCCACCCACCACCCTGTCATGTCTTCCTTGCTTATCCCTGTCGAACACCTTGCAACTCTCAGCTGTCTGTCAGAAGCTGTTTTCAGGATATAAATAACCAGCTTTTGGCAGAGACTTGGGAGGAAGGGGCAGAGAAGGGGGGAAAGCTGGAATGAGGAGTGGTGGGAAAGGGTCTCCAGAGAGTCTTCCTCTAGTCTCTTGTTACCTAATTAGAGTTTACAACATAAAGAGTTGGAAGAAACCTTCCATTAGTTCTAAACCTCTCCCCATTTTACAGAGGAACAAAATGAGATCTAGAGGTGAGGTGACTAGAATTAAAAGCCAAATCCTCTGAGTACAAATCCAAAAGTTACTTCTCACTCTGCCTCCTTGAAAACAGAAATCTGGAGAAGGAAAGAGGGGACATTTGTTTAGGAGAATTAGAATAAGTAAAGTGTGGAAGAAGGTAAAGGGGAAGGCAGAGTTTTGCCCCATTATGCTGCATTCATCCTTCCCCATTCTTTAATGGAAGTTATATAGAGGTATGTGGCCAAAAGCCCTCTCCCCCAAATGTCTGTGGAACTAAATGCACTTCTGTTTTGGAGGCAGGAATAATCAAATTGTAAATGTAGGTTTGAGAATGCCAGTATTATAAGTATTATACAAAACAGTATTATACAAAACAATACCAGGATTAGCATCTTGGAACCAGGGACAGAGTCTAAAAGGCACATAAGGAAGGAACAGTAACTGAAGATATTTCATCTAGGCGGACATTAAGAGTCTGCAGAAGAGAGACCTGATAAATAGATGTTGGGAGGAATCCAGAAGAGGAACAGTGGAATTTGGATCACTGCAGAAGGAACAATTTTCATCTGGAAACTGAGTAGCCCTGTGGTCCACCAATAAACTTGCCCAAGGACCAGTGGTCAGCCAATTTGGAGATGAAAAGGAGGAGAGTAACAGGTGGTACAGTGTATAAGGCACCAGCTCTGGAGTCAAGAGGACCCGAGTTCAAATCTGACCTCAGACACTTGACACTCACTAGTTGTGTGACCTTGGGCACTTCACCCTGATTCACATCCAGGTCCATCTCCAACCATCCTGATTCATAATCATCCACTGGACTCAGAAGGCTCTGAAGGAGACAGTGAGGTTAGCCCAGCACCCTCTCACTCAAATCCAATTCATGTGCTTGTCATGACATCCCTTCCCAGGTGTCATAGTCCTCTTCAGAATGAAGGACAAACATCATCATCAACAGACTGCAAAGTAGAATAATGTGCTAAGTCAACTCAACAAAAGCTGAGTGATTGAGACCATCAATTGAGACCAATCAATAATCAGACCAGTAAACATTTATTCAGCACTTTCTGTACCAGGAACTTTGCTAAGCTCAGATGGACCAAAGTCGTTACTTAACTACTACCTCCCTAAGTTGCTTAACTACCTATGTGTTCTCTGAAAATAGATGGACTTTGGTTTTTAACCAGACAACTGAACTTGTGTGGTATTGAAGAGAAATTCCAAAAAGAAGGGGAGACAAGGCAAGCCAAGAGCCTAAGAGTAGGGTCTAACCAAAGAAGGCAATAAGGTGATAATAAAAATCTTTATTTATAAGGGACTCTACAAAATAGCAACCCTGAAAGGGAAATAGTGAAAATATGATTATTCTGTTTGATGAGCAAATTAAGCCTTAGAAAGATTAAGTGACTTGTCTGTGGTCTCTCAGTTAGTAGATTCTGGATTTGAACCCAGATCTTCCAATTCTGAATCTAGAGGATCTTCCCTGGAGACTCAGATGACCCTGAGTGGTTGGGTGGGATAATGGAAAGTCACCAGCAACAGAATGCCGGAATCCTCCACTGATAGGACAGAGTGGACCTGTTTCACTCCAAGGTAGAAGCTCTTTGATGGGATCCCTGAATAGAGAGTACTACTGCCAAATGTTAATCCACTGACCCAACATTGATTAAATTACCAGGAAACAACTAGGCAAGGCACCAAGTATGTATTAAGTGTATATTAAGCATAGGGGAATGCATAGATAAGTAATAGACCTGGTATTGGCAAGAGATTCCTAGGGGAGTCTGTTCTGCAAAGCTCCAAAACATGTCCTTAGCATCAGTAAAGCCCTCTCTCTCTCCAGTCAGCATGACATTTTACTCTTTGTAGCAAGGGAATCCTGAGAGAAATATTGTTTTGTTTGGTGGGAAGAGATTTAGAAAAGGTATAGACACAGCCCTTAACCTTGAGGACTGGCGAGTCTGATGGGAAAGACATAATCTTTACACTCAGGAAGCTCTCATTATCTGGGAAAGATAGGCATCAACTCATAAAGACACAGGAACCATACAACAGAAACAGAAACAATTAAAAAGGAATAGAGTTGAATGTAAATGTTTTCATGAATACAGAGAGCTATCCTGGAGTTTACAATATGATAGAGAACAAGTCGGGTTAATTGGGAAAAACTTACAGGAAAGAAGTTGTTGTTCAGCCATGTCCGATTCCTTGTAATCCTGTGAATCATACACTCCATAGGATTTTCTTGATGAAGATACTGGAGTGGTATGCCATTTTCTTTACAGCTTCATTTAGACAAACAGAAGCTAAGTGACTCACCTAAGGTCACATAGCTAGTAAGTACCTGAGGGAAGATATTACTGACTCCAAGTTCAGGGCTCTAGCTACTGTCCCTACTGGGAAGAAGTAGCTCTCAACTAAAGTTCAGAAAGATAAGAACAAGATGGAGAGGATGTTGAGAGGATGAGAAGGATATTCTCTCTAAGCTCTAGGGAAACAGGGATGTGGGCGTAAGCATGGTAAGCAAAAGCAAGAATATTTCTGAGATTATTCTGCTCAGGAGGAGCCCTAGACTATTGTTGTGAACCTAGATCCTCCTCTTTCTCTGATGAGTGTTATACTATGAACTTCAACATATTGGTGTCAATTCTGGGAAAAGGTCATTCATTTCAAGAGAGCTGATTTGCCACAGTAAAAAGTGCACAATTTGGAGTCAATTGACCTGTTCAAAACACAGTTTTAGTTCTTATTCCTTATGTGATCTGAAGCAAATCACTTCTCTTGCTCTCAGTTTCCTTATTTATAAAATGAGGGGTCTGCATTTAATGACTGGGGGGGGTGGGGTCTCTTTAACTCTAGATCTATTATTCTTTTGATCCTTCCTTGCAGAAACACAGCCTCAGGAAGGAACCCAGGTCTGAGGGAAATGAGAGAGTCAGAGACAGAAGAGAAGAGGGGGGGGGAAGCAAATTGAGAAAATGATGGTATACCAAAAACAAAGAGTAACTAAGAAGGATGCACAGAGAGAAAAATGTAGCCTAAGTCAGAGATAGTAGAGACAGTGAGAAGAGAGAAATGGCAAGAGAAGAGTCTGGGGTAGGGGAGAGAAAAGGGGTAGCCCTGGAGGTTGTCATGGTAACACAGACAAATCTAACTGTGCCAGCAAACACCACTTTGTGTGTGTGAATCTTGCTGAACCAGAGGCCCCACTAAGCAGAGGAGAAGAAGGAAAGCCGATTTCTCTTTACCTTTCCATTCAGAGCTCAGAGATCTCCCAGAGAGCTTCTAGGGGCCCAACAGTACTGAATTTAGAGCACCCAATATGCAGTGAGATCAAAATATGGGGGCAGGAGAGAAGGGAGGGGCTGTTTCCATTCTTTCTTTTCCCTCTCTCCAGTTCCATTTGATCATCTGCACCATTCTCTTAACTTAAAAAAAACCCCACAAAAACAAACAAAAAACAAAACAAAACGAAACACATGAACCATTCCTTTAAGATATAACCAGTTCTCCTGAAAGAGAGGAAAAGTCAGGGGAGTTGTAAGTTCTCTTTTTCCCTTTTTTTCCCCTTCTTCTCTCATTCTTTTACTCCCTCTGCTTCCCTTCTCTCTCTCTCTCTCTCTCTCTCTCTCTCTCTCTCTCTCTCTCTCACACACACACACACACACACACACACACACACACACACACACACACACAGCACACACACATACCCCACCTGTGGGTACAGCTGTGTTCACAAGCAAGGCCAAAGAGCCAGATATGGTTCTTGTAAGTCCATGGAAGCAGAGTCTCTTTTTTGCTCTACCTAGACAGGGAGAATTCAGTGAAATTTGTTGAAAGTAACAGATTCCTTCATTATGGAGGAAGGCTACCTTAAAGGGATTGCATCCAATAACCAGGCCAAAGCTATTCTGGGGAGTTTGATCTGCTTTTGGTGTCAGGAGGGCCCCCATAGTGATGAAATCAAGAATCTACCAAAGTATCAATTTCCCCCTGCCACTATTTTCTTGCCTTGGATTATTCATCTACTTTCTTTTTTCCTCTTACAGTTTCTATTGAACGCTTTGCCTCTTTTCCTTCTCCCCTCTCTTTATTTAGTCTCCTTTGTTTCCGGCTCCCTCTCTTTCTCTCTCCCTTTGTTTCTTTCCTCATCCTTTCTGAGTCTCTGCCTTCCTGAGTCCGTCTCTTGTTCTCTGAGCCAGTGGGTAGCTCTTTCCTCTCCTGGCACCTGCCTTCTCTCTATTTAAATCAATACCAAAGCCAGAAGAGTAGGTGGGAAAATACCGTGCTGGGGACAGCAGGGAGGAGCTCTCTGGAGCTCCACATTCATTCTTCCTGCTACAATGGAATCAGAGCAAGGGATTCTGAGAATCATTTATCACCAGGACCCAGGTCACCCACGCAGTCCACATACTGATGGCCTCCCCCACCTTGCCACTGCCTCTCTCCTACAGAGTAGGAAGAAGGGGGGAGCAAGAGAACAATGAGAACTATCTCATGTGGGCCACAAAGCAACCAGATATCACTCTAGACACATGGAAAAGTTTGAACTTCAAACCCACAAATATTTTATAAAATGGCCAGTTTGCAAAGCTAGGAATAGGAAGACAAAGAGATGCACTTCATTATCTCCAAGGAACTTAGCTATATGCAGAAAAATAAATACAAGGTGATTAGAGGGAGACCCCTATAGGATTTAGAGCTAAAAGAGGCCCTAGAGATCATCTAGCTCAACTTCTTCATTTTTACAGATGAAGAAACTGAGGCCCAGATTATTCTAGTGACCTGACCATAGTAACATGGGTTGTAAATAGCAGAATCAAGATTTCTATTTTGGTCTTCTAACTAGTAATAAAAATAAATAATTTATAATTATAATAGCTAGAATTTATATAGTGGTTTATATAATGATTACCTCAACAACTCTGGGAGATTGATACGCTTCTCTTCCATAGGGAAAGGGAAGGAGATGCCACCCTTATAGGATGTGGCTGGGAGATCATCACAGTCTAGCCAGTTTATTCCTTGATCCCTTGCCTTGCTGCTATTCATATTGGCAGCTTGGTGGCACAGTGGATGGAACACTGGCCTTGGATTCAGAAGAACAGGCAGACACTTGTCACTAGCTATGTGACCTTGGCCAGGTCACTTAACTCTGCCTCACATCCAGAGCCATATTCAGTTGTCCTGATTCATATCTGGCCACTGGACCCAGATGACTCTGAAGGAGAAAGTGAGGTTGATGACTTAGCACAGCCCCCCCCCCCATCCATCACCCCCTGAGGTCATGGTCTTCTTTGATAATGAAGGACAAACATTACCCCACCCCACCCTGTGTCTACATATCACCCTTGGAGTATCAGTCCTCTTGACCAACGGGGGTCAACAATTTCTTTCTTTATTCAAAGGAATGGCTTATCCCTTCCACATCTTGACTTTCCCCATCATGGCTTCAATATATTATGGGTCAGCATAAGAAATTAAAAGGAAATTTTGGGGAAGTTTTGCAGAAGTCACAGATTATGTGCAAAGATTAGCAGATGAGACAGAAGAAGTTTAGAAACTCAAAATGCATAATATATATTATATGTCAAGAGAGAGTATTGCATCATATCAATATATTTTATCTTTAAATAATAATTCAGAAATCTTTTTGGCACAAAGGGAGGATCAAAAAAATTTATCTAGATCTTCCAGATCACGGAGGTATCATGTCCCTTATCTCTATGATATAACAGTACTCTCTTCCCAAGTAGGTCTATTTAAAGAGTATAGCAAGTATAACCCAGAATACATTAAGAGACAGGGCATAACTGAATCTGTGTGGTGTTCCAAGCTTACTAGAGAAAGAGGAAAGGAGGGGCGGCTAGGTGGCCCAGCAGATAGAGCACTAGCCCTGGAGTCAGGAGTACCTAAGTTCAAATCTGGTCTCAGACACTTAATAATTACCTAGCTGTATGGCCTTAGGCAAGCCACTTAACCCCATTTGCCTTGCAAAAAGCCTTAAAAAAAAAAGAGGAAAGGAGATCCTTTCCTGCCATTAACTTAGGTCCTGAGAATCTTTACACTCCCCTCTCTGCCCTTTCCTGGGCAACATTTGAAACAAGACTCAGAATTTTTTACTCTGTCAAGAGCAATGTCAAGCACATTGACTGATGTGATTATATTGATCCAGGATGTAGAGAAGAGGGAAGAACTCCCAGCAGACACTAGTAAGTTGTCTAGTGAAAGAAAATTTGGTTTTGGAGCAGCTAGGTGGGGCAGTGGATAGAGTACTGATCCTGGAGTCAGGAGGCCCTGAGTTCAAATTCAACCTCAGACACTTAATAATTACTTAGCTGTGTGACCTTGGGCAAATCACTTTACCCCATTGCCTTGCCGAGAGAGAGAGAGAGAGAGAGAGAGAGAGAGAGAGAGAGAGAGAGAGAGAGAGAGAGAATGAGAGAAAGTTAGAATCAGGAATTCTTTGATTTCAGTTTTAGCTTGTGACATTGACCTATGAATTGATAGGATCCACAGAGTTATAGCACTCTCACCCAATCTTTACCTCAGAGAGTCTCCATCTTTCTTTAAGTTGCAGCTCATCATGAAGCCTTTTTTTGACCCTCCCTTCCCCAAATGCCAATGCCTTCCCTCCCAAACTATCTTATATTTAACATATATTTGTATGTATTCACTTTATATTTATGTTGTCTGTTTTTATATACAGCGTGCACTTGTTTCTCCCATAAGAACATAAATTCCTTGAGGATAGAGAATATTTCTTTCTTGGTGTTTGTATCCCCAAATCCAAGTACAGGTATTTAAATGCTTGTCCATTGATTAGGGTTAGGTTTAGGATTAGGGTAGAGTTAGAGACTCAGAATTAGGGTAAGGGTTTGAGATGTAATTAGAGTTAGGGATATATTTAGTGATGGAAGGAACTTGAGAAGTCATCTCATTCAACAACACCACCACTTCTCAAGTTCCTTTACATATAAGGAAAATGAGGTACAAGTAGTTTATCTGACTTTTCCAAGGACAAAGTTAGGATTTGAACTCAGGTCCTCTGCCTCTGTACATTTTTCACCACATCATGCTGTTTTCCCCTCTCTAGGACTCACTTGACTAATCTGTTAAGTGAGGGGTTAATGACATCTGTCTCCTTCCAGCTTGTGATCCTATGATGTGGGTCAAGTATAGTGGTTAATCTTTCAACACTTAAAATAGGGACCCTCTTCATGAAGCAGCTACTTCTCTCTTTAGTCTGTGAATGAAATTCTCAATGGTTTTGAAACCCATCAAGATGGTAGCTGTTCCTAATGGTCTGTAACTACATTTCCTGTAGCCCACTTCTCTTTCGTTTAGCTAATGAGTGCACCCCATGGTCTAGACACAGACCAATGATCCTTTACCAAGAAGTCTTTAGCTGAAGGAGACTTATATAAGTAGCCAACAGGCACATCCAGGACAAGGCTTGGAGAATGATAGAGTCATTGAATGTCAAAACTCAAAGTGACCTCAGAGGCCACTCACAGAGGAGTGCAATATGATCGCCAAGAACACTAATGTGCTATGCATTGAGGGAGGCCCAGCTTCCAAGAGCAAGAAGCTGATAATTACCCTCACTGTTCTTTACCCTGGTCAGAATATATCTGAAATTGTGTGTTCAATTCTGGGGATTCCATTTTAGAAAGGACATTGATAAGCCGGAGAGCATCCAGAGAAGGACAATCAGCATGATAAAGGTCTTTGAACCCATGCTAGAAGGGACTGGGAATATTTAACCTGGAGAAGACTCAGGAGGGACAAGTATTCAAATATAAGAAGGACGTTCATGTAGGTTAGGTAGGCTTGTTCTCTTGAACCAGGGGCAAAGAGGTAAGAACTGCAATGAAATCATTTTAGGTTTTGTGTGTGTCTGTGTGTGTATACAAACAAATGCATACACATGAACACACAAAAATGCACATATATGCACATACATAAACACAGGTCTATATGAACACATGCACAACTACACATACATACTTATATATGTATATCTATACATGCATAAACACACACACACACACACACACACACACATATATATATCTTAACCTCAACTTCCCAACTATTAGAACTGTCCCAAAGTGGAATGGGCTGCCTCAGAGTTCTTCCTTCTTGAAGATCATCTTCACACAAAGACTAAATGACTGCTTATCAGGAGCATTATAGAAAGAAGTCTTCTTCATCAGACATGGGTAGGATAGATGACTGTTGAAGTCGCTTCTGATTCTAAAATTATATAATTCTATAATCAGAGAATCTCAGAGTTGGAAGGGATTTCTGAAATCATCTGTTTTCACCTGCAGGATTACTTAGGTGGGATCTATTTCTCATGCTATCTTTGGAGACTTCCAGTGCGAAGGAACCCACTCATCCCTGAGATAAGGAATTCCCCTCTGGGATAGTTTTATTATGCAGTTTTCCCTAACTTTGACATTAAACTCTTCTTTTTGCACTTTCTACCCATTGTATTGGTTCTGTTTTATGGTACCACAGAGAACAAACCTAATTCATCTCCCACATGATAATCCTATCAATATTTGAAGACAATTCTCATTTGAAGACTCCCCACAGAATCCAAACACCCCTCATATGGCATAAACTTGAAGCTATCCTGCTTACCCACATCTGGACATTCTCCATCTTACAATTTTTTTTCCTACATTCCATATGTGGTTTGACCAACTTGGAAGATGGTAGTCAAGGACATTTTGATCTATCTATGTAGTCCTAGAGTGCTGTCCAGGATGCTGAAAGGATTTTTCTATCATCTCCCAGACAGTATGTGAGGGACAGAATTTGAAGCAGAGCTTCCTACCCTCAAGGCTAGCCCTCTAGCCAAATTTCCTTTCAGTCTTGCACACCATACTTCTCTCAATGTATCCCAATGTGGATTATCTTTCTGGTGCCCCAATAAAACTTCCAGATCTCATTCAGCCAAACTATCATCCAGCCATTTCCTCCACCCACCTTATACTTATGAAGTTGATTTTTTTTTAATTCAAGTGGAAAACTTGACATTTTCCCCCCTCTTAAATATATTCTGATTAATTCAACACAGTGCTCTAGACTGGAAAGATCTTTTTGAATCCCAGTCCTGTTCTCTTGTTTCAAAGAGGAAACTGGGAGAGGAGAGATAACTGTCCAAGGTCCCGTAGGGAACAGGTGGCAGAGACTTGGGTCTTCTGATTTCTAATCCAGTATACTTTCCAATATATCACAGTGAATGGAGCACATGGGGATATTGATGAACTCTTCGCTATTTGGGAATACATGGACCCCATCCGGAAGCACTGCCTTCTACCCCCACAGGTTACTTCTGAGGTCACAAAGAAGATGGTCTGCAGCAGTATGAGGACTGGGGAGAGTTTTCTATTCCTCTAGCATTTCCATAGCAAAGACACTGACTTTGAACCCTTTGAACCCTTTACTATTGTCTCAGATCTTTTCTCAAATTACAAGGGAAAGGTAAGAAGACAGGACTTATTCTATTCTCTCTCTTCCCTATTACTGACTGCCTGATGAGCTGTCAATCAAAATCGGATAAGTTAGTATTGATAACACCACCTGAAACTGTTATTGGCTGGCCTGATGTTAATTGACAGCTCACTTAGCCAATGACATTGATAGGAAGAGAGAGTTATTATGTCGAAGCCCTCCTATGTTTATATTCATCGATGCATTAAGTGCCCACCATTCATCATTCACTATTCTAGGCACTGTTTGAGTACAAAGATAAAAAAAAGAGTCCTGACCTTCAAGAAGTTTCTAGTCTAGCATGAGAAATAAAATGTACATAACTATAATGCAAGCTGCTCCATTGGTACAAAAGTCTTTGATATGGCTCAACGCAGTTCCACCCCTCTGGGAATTCACTTAGTTGACTCAAGTTGCCATTGGAAAATTGGGCTCTACAGGGGCCTACTACTTTCAGGGTTCTAGAAAAAATTTCTTTAGATGACTATCCATTTGGAATTTATTAAAGATCATGAGCCCCACTGGTATGCGATATCGAGGCACCCTGAAGGTCTCATTGAAGAACTTTAAAATTGATTGTACAGCATGGAGACATTGGCACAGGACCACCCAGCATGGCACACCCTCATCAGTGAGGGTGCTGCACTCTATGAGAAAGGCAGAATTGAAGCAGCTCAAAGGAAATGTGACATCCATATGTTTAGCATACCCACCCCAGATGTTCCCATAGACTATTTGTGCCCAACCTGTGGTAGAGCATTCCGAGCTCATATTGGTCTCATCACCCAGTCAGACACATTGTAATTTGTCTCAAACGTTGTGATGTCATTTTGGTCCTCTTCAATAAAGAAGGACAAAAACCAACCAGATAATGAGCCCCCATTGGTATGCTTCCTCCTAACAACCAACCAGTAGATTGAATAATTTTTTAAAACGAGGTCCACATTCTCTACATAGACCGCCAAAATCCAGGAAGGGGGAAGAGAGACACAAACAATACTAATAAGGCACACTTATAGAACATGCAAGACCAAGGTAACTAATAATTCAGGAATTTAGAGCTTTGGTTTCCTTTTTTCTTTCTGCAGACCATCTTTTATGCTGGTCATAGACAAGTCAATCTGATCCTCGGTGTTCTGTTGGACAAGATCTAGGGTCTCCACAGGAACTCGTAACTTACCTAGGCTTGCTGTTCCTGGGTGAAGTGCCTGAGTCTCATGGGCTAATCTGCTACTAGGCTGTGGTGAGCCACTCCACTGGGTAAGTCAAGCCATTGCCCTCCTGGGTTCATTTTTTAATGGACAGCTGTAGAATTTCACCTTTAGCCACTGGCTTACATGAGTATCTTTTGTCCTCTTTTAAGCCGGTGTGTCATCAGGTTCTTTTCTGCTTCAGTCCTAGAGAGATCTTTTTCTTGCATAAGGACCCAAGTTTAGCACTGCCAGAAGCTCCATCCCTTTGTCTACCTCAGAACCTCGGCTCTGAGGTTCTTTATTACCTCCAGGCAGTAGTTGAGAGAAATCTTAGCTCTCCCATTAGATATTCTTTGCTCCAAAGTCCCTCCCCTCCAAGTGACTCCAATTTGCCTAAGGGTGGTTAGTTTCAATTCAGTCAGCTTCACCTCTCCGACTCCTATGGGAATAGTCTAAAGAAGAGAGACTGGGGACAAAGGTAAGAGTGTAAATCTTGCCCTGGAGGGAGGCTCGTGGTCTAGCTGACCTCCACAGAGGAATATTAGGCATTCAAGCCTCCTGGCTGCCTCCTCGGAATCTGAAGGCTTTTCCCTTTACATTTAAACTTCTCTATCCCAGTAGACTTGTAACTTTTGTTGAAGGTAGGAGGGAGTGAAGGAAAGGAGGCAGCATCCCCTCCCCTTCCCAAAGACAGCCAATCAACAAATGAACCAACAAGCTTTCCTTAAGGGCTGATTATGAGCCTGGGGCTATTATAAGCAAGGAGATTTTTTAAAAATCAAAACTGTCCCTTCCTTCAAAGAGCTTGATGGATGAAGTTTGTCCTTTCTCAAAGAAGACATTGACCTCAGGGAGATGATACCATGGCATACACATGAATTAGATTGAAGGGAGGGGGGGTGCTAAGTCATCAGCCTCACTTTTTCCTCTGGAGTCATCTGGGTCAAGTGACCAGTTAGGGATCAGAATGTGATGTGAGACAAATCAGGGTGAAGTGACTTACCCAAGATCACACAGCTAATAAATGTCAAGGGACTGAGGTCAAATTTGATCTCAGGTTCCTCCTGACTCCAGGACTAGTGTTCTATTCACAGTCCCTAGGACAGTTAGGTGGCAAAGTGGATAGAACATCAGCTCCACCAAATCTGGTCTCGAACACTTACCAGCTGTGTGACCCTGAGCAAATCATCTACAAAAAGCATACAATCTAATGAGAGGGACTCATGTAAATGATTGCTGTCCTTCATTCTGGAAGAAGACAATGACATCAATGAGATGATGCCATGACAAGCAAGTGAATTGGATTTGAGTGAAGGGATGCTGTGCGGTCACCAGCCTCACTTTCTCCTCCAGAGTCATCTGGGTCCAGCAGCCAAATATGGATCAAGATAACTGGAAAAGGCCCTGGATGTGGAGGCAATTGGGGGGTCACACAGCTAGTAAGGGTCCAGTATCTGAGGCTGTATTTGAACTCGAGTTCTTCTGATATTAAGGCCAGTGCTCTATCACTCTATCCACTGTACCTTGGGTAAATAGTTAAGTATATTGCAAATTACTTATAAATTGGATTAAAGGTAATCTCAGATGGAAGAAGGAAAGGCCTCTAAATCATGAAAGCAGAGTCCCTGAGGTTGCAACTTTTCCTGGACTAACCTCCCTCAAATGAACCTTGTCTTGGATCCCTTTTAGGATGATTTTGAAATTTCAGAGTTCAGAGGTATGATACTAGTTTTATTCCAGCACCATTCACAATACAGACTATGCTGAGTCCCTATTCCCTATGACAAAGGGGGGGGGGGCTCAAGAGGAATGGTAATTAAAGATACCCTAAAGATAAGGGCAGCTAGGTGATGCGGTGGCTAGAGCACTAGCCCTGGAGTCAGAGACCTGAGTTTAAATCTAACCTCAGACACTTGACGCTTACTAGATGAGTGACCCTGAACAAGTCACTTCACTCTGATTGCCCCACATCCAGGGCTATCTCCAGTCATCCTGATTTATATCTGACCACTGAACCCAGATGACTCTGGATAAGAAAGTGACTTTGCACAGCATCCCCTCACTCAAATCCAATTCATATGCTTGTCATGGCATCACCTCCCTGATGTCATTGTATTCTTCAAAAATGAAGGACAAAAAAAAAATGAAAAACATGTCAGTTCCTCAGACCAAGACTATTTCCACTCAGTTACCATTCCCTTATATGCAGTCTCTTATAATTAGAACCTCAGCTGCTCAAGGACAATCAAGGACAGATTGATTTGTACCTACGCCCCTAGTACTGTGTCCCCTAACACATAATAAACTCTTAACAGATGATTTTTAATTCATTCATTCTAGCACTGGCCCTCAGCTATGCCAACATCACTAATGGTCCTGGATACTTTGACTCAATATGATTAGAAATGTGGGCAACCAGGGTGCCCCACCTTGGAAAGTCCAGTGTTCTGTTCATACAGTCTCTGGGTATTCATCTGTGAGCATAGTAGATCCAGATGGAGGAAGGAGGAGGATTTGGATAGGCATGCCTGCATATTGAATATTGCCTAGATTTGGGTAGGCATGCTTGCATATTGGATCTTGGCATGAACCTGATTATGTGCAACTTTATATGTATGTTAGAGTAATTCGACCAATAATAACTGACATTTTCATAGGTCTTCTTTAAGGCTTGCAAAGCAATCTGCATACATTGTCTCAAACGGGTCCCTCTAACATCCTTTGATATTGGGGTTCTATGGGCTTTACTGTCCATATATTAGAAATAGGGAAGCTGAAGCTCAGTTTAAGTGATGCGCCCATTGCTACACAGTTTATAGATATTGAGGGCAACATTTGAACACAGATATTTCTGGGTCAATGATAACAACAATGATAACTAAAATTCATATTCTATTCACTTAAAGTTTGCCAAACACTTTGCATATATGGTCTCATTTTTTCTTCACAACAACCTTGGGAGATAACTGCTATTATTGGCCCCATTTATACAGATGAGGAAACTGAAATATACATAGGTTAAATAATTTGACCAGGGTAATAAAGTTAGTAAACCTCTGAGGGAGAATGTACACTTCTGAATCTTCCTATCTCCAGGTCTTGAATCCACAGTTCCACTTCTCTGCCTGTATTCAGCGTGTGGAATGTGGAAGTGGAATCTATCTATATTCCTATGTATATATTTCTGTCGTTGTGTATTTATAAATCCATATGGATGCAAATGCTTTTGAACATGTAGTTCAGTGAAGTTTTTTTTTACCCTTTTGAGGAAGTATGTGAGAAGGCATGTGAACTGTGCATGGTTACAATCCACAGATAATAAGGCCAAAGTCAGGAACTCTAATCTGCATAGAGCTTCCCTAATTTTCTATGCTAATCTATCTCTTTAATACTAATAATATGTCAAATTCCTGTCCTCATATCTCATTACTGCATGTATTCCTAACCTATTATTGCCCTGTGAGATAGGTACAACAAAATATTTTATCATACCCATTTGAAAAGTGAGAAAAATAAAACTTAGAGATGTTGTAACTAGTCTGATGTGACCTCCCAGCATCAAGGTGAAAGAGTACTAGACCTGGTGTTGGGAAGATCTGAGTTCAAAGCTGATCTGAGCACTTACTAGCTGTATGAATCTGAGAAAGTCACTTAGTTTTCTCAACTTTAGTTTCCTCACCTGCAAAATGTGGTTAATAACCCCTACCTCTCAAGGTTGTTGGGGAAAAAATTAATTAATATTTGTAAAACACTTTATAAAGGTTATATATAAATGTTGGCTAGCATCATCATCATCATCATCCACAATCACATAGCTACTAGATAGAAACTGGATGAGCTGTCCCATAGAAGTGTGTTACCTGTCAAAAACTGTGAAACCCATTGCCACTTTTGCAAAACTGCAGTTGAGGAGCATCATGCTTGTAAATGAGGTTACTTATTATAAAAATGACTCAGATCTAGATAGTATTTTAAGGTTACTTGTGAATCTCATTCAGTTTAACTCAAAAACATCAAAAACTCTACAAACAAGAAACCTATGGCTTAATGTTGAAGGGCATCTAATACCACCTTCCAGGCTTGGACCAGGGTAAAAAGTCTGGAAAATACTGCAGAAGATGAAACTAGGAATGCAGGATGCCTAGCAAATCCAAACCATATTTTCCCTTTGATAATAATTTCAATCTTTGATATTTGGGTCTCTGCCACTCCTCCTGGGATTGCTTCCCTGGCTCCCATTCCTGTCTCTGTGGACCTCAAGAGTTATAAATTAGGGGCGGCTAGGTGGCGCAGTGGATAGAGCACCGGCCTTGGAGTCAGGAGTACCTGGGTTCAAATCCGACCTCAGACACTTAATAATTACCTAGCCATGTGGCCTTGGGCAAGCCACTTAACCCCATTGCCTTGCAAAATCTAAAAAAAAAAAAAAAAAGTTATAAATTAGAAAGTCAGAGTCAGAATGTGAGAGACAGAGATAGATAGAAGATGAGAGAGAGAGAGAGAGAGAGAGAGAGAGAGAGAGAGAGAGAGATCTAGTCTCTGTCCTGCAGGAACTATTCATGTGAGCAGGACACATACATTTATAAAAATAATTTAAGACACTGGTTAAAAAAAATAACCATTTACAGAAGTACAAACAAACCAAATTGCACAAAGGAATGTCCTCAAGGGCTAGGAGGAAAGGTGGAAGAATGGAGGATGAATTCAAACAACTCTTCTTCTAAATGCTCAAGAAAATAAAAAGTTAGCTATTATGAAAATATGCATCTGTGGCCTCTGGAGTACCTCCTTCACACATGGGACCAAAGAAAAGTTGCTTCAGGACTGCCATTCTCAGAGGTCAGCACCAACTCAAAATTCATGATCTCTCGCCATAGTATTTTACTTTTACTAGCCAACCAGAGAATACATTAATTCAAAACAAAAGACATTTAATCAAAGAGCAGAGAAAAAGTGACAAAACACCCATTTTGTTGTGTATATTGGCTCTGGTTGTTATGGTCTCATGTCTGCTGAGCTTTTCTGCTACTCTTTTCTGGGCTTCAGTTCTTCAGTCATCTGTTGTTCTCCATTACCACCTACTGAGGTACAATGGTTAGAAAGCCTCTTCCTGACAAGTGTAGGTTGATGGCCATTAGTGCATAGAAAAAGCTATCAGTCACCATACACAGGAAACCAACAATCAAATGTTCTAAGCTATTTATATCTCTTTTTACTGCCTTTTGTTTGATGTCAATTCAAGGTTCATAGTTCCATTCTACTTTCCAATTGGAGGTTAGACAATCTTTTACATTTTTTGGTCTATACTTGCTTGTTCTTCTGTTCCCTCCAACCCATTTGGGGAATTCTGTCCACCCCACTTCCAAACCCCTAGTGCCTATATGGAGGCTGGGCTATGAGATGAAAGTGTTCTAAATATCTTATTTGATTGTCATGAAAATGAATATAGGTGAAACAGATAGGGGTCCACATTCTTGTCTAGGCAATTTATCAGTATAGATGCTTGTGCAAGTGTGTGTATGCCAATAATATCTCACTAATCTCCCTATGTATATACATATATATATATATATATATATATATACATATATATATATATTTAACAGACCATCTACCTTAAGACTTCCTTCTATGTACCAATCCTTGAGAAGGAAGAAAAAACAATTGAGACCTCAAAGGATTTTGTTCAAATCTAACATTCTACCTGATTTACAGACCTACATCTTTGTAGGGTTGGGGAGAGACATTTGATAAGGTTAGAACATATTCTTCTATGAGAATAAGGATACTCTCAGGGAGTACTTAGTTCTTGAAACACTGCTCTCCTTATTAGACCAGTCTTATGATTAAGCAAGTCTTAGTCATACAATTAGAGATGAAAGGAAATTGGAGATCATTTAAATCAAGCCCCTTATTTTACAGATGAGGAAACAGAGGTACAAAGAAGTCACCCAGGTAATTAGAGACAGAGTCCAGTTGTTGCTGTTGTTTTTCAATCATGTTAATCATGCCTTACTGTCTGTGACCCCATTTGGTGTTTTCTTGGCAAACTGGTTTGCCATTTCCTTCTCCAGTTCATTTTGAAGATTATAAAATAGATGATATATGTTTTATAGGAAACTAGGGTAAATAAGTGAGATGATTTGATCACAGTAAGAAAGTACTTGAGGCTCTCTCAGGGAGTATCGGAGATGTCTTCCTGATTCCAGGTTCAGTATTCTATCCTAGCTGATAAAAGATGGGACTTAGGATAATTCTACCCATTATACACAGGAGGAAACAGATCCAGGGAAAGGATAAGATTTATTCAAGGATCATAGGGTCATAGAATTGAGAACTGGGAGAGACCTAAAATATCATCTATCTAACCCCTTTTTTTTTTTACAGATGAGAAAAGTGAGGTCCAAAGAGGTCCAAAGCCTCTGGTTACACAAATAACAAGGCTGAGATTCAAATCCAGGAATTCTGACTCAAAATTCAGTCCTTTGTCTACTAGCAAACCTTGCTTTCTAGAAAGAGGGTGAGAATTGATATGTCCCTTGAGCTTCCCCTGAGTTAGTTTCCCCTTACCTTCATTTCCCCTGTCCCCAAATCCCTCTTATACTTCCTTATCTGTATTTGGAGCCTTCTTCGCATTTCAGGAGGCTGATATAAATCAACCTTTAAAAGAAGAAGGAAAAAAGTTCCCTACCTTGTATCCCTGAGTTTATTTTCCCCAGGCTCCAGTTGCCTGCTTGTAATTTGGACTTTACTGAAAGGATATAAACATCTCCCCGATTGAAGAGTCTCCAAGGAGGAGCCGGGTGAGTTCTGCTTGGATGCAGCCAGGGACAACAGACAAAATTCAGGGACTCCAACTACCTCACCCCCTCCTCAACACACAGAAAGACAGAATCTTGCCCTACTGCTGTCCTCCACAGTAGGGCAACAGGCTTAACCTTCTGTCTGAGAAATCTGGGCAGAAAACCATTCTCCCTACTTGTTCCTCACTGAGGCCATTTCAGCATTTTACAGTCCCACACCTAATTTATAAGTCGTTTTTACAGCTGTTGTCAAACAGTCACAAACCAAGGAAATAAAGTAGCCAGAGGAACAATGACTCCCTCCATCATCCGGCCCTCCCACTGTGTATACCTAGGCCTCCTAAAAAGCCATGGCCTTATTCTAGGAGCCTTGAGAACATAGCCTTCAATGAGAGACCTCATTTCACTCCCCTATGCTGGACAGTACAGTGAGCGGTGCAGGGGATGGAAGTCAAGCTTAGACCCAGAAGGACCTGAGTTCAAATCCAGTTCCAACACTTAGCAGCTGTGTGACCTGGGGAAAATCCCACTTGCCCCAGTTCCTCAACTGTAAAATAAGCGAATTGGCAAACCACTCCAGTATCTTTGTCAAGAAAACTCCAAATGGGGTTATGAAGAATCAGACACAATGTGTGAGAGAGAGAGACCAACTGATGGCATCTAACACCAGACCAGAAACTTCTCAGTTTCTGAAAGCCATGGCTAATGTCTCCCCAGGTCCCTGCAGTAAAATGAGGTCTAAGTTCTCTGTCTCTTTCCAGTCTTATTTCACTTTACTCCACCTCACCACTCATCTTCAAACCCCAAGTTTGGTCAAACTGGACTCTTCCATATTTCCCATCTCATCTCTTCTGTATGTCTTTGGAGTCAGCTAGATGGAACAATGGTTAGAGTGTTGGAGTTAGAAAACCTGAGTTTGACTCCTGCCTCAAATACTTATTAGTTATGTAATCATGGGCAAATCATTTAACATCTCTCAGCCTTAGTTTCCTCATCAGTAAAATATTGTTTGCATTTATATAGTGATTTAAGTTTATAAAATGCTTTATATGTGTTATCTCATTTAATCCTTATTTGTCATGACAAGCACATGAATTAGATTTGAGTGAGAGGGGTCGATGTTAAGTCACCAGCCTCACTTTCTCCTCCAGAGAGAATGAATCAGGACAACTGGAGATAACCTGGATGTGAGACAATCAGAGTTAAATGACTTGCCCAAAGACACACAGTTAGTGTCAAATGTCAAACTTCCATGCTTCTGACTCCAAGACCAGTGTTCTATCCACTGTACCACCTCGCTGCCCCCCCACTTAATAAATGCTTGTTATATAAATGTTTCATATTTTAATGAAAAAGCCCAGTTAGGCAAAATACTACTCCAAACAAGAAAGGCACCCCTCCACCTGAAATAAATAAATGACAGCACTTATGTCATAAGGTTATTATGACAATCAACTACTATACTACATGGTAAATCTTGAGGCTTTATGAAAGTGCTAGCTATTATTATGATTGCAAATTACCCCCCCATTTGATAAGGATTTGTACTTCTCCATTGATGGGATTCCTTCTCTCCCTTCAACGTCAAGCTCAGGCGATCCCTCCTCCCTGAAGCCTCCCCAGATGCCCTCTGCTCAAAGTGATTCCTTCTTCCCCACTCTCTCATTTTCTCAGTGGAATATTTCCTATGCATTCCTCCCATCCTACCATATCATAACTACTTGTGTGAATGTTTCAACCTCCCTATTAGAATTTGAGTTCCTAAAAGGAATAACAAGTTGAACATAATAGATTTGCAATTTCATGCACAGTCATCTTTTTTCTATTCTACTATGTTTTGGAAATGTTTGTTTTATTTCTTAAGTTCAGAATAAAAAAAAGAATTTGAGCTTCTTGAAGGTAAGGGTGCTGCTATATTTCATTTTTGTGTCCTCAGGGCTCATCACAAAGCTTTCTACATAACAGGCACTAAATACATATTTGTTGAATCACATTGAATTAAGTTTCCCTGACAGTTCCCTAGCTATGAGTTTATTGGAGCAAATTTGTACTGCTGTTGCCTGCACAGCTTTTCCCAGGTGGCAAAGGGGAGAAAAAGGGCAATGTGATGTATGGGTAGAGGAAAGAAAGTGATAACTCATTGGGGTTGTGGCTTCTAGGGTGTTAGGGTTCCATCTTATAGGTGACAGCTTCACCATCATTCAGCCTAGTCCATCTCACTTAATGTCTGTACCTTAGCTTTGGCATTTGACCATATGAAATCTATCACTGCAACTGCCTTCTATTGTTCTCTGATTCAATTCCATTAAATTGAACTCAATGAGCATTTATTAAAAACCAAGCACTAAGATATAATCTAGGTGCTGGGGATGCAAAAATAAAAAAAAAATAAGTCAGACAAGAAACATTTATCAAGTGTCAGCTATGTGATACTAGACACTTTCTGCCAAACTCTGGAGATACCAAAAATAAAGCAAAAGACAGTCCCTACATTCAAGGAGCTCACAGTCTAAAGGAGGAGATAACAAGCAAACAAGCTATAATGCAGGATAGATAGGAAGTAATTAAAATAAAGAAGACACTAGAACCCAGAAAGATTACACACAGATAAACTGGTAAAGCTGGGATTAAATTTAAGCCCTTTGATTTCAAATCCAAATCTTTCCATGGAACCACACTGTCTCCCATTCATTCAGATGAATGAGCATGGTACTTGAAGAGGGAGGGAGCACTAACAAGGGGGGATCTGGAAAGGTTTCTCATAGAAAGTAGCACCTGCAATGAAACTTAAAGGAAGCTGAGAATTCCAATCTTACAATAATCATAAGAAAAAATACTCCAAATCACTAATAATGAAAGAAATGCAAATTAAAACATCTCTGGGGTTCTACCTTACACCCATCTGATGTGCTAAATTGACAAAAGAGGAAAAATTACAAATGCTGTAGAGAATATGAGAAAGCAGTTATATTAATACACTGTTAATAGAGCTGTGAGCTAGCACAGCTAATCTGGAAAGCAATTTGGAGCTATGTCTATGCTCCCCAAAGCTATTAACCTATACACATTCTTTGACCCAAGGATACCACTTCTAGGTCTATTCTCCAAAGAGATCAAAGAAAGAGGAAAATGACCTATATGGACAAAAATAATATGGCAGAGAATTGGAAACCAAAGAGGTGTGCATCAATAGGGGAATGCTTGAAAAAGTAAAGGTTTAATGCATGTGATAGAATGTTTTTGTGCTGTAGGAAGTGATGAATGGGACAATTTCAAAGAAACCAGAGAAGACACTTATAATTAATGCAGAATTAGAGAACCAGAAAGAATAATTTATCCAATAACAACACTATTACTTTTTTAATTTTGAAAAACTTGAGAAGTCTGATTAACACAGTGACCAACTACAATTCCATAGGAATGAAGGTGAAACATATTACCCATATCCTGATAGCAAAGTCATGGACTGAGCACAGATTGAAAGATATATGTGTGTGTATGTGTGCATAGAGATATGTGTATATGTATTTGTATATACATGTATGTACCTATTTAATTTGTATGTGTTTATATACATAGACATGAACATCTGAATATGCTTATATGTATATACATATATATATATATATATATACATAAATTTATTTTTTACTATGGTCAGCCAGGTCAGTAGATGATTTGCTTTGTTTTACTATAGAAGTCTAACAAATTTTATTTTTCTTTCTTTGTCAAGGGGATGAGAGAGGAGGTAGAAGGTGCAGAAGAGGGATCTTTGCTCAAAAACAAGATGAAATTTAACTTTTTCTAAAAAAAGGAAGTGAGGAATTCTAAGAGACAGAGAAGAGCATACATTAAACATTAGGGGTAACCAATGCAAAGACATCAGGGGGAAGGATGTCAAGTTCAAGTTCAAAGTGGAAGTGCAGGATAAGAGGGAATAGAACTGCTTCCTATGTGGAAACAATGTTTTAATTAAGGTTGTGAACTTCTTGAGATCAGGAAAAAATACCTTTTTGTTATCTGCCACAGCACCTAGTATAAACTACAGGGATGAAAACAGAAGCTTGTAATTAGATGATTTCTGTTCATCTGCGTGACCTTAGAAAAGTCATCTGAACTCTTTGAACCTCAGGTTCTTCTTCTGTGAAATGGGGATAATAATATCTGTACTACTACTTTCCAAGGATATTGTGAGTTTAGCAGTGTTATTGCCACCCTCCCCCCAATATTGACACACTGTATAGACTCTGCTCTGGGAATCTATAACAAAAGGATCTATAATTCTATTTTTTTTATTAGTTTCAAGTACCCAGCCAGAGAAACACTGGCAAAAAAAATCTCAGCATTAAATTTCTTTCTCTTTCCTCTAGGGGAATTTCTCCCTTCAATTACTTCCTCCCAGCTCCATCCCCATAAGTTAACCTAGACTAGCAAATATCTTTGATTAAGACTATTTATTAATAAAAAGTAAACACTTAAAGGAAACAGACTCTCCTCTGTGTAGGTGGAGTTGGGGGGATGGTGAATGGGGGGGAACCTTCAGGCTCCCATAGAAGAATCGAAGGAGAGAATATTCAGAATTACTTCCCTGGAATTTGTAGTCTAAAAGAGTTCCAGAACTGGAGAGGAAATGGAAGGAAGGAGTGAGGGAAGAGGTAGAGCACCAAGAAGATAGTTGGAGAGTAAAAAGTTGAGACCTGCCTGAAATAGTGGACCAGATGGGGGAGTTATCAATAAGTATATCAATGAATTTATTCAAAACTCCAGGATATGGTTTCTTGTTGGATCTGAAAGGCTATTTTTAATAGATGCATATTAATCATGTTGTGAAAGAAGAATCAATTCAAAATGGAATAAAATTAAAGAAAAAAATGCATAAGAGAACTTTAAAAAGTTTCTGAGAGGCTATTTTATAGGCTGTTGAGAAGATTATCTGAGACTAAGGTCATCTCTCCTACTGGGAGACCTCCATTTCCCAAGGCAGTCATTTCACTTTGGGCCAGCTCTAATTGTTAGTGACATCTTTCCTGAATTCTAGCCTAAATTTGCTACTTTGCCATTTTCTCTCTCAATGTTCCTGTTCTTTCCTCTGAAGCCAAACAAAACAAATCCATTTCCTTTCTCTGTACCCCCTGAGTCTTCTTTCCAGGCTGAGTAGCCCCTTAGCTCTTCCAACTCATCATCATATAACATGGACTCAGGGCCCTTCTGAGCACAATACTGCAAATACCTTCTGACTAAGGCAGATCACAGATGGCTTACCACCTCTTTATTTCTGGAAGCCATGTTTTCTTAGTGCAGACCAAGATGGCATTGGCTTTCTTTGCTGACACATCTCATTGCTGACTCAAGTTTGCAGTTCCTTAAAACCTCCATGGGATTCATGGAATCTTCAAAAAAAACCAGGACTCTTACATTTGATTATAAGCATTGCCTTCCTTATTTCTCTTTGGTAAGTGACATAGGTCAAATTCATAGGTAATTATTTCTACCTTACGAATAATATTTCCAAATAAGTCATGTCCCCAATTGCCTTTAAAATTGCTATTTAAAAATGGCAGGGGTCCCAGAAATTTCTGGAGGGCATCTGCATCAATTGATAAAAGCCATTGGACAGATGATTGTCTTTCCCTTATCCTATTCTGTCATGGGATCTGGTAGTAAATGCTTTTCAGGTATAGCATCAAAAACCAATGTCAGGATACAATGAATACTTGAAATGAAACTCTATACATATAATCTAGAAATTTATCTCTGGCTGACCACTTCATAAACTGCAGCTTATGAATGGAATGAAGATTGAGCTCTTTAATAGCAACTGTTATAAGCCTCTTATGACCCTTACAATCCTGAAAACTGCTCCCAAATGTTTAGGCTGATCTCCAAGGATTGGTCAGTTTGCCATGAGCTAAGTTCTGGAAATATAAATACTTGAAAAAAGAAAGTCAGTTCCTGTCCCTCTGGGGATTACCTTCTAATGAGGAATATAACTTATAAAAGACAGCTGAAAAGGGGTTGGACTGGGGTGGGGGTTGTCCTCCACCTGATGAGAAAAGAAGGTTCTCAGGGGCAAAGGTACAGTCAATGTGTGATTCTAGGATTAAAGTGATCTTCCAAAACAGAAGAACTTTCCATGGTGGGAAAAATCTGGAGGAGTGCAGTCTGATGAGACATGAATGTAAAAAAAAAAAAGAGCTTGCTTGGATGGACAAATGACATTTGTGGGGCAGTTTATTAAGTCTTTGAATATATCTACTTTCAAAATCTCCTCCACAAAAATGCCCAGAGGTCAGACTTCCTAGTTGACTTTTTCTATCCTCCTATTTAGGATTCTTCTCAATCATATGCCAATGGATAAGATTGTGAGGCAGCTTTGTGACTAAGTCCTTCTCCTTCCTATATCTCTGATAAAGAATAGCCACTAAACCAGAGAAGCATCTTGTGCTACAGAAAACACAGCTAGGGGATAGGCACTTCTATTTTCCCATTACGTGTTCCCTGCTGAGATACTATGTGAGCTACATTCTTGACAGAGGCTCTGCAGTACCGCCACTTGCCAATTGATAGTTGGAGGCCAATAGCTTCTTGCTAAGCTAGCACTTGACACAGTAGTTGACACTAGTAGGTGCTTAATAAATGTTTATGGATGGATGTTATTTCAATGTCTCCTTTTAAAAGCAACAGTTTGCTTTAAAAAATATATGTTGTTATCACATCCTAGGTTCTTCTCCTACCCCAAAGAAAACCCTCCCTGATAATGAGTCAACAATAACGTTTCTTAATCTACCATAAGCTAGGTAGTGTACTAAGTGATGAACATATAAAGGCAGAAAACAGCCCTTGCTCAAAGTTTAATGGAGGGGACTTGTTAATAATTATTTATAAACATGATCTATACAGGACAAATATAGATAGCGAGAAGACACTAAGATTCAGGGGATCTGGGAAAGATATCTTGTAGAAGGTGATGCATTAGCAAAGACTTCAAGGAAGCTAGAGAAGCCGCGAGGCAGAGATGAAAGGAGAGAGCTCCAATACATTGACTGTGTTTAACAATGTATATCTCATTCTGAAGCTACAGTACTTCAGGAGGGAGATATATTTCACCACCAAGTCTCTGAAGTTATAATTAGATACTGCATTGATCAGATTTCTAAGGTCTTTTGATGTAATTTTTCTTTATGTTATTGTCATCAAATACATTGCTCTCTTGGTTCTGGTTTTTCCTCCTAAGTTTCTCTGAAGTCTTCATATTTGTCAATTCTCACAGTGTAATATTTTGTTACATTCATATATAATTTGCTCAGCTTTTCCCAAATAAATAGGCACCTACTATGTTTCCATATTTTGACTCTTTCAAAAAGTGTTTTATGGATATTTTTGTAAAAACAGCACTTTCCCCTTTCTCTTTGGCCTCTGTAGGGCATATAACTAGTAGCTGCATCCCTTTGGAAATATAGTTTTTCTAGAATTTTCTAGAATAGTTTTAAATTGTTTGCCAAAATAATGGAGCAAGTCATAGCTTTATATTTGTGTGCCTTTCTTTCCTTAGTCCCACATTCATTTAACATTTTTATCTTTGGCCATTTTTGATGATCTAAAGACTGTGAAGTGAAAGTGTAGTCCATTTAATTCTCATTTCTCTTATTATTAGTGATTTAAAGCATTTGTTTCATAGGGTTTTTCATCATTTGTGATTCTTCTTCATATTTCCTAGTTAGGACCTTTGACAATTTATCTATGGGGAAATAGCCTGTGTTCGTATATATTTGAATTACTGAGATCTTCCCAAACACTATGAGATCATCCATATTAATCAAATATCTCCAAAACAATTGCCCTTTTCATAAACTGCTTATAAATGGGAGAGGTACCAGAAATCTCCTGAAGATGTATGCAAAAAAAAAAAAAAAAAAACCCAGTGAACAAATGAAAGCTGTCTTTTCTTATCCTCTACTGTCATGGAATCTGTTAGTACATGCTATTTAGATAAAGCCCCAAGGCAGCTAGATGGCCCACTGGATAGAGCACCAGCCCTGGAGTCAGAAAGACTTAAATTCAAATCCAGCCTCAGACACTTACCAATTCCCTAGCTATGTGGCCTTGGGCAAGCCACTTAACCCCATTGCCTTGCAAAAACCTAAGTGAAAATAAATACACTTTAGATAAAGCCCCAAGAACCACTGATTCTTCAAAAGCCATTCAGGGAATATTGAATTTGTTGCATGATTAATTGGTCTTCCTTAGTTCTTTTACTCAAAGCTCTCTCTCTTTTTTTAAGTTGATGTTTTATTTCATTTTTCCAATTGCATGTTATGAAAGTTTTTTCACATTTTTCACATTTGTCCATACACATACGCATATTTTTAAGTTAGATAATTTCCTTCCACCCTACTTTCCCACCTCCTTCCCCTCAGTGGCAAACATTTTGGTGAATATTGTACATACACATTTGTGTTTAATATGTTTACAGATTAGTCATTTTCTGTATGAGGAATTAGGACTAAAGGAAACAAAAGAAAACCATTAGATACAAAAGAAAAACATAAGAGAAAAATTCTAAAAAGTGAATGTATGTTGGTGGAGCTGTGAATTCATCCAGTCTTTCTGGAGAGAAATTTGGAACTATGCCCAAAGGGCAACAAAAATGTGCATACCCTTTGATCCAGCAATACCACTACTGGGTCTATATGATGAGATGATGAGAAAGGGTAAAAACATCACTTGTACAAAAATATTCATAGCAGCCCTGTTTGTGGTGGCAAAGAATTGGAAATCAAGTAAATGGCCTTCAATTGGGGAATGGCTTAGCAAACTGTGATATACATATATATATGTATATATATACATATATATGTATATATATATGTGTGTATGTGTGTGTGTGTGTGTGTGTGTGTGTGTGTGTGTGTGTGTGTGATGGAACACTATTGTTCTATAGGAAACCAGTGGGGTTTTCAGGGAATTCAGGGAAGCTTGGAGGGATTTGGATGAACTGATGCTGAGTGAGATGAGCAGAACCAGAAAAACACTGTACACCCTAACAGCAACATGGGGGTGATGATCAACCTTAATGGACTCGCTCATTCCATCAGTGCAACAATCAGGGACGATTTGGGGCTCTCTGCAATGGAGAATATCATCTGTATCCAGAGAAACAACTGCGGAATTTGAACAAAGACCAAGGACTATTACCTTAAATTTAGGGGGGGAAAACTGCTATCTTGTTGTCTGATCTTGCTATCTCTTATACTTTATGTTCCTTCCTTAAGGATATGATTTCTCTCTCATCACACTCAATTTGGATCTCTGTATGTATATCATGGAAACAATGTAAAGACTGACAAATTGCCTTCTGTGGGAGTGGGGGGAGGGAAGTAAGATTAGGGGAAAAATTGTAAAACTCAAAATAAAATCTTTAATTTAAAAAAAAGTGAATGTAACATTCATTCAGACTCTATAGGGGTTTTTTGTTTTGTTTTGTTTTGTTTTGTTTTGTTTTGTTTTGTTTTGTTTTTATTACTCTGGATATGTATAGCATTGTCCACAGCAGGTCTCCTAAAATTTTCCTACTGAACTACTGAGAGGAGTTGCATACATCAAAGTTAATTGATTCACAATGTTATTGTTAATGTGTACAATGTTCTCTTGGTTCTGTTCCCTTCACTTAGTATCAGTTCCTGTAATTCATTTCATGCTTCTCTAGATCTGACCATTCATTCTTTCTTTTAGAACAATAGTATTCCATAACCTTCATATATATTATAACATTCAGTCATTCCTCAATTGATGGGCATTCCCTCAATTTCCAATTCTTTGCCACCATAAAAAGAGTTGCCATGAATATTTTGAAATGTGTAGGACTTTTCCTATTTTTTATGATTTCTTCTGGATATATAATGTTGTTATTACTGACTCAAAGGGTATGATCAGTCAAAGCTCTCTTGTTCAAAAGCAACCTAATCTTTGCAGTATTCTTCTCTAGAACCATTATATCACACAGACTTTGAGACACCACGATGATACCATTGACTAAGTTTTTTGGGGTTTCTTGGGATATCTATGAATGATTGAAATACAAATTTAATAAGTATGTGCCAATCACTGTATTAAGAATTGGGAATATAAATACAAAATTGAGACGATCCCTATAACTGTAATCAAATCAGTACCATCTTTGCTTCTGGAAAGGAAATGTCAATCAATTCCCCTGCAGCTCTATCCACCATCCCCGTACTTCCCAAAACAGCCTTCATTGGCTACCACTCCCTCATATGTGTAGTCTGTTCTTATTAAAATGTCAATACTTTGTGGGCAAAGATTGTTTCAATTTTGTATTTTATTCCCAGTACTTAGCATAGTGGAATCTCACCAGGTGTTATTGATTTTGGAAGTGCTTACAGACTACACTAAGTCTGAAAATATTTTACCCACTACTATGGATTCTTTGGGAAGTGAGATGCAATGTGCTAGGTAAGGTATTTAGGAAAGAGGCTAATGTAACCGATATCTTTATCTGTGAACAACACAAATTCGCATGGCCTATTATAAAAATAAGAGCAAGCAACACATTTGGGGGAGTGGTAACCAGAGAAGGGTGTTTTGGCCTGGGAAGTCATATGGATGGCAAGTGGATTGATTGACATTTCCTTTCCAGAAGCAATGGTAGCACTGATTTGATTTTGGTTAATATATTTCTTCAGGAAAATTTGAGGACATAGGTCATATATATGGGTAAAACAGAAGAGGGCAAGAAGATGATCAGGATGGACAATTAGATAGTATGTGAAACATAGTCTGGTAAGAGTCCTTATCTACTACTGTGTACCAGCCATGTTGTCTATTCATCTCTAACATAAACTGTTCAGTACTTTCTGGGGCTCATACCCAGCCTTGGTGTTTTCCTAACTTGGCCCTCAAAATGTAACCATGGCTTGGAACTACAACTCTCACAATCCAGAATGCCAGATTCAATCTTGAAGACCTCTCAGTAATAAATTATGATTTAGTCCTAGGAACATCTGAATTGTCTTTTGTCTTTCTCTTCAGTCAACGCATCTTTACCACTTCCATCTTCCAGTCATCTGAAAACACTTTAGACTAACAAAAGCATTTAAACATTCGACCAGTTTTTTGAAAAATTCCTAGAAAACAAAGAAAGACTCACATCCAAGTCTGGTTAGTTAGGAAATAGATATAGTATACCTGCTGGTGAATGCCTTTTCCTCTGCCTAGAGATTCAGTCATCCAGTTTCCCCCAAACTCATGGCACCAACTAGCCAAATGTCTACCTCATACTTACTGTTCTCATGGGCAAGTACAATGTCAGCTGCCCTGTGGTCTGCACTCTTACACTCACCAGATTTTCTCTTGGGATGTTTCCGTGCTCCAGTTTTCACTTTCTTTATCCTGGCTCCTAGCCACTGCTGTTGCCATCTCGGCATGATCTTACAATAATTGTCCTGGCTCCTGTAGCAATCAAGCTTGTCCTAAGAATTTATCTGGGCTTGCCTGTAAGGCATTTCCACTGGCCCTGCCACCTCTACTGCTGGTTGATGTTCTTCATGACTGCACAAACTAGAAGCTCCTTCTTTTTCCTCCTACATCATATGGGCCTCCAGCTCATGGATTCATAAGAAAAGGTCACTGATTGCCATTCATAACCCATTTTGTGTGGTTTCACTTTCCTGGAATGACCCCTATCAAGTGTCAACGATTAATAAGTAGTCATTAGACTCAATTAGCTCAAAGCAAAGGTATTTGTAGAGATAGTAACAGTGACAGAACATCATCCCCATAAACTTGGGGTACATTCTCCTACCAATACACATGGCATAAGTGGGAAGAGAACCCCCATACATAGGACTACATTGATGATGAAGAATACACATAGGGAACACAGGTATCAAAGGCACTTCAAACACTCATGGACCCTGATGTCCCTTCTCTATTTAGGGTCTTCTCATACTGTTTTTCTGTTAGTTGAACGATTTTTATTATACAGATCATTCAGGTAGACCCTAAGACTAGGGATATTTCTCTCTTTAATCCATAGCTGACCCTCTCCTCAGTTGTCACTATTCACATGCCTTGATTATCTTTTTCTTACTGAGTGCAGTGTCTCCTACTGGTCAAAGTCATTGGGATGAAGGAAAATAGAGAAATCTTCCACCCTATGCTAATAATGTTTGTCCTTCATTTTCGAAGACTATGGCAGCAGGGAGGTCATGCCATGACAGGCACGTGAATTGGATTGGGGTGGGGGGAGATGTGCTAAGTCACCAGCCTTACTTTCTCCTCCAGAGCCAACTGGGTCCAATGGCCAGATATGGACCGGGACGACTGAATACGGCCCTGGTTGCAAGGCAATCAGGGTTAAGTGACTTGCCTAAGGTCATGTAGTAAAGTCAAATGTCTGAGGTCAGATTTGAACTCCCTTCCTTCTGACTCCAAGGTCAGTGCTCTATCCACTACACCACCTAGCACCCATGTCATTTTTTTGGTAGAAGCATTAGAAGAAAAACAAAGAGCTATGCCCTCTCAGGAGATGGACATTTCCTCCATTACTAGCTCTCTTCTTTGGTGCCAGAGATTCTGCTAAACAAAATTCTTCTGCCTTGACTCTCTTACTAGAGAATGTGTTCTACTTTTTTAAGGTTTGGGGTGTGGCTTATCCTCAGACAGCTAAGAGCTAGCTGTTCTTTTATTTTATCAAGGAGAATTTCTTCACACTTCATAAAGGGATAGCAGAGTACAAATATATCTTTGCACTTCTTTAACATATTAACACCTTATTGTCTTATCACCTGCCTCCATCTATGTTTCCATCAACTGAGTGGATGGGGTGGGGAGAGGGGGCGAAGCAGACTCAATTAATGTAGGGTACCTTGATTCACTAATAAAAGGGGAATTATTGAAGGAGCATAATATATATATTAAGCACTTTGTAAATGGGGTGGGCAAGAACCACCAAAGAAAATCAGGGGCAGGAGGGAACAAAGGAAAGACATACACCTAGAGTTGGAGTGTAAAGAACAAGTATATGAGGTGTGTTTGTTGCCCATGTTTATTGTTGTTTATTCTTTGTTTTTGAAGAACACCAATGACGTCATGGGTGGTGTCTTATCTAGTACATCAATTGGATTTAAGAGAGACAGAGTTGCACAAAGTCATCACCCTAATTCTCTCTGGAAGTAGCCTTGTCTACTATATCCTGGAACACTAGAATTAGTACTATCATTCACTTGCTCATTTATTCAAGAGATATTTGGGGGCAACTAGGTAATGCAGTGGATAGAGCACCTGGAGTCAACAGGACTCGGGTTCAAATCTGACCTCAGATGCTTGATACTGGCTGTGTGATCCTGGACAAATCAACTTAACCCTGAATGCCTAGACAAAAAAGGGGGGGGGGGAAGAAATATTCACTGAGCACCTACTATATTTTAAACATTGGGTGAAGTATTGTAGGGGTATGAAGATGAATAAGAATATGATGTCTGCTCTTAAGGAGCTTATAATTGGGTGAAGGAGAATGAGAATAAAAGGATAGTGAGTAGTTTATGAACCTGGGTGACTGGAAGAATAGTGATACCTTTAATAGAAATAGCTAAGTTTTGGAGGAAAAAGAATTTATTCTGTTTTGGACATGTTGAGTTTGAAATTATCTCTTGGACAACTACTTGGGAAACATTCAACAGGCAGATGGTGATGCTGGACAGAAGGGGTACAGTCTGAATATATGTTTCTAATTCTAGAGTAACCAAATTCTGTTGTTTATTAATTTTTTTGTTTTAGGATTTTGCAAGGCAAATGGGTTAAGTGGCTTGCCCAAGGCTGCCCAGCTAGGTAATCATTAAGTATCTGAGGCTGGATTTGAACTCAGGTAGTCCTGACTCCAGGGCCGGTGCTCTATCCACTGCACCACCTAGCCATCCATTAATCTTATGCAGTGTGACCTGGGACAAGTCACTTAATGCCTCTCTGAGTCTCAATTCTCAGTTGTAAAATGAAGAGGTTAGATTAAATGATTTCTCAGATCCCTTTCAGTTCTAAATTTATGATCCTATAAACTACCACATTTCAATTCATATGGGTCAATGTCACCTACATGGATGCAGACCCAAATCTCAATTATTTCCTCCAATAAGGAACGTGGCAAAGAGATGCCTCCTTTCCTCTTTAACTCCTGTCCGATCTTTAACTTTCTCTAGGGCAAGCAGTACCTGATCAATTATTGTTCAGTTATTTTTTTCAGTCATGTCCAACTCTTCATGATGTCATTTGGGATTCTCTTGGAAAAGATGTTGGACTGATTCACAGTTTTCTCCAGTTCATTTTATAGACTAGGAAACTGAGGCAAACAGGGTGAAGTGACTTGCTCACTGTCACACAGTAAGTGTCTGAGGTCAGATTTGATGAGTCTTCCTGACTCTAATTCTGGCATTCTATCCACTGTGCCAACAATGTTAATCCCAAATAAAAGTCTACCATCCAAACTTAGATGAGTAATGTGGACAGTGTAAACACAGACTTGTATGCTATATCCTGGGCCACTAGAATTAGTATTGTTCATTCATTCAAGAAATATTTATTAAGGACGTACTGTATACAAAACATTGGGTGAAGTATTGTGGGAGCTTGAAGATGAATAAGAACATGATCTCTGCTTCAAGAAGCTATAATTGAGTATTGAATTCTATTCAATAAATGCTTATTAAACACCTTTTACGTGCAGAGCACTGGTGAAGAGAATAATAGGACATAGCCTTAGTAGAGAGGAGATAAGAAAAATATGCAAATAATTATAATTTCCTGATCCCCAAGTTGGCAATGCTTTCCTCAAATTATCTTGCATTCACTTTTCTCTGTATCCTTTCTCCCTAAATTAGATCACAAGCTTCCTGAAGGTAGATATTTGTTTGTTTTGGTTTTATACTTGAGAGCCTTATTACTGTTTAGCATGCAATCGATGCTTAACAACTTGTTGAATTTAAGGTATTTTACTTATAAACATCCATCTTCCTCCAGCAAGAAATGTAATCCTTTTCATCTCTTAGATCTAACTTCAACCGAATTGGCTGCTTGCAGTTACCAGTGATTTCTTAATTGCTAAATCTGATGGTCTTTCCTCTATTCCGCTGGACTTTCTTTTCTGGCAACACACTCTCTCAGAGACCTCATCAGCTCCCATGGGGTTAATTATCATCTCTACTCTTAGATCTATAGAACCAACCCTACTCTGTCTCTTGAGCTCCAAATATTCCACCTACAAATGCCTATTGGACATCATGAATTGGAAATCTTCAAATCATCATGCCTAAAACCTGTCCAAAATTCTTGTTGTTGTTCAGTCATGAACAACTTTTTGTAAAACAATTTGAGGTTTTCTTGTCAGAGATATGGGTTTTGCCATTTCCTTCTCCAGCTCATTTTATTGATGAGGAAACTGAGGCAAACATTATTAAGTGACTAAGTGACTTGCCCATAGTAAGTGTCTGAGGCTGGATTTGAACTCATTAAAAAAAAAAACAGTGCTCTATCCACTTCCAGCCATCTCACTGCTCAAACTAATGCTCATTATCTTTCCACTTTAATCCTTCCCTTTTCCCTAAAGTCTTTATTGCTATCAAATATCTAGCCATCCCTTTAAAGTTTGCAAAATGCTTTAAGTTTATTCTCAGTCAATCCTTACAATAAATCTGTGAGATGGATACTCTCATTATTCCCAGTTTACAGAAGAGAAAACTAAGTCTGAAAATGATGACTAGTATCTGAGGCTAGATTAAGTAGGTCTTCATGACTTTAAACTCAGCACTTCTGTGATAGGACCAGCTTTTTAACTGATTCAACTTCCTTTCGTCTTATCTTTCCTGAGGCAGCTTCCAGATCCAAAGCCTTAAAAAGGCCCAGTCCAAGTCAAATAGAAACAGATGCTTTGGGGGATATATACTGACTCAGAAAGCTAAACATTAATATTATTTACATTGCTGCATTTTAATTTATTTTGTTAAATGTTTCCCAGTTACATTTTAATCTGGTCCAGTTTCCACTAAGGAGTTTTTCTGGCTACTGGGGGTGGAGGGAGGAGGGAGATCTCAGAGTTTGTCAGACTTGTTTTCATAAGGAGGCAGGAAGGATGAGTTTATCAAAGTTTACGATAAAGTACCAGTGTATTCTTCCTGTATTTGGGCAAAGTAATTCTTTGTTAAATGCTCACTGACTCATCAATGTTTCATTTCCTCCCAAAATTGAGCCTGAATTGAAAGTGTGCTGAAGACACACTGTCCAACTTAGCTGCCTCCCATTCAATCAGTTGAGAAGTCTTGTGGATTCTACCTTCACATTTCTCTCCTGCAGCCTTCTCTCTCCACTCAAAAGATGGAGGCAATGTTGCCTCCAGATGAAAACAAGTTTTCTGATTGTTCTCCCTTTCTCAGATTTTCTCCCCTTCTCCAATTCATCCTCTACATGGCTGCCAAAATGATATTCTGAAGGACAGGCCACTCTTCTTATTAAACTCTACAATTTTCTAGCAAGGAAAGAAATACACATGTTGTATTAAATGCTATTATCTCATCTGATCCTTATGAGGTAAGTACTATTATTATTATTACCATTTTATCACTGAGAAAACTGAAGCAAACAAAACTGAAGTGATGTTACACAGTAAGTGAACTCAGGTCTTCCTAACTCTAAGCCCAGCACTCTATCCACTGTGCCACCTAGTTGCCGCAATATAAATATTAGCTATTGGAGTTATTGCTGTTATTATTGTGAATTATTGTTATTATTATGAATATTATTATTAACAGTAATGTTATCATTACTAGAATCCACAATTTCCTTCCAAACACAACTTAAACACCACTCCCTCATAAGACCTTTCCTGACTCCCCAGTTACTAGTGCCTCTTTCCACCCCCTAGAAAATTTCCTTGTGTGTAGGTATATGTGGACTTGTTTCTCAAGATAGAATATAAGTTCCCTGAAGTCAGGCATTGAAAGGAAAATTCTTATTTGGCTTTCACTCTGTTTAACAAGGTAAAACTCAGGACAAAGAGAATTAAAGGGATTTATTATAAGTAAGTCAATGTAGTAAAGGTTGGTCCCTGAAGATCCACAATGGCTTAAAGGTGGGGATAGAAAGCCTTTTAGATAATCCAGATCATTTGGGGGGGGTGCTCCTTGAATCTTAATTCCTCCCCAAAATAGCAAGAATTTGAAAATTTGCAGGTAGAGCTACAAGACAAGGAGCAGGTGATAGACAAAATGCAAGCTTCCCTACCAGAGTCTCCTCCCAACACTGTTGGATAAGCAGGGCTAGGAACAATGGGTAACTGAGTCAGTATGACTTTCAACACAGGAACAATTTCATTTTTGTTTTTATAGTCAGGTGCTTGATAAATCCTTGATGGTAGATTGATTCTGTCTCATGTATCACATCTGACTTTATGCTATAGTCATGTATGAGAGAGTATCTCCTAGTTGGTAAGGCCACAAAGGGGAAGAAACATGTCTTACTCTTCTTTGGAACCCTGACTTCTTGTGTGGTGTCTTTTCAACGTACATGCAAATGTTTATTAAATGAAATTAAATAAGAAATGTATAAACAAAGCATCAGCAGGGTAGAGGGGCAGGGGGAGATCACATCCAGGTTTGGACCTGGGCAAATAGGAGGAATCTGGAAGAGGCTTCATGGGAGAAGTAGAACAGAACTTAAGTTGGAAGGCTGGGTAGGATTTCAATAGGAAAAATATCTTGAAGTTTAAGAGAGGCAGATTTAGTACAAATAAAAAGGAATACAGTCCTATTTTACACAGCACATGGGGAGTTTACAAAAATCGATGACCCAAGGGGTGGTACAAGCTGAAAATATAAGTAGGAATGTTCAGATAAATTCATGAGGCCTGCGTTAATTTATCTAAACCCCTGGTGGCTTTCCATTGCCCATAGGATAAATTATAACTTCCTTTGCCTGGCATTTAAGGCCCTCCACAATATACCTCCAACCTACTTTTCCAGCTTTATCCAAATTTATCCTCCCCTTCACACACTCTGTTTCAGATGAACTGGACTAATAATTATTCCCTCTTCTCACCCTTCTCTCCTCTGCTTATTTGCATTCACACAGGCCATCACATATCTAGAATTCACTCTTTCCTCTTCTCAGACTGGAAATTCTCCTTTTTTCCATGAAGGTCCAGCCCAGTCAATGTCTCCTTGAAGAAATTTATCTTGATCCTTTCTCTGCTTCATCAGATTTTCTTATGACACTTTGTACCTTTTCTTTGCTTTTATCTCATTTTATTTTGTGACACACTTATCTTCTATTTATGTGACTACAGTGTATAAAGCACCAGGTCTGAAGTCAGGGAGACTTCAGTTCAAACCCAGCCTTTAGACATTCACTAGCTGGGTGACCCTAGGCAAGTCACTTAACCGCATGTGTCTCAGTTCCCCTCACCTGTAACATAATCTGGAGAAGGAAATGGCAAAACACTCCAGGATCTTTGCCAAGAAAATCCCAAATGGAATCAGGAAGAGTCTGACTAGACTGAACAACAATTGTTTGGATGGCTATATTGAAGTCTTTACCCCAAAGGCAAATTTGTCTCTCTATAATATCCAATCACTACTCCTAGTTCTTCCCTTCCATTCCAAACAGATTAAAACTATCCCCTCTTCTGCATGACAGCCCTTCAAGGAGTTGAAAGCAGCTACTTTCCCCTCAACCTTTTCCCTTCCCACCCACAGACTTCTGTAGGTCCCTGGACATATAGCTATGGATGGGTTCCTTGGAGTAGTCATTGCCTAGTTGAAGGGGTTAACTTGCAGACCCTAGATGAAGAGCTCCGATCCTGAACCCTGGTTGAAGCTAAATCAGAGTAAGTTGGGTCCTGATCCAGGGAGGAAGTCATTAAATTTAAAAAAAAAAATAAAAAGCTTGTGGCTGTCTCAGAGACAGATCCTGCAGCTGGCACAGCTGGGAATTGGCCAGTGTCAATTGGAAGAAAAAGCAACCAACACCCCAAAGCCAGTCAAAGCAATCTGAGGAGAGCTTGGAAGCAAATTTTAATCAGCAGAGCGATGCCAGCCTCCAATAAACTACTAACCACTGCTGGAAAAATGGGCTGCCGAGAATGATTTCTAAACTGTAATAACCTGCTGGTAAATCAAAGTCCTGTGTATGAAGAATACAATCAAATACACAAAATTGTCCACCAAGGAGTTTCAGCCATCAGGTCCTGCTCATATGGCCTTGACCTCACCTGGCTAGGGGACATTCTAATGGACATCCAAGCCTTCAATCATTCCAGCTTTTCTTCTACAAATATTTATTCAGACCTACAATGTGCTGAACATTGCACGGGACCAAGTTTTCTGACCAGGCAGGAAGAGGTCAAGGGAGCCAGGATCTGGGCAATAGTAGGAAAAGCAGTAGCTTTGAAATCAGAGAATGTGAATCAAATTCTAGTTCTGGCCTCAGTTTCTTCAAAAGAGGGATTTTTTTAATCTCGATTACTTCCAAGGGAACCTCTATGGCTAAATTGTTATCCTAAGTCATCTAAATTGTAAGCTAAACATCAATGACACATAGGGGTTAGCTGGGAAGAAAGATTTTCTTTGCAGAAGCAATAAATAGCTATATGAAATGGAGCACGTTTCCATTACTTTCATTCAAATGAGGGGTTAAGATTAAACATTTAAGAAGCCTACAAATATTCAAATGGCTGAATGAATGTACAAAGGCACTGTGCTAAGCCTGGGGATACAAAGAGAAAAGTAAGACAGTCCTTGCCTTCAAAGAGCTTATATTCTAATGGGGGAAACAAACACACAGAGGTCTCAGATACAAGACAGATGGAAAAGGCGATGGTCCTTAGGGTTCAATGGCAAAGCAAATGATAATATATTTTCTTTAATGTCATTTTTGTTGATAAAATCATCAGTTTCTGATGGTGAGCCAAAGACTCTGATAGGAAGAACTTTCTTTTCTGAATCTTCACTTCTTGTTGCCAAAGTCTTTGACCCTGTCAAATGGTTTACCATGAGAAACTGATATGATTTTATCAACAGAAATGACATTTTTAAAGAAGAGGCTTCACCACTGTTTAGCCATTCCTAATTTTAAGAATATTTTTCTTTCTTTAACAATTTATCCTACAGTCCCTAAGAAGCCATTTTTCTGATAACATTATTTAGGGCAGTTAGGTGAATAAAATTAAGAGTCAGGAAGACTCAAGTTCAAATCCTGTCCTAGGCAGCTCTATGACTCAGATGTGTCATTTAATTTCTCTCAACCTCAGTTTCTTCCTTTATAAAATAGATATAATAAAAGCACCTACCTCCTAGGATTGTTGAGAGACTCAAATGAGATGATATATAAAAAAGTGCTTTGCAAATCTTAAAAAGATGTATAAATACTAGAAATTTTTGTTATTTCTTCCACTTCTTGGGAGAGATAGGAAGGAAGAATTACCTCCCTCTCCCTAAATTTGGTCAGTATGAATCCTTGTTGGGGCAAATGCTTACTGTCCTTTGAGATAAGGTGCTGCTGACTGGATGGTAGTGAACCATGGAATCAAAAAGAAGAGGCAGGAAGAGGAAGCAAAAAGAAAAGCAAAAGCATGAGAGGACAAAATATATATTCTCTCCCTCCCCCTCCTCATCTTTGTCAAATCTGGTTTTGGGAGTGAAAGAAAAGGGGATTGGGAGGGTAGATGATGGGCTCCAGACACTTCCATTGTTAGGGCATCTGCCAACCCCCCAAATGTTAAAAGCCTAAGCAGGAGGAAAGGAGCAACATCAGCTTTGTCCTCAAGGGGGAAAAAAAGATACATTCCAGATAATTTCACCATGATGAAAGAGGAAGAACCGCTGAAATAGCAGAGGAAATAAATTAACGCCATCTCAGCTAAAATCACATACAATTAAAACCTGGATCTGAATGTACTTTCCTGTGCAGAGATAGCATCTTGGAAATGACATACATTAGTCATCTGCTTCAGCCACCCTGCTTAATGTGCAGAGAGATCATCTCTGAAATGGGAGGTGGGAAGGCGGGGGCGATGAGAGGGAGGCTCAGCTTCTGACCCAGGGTACCCAGCTTGGAATTCATCTCCCTGGCAAGTCAGGCCATTGAATCAAAGGACCATAGTCTCATGGAGCTGGAACGGATATTAGCCATCACAGTGTCTAACTAAATCAAGACCCAGAGAACTCAAGGGACCCTCTCTATTAAGCAGAAGAGTTGGAATTAGAACCCAGGTGTCCTATCTCGCAGTGGTCTTTCCTCCTCGCCACCTAACCAGCTGATCTTGGCTTGAGTGAATTTCACTCGGTTCAATTATTCAATCCTGAGATAATCAAAAGTCATCTCATCACTATATGGCCCCTTTCTCCCATTGATGGGTTTCTCCCAGAACCGCTACTTGAGGAAGTGCCTAGCTCTCTGTTCCCTAATTCCTTGGACTTTACCATGCCCTGGCAGAGTTATTCTTTTCCCCTCTTCTCGCCTCCCTTACCTTCATTTTAGGTATTGTCTTCCCCCATTAGAATATAAGCACTTGGGGGCAGCTAGGTGGCGCAGTGGATAGAGCACTGGCCTTGGAGTCAGGAGTACCTGAGCTCAAATCCGGCATAAGACATTTAATAATTACCTAGTTGTGTGGCCTTGGGTAAGCCACTTAACCCCATTGCCTTGAAAAAAAGTCTAAAAAAAAAAAGAACATAAGCACTTTGAGGGCAGCAACTGTTTCTTTTTACTTGAATCCATCTTCCCCATAGCTGCCAAAGTAATATTCCTAAAACTTAGATCATAGTGCACTCTGGTGGGAGTAAGTCTAGGGACCTCTTCTTGCCTCTAGCATCAAATTCATGGAAATTGAGGAGATGCATATCAATTGGGGAATGGCTGAACAAGTTATGGCATATGGTACTATTGCTCTGTAAGAAATGTGAATGGTTGGATTTTAGAGAAGTATGGAAAGACTTGTATCAAGTGTTGCTGAGTGAAGTGATCAGAACCAAGAGAACATTGGACATGTTAGTAACAACATTGTGAGATGACCAACTAAGATGGATGCAACTCCTTTCAGCAGTTCAGAGATCAAGGACAACCCTGAGAGACCTGTTATGGACAAAGCCATCCAGAGAAAAAACTATGGAGTCTGAATGCAGAGCAAGGCATACTATGATCATTAAAAAAATAAACATCTTCTATGTTTTTCCTTTCTTTCTCGTGTTTTTTTTTCTTTCCCCTTAGTTCTAATTACTCTTTCACAACATAACTAACATGGACATATGTTAAACACAATTGTACATATATAACTTTTACCAGGCTGTTCACCACTGTGGGGAGGGGGAAGGAAAATAGAAAAATGTGGAACTCAAGAATTTGCAAGTGGATGAATGTTGAAAACTACCTATGTATGCAATTATAAAAAATAAAATTTCAATTAAAAAATCAAATAAGTTAGTTCAAAATTTGTCTTTAACTTGGCTTTCTGGGTTTTTTGCATATTATATTCCTTTATGAATTCTGAACTTCAGTCTAATTGTTTCCATGTGCTAATCCTTGCAGATGCAGTTCTATTTTCATCTCCATGCCTTTGCACTAGCAGTTTCTCATGCCTGTAATGCCTTCCATTCTCATGATCACATCATAGAAGTCTGAGCTTCTTTCAGAATTCAGTTCAAATATTGTCTCCCACAGGAGGCCTGGTTGGTAGATATTCTCCCAAGCAACTTTTTCCAAATCACTCCGTATTTACTTTGTATAGATCTATTTACTAATCTGTGTTTCCCCTGATAGAAGGTAAGTTCCTAGAGGGCAGGAACTGTCTCACTTTGGTATTTATATCCTCAGCATTATACCTATGACAATAATTATGATTATCAATCAATTGATGAACAATCATTTATTAAACGTATCCTGTGTGCCAGATACTATAGTAAGTACTATGGGAGCAAAAAGAACCAAGACAGTCCCTGCCCTTGAGAAGCTTACAAGTTGTTATCGTTGTTGCTGCTGCTCAGTCATTTCAGTGTCTGACTCTATGATCCCTCTTGGGAGTTTTCTTGGCAGAGATACTGGAGTGGTTTTGCCATTTACTTCTCCAACTCATTTTGCAGATGAGAAAATTGAGGCAAAAATACTGAAGTGACTTGCCCAGGATCATAGAGCCAGTAAGTTTCTTGAGGTCAGATTTGAACTTAGGGAGGAGATGAGTCTTCCTGACTCCATTGCAACCTCTAGGCATCCCATGGTTTACAATAGTAATTTATAATAGTGGGAGCTTCATAAATGTTAGTTAAATTATATTGAATTGTATGATATTTATTGAACTGGGAGAAAAGGAGATTAAAAGAGGAAGGGAATAAACATTTATATAATATCTACTATGTACTTTGGACTGTGCCAATCAGTTTTACAAATATGATCTCATGGAGTAGTTAGATGGTACAATGGATAGGGCACCATCCCTGGAGTCAGGAGGACTTGAGTTCAAATCTGGTTTTAGACACTTAATCCTTAATACTGTGTGACCTTGAGCAAGTCATATAATCCCACATAATTTGCAAAAATCCAAAAAAAACCCCTCCAAATATGATCTCATTTGGTCTTCACAACAATCCTGCAAGGCAGAGGTTATTAATATCTCTATTTTGCAGGTAAGGAAACTGAGGCAAACAGAAGCTAAATGACTTACCCAGGGTCACACAGCAAGAACTATCTGAGGCTGGATTTGAACTTCTGATTCAAGGCTGAGAGCTCCATCCAATCTATCTTCTCAAAGGGTATTTAATAATTGAGAAACATATGCAAAACATAAGGGCAGCTAGGGGGCACCTAGCTGGAATTGGACCTGGAATCAGGAAGACTCATCTTTCTGAGTTCAAATCTGACCTCAGACACTTACTGTGTTACCTTGTGCAAATCGCTTCACTCTGTTTGCCTCACTTTCCTCATCTGTAAAATGAATTGAAAAAGCAAGTGGCAAACCACTCCAGTATCTTTGCAAGAAAACCTCAAGGGGCAGCTAGGTGGCACAGTGGATAGAGCACAGGACCCGAAGTCAGGAGTACCTGAGTTCAAATCCGACCTCAGACAATAATTACCTAGCTGTGTTGCCTTGGGCAAGCCACTTAACCCCATTGCCTTGCAAAAAACAAAAAACCCTAAAAAGAAACTGGGAAAAAAGAAAACCTCAAAATGACTCATGAAGAATCAGACACAACTGAAAAGACTCAACAACATACACACCATAGTGACCAGATGGTTTCCATTTTCTCCTGAGAATAAATAATGTGAGGAAATAGCTTTAGATGACATAGATGACATATGAGGATGCACTTCTGGAGTTTTTCATTCCTTGAATTAATATCTAAGGGTGGTGACGAAATTTTTTTCCCTATAAGACCATCAAGTCTAAACCCTTCAATTGACAAATGAATAAACAGAGATCCAGAGAGGGCAAATAATTTGTCCAAAAGTTCACATCACTAGAATTGAACTCACACTTCAACCCAGATCTTTGCTTTTTCCATTCTAAGATGCTTCCTCCAACTGGTTGGGAGATGATTTTCTATTGTTTATTTGTTTGTTTTTTCTTCTTCTTCTTCTTGGTTTTTGCAAGACAATCAGGTTAAGTGACTTGCCCAAGGTTACACAGCTAGGTAATTATTAAATGTCTGAGGCTAGATTTGACCTCAGGGTCAAATTCAGACTCTAGGGTTGGTGATGTATCCGCTGCCCCACTTAGCTGCCCCCACCTCAGTCTTCTTGTCAGCAGGAATTATAGAGATGTGCACCACACTTACTACCTGGCTAGCCTTAGACAAGTCACTTAACTTCTCTGGGCCTCAGTTTCCTCAGTTGTAAGAAGAGATGGTTTGATCATATGATCTCTGAGGTCCCTTCCATTTCTAGAGCTTTGAGCCACAAATTTACCCAAGTTGTTGCAGGAAGGAAATATCAGACCAACCCTCTGAGCCTGGGCCTCATGATTCCTAATCTAGTCTTCTTTCCATTAAACCACGCTGCCTCTTTGATGCTCTGAATTCTGTGCCATTCTATATTAATTTTCAATAACCATAATTCTTATTTTACACGTAAGATTGCATGAGAATCACTCTGAATTCATTTCATCTGTAGGTGCTTAGACAAGAGGTTCCCCAGGGGTAATGACCTTGTCTTATATATCTTTGAATCCCCCAGCCTAGCAGAATGTCCTACACTGAATAAATCGGATTTGAATTAAATCCAATCTTTCTTCTTCTGTAAGTTTCTTTCTCTCCCCCTCCCCAAATTGTCCAGGGCACAACATTCCACATGGAATAGTTCAAGATAGTCTAAAGACCTCCCTTGGTTCAAATAGACATATTGATTGGGGTCCTCTGGCTCTGTCTGACCTTGTCATAGGCTTTGCTCTCATTCTGTAGGTTGGAGAAGGGAGAGTTGCAGGGAGGATTCAGTGAAAACAATTGAACTCAGGTGACCTCCCTGGGGCTCCAACTTTGTCAATATTTATCACACTCTCCCTTTCTAGGGACAGAGCAAATAGGAAACCCAGGCAAGGTGAAGAAGTCCTTTAGATGAAATCTGAAATAAGAACCATACTGAAAGAGTCTGAGGGAGAAAGGTGAAGAAGTAGAACCTAGTTCCTTCTTTTTGAATCACCCATTCCTGGACCAGCTGGGTGGTACAGTGGATGAAGGAATGGTCTAGAAATCAGACATTCTGAGTTCAAATCTCACCTCAGACACTTAATAGCTGTGTGATTCTGGGATGTTCATTTAACTCAGTTTCCTCATCTGAAAAATGAGCTTTAGAAGGAAATGGCAAATTATGCCAGAGGCCATTATGATCTGATCACCTTTTCTTACAACTGAGGAAAGTGAGGTCCAGGGAAGTTAAGTAATTTGTCTAGTCAGATGTAAGCGACAGTGGTAGGTTTGAATCCAGGGCCTATAATACCAAAACTAGTTGGGGATTTTTTCCAGAATACCTTGCTTTTCTCATCTGTAAAATGGAAATAAAAATATTTGCACAGGATTGTAAGAAAAGTGTTTCATAAAAGTGTCTCATGATATATAAATGACATCATTTTTACAGAGGAAATAGAGAGGAGAAATTGGAATGGGAAGAAATCGGTCAGGATCAATTTAGTTGAAGGAGGTGAATTGTGACCAAGATTGCTATAGCTGAGTTAGTTCAATGAGCTGAGTTCTAATCTTACATTGGACACTAGATGGGTGACCTGGGCAAACCACTTAAATATTATCAGTCTCAGTTTCCTCATGCATAAAATGGAATAAGGATAAAATCTACCTCTTAGAATTGTGAGATAATTGTAAAACACTCTTCAAGCTTTTATGCTACATAAATCCTATAATTATTATTGTTGTTATTATTATGGTTAACCTTGTTAGAAAATTTGGCATGGGGGGGGGGCCAAAGCTAAGAGACAGAAAATTTTGTTCTTCATTCTGGCTCTAGTACTATGTTGCCTAAAAGAAAAAAATTGAAGTTCTTTTGGGTCTCCATTTCCTTAATCTAAAATATGGGAAGGATCATAATAATAGCTCACTTTCAACTGGTACTTTCCTCACAATAACCCTGTCAGATTGAATATAGATTATTAACTGCATTTTACTGATGGGGTAAAATTTCACTGATCCTCTAAGCAGCTAAATAATCTATTCAGGGCCTTGTAGCAAGGAAATGTCACTACTCAAATTCAGGTCTTTGGATTTTAAATTCAGTGTTCATTCCATTGATATCAATGCCACTCTGCTGTATTCCAGTCCCCTCCTGTTCTCTAGTGATGATATAGCATTGGAAGAGAATTACAAAAAGTATTAAGAAAACTAGTGCAGTGGATAGATCTGGATGTTGGACCAGGAAACAGGAAGAGTTGGGGGAAAATTTAGCCTGTGACCCTGGACAAGTCACTTATCACTATCTGCCTCAGTTTCCTAATCTGTAAAATGGGAATAATCATAGTACCTCTTCCAGGCTATTGTAAGAATACAGTGAGATAATATTTGTAAAGTGCTTTGCAAACTTTAAAACCCTGTCTAAATGCTAGCTATTGTTATGACCAGTTATTTGCTGGTTTCTTTACCTTAGCCAAGTCACTTAACAGTTTGTGACTCCAGTTTCTCTATCTGTAGATGTAGAATAATAAATTCCTGATGCTCTGTATTCAGTAATAATGTTAACAAAACAAAGACACCAGAAGGAAATCTGGGAATATAACAAAGATATACTCTAACTGGGTCAAATGGATTCTGGGTTGGATTTTTAAAATAATGATAATTAATTGGTCTGCCAGTGCTGATAGTACTGACCTCACAAGACTGTCATGAAGGTCATAGCAAATAAAATATGTAAAATGTTTTGTAAACTTTAAAGCTAAGTAAATATCACTGATTATTATTATTGTTACTATCTTCTCTGCCTTAGAGGGGATGAATCACAGGGTCTCCTGAGGTCCCTTCCAGCTAAAAATCTGTTTCTGTGAATCCAAAGGATGAAAGCAAAGCTGTGAAGAATTGTATAAATATGAGCTGTAATAATGGTGGTGATGGTGATGAGGATCACAATGGGGAGGAGGGAAAGTGGGGAACTGAGACAATGCAAAATAAGATGTGACAATATTAGGATGTTTGGATTCCCAGCTTCTTTGTCATATGAGCAATTTCTTAAATGGGATATATAGAAATGAATAGAATCTGATTGGAGGAGAAGATGGTCAATAGAGTGGTAATGTGGAGTGGGAAGAATGGATTTGTCAGTCTGAAGTTGGGAGACATGTGTGTGCGTGTGTGTGTGTGTGTGTGTGTGTGTGTGAGAGAGAGAGAGAGAGAGAGAGAGAGAGAGAGAGAGACAGAGAGGGAAAAGAGAAATAGACTGAGAGACAGAGACAAGAGACAAAGAGAGACAGGGACAGAGAAAGAGAGATAGAGACAGTAGCCCTGTCATGAGTAAGACAAATCTGACCTCAGACACTTAATAATTATTTATCTGTGTGATCTTGGTCAAGTCATTTAACCCATTGCCTTGCAAAAAAACAGCCAAAAAAATTGAGAGAGAGAGAGAGAGAGAGACAGAGAGAGAGAGAGAGAGAGACAGACAGACAGACAGACAGACAAACAGACAGACAGAGACAGAGAGAGACAGAGAGATTTCAGGGATATATATCATTTTAGTAGACAATCTGTGAGAATTAATGAGGTTAGGGGAAAAGTCCTTTGAGCTCTATTGAAAATAAAAGGCCTTTATAGCCACCTTAAGAATGACAACAATCAGGTGACATGGTCAGGTGTAGAGTCCCTTTAGGAACCTACAACT